>NW_024340701.1:13464576-14202311 GCF_902729225.1 Pteropus medius | reverse complement strand
AAGGTTCCCACACAAATTCTGGAGTAGAGAAGCAACAAAAGAAAATAAGAGGTTTATAACCATAGGACACATCTGGATTCCAAGTATCTTTATAATATTAAATCCTTTCATCTTATCATCCCACAGCTCTGAAAATATTCTTTATTACAGCAATTAGAGAAGTAGCCCCCAAGAGCCAGGAAAGGTTCCTTGATCCAACAATTTACATTTCAGATTCTGTACCAGCAACAGATTTAGACCATTCTTCGTTGTAACTGACTTAGGAAATTTCCAGACCCAGGGAGTATTTACATTGCCAAGAGCTTGTTCCTCTGAACTGTTTCTGGGGAATGGTTCTGAGGAAACCATTCCTGGCTCAGTGGCTTGAGGTGATCCCAACAACAATGCCAAGATGACACCAAGGGAAATTTTTTTTTTTTTTTTAAGGTTGTACAGGTAAAAACTAATGCAAACTCCTGTAACACCTAGTGTAATGCCGGTTTTCAAAGTTTGGTGGTCAAACACCCTATCCTCACTGGATGGGAGAATCAGACTGAATTCATACTACACATGGTTTTCACAGAGCTTAACTTTCAGCATAAACTCCTTTGATCTTAGAACAGTACAAAGTTAAATGAGAATTTCTCTTCATTCAGACTCAAAAGGAAGGAAGGAAAAGAACCCGTAAAGTTTTTATTCCATAAAGGTAGCCTGACTTCTGAGATACTTTCTGGGTGCTCAATGAACTGTTACACATAAAATAAATATACTGTTAATAGTCTCAAATAAATGCTGAACTCATTGCCAATGATCTGTTTTTGGTCCATGAGTCTTTCTGTATGAAAAACTCCCCATTTCTTTCTTTCTTTTTGCTTGGCTACTGCTCTGATTTCTCTTAAAGTTACCAGGGACAATACAAAAAAACATGAGACACTCTGACCTATCAATAGAAAAAGCCCATATTTCTTACCATGTGCCCTTGTGTGCTGAAAGTGTTCTATAAAACTGCGGTTCTGGACAGTTGCATTAACTGAGGGTGATAGAGGTGAGAGGAGAGGACCAATAGTTAAATTAGACATGTAGGCCGGTGAATTGAAAAGAAAAATGGATTTGAATTATTCTTCAAAAGTTATGCAGTTCACAGAGTAGGACAAAATAGTAAAAAAGATACCAGATTGAGAGATGTATAAGCATCTATTTGACAAGGCTACATTAAAATTTTACTTCTTGCTTTGGAAAAATTGTGATTCAGTGAAATAATAGGTCATTAATGAAAGACTTTTATTATTTTAAATAAAAATTTGGAACTGATGATACAAATGATTCTTATCTCCTCCCATAACCCCTTAAATTTTAATGCTCTGAAACTACTCACGCAGAAATGCTTGTTGATACAGCTCTGTGTGCCTTCTCCCCAACCAGCCCCACTTCCTGTCTCTGCATATTTAGATAACATTCTTTCACCCAGAAAACTTCGACGACTGTCTACCAATACTGATGTCTTCTAAAACTCAACTATTCCAGAAGCAGTCTATTCATCATTTGCCTGGAAGTGGGTTGCTGGCTTATGCTGAGGAGAGGCAGTAGAGACAAAAGATTGAGGTAAGCCTCTGGAGTCAGACTTCTCGGTCCAAATCCTGGCCCTGCTACTACTGGCCATGGGCCTTGGGAAGACTGTTAACTTCTCCTGGCTTTAGTGTCCTCATTTTTGTATGGTTTTAACAATATTATTTACACCCAAGGCTTTATGTGCAGTTTCAGCACATAGTCACGGAGTGATAACATCTCATTTAACATCTATGTGCCAAAAATGCTACACACTTCCCATTTTGTGCCATTTAATACACATAACAACTAAGCAAGTTTGGTATTATTAGTCTCAATTACACTTGAAGAAACAGAGGTTCAGAAGAGTTCAGACTTGACCAGGTCTTTGCAACTTCTATGTAGGAGAGATTAAATTCCAGCTCAGGACTATTTAATACCAAAGCCTGTGTTCCTACCACTATAGCAAGCTTCTCATCTGTTTTGAATATTTTATTTTGCACTTGTACAAAAGTGAACTTGGGATTTTCCATATGGCACCGATTCTGCTGAAATATTGTCTTCTCAACTCCACAGCAAAAACCTTGAGGGCATGAGCTGATTATTTTATATAGAGTGAACAAAAAGACGACTTGTAGACGTGAAAAAGGAAGTCTTTGGCTTAATGAGGTGGGGTGATGATCTATGGATCTCACTTGCTAGTGTTGGTACATGAACAGGGGTTTGCACTACACAAAGCATGATGGGTAGGTCCTCTCCCTAACCCAACATGGAGTTTTTCTCTTAATTCCATTTGTTATTCTTGTCTCTTTCTTTTCTTTCATCTTTTCAATCCTGTTTCTGTGTTCCCATATTATTCACGGAATGACTTTTTTTTCTACAGGAATGGTTATAAAACATTATAATAGATAAAAGTGATAAATTGATGTTTAAAAAGTTGTTA
This sequence comes from Pteropus medius, assembly GCF_902729225.1. Lineage (NCBI taxonomy): Eukaryota > Metazoa > Chordata > Mammalia > Chiroptera > Pteropodidae > Pteropus > Pteropus medius. Next base: position 14,199,844 of record NW_024340701.1, on the reverse strand, counting down.
TATCCAAGAAAAGATTTCTCTAAATTAATGGCATAGACTTGAGAATCATTTATAAACATATAGATAAATGAATCAATATAACCAATACTAACTTCCTCTTGGTAGTTGTGTGATTTTCACCAGGACAACAGAAATTTAAGTAAGATGGTCTGTTTACTTACTGCCTGAGATAAGACTAACATTTTCCCTCTGGATATTCTAAATTACTCATTTGACTTGCCAACTCTAGAGCTAGAGAAGAATTTGATCAGTGAGTTAAAGAATCTCTCAAATATTGGGTTTTCTCTATTTAGAAGGGTTAGGCAGGATTTTAGAGACATAAAAAAAATCTTCTGCTTTAAAACTTCTCCTTCACCAGTCTATGTCTGAAACACATTTAACTGAGAAAAATTCCTTTACGCCATAATTAGGGATACCATTAAAAAAACAGACACCCAAGAAGAAATAGCTGGATAGCAAATTCATCATATTGTTTAAGGGACCACTGTCTTAATGTCTCCATTCCCAAAAGAATAAGTATTTATTTTTAAATATAGATAACACACACATGGTATTAGATTCAAAATAGCAATGAAAAGTGTCCCTCAGCTACTCAGTTTCCCTAATTAGAAACAAACAGTATTAAGTTTCTTGTGTATTTTTCCAGAGATATTCTATATATCTATATTTGAAAAGTATGAAGGGCACCAAATACTTGAAGGACATGTCTTTTTTAAAAAAATCTGCTACCTCTTTTGCTTGAATCAGCCACGTGCCCCCTCTCCTATGAAACTTTCTGACTCCTCCAGTTAAGCTGATCAACACTACCTGTGGGTCATTGTTTTATCTCTTAGTATTATTAAAGTTATCACAGTATCACAATAGCTTGCTATGGATCTAGGTCCTGTACCACCTCCCAGGATCCTTGGTGGAATCCTTCCACATGAGAGCTGTTTCTAACTCCAATTTGTATCCTGGTGCCAAGCCCAGAGTACACGTTTGATAAATGTTTGCTAAATGATTATCAAAAATTTAGTTGGAGATAGAAGAAGAAATCGAAATGACCCAGAAAGAGGAGGGTTATTAGTATGTCATAATCTTAACCTAACTCAACCAAGCTTCTGATGGTAATATACAACAAAAACACCCATCATACATGGATATTAAATCCACCTGAATTTCTAGAGGATTTACTTTAGCTCAGAGAACAATTTAAAGGAGCTAAGTATCAGGGACTTAATTATCACTGAGCCCCACAAAAAATCACAGACTCCTCCAGGGGGATTTAAACTCTGAATTGCTGGAAAAGAATTTCACAACACTGCAGTAATGTATCCTGAGGCAGAGTCAAAGTCATCAGAAACTTCAGCCCATCAATCACCATTTTCTTTACTGTTCAAGCTGCCAACAAGTAGATAAAGTAACTCATAAACACACCAATCATTCAGCAAAAGGCAATTTTATTGTCACAATAGGCCCATAACACTTAAAGAAGCCATGTGTTAGAAAAATTAACTAAGGGTTTCCTGTAGACTGAAGGATATTGATGAGCACCCTGTGCGGGTGAACTATTTCCATAGAAGGGGGTTTTATAGTTTACATTTCTAGATATTCAGTGGATTGTTTTAACAAGCATCTTAGGACAAAACTTTGATAAAGAATTTGATGGTAGATATTATAAAGGACGGTGTATACATGACTTAATTTTACGGCTTGTAGGCCTGTTTTACTTAATTTGGATTACTCTGGAATTAAACCCAATCTTTGCCATATTCATAAAAGCCCCTATCCGCTCCCTACAAAATAATCCTCAGGGACATTTTAACTATAGAAAAGTTTCACATTAAATTATACTTTTAGGTGGAAAACATATTTACCCATGATCCAAAAAGAGTATTATGTCTTATTTCCTGTTTTATGGCAAAAATTCCTCCTAATAAGAAAGACCCGTGGGGATTAAAAGAAGTATTAAAACATTGTATATAAAGTGGGTATTGTTTTATCCCCTCTGGAAGAAACCATGGTTCACACCTGCAGCCTTAGAGGAGCTACTTTTCAATGTTACTTAATGGCGTTCTCCTCCATGGCCATCACCGTTCAGAAATCAGACATGTCTTCTACACAGTAGGTAGACTACTTTCTCAGCAGGAAGTCTACACAGTAGACGACCAAGCCAATGACGGGGAATAACATGGTGGGGGAGTAAAATGCTCACTCTAATGCTGTGCAGGCCCAAATTATACTCAATTCTATGCTGAAAAACACATGCAGATATATTAAGTTACTGATTTGTAATGTCACTACAATTAGAGTTTTTTTTAAAAAAAAGTGTTGGGTTAAAAATGTTAAAGTATATCTCACTTTGAGCAAAGTTGATAGGCTCCAAAGTATATTTATGTAAAGGAATGAGTGTCTCAGATCATGATTCTTTTCTGTCCCAAATCCTTTGTGACCAAATTCTTTAAAAACTAAGCTTCCTTATTGTATTTCAATTAGAATGTGATTTGAAAAAAAAAAAGTGGCACAGTAGGTATGGAAGCAGTCAGGACGGGGAAGCCAGTTACATTCTTTGACAGCTCTTCAGGTAGCCAATTTTGCAAATGGGTCTGCATGAACCACTTTGTTGACAATACTTTACATTATCAGTAAAGCAGAATTGAACTACATGACTTCTAGTCGCTCCAGCTCTAAAATTTGAGACCACTATGAACATTATATACAAAGTGAAGCATAGAAAGCCATCATGTTACACAGATGCTTAGGCTCTGCCTAGGAATAAGACCTCCTTCTAAATGGCAGACCAGAAGAATCCTAAATCTCACAAGTTGAAAGAGATCAGAAAGATGTGGAGGCTGGGTCAGCCTTTGCATTATCTTTTGCTATAAAAACTAGAGGCTTAAAACAAAAACTAACCATTCGTTCATAATTCTGCGGTTGGTAATTTGGTTTGGGCTCAGCTGAGCAGTTGTTCTGTTCTATGTTGTGTCAGTTGGGGTCTCACATGAGTGTGCAGTCAGGTTTGCTGGGGCCTCAGGTTGGATGGCTGGGCCCCCTCTCTCCATGTGCTTTCTCTATATGATGTGTTATCCTCCAGGCTTGTTTGCAAGGTGGCAGTATTTCAGGAGGACAAGAGCTAAGCTTGAGGCTAAGGCTTGAAAGTCACACAATGCCACTTTCACTACTACTGGTCAAAGAAAGGAAATGAGCAAGCTCAAATTCAAGGAATCTGGAAAGAATGGCATGAAATTTATGATCAATTTTAATCTATCACAGACTCTATCAAGTCTGCCTGAGGAACTTTCCAGCCTGTAAACAATGAAGGCAGCAATGTATGCTGGGAAGAGTCCTGGCTATGGCCACATAAACCTGAGTTTAGATTTTAGCTCTGCCACTAATCATACCTTTGTGATATGTCTATTATTTATTTAACACAAATATATTGAAGGTTTAAGGGGCATATCTGATACATAGAGGAATACATGTATGTCAGAGTGGTCAGGATTCGTGACTCTAAGGATGAACAACACCAGTCATGGTCTATATTTTATCTCAAATATTCCTGTTATCATGGTGATCTCAGAATATAATTAATTGCTTCTTTTCAAGAAAGATTATGCTACAAGAATATTTTGGGTTATTCTTTCTCAAGTCATGAACTGTTCAAGGCTAAGTCCAAGAAACCATTTGAATGCCACAAGATATAAGTCAGACTACAAGAGTCCTGTTCCTAGATATTCTGAGTTTCCTGTTTTAGTTAAGTACAATCTTTATTGTTCATTAATTCTCTATTTGTGAATTTGCCTACTCCCCCAAATCAATGCTGTTTGTGCTTTCACAGTCATCTGTAGACATGCTGTAGAGTGGTGAAAATTTCGAGTGGCAATTCACAGCTGAGGTAGAGAACAAGGTGACATTTGGCTTCTTGTTTCAGTTCTCATACTGTAAACAAGCATCCTGTTGTGGTCTTTTTAGTGCCAGGTGTTTTGCATTTTTGTGCTTTTTGAACTTTGTTTGTGATTTTTCTGTTTACAATGGACCCCAACCACAGGGCTAAAGTGCTGTCTAATGTTCCTAAGTGCAAGAAGGCTGCAAGGTGCCTTACGGGGAAAATACATGTGTTAGCTAATCCTCGTTTGGTTATGAGTCATAGTAATATTGGCTATGAGTTCAATGGCAGTGAATCAACAATACATATTAAATATGGTATCTTTAAATAGAACCACCCATAAAACAAAGTTACATATTAATTTGGCTGTTGAAAATGTTTCGACCAGAGGCTTGGAGGAATCTTAGTCTGTATTTCCCCTAGAAGTAGTGGCTCTTATTATTTACCGATTCAGCATTTGCTGTGACTTTATGAGACATAATTGTGGTGAATACCAAGAATTGACCATACTTCCTAATGGTGTTTTTCAATGGTGATACTTCATTACAATAAAACTGGGAAGCTTAGTGTGGAAATGCTAAAGGTGGAAATGCAGATAAATACTACCTATAATAGAGGTGATAGGATTCATGTTGACAATGACAGTTCTCCATTGTCCTTGCCACAGTGGGGCAGTGGGTTGATTAACTCAAGGATACAAAACTTAACACATTTTGTTGTTATGCTTATACTCAGTGTGTTTTGTGTATCCATATTTTTTGAACCAATTACAAAGGTAAAACACAAAGATAGTTCAAGACAAGTTGTAAAGTTGCTAGTCTTCCCCACTTTTAGACCAAAAACTTATCCTTTCTTTGATGCAAAAGGTATTTGGCATTCCTCATTGATCCATGGGAACCAAAGATTCAGAGGTTATTTAATTTCGATATCTCATAAGAACATTTAGAACTTGAGCCATAACGTAGTCAATACATACCATATTTCCTTTATTCTAAGATGATTTTTTCTTATTTTAACAATTTTATAATTTGGATGAGTCTTATAGTTGAATGTACATATACTGTACTGCTTTCTCACCATGGATACAATAAAAGATTATTGCTTTACAAGAAATAAATTTTTGTTAAATTGATGTAGTTTTGCTTGCCAACTTCATAGGTTAAATAGATAATTGTTTCTGTTTAGAAAACCTGAAGAGGCTGTAGCTATAAAAGGGAAGTCAGCGAGAGTCAAAGGAACTTATCTATCATACTTGGAAGAATAATTTTTAAACTCTGGATACTCTACCCTGCTCACTAATAAATTAGGGTTCACTACACAGGTTTTCTAAGAATCTCAGAACATAGTCAAAACTGCACTTAATCCTCATAAAACTCTACTACAAAAGGAACAAAGAGAAAAAAAAAGAACAAAGAGATAGTCTATATATCCTAATCTAATATATTCATCTATTCAATATGCTTGGGGGTATGAAGACATAAACCTACCAAACCTTCGAAGAGAAAGAAAATGGATCACAATGTTCAGAACCTATTATTTTGCTATACTGAAATATTCTCAAGTAATAAACAAGAAACAACATAAATAAGCATTGAATCAGCAACAGACAGAGTGGTGTGTTTGACATAAAAGTAAAGATTAAATGATCAGCTACACAGGAAGCAGTAACACCAATCTGTGTGTGTGTTGTTGTTTTAAAGCAATGGACTATGTAAGCTATCCTAGAACTCAAACTCAGGGATTGCAAACTCTTACATACTATTTACAGATAACTAAAACGTGAAATGAAAATCACAGCAATAAAACAGCTAATATAAGAATTGCTATGAATATATAAGAATGTTTCGCATTTTAAGACTCTGAAAAGCTTTCTCTTCTCAAGCTCAAAAAAAAACAACAACCTGTTTTATATTTACTTAAAATGGAATTCCCTTGCCAAGTCTGATTTAACAAAAAGTTGATACTCATCAATATGAATATAATTTTTCATACTGAAATATAGATTTATTTTAAGGAAATGGGACAATATTTGCCTTATATTTTATAAGTCCCTGTAGTTCCATATGGTCCTTATTTATTTAAATTTTACTCAGCTTGCATAATATTTTTGCTTACAGTTATATTCTTTAAGATCAGAAATGCCCAAATCTGGAAATTCAGAGGTACCATTCGTTAACATTCTTTCAGTGTGATTCATAGACTTTTTGCAAACTCCACTTTGATTTTAAAATAAAACTAAGGTAATAAGATGTTTTGTGTAAAAATATATGACTTAAGCAATAACGATAAAAGGAGCCTGGCTTTGGGAGATTACGAGCCAAAGCAAACCACACTCCTTATGAAATAGACTGTGCAAAGTTCATTTGAAGGGGAACAGCAAAATAAAACACTTAATCAAATGTAAAATAGCTTTCTATTCTGCTTACTTTAAAAACTATCTAGTGGTTTAATTGCTGCAGTCCTACATTTAAATGGTCAAAAGCAGTAATAGCTAAATAACAGCATGCAACATGGTAGAGGGTTAAATGAGGTTACTTCAGAACTCGACATATGTTTATAGCTAAAGGACAGATATTCTTCACTTCAATTTTTATATGAATTAACTTTGTCACATAGTATCCAAATGGGGGAGGTCCATCTTGATGCTTCCCACTAACGTCATCTGCCCTACAGAACTTCTGTTTAATAAGAATGAATTAAATTGGTACTAAATCAGATGATGAAAAAAAATACAGGTCTGAAACTTGAAGAGAAATGACAAGATCCTAAATCTGACATTCCCAGACCCTTTTGATATTAAGAATATCTAAATTTTACAATCTGTCTTGGGAATCCACTGACCTCATTTACAATGAGATGGTACCAAGAACATAAAAACAAAACAAATGCCCCAGTCTAACTGTTTTCCTTTTGCAAAGCCACAAGCTTATCTTAAGCCTCAGTAAAAGTATAACAACTAGGGCTTGTATTCTTAAACTCACCTTCCCAAAAGTGATAACAATTATTAGCTTCCATAACACAAAACAAAAAACAATAATTAGGCATTATTCTCCAGTTAAAAAACTCGAGACTTTGAAGTTTTAAGAAATTGGTGAGATGGGAATGCAAAGAGAGAATGAATTTTCTTATATAATCGTCATTTTGAAAAAGAGAGTTATAAATGTAAATGTTCCTCCTTGATCAAAAAAAGAAAGACTAATAATAATAATATCCTTGCAGTGTGGCTGCCTACCTTTGTCAAAATATTTCTCAAGATGGGGCATTCACTATACCCAGGTAATTCATTCCAGCTTTGGTCAGCTGATATTTAGAAAGTTCTTCCTTATAATCATACGAAATCTGTTTTCAGTGAGCCCCTTTGTGAGCACCTGAATTGTTCTTATCCTTCATCCACAAGAAGATAACCTTACATGTATATAGAAAATCCTCATTGTCCCTTCTGGTCTTCCCTTTTTCAGTCTGTTCAACTCTTCCTCGAAGGTTGTGGTTTCAACAATGTTCTTTCGACCACATAAGAGTGCCCCCAAATAAATAGGATACTCTAGCTACAGTTAAAACTGATCAGAGAAGCACTCCAGACAGATCTAACAGCAGACGCAAAAGCCTTGCATCAGGTAGAAACAAGACTCATGAGAAGAACTGAGTGAGGTCAGCATGGCTGGTATTCAGTGGTGCAATGAAGCTGGAGAGTCATATTTTTAAGTGTGCATGGCACTAAATGGGGGTACTAAAGATACAAAATAAAACAAGACTGTTCTCAAGGAGCTTAGGATCTGGTGAGAGATACGGGTAACTCCCTTTTACAGAAGACCCCGATGACACATAGTGGTAGCACTAGAAAAGGGGCACAAATAGTTTGGCATCGGAGTCCGACTGTCTGATTAAACCACAACTGGACCAAATGCTAGTATTATGTCCTTGGAGAAGCTACCTAACTTATCTGTGTCTCAGTTTCCTCATCTATAAAATGGTGATAATGCTACTAACTTTCCTATAGGGTTGTTGTGAGGATTAAATAAGACAACGCACATTAATTACCTATTAAGAACAGTGCCTGAACCACTTCATAAAATTTTCGTGCTAAAAAACAAATATCTACTTATTTAAAAACAGTCATGTTTCTCAGTGTACGGGTAACATACCAAAGACACATGGATGAAGAGAGCTAACAATCTACTTTAATGTGACTGTTTAATAATAACAACAACAACGACAACAACAACAACAACAACTGAACTCAATATAGACAAGCACTGGGAAAAGTCCTTTACATTCTTCATTAAGTTGAATACCAACCGTAAGAGGTAGATTCTGTCATCACCACTATTTTACAAATGAAGACGCAGATTTAGAAGGGTTAAGTCGCTTGTCCAAGGCCCCACAGTTAATAATGATGCAATAGAATCAGCATCATTATTCTGCTATGTTGCCTGTTAGGTTTGATACAATGCATGGTCTAAACCTGGGACCTCTGGCAATGGTACTCAGAAAAAGGAAAATGCATAGAGTTAGGATCCTGGAGAAAGTTTCCTCATTCTTCCTCCACTTTATTTGTTCGATCTCAAGAACAGTTCAAGACTGATAATACTCTAAGATAAAATATTCTTAAGGTTTTCCTTCTCTTCTCTAGAATTCCCAGGGCCGATAATAAAATAACCCCAAAAAATGACACTGGAGAGCTATATTTTACTTCTGAGGACAATAGAGATAAAACTTCTAATCAGCAAGCAAACATTTCTAAGGGGACACTGAGGGATTCAGGGAGAGGCTTAAGGAATATGGTGAAAGCATCATAAGAGGTAAGAGTCTTCGGTCTTTCATTTGGCAGAACATGCTAAGTCCTCTCAGCTGCAAGATTTCATGCCAATGCCCACTCCATGACCAAAAAGAGGAAGGGAGGGGAAGACAGGATGAAAGAATGAATGAATAGATGGAGAGAAGGAAATAAAAAATAAAAAATACTATCTCTTTCATGCAACGTGCCTTTTCTGGCTGTGTGTCTCCCTCAAATCCACGTTGAAATCCTAATGCCCAGTGTGATGGTATTAGGAGGCAGGTGATTAGGTCACGAAGGCAATGACCTCATGAATGGGATTAGTGTCCTTATAAAAGAGGTCCCACAGCTCCCTTGCCCCTTTCAACATGTTGGGCTACAAGAAGCCTCCAACCAAGAAGAGGGTTTTCAAATGATCATGCTGCCACCTTGACCTTGGATTCAGTCTCCAGATCTGTGAGAAATAAATTTATGTTGTTTATAAGCCACCCAGTCTGTGGTATTTTGTTATAGCAGCCTGAATGGACTAAGACTCTAGCTTACGAGAAGCATATAAAAGGTAGCCTACATTAATTAAATCTATAAAGTATGTACTACAGCTCTACTTTTTTCTACTTTCCAGAGGACATCCCTAATTTAATAGTCCCTCTTATGATTTTTCATTGGTTGATCTCCTATATTAGACCATAAACATTAAAGGCAGTAGAATCAACTTGAATGAATGCATGAATAAAGAGAGGGTTTTTCACTCAATTTTGTATCCTCAGCACTAAGCAAAGTGCAGCCTTTGAACAAACATATGCAACCTATCACAGAAGAGCCATATTCACGAAAAGCAGACCTGGGAGCACATCATAGGATTAAAACAACAGAGGCAGAAGTTTGTCATTGAGGATTGGGTCCAGGTGTGCTCATAAACCTTCCCAGGAGGCTCACCCTCATCATTATCGTGGTATTTTAAAAGGTCTATTTAGATGACCTTCTGCAAATACATTGGGATGCTAAGTGAGAGCTCCCTCTGTGATCTCAAAAACCATCTGTCTTGCCTCCAGAGACACTATTTATAGCAGATAGGACTGATGTGGTGTCAAGACCAAGTCCCAGAGGCTTAATTCCTCTAAAGACAGCAAAAATATCTGTTGGACACACAACAAAGAGGGCACAGAAACCCTAATTGGGAGGACTGGAGCAGATGCTAAAGAAGAGTCACCAGTATGCAGAACATACTCTTTCCCGATATCAAAGCTGAAGTAAGGATGTGTCACATAAGCAAACGTGCAAGGGCAAGAGTAAAAGTGCTTTTGACAGTGCATCTCAACATTATACACAATTTCCTTCTGTATGCTTCTATCTTGGTTTGCTAACTTCCTGATGGCTGAATGCACTCCCAGGACCTGATTGGATAATATGATCTGGTGACTTGGAGTGTTAATTAGGCTACATGTTCCATGTCAAAAGAAAAAATTGGCAGGGGAATGAAAAATAAAAAAGATCTTCATTGTGGTAAACAATGATTTTATTTGTTAAAGTACCTTCCACCCTGCGCTGTTCAGCCTCACCAAAAACAACATGCCTATATATTATGAGTCTAACGTACAGCTTTTGATGAGGTACCTGAGGTTAGGAAATGAAATCTGTGTCCCATTTCTCATTTTTAAGTGGTGCTTATCCTTCCAAGGACAATGGGATTTACAGTCTGAAAGGAAGAACTATATATTATGAACCTCAAGATGCTTTAAAAAATTTTTTTTTCATTGGCTGCCTCATGGTGGAAAGAGAAGCAGATTATAGCATTTAGCAAGCAGCCTCACATCTAGGGCACAGGGGGTGATGTGGAACAGTGGAAGCCCTCAAGCTGGCAGCTAGTAGCACAAACGTATGCAATATTAAAGACCCAGAGCAGCGTGGGCACATCTTATTCAAGTTTTCTAACCAACCCACACAAAGTGAAATAGTAATAATAACAAAAGCAAAAAAAAAAAAAAATCTGCTAACAAACTCATTGAGCTAGGCCACACACGCTGATCAGTCTTCTGATTTCCTTTGGTAAATCCAGTTCTGTTTTATTTTAAGCAGCAGAAAGAAACTTATATTTGCATTAAATAAATCAGAGGGTTACTTTTTCTTTATGAAAGAATTTAGTACAGAATTTCCCTAAAACATAATTTCTTTGGTTCATTTCAAATATAACTTTATTTATACAAATTAAGTTATTTACCATTCAAGAACATCTCTTAGGAAAAATAAGAAAACAGTCCCTGGAATGGAGACACACCCATTGCTCAGGGTCAACCAGTAGTTTCTGAATATTATCCCAATGGCCTTAGCATAACAATTATATACATGCACTTATATAAAATTATCTACTGCTTATAAAGCCTCTGATCCTTACCACTAGCTTAGTGCGTGTGGAAACTGAATCTTGGAGAAGGTATATGTCACGTGCAATTGCTTATTACCTACTATGCACCAGGCTAAGCACTGTATACAGGTCATCTCTTTGATCTTCCTAGCAACTCTATAAGGTATTACTATCCTCATTAATAGATGAAGAAATAGACTCTGAGAAGTAAAGAATCTGCCTCTACTGGTAAAAGGAAGAGAGGAAATATGACTGAGAGCTAAAAGAGAAGAATGGTTGACCATCAGCTCAGAGATCATGGAAGCTGAAGAAGGGACTTGGAGGAGGTAGAGAATCTTCATTTCAGGCTGGGGGAGGGAATTGGGCAGGAAGAGAGGAATGTGAGCGGAGGGGAGTCTGAGAGGATGGAATGCATATGCAGGTTTGGGGAACAGTGGTCTGCTCTGGTGCTTTGTTGATGGTGTGTTACTTCCTGCATATATTAGGAGCTGGCTGGAGAGCTGGCAAAAGTGTTTCTATGAACTGCCCAAAGACCAGATCAAATATAATTAGAAGGCATTATTAAAAATACAATTAAAAAATATAGCCTAGTCCAAATCATTCAAAGGGAAACTAAAGGAAGAGTATGTCCCTTTAAATAACATTTAAAATGTTATTTTCAAGAGAATTTTCAAAAATAAAAACTGAACAGATAGCATTCCAAGTCAGACAATGAAAAATGTAGAAAAGTTCTGGGGTCTTAAGAAGGCAAAGACCCACAAAAGGGCTGAGAGCTAAAATTGGCTATTGAGCTAGTTATGTCCAGGTGTCTCAGTTCCATCCATGAAGATGAAAAAACATCATAGAGTATGCAGGAAGCCACACACCGCAGTTCCTGCCTGCAGAGGCAAAGGGAGAATAATTTATGAAATAAATTATCCTGAACTCTGGAGAAAAGTTTTAACCAATCTTTAATTAAGCTGAAGGAGAAGAGATCCTTTAATAAATAAGCACCAGCCTCTGAGCGTGTTCAGGTTCAGGTGGCTCACTAGTCGGGCTGAACCAAACATCAGGATTCTCTAGGTCAGGCTAGGCTAGGTAGTAAGAGAGAGAAGAACCGTGAAGCAGGAAGCATGCAGAAGGCATTAAGACCCAGGTTCCTGTAGCATATGCTGTTTTTGAGTTGCCTAGTGCTTTAGGGGGCTAATATTTGTTACAGAAAAAGAGAACAGAATCACCCCACCCCTCAATAGTCCTAACACAGAAACATTATATTCCTGCCAAAAATGGAAAGAACTATTTTATTGATATTATACTTATTTTATCTGTAAATGTGGCATATGCCATTTATCCCTTACTAAATAAAACAGGCAAATGAAACACCAAAATACTCATTTAAACACATACTAATTAATAAGAATGTCTCTAAGGAGAGGCCCTGGTTGGAGGTGGTGTTGGGGTAGAGGGCAAGGCTAGGGCGAAAGGGTAGGAGAGACATTTTTCATTTGATATTCTTTTGTGTCAATTTAACTTTATATAAGGTGTATGTATGACCTATTCAAATATATATGCACTGATTATCACATTTTGAATAAATATAAAACCCGAGAAGTTTTATATTTTAATAGCACTAGCGATTAGTGACAATCAAAACGTACTAAATAATCAAAGATCTATCATTCAAGCAAAAACTGACATTCTAGTCCAATTAAAAAAAAACATTATCAGTAGACGTGACCATAATCAGAATAAAGCAAAGCCTAAATTTGTTAGGCTAGAATAACTGATGTATACTTTTATCTAGTATTTCATTAAATAATAATAATGATGATAGTGGCAATAGTTCACACTTATATTTATAAGTTGTACGTTTTAGCCACCATCCTAAAAACTGTTATAATATTTCTATTGTAATGTTGTTGTTCTATTGCTGTTGTAATGTTATTGGTCTAACAAGCATTTATAAAAAAATATTCGACATCCTAGATGGAGAAAATCCTCTTAAATATTAAAAACAGAGGAAAATTTGAAAGCTGGCCAGAATATGGAGACACGTAGTCATTTATATTTTTTTCCATATCGTGAAAAAACCAAGTCTTCCATAAAGTGACACATGGCTATAACGAGGCTCAAAACTAACTCTGTAATGATGAATATATCTCACACCTAGAAACTTACCAAGGGTGTGTCTTTTCCTCCCACAATGCTGAGACCAAGCCCTGAATGTCCCTTGGATATTTCTATAATCATTTCCTGGCCAGGGACAATGGGACACGTGGCAGGGTCCACTGACAGAGGAGCCTGGAGACCACCTGGAAAAGGATTGAACACAGAATGACTGGCAAGTAGGAGGTGAAGCTAAGCTTGCACACTACGTACTTGAAGAGTGCACGGTTTACATGAGTTTATCATTTCACTCTTTTCCTGCCAAGCACCTTGAAGGAAAAAGCTGGATCATTACTGCCCATTCATCCAGAGATGAAACATGACATTCCTATGCCACTTTTGAGATTAAAGCAATAACCAGCCCTCTTCAAAAAGCATCCGTTTTAGTTTGAAATTTTTAAAATTTTAAAATACACCATGAAAACTGGTATGGAAAAATTTAACATGATTAAATGATTAAGTATATATAGACATATTGTAATGAGAATAAATACTGGTATGACAGAAGATTCTGAGTTATAGATAGAAAACACTAATAGCGCTTAAATCCTTTTAATTAGAGTATATCATATAAGATTATTAAGTATTTAATCAGTAAAATGTGATGTAACTAAAAATAACAATTACCTAAAAATTATCCCAAAGATACACAGTAAAAAAAAAAAAAATTGTGTTATAAGCACAACATTCAAGAATCAATTGCTGGCACCATAACTAAAGGGCTTGTTATTGCTGTTTTATAAAGATTTACTTTTAAAAATCATTGTTTTATACTGGGCTTTTCTGCAAACTAGGAGAAAAAATTTACAGGCTAAGTAAAGATGTTTAATAATATCCATTATCTAGCATAAATTCTACATACGTATGTGCATTTTCCAGATGGCTGAACCTAATTTGTTGAAAAATCAAAACATTTAAAATGTTATTTTCAAGAGAATATTATACAAATAATAGTCTTCTAAGAATGTCATTTTTTTGATAACAAAGTTTGCTCATCATGAGTTTTGATTCTTATATTGTGATATAATTTAATAAAGGGCTGATAATAGAGTGCCCCCTACTGGTCAGTGGCAGCTAATGCACAGGGGCCAAGATGAGATCCACGAAGCTCATTGAACCTATGGAGAAGCAAGGGCCGTGGGACTATGGCCTGAGGGTCAAGAAAGGTTTTTACAATTTCAGAAGGTTGGAAAAAAATATTTCAAGACGTGAAAATCATACGAAGTTCAAATTTCAATGTCCGTAAATAAAGTTGCATTGGAACGCAGCCCTGCTAACACATTTACATCAAGTCTATGGCTGCTACCACACTACAACGGCAGAATTGAGTAGCTGCAAGAGACCATATGGCCTGCAAGCCTTAAATATTTACTATCTGGCTCTTTACAGAAAGTTTGCCAATTCCTGGTATAAAACAAAAGGAAACAGACTCTAGGTAAGACTGTGGGGGTTCTGCTCTTGCTAAGCAATACTCATAGTCTTTGTGACAAAAGTATACATATTTTGAAGGGGCACTGAAGTGGGTTTGAGTTCCCAAGGTGGATATTAATAGGTGGGTAAAACAGAGGCTCACTCCTCATCAGTAAAATGCTGTTACTACCATCTAATAGGCTGTTAGAGGAATTAAATGTGTGTGAGGTACCCTGCCCAGGGTCTGGCATATTGTACCATTCATATATTTGCTGTTCCTGACCACATGGAATTTATTAATCTAATGGCTTCTTGGTTAAGAGTAAGAAGTTTAGTGACACAACCTCAGTTACAATAAAAAATGCTACATTAGAAGTAAAATATTATAAACCTAATTTATCTCTAGATCTCTTAGCAGCATATGTATTTCACATTTCATTTCCCATTAGCTAACAATAAAAACAATGAACATCGGTGGCACCATTTCATGGATGCTTTAAAAGTTTATCCTCCTTTTGTAAACGACCAATTTAGTCTTTTGAGTGAGAAGAGAATGGACACATAGGAAGAGATACTGGAGATGGCATTTCCTTCCCTCCTCCACTTTTGCTTTCCTTAGGCAGTCCTGAGTCAGTCTTGGTATTTGTATTTCTCATAGAATCCAGCCCAAAGTCTGACACATACCAAGCCCCCAATAAATGCTTGATACGTAGATGACTGACTGAATAAAATTTCTACTGATTAAACTCTAGGATGACTAATTTCTGTTATTGAGGTATAAATATGTGATCTATGTCTTCAAATCTCAATTAGTCGACATTGCAGTCAGCAAATTTTTTCAGTAAATAGCCAGGTAGTAAATATTTGGGGCTTTATAGAGCATATGGTCTCTGTTGCAATTACTCAACTTTATCCTCATACAGTATAAAAACAGCCAGAGACAATATGTAAACAAATGAGTATTCCAACAAAACTTATTTATGAACACTGAAATGTGAATTTCACATAATTTTATTAAATATTTTGATTTTTTTCAACCTTTTAAAAATGCGAAAACCATTTTTAGCTTTCAGACTACATAAAAACAGATGATAGGCCAAATTTGACCCAGAGGTCATAGTTTGCCAACCACATTCATCACATATTTTAGTAAAAATCTAGTGCTTTAGAATAATATCTGCTTGCTAGATTTTATATGAGTTAATATTTATGAAAAAATTTGTAAAAGACAGATACCATAAGGTGTCAGGCCTACTAAATTCATGCAGGGTTATGCTTCGCCATTGGGGAGCACGGTGTTTTAAATGTTTTTTGTTTTGTTTTTTTCCTTAACTGACTTATATTGCATAAGAGCAAAATGGAAATACTTATTACTCATTTTGAAGTTCTATTTTCAACCACCAGTTATCATAACTCAAGCCAGGAATTCAAAGAGAGAAAGTGAATACCAATTTCTCTAAGCACTGAAAATTAACAGTCTTCAAATAGCTTACATCAACATATGCAAGGCTAACAATTTGGCTCAATATGATTTTTAAGAAATATTACTCATGAACTAAACAGAATCTTTTGGGGAGATTAGAGAATAATTTGTAGGCTTCAGAGTCAAACAGCATTTACCAAGGGCCTTTTTGGTTCTAATACTTTTATATTCAATAAGCAGTAGGCAATTCCAGTGACAGAGATGAAGAAAATGGTATAGGAAGTAAAGTGACCTGCCCTCTAGAGAAGCAGAGGAGGGGCGCAAAGCCATGCTTCCTGACTCTTAGTCCAGTGCTCTTTTCACGATCCCGTCCTTTTCTAAGATTTGATGAGTCAATTCGATATTGCTCAGAGAAAGAATCATACCATAGCCTGTGGAGTCTGTATCTGTTGAATTGTATGGTGGAGCTGATGCTAAAGGTATCTCTTGTGAATTGAAGGGGACTTTCGTCGAACATTTTTGTTGTTTCACCTGGCTGGCAGCCTACAAAAGGAAAGAAAATTTGATGAATGTCAGGAGAAGACTTTAAAATTCCTGTATTATTACCAAAACAAGGGTGCACTGCAATAATGTCTTTTAAGAATTTAGAGTGGGAGGGTGACAAGAGAGAGTTAAAATAATTTTTGTCCCGTTCCCCACGCTTCTCTATTGAAATTTACATCTAAAATGTTTTGGTGAAGAATGACTCAAGGAAGAGAAGAAGGATAAAAAGCTGAAGATACTCTACCATCGTGGTCTGTATATGAAGCTGGGGCTGGGAAGCAAAACAAAAATTTTTACAATTTCTACTTGTTCTGATGAAATCAATGTGAAGACCGTAAATCTGTGCTATGTTCACTGAAAAAAGAATCTATGCTGCAGATGTTCTAAGCATACAACACTATCCGTCTTTTCTGGACACATGCACAATAGTCAGTGATGCATTAGGTTGGTTAAATGAGCAACATGAGAGGCAGGAAGGGACAATAAACATCCACTGAAGGCCTACTAAATGCTAGGTACACCAATTACATTTAATTCACCTAAAAGAACTCTACCTTATTCACCAATGGGTCACAGTGCTTGGAACATAGCAGGGCCTCCATAATGTTTGACAAATGAATGAATGAGTGAGCAAATAAATGCATACAGAAGAGCAAAACTGAAGACATGGAAACTCAGAATAGGAAATGAATTTGTAATTCAATGAAGGTAGAGACCTTTGCTATGCGAGTTTTAGAAAATTAACTTGTAATTCTGGATATTTGTTGATGATACCGCTAATGAATATTACTATTAAAACACTAAGAAAGAAACAAAAGGACCCCATGCTTGCTTAACAGGCAGTTAACAAATATAGGTAGTGACCTGACCTGCCTTCTGGATCTGGAGTTAGCCAGGGAACCCATCCCCAGATGGAAGATTCTGGTAGAGGCAGTGAAGCACCAGGCTGTCCCTGGAGTCTAGAAATAGGATCAAGGTAACTAACTGCTCCAGAACAATAATATCCCAAGATTCTGTCAGTGGAAGGTTGTGACTCAATACAAGGCATTGTGCAGTATGTAATAACTAAAACAATAACACCCACTGTATCTCTGTATTGTGCTTTCCAGTTTTCAAAAACACTTACATCCATGAATTCATTTAACCATGAGAACAATCTTGAGAGTTAGATTATACTACTCTCTTTCCCAGATGAAGAAACCAAGACACAAATGTCAGGCGACATATCTGAAATCATACAGCTAATTAGAAGAGGTAGGACTAAAAGCTGATAGCTGAAGAATGCTACAAGTTTAAAGTGTTTATCAAACAACTGCTGGGCAATAATTGAGGAGATGTTCACTTTTTTCCTGTAATTTTTCTATCACCATCATTTAATAATGACTGTATACTTATAAAAAGACTCATTGAAATACATATTTTTGCTAATTTTAAAGAGAGAGAAGTGGAAGAATGACAAATAAGGGGTTACTACCAGAATATTGAACAACGGACCCACCTAGATTTCTGATTACTCTAAGGACCACTTTTCCCGGCCTCCTTGACGCTAGATGTGTAAATAAGTCCTGGTCAATGCGGTGTAAACAGACAAGAACTGTATAATTCATGATCACCCTCTTAAGGAGAAGGATCTTATCTTCTCCTTCTATGTCACTGGAAAATGGGTGAGATAGTAATAACTGGAGCGACCATCTTACACCAAAAAATGGACATCATGTTTTGAAGATGACAGAGTCATCAAAATAAGAATAGATAAGAGGCGCTTGGGTTCACGACACACTGGGGCCAGCATATCACCCTCACACTGATCACATGCAGCCTGTTCTGTAAAGAGAAACTTCTTGCAGTGACCGAGCCTAATCTTAACTCCTACAGTACTCATGTCCAACTTCCATTTTGTATCATCTCAAGAAAGAACATTATAACAAAGGTGAATGCAAGCTACAGAGTTCTTTTATGAAAAAATCCTGTGAATTTTAAAACAGGAAAGCACAAGAGATAGCAATCACTACAGTTTGACCTTTATAATAGCAGGAAATGTTTGTTCCTCATCTTTATATCCCAGTTCCACGTAGCATCCCATTTCGTTGCGCATAACAGTTTTCCAGTAGATACTGGTAGAATTGAACTCAATTAAAATATAAGGAAACAGTCCACAGAAACCAAAGAAAACATTGAAACAAGTATATTTAGAGGTAGACCTTCTTGTCGTTGGGAGGTGTGAGGGATGAACTTTGTGCTCCTGTAACTCACCCACTGACACAAAACCAACCTACTAAGTATGAAAGATAAGAATGATTGGATTTGCTGTTAAATGTTACTGTATTCGAACACGAGAGTTGGAATGGACTTTATAAGTCATCTAACCTAACTAAACCAGGGGTTCTCAACACTATCTTCATAATAGGAACTACTAGGGAGCTTTTAAAATTTATGGATGCTGCAACCTCCATCCTAGACCAGACAAGCTGGCACCTAGGTATGTGGAGCCCAGGGAAACTTTTTCCTTTTTTTTGAAGTTGAGACTTATTCTTTAAACGATGGATTCTTAATCCAGAATAAATGGTTTCTAAGAGAGCCACAGAGGGAATTCTGGGAACTATAAAACCTCTATGGCTGTATGAATATCCTTATCAGTGTTTTTCTGGGAAAAGGATCTATAATTCATCAGGTCTTCATGATAGGGAAAAAAATTACAACTCAGAAGAAGAAATGAACTGCTAATGCTAAGTTTGCTGGTGGCCACAGGCAAGTCACTTAATCTCCTTACACCTGAACTTCCTTATCTGTAAATTAGAGGTGATACCCCTACATCTTTCATGATTGTTATGAAGATTAAAGAGAAAAGTAAATAAATAAGCCTAAACCTGTGCCAGTAACAACTTAGGAGTTCAGTCCATAATAGTTATTTATGTTTTTATGTCCTTTGATAACATTAATAAGTGATCAGACAGCTTCTGATTGAAAACCTTCAGGGATGGAAAATTCCATTTCTACAAGGAAGCTCATTCCATCTTGATACAACTCAAATGTTTGGGAAGGTCTTCATAATGAGCTGACACGGCCCCCTTGTAGGGCTTGCCCAGTGATCTCTGAGCCATTTCTCTTCAGCAGCCACAGGAAAGGTATATAATCACTTTCCCAAAGGATAATGCTTGAAGTGCCATTTTTTGGCAGGGAAAAGAAAAGCCAAATGATGTTTAGGATTTGCTCCAGCTCTAAAATTCTATAGTTATAAAATTTTAGGGATATTTGATATGTACTTTAAGATAGGTGGCAGTATATAAAGTCTTAACAAAACAATAGTATTTGCAAATACATTACATAAAAAAAGGTGGTTTTAAACTTTAAAAAATAATTGCTTACAGGTTTTCAGTTGAACTAAATTTGGTTATTTTTAAATACTTATTTGCTTTTATTTAGGTTTTTCGCATATAATTTTGGAGACTTTTCAAAGGCATTTTCTTTGGCAATGTTTGAAATATATATTTTCTGTAAGCTCTAGTAATTGATAGTTCCTTAAACATAAAAATAGTTAATACAGTTATAATGTAAATTTTAGCAGGACGAAAGTATAAACTAGCACATAGAAACGAGAATCAGGACTTAAAAAAACACGAAAAAACTCATAGCAACAGGAGAACAAAAACTTGACAGACAGACAGAAGTTTATAGTTTTTTAAGAGACGTGAAACTCAAAATAGGGAAATGCTCAAATTTATACAAGTATGAGTTCTCCCATTAAAATTTTTTACTTATGACTTTATGTAAAGCATGGTGCTCTCAAAATTTAAGTGTAAGAGTATTTTCAGAGAGGCTTAATTTTAAAACACCTCATTAGGGTGTTGGTACAAGGAGATGTACAGAGTATATTTCCACACACTTGCACAGAATCGGTGATACAGTTGTGGGTTGACTTCAGGTTGCAAGACATACTATAACCTCCTGTTAAGTAATCAAGGATCTGATTTCATTGCGATCACCTCCTTTTCTTCTGGAACCTATTTGTAATGCACACCATCCCAGTAAAGCAAAACCTAAAGTGCAAGTTACTTACATTGTCCGTTGGGCACTCCAGCACCTTCTGCTGATCTGCTACCACACCTTGACCAATCACCTGGGAGATGTCTTCCTGAAATGTGAAAGGTACAACCAGTCAGCGGCATTGTAGGGCTCAAGTACACTCTCTAACTTTAGCAATCAAGTGTGATTTAACGGGGCTTTGGTCTCCTACAACAATGGCCAACACCCCAGGCATAAAAGTTCCATTCATTCCTCTGGACTAACTCTCAGATATGAACACAAACTTGTCATTTCCAGATGCTTTTCTGGTCCTTTAAGTTCTGTTAGGCTTTAAGCTTATCAGATATCCTTTGATAGTCATATCGACCAGAGTCTTTTCTTCTTCTGTCACACCAGTAATTCTTATGTTTGTATTTATTCTCAATATTAAATTATTTCAGGGTTCAAATCTTGATATTAGAATTTTCCCCACTGAAGATAGTCAATTAGAGGTAGAAAGTATACTCAACTAAAGACACTGGGAGATATAAAGACAAGTTAGTCCTGAATCTCGTGGAGAAGTACAGAGTCCAGACTTAGGAAAGAGGCAAACTACTAAACATATGGGAAACCTCTGCATAGCTAAAAGGAAGTTAATAGAACTAAACAATGGCAATGATAAACTGACTAGAATGATCATGTCCGCCTCCTACCACATCCCAACCCTTTTTACAGGCAAATTTACAGGAGAAATTATCATCCGAGGTTTACTATGATACATGAACCGCTGTATTTGGTTTGGACACGTGGAGAGAAACTGATGTGGGTAGAAGAAAGGATGAGTTTACTCTAGCCCTTGGTAAATGTCTGTGAGAGACACTCAGGTAGCAGGTCTAGTGCACAGATGGCAGGTAGGTAAGCTATTTGGGGATGAGAAGCATAATTTGTATAGTAGAGTGTTAGGAATTGGTGACTCTAGTTCCATGACTTGAGAGTTCTGCAACTCTGAGCAGGTTATCTGACATCTCCAAGACTGAGTTTCCTTACCTATACAATTAGAAAAAATGAGTAGTTACACTATAGGAATGCTGAAAGGATTAAATGGAGCAATATACGAAAAGAACTTATCACGGTATTTGGCAAATAACAAATATTTAATAAAGATGCTAATGATGAGAGTAACTGGAATCAACTTATGATAAGTGCATGTTCCTAACTCTAAGGGCAAGTGAAAACAATTACCGGGACAGGACACTTTCTCTTTTGGGGAATGCTGGCATACTGACACCCCCATCCCACCCCTACCCTGGTTTCTCCTTTTTTGGATGTAATGGCATAACCCTTTTCTTCAATAGGCTCCCATAAGATTTGTAACAATATAGCAGGTAACGATCAGGTTATGCCCAGCCGTTCATTATTACTAGATTATATTACAATCTCATCCTGTCTCATCAATTCCCTATTGGTTTAAAATCCTACCACATAATATCCTGAGACCACAACCTAGGACCCCTGGATGACTGTAACTATCCTTAGCTGCTGACTTGTAACTTATTTTTTAGGACCAGAACCATCTCTCAGTTAGATTCCCTCTTTTTTCCCCTAAATGGGAGAAAGATCCTAGAACTCTTCTCTACCACCCCTGGCTTTTTTTTTTTTTCTCTTAACTTTGCTCCTGAACAAATAATATGACCTAAAATGAATTTTAAAATTACCTCATCCCCTAATTCTTTTCTGAGCCCCTCCACAGCATGACCAATTTATTTGATCACTATTTTTTAAATATTATTTTGTGTTTTATAATTTCTATGTGTCTGTCTCTCATATACTAATATGGCTGACTTTTATTCTATTTGTTTCTCTTATTTGTTTCTTCAACATACAGTAGAATAGAATATAAGCTTGATAAAGTGTTAGTGCTATATAGATCAAAGTTCAGGAACTTAAATCTTAAATGCACCTGGGTGGATTTCAGAGCCAGTCATGAAAAGAAGGACACATGGTGAAGGTAATCCTGTGGTTTCCTCTTTAAAAGACCAAAGTTGAAAAGGGAAGATATGAGGTCAATAAATGGTGCTCATGGGAATTTATAGAATAAAAGTTCTAAACTGCCTTATAAATTGAAACCATTGGTGTTATTCCTTCCAGGGTGGATCGAATGACCTTGGAAGAGTAAAAGTTCCTTTATTTGAAAATGATACTACAGGTCTGCAATTCTACCTTTGTTTATACCCAGATTAACCAGCAGTGTGACAAAGGAGCTGACTTCTCCAGCTAAAGACTTAAAAACCCAATTTGCAACTAACATAAATGTACTACCAGTTTGGTTGAATTTGTCCTCATCACTTGCACCTGTAAGTAAAAGAAAAGGACTCTGGAATAGTAGCCAGAAAAATCTGGGTTTGAACTGGTTCCACTACTTACTGGCAGTAGTAGTGCTTAGAAACCTTCATTTTTGCAACAGTAAGAATGTAAAATCAGCTACCTGAACAAAGGCTGGAAGCAAAATTAAATTCAACACATGCTTATTGAGCATCTACTCCGTGACATCAGCGAAAAGGACTAACAGAGCCTTGAACTTATGACATTTACATATCTGATGAGAGAAAAAAATATGGCAACTCTGAATTACAGCTAAATGGTATATGTATGAAGGGGCCTGGCAGAGGGCAGGTGCCTGAGAAGTGTTAGTTTCCTTCCCTTTCTCTTGTCCTCAAAAATGTGAAAGGATGACATGAGGAAATCAGAGCTCTCAAAAGCACCTGGTCCAGCACACTCTTTTATTTCTTATACTGATTACCCTTAAACCTCTAGGACAAGGGACAGGGCTGGTACATGACCATTGCTAATAATAATGACAGCTAAAACTTGCTGAGCACTGACTGTACCAGCTGCTAAGCTGGGTATGTTACACATTTTAGATGTGGGTGTACGTAACAGACCTGACTGTTAGGTACTATTACCATCCTAATTTTAGAGTTGATATAATTGAGTCACAGAGAAGCTAAGGTATTTGCTAAGCCAGAATTTAACCCAGACACATCTTGCTCCAGAGCCTCCTGCGGCCCTTAACCAAGGAGTAGCCCCCAAGGGAAAGAGAAAGTGTTATTTACCTCCTCCCAAACACACACAAGATTCTTAGGACTCAGCCTCAACACAGTAATTCCACCTTAGCTTCACCGTTAGGTGAGAGCAAGTCATGAACAAGCAGTCATGGCTTCATCTGAGCCTGTGCAGGAAAAAAAAGTGACTTGGCTGAGTCACCTTCCTTTGTGTTTAAACATAAGTTTAAAACTTGCTAATCTCCCAACTACTACACCAGGGAGCTCTTAGTGCCTTCAAAGCTGAGGTCTTGGAACATTCTAAGGCATTAACTTTGCACAGGGGACCCCCAAATAAGAAGACTGAGGAAGCAGTGCGGAAAGATCATCCCATTTCACGACACGAACTGATCTGTGTGCATTATGGTATAATCCTCAGTGTAGTACTGTGAGCTCCTGAAAGAAGGTGTGCCAGCCAGGCAAATTACTCTGATCAAGAGAAACAGCTTCTGGTGGGTGAACTCTGGGAAATGTGACATAATCAATAATAATGAGAACAGAGCAATGTCCAGCTTATAATCACCAAAGCTGACTGACTTCTGTCCCCATACCGGGTAATCAAAATGCCCGCAGTAATTGAGTGGACAGCAGAACCACACAAAAACATCCTGTGGATTTTCCAAAGTGGACTCAAGGGAAGCAAGCCAGCCCCTATCTGGCAGAGAAGCTTAGGAGCTTTTGGCAGCCATGCTCCCACCATGCTGAGGGAGCAAGCCTGCAGCTAAAAAAAAAAAAAAAAAAAAAATCAAAGATACATGCAGAGACATCCCTCTAGCAGCACTAGATATCTGGTTCCAACGTGTCCCTGAGCGTCTTGAGCCTTCCAACTCTGCCCTTCCTGCAGTTATATATATAGAATCTGTAGCCTATCTGTAAATTTCCCCTTTTGGCCATAAGGTCAGGTTGAGGTTTTACTACTTGCAACCAAGAGACTCCTGATTAAAATGAAGTAGATCACAGAAACCATGTATTAGGATAACAAACTCACTGAGGTCAGGCCTAAGGTAGCTAAATGGAGATGAATGAAGTAAACCGAGTTTAAGACAAACAAGAGAGAGTGCTTAGTCTAAAAGTATTCGAATTCAACAATTTAAAAAACATGCCTATCAGACAGACAACAAACAAATTGTCTACTGTTGATTTTGGTCCTTGGACTTCTACTCTGTAGCCTTTGAATACACTAGAAAAAGACCTTTGTCTGGGTCAGTCCCAGTCTAATTTCTATGCATTCATCTAACCACCTGGATTAGGTGAAATCACATAAGCAAAAGCTCCTGCTGCACCTTAACTCCATCTTCAATAGTAGTCAACACCACGAAATACTCATCTAAAGTTGGATTCAAATCCTGTAGTAACACATTACTTGAGTGTCTCTGTACCTCAGTTTCCTTATCTATAAAGTAGGGATAGTAACAGGCAAATAAAATATGAATTAACACATGTAGAATGATGCCATTTGGAGCAAATGCTGTAAGAGCGTTAGCTGCCATTATTCTCAGCAGTTCTGGAAGCTCCCTCAAGGTGAGATCTATGTGTCCTACTCACTGAGATTTGACCTGTGGCTAACAAAATGCCTAGGACATAATAGGCCTTCGATACAAACTTGCTTAATTTCCGCTCCCTTTAAAAGATAAGATAATCAACAAAGGTTTTAGATTATAGGATCTTAAAGTTATGACAGCAAATAAGGCTTTCCCAGAAAAGTGAAAACTTTACAGACTCTAAGAACACTGCTTGAGCAGCACCATATTTCCAAAAAAGCTCTGGGATTCAGAAAATAAGGCATTGGATACGGGTAAGAAAGTCTCTGCGTTCTGGGCTCTGAGCTGTCATGGCATTTTCCTTCTCTGGGAAATAATTATGATTGAAAGATTGCTTTCTCAATTTAGAAAAATCTGATAAGCAATAGCTTCCTTCTAGGCAAGATGAATTTCAAGGTGAATAACAAGTCTCTAGAGTGAACCAGTCAGTTAAAGTGGCTGGGAGTGTAAGTGGCTAGTGGAGGTCAAAAGTGTGAATTTGTGTTAAAAATGTGTACCTATATTTCTGCGGTGTTTGAGTTCATGAGATTACTTTACCTGCTACAATCGCTCTCTATATCATCTTCCTTTACAATGCAGAAGGGGAAGAGAATGGAAGAAAAAGCCAAAAGCTTTTCCCTCGTGACTTTGGTGAAGGAAGTAGACTTGACTGTAAATCGTCTTTTTTATGACCAGGAAAGGGAAATTATCATGTAGGCAAACCTCAAGTGATTTTCAGAAATACAAGATATAAAGTACAATGAGCTGTGAAATATGCTACATATTTGAATGCACTTGAACTCTGCCACTGGCAATTTGCATACTGTCACAAATGGGAGGCCAATGCTGACTCAGACACATTCTCTCCTGTTCCTTACAGGAAATTCCTAGACTCTCACTATAGATGCAGTTTTCATACTGGATCTGAAACAGAAAATAAGATTTGCTCAGTGACATTTGCTCCCATAGCCAAACCACAAATCCTGCAGATCTTGATGGAGTGCAAATTGGGGGTAATAATGGATTTTAAGCACATAGGATTGGGAGCTTGTCTTAAAAATAAGCAGGATATACACCTGAGAATTCCAGCCTGGAAGACCTAACAAGAAGTCTACAATCATTAGAAATATCTTATGAACTATTTTTCTAAACTTAGATGCCAGCACTTTAAAAGCACTCAGGAATAACTTTTAGGCAGTCAAACTGGTAAATTGAATCTGTATCAGAAATTGCATGGCATGTTATTCTTTTAAAGTTAAAACTGCACAGTGAACTTCTTCCACAAATCTGTTTTTTCTCATGATGTTCTTCTTTTTTAAATTAGTGACAATAATAAGCTCCCACATATCCAGGTTTAAAATCAGTCATCTTTCAGTAATCCTTCTCCTTGCCTGCCTTCATCTCATCATTTGCCAAGTACTCCTTGAGTCTAGGAACACTGAATGAAGCAAAGTAGATTTTTCTCAGACTTTTCAATGTCATAGGCCAGAAAATTTTCAAAAGCACTCTGAGGATTAGAGTTGCCTTTTTTTTTTTTTTTGGCCAAGTAATTGAGACCAAAGAAATACCAGGTTGGAGCATATGAATTTGCTATTTTATAAGTCAATAAATAGTCAAATATCAGTGATTTCAGAGGGTTCAAACCCATTAAAGTCCTCTCTTCCCAACTACTACCATATATTATTACTGTAATGTCATATAGGAAGAGCCATTTCAACACTAAAACTTTAGATAGGGCACAGTCTTAAATGGGGATAATATTAGTATTAACCTCATATGATTGTTATGTAAATGAGCTTAGAGTGATGCTTGGCGCATAGGTATTCAATAAGTGCTATTTACTATTGTAAGCAATTGCATTTTGGGGGTTGAAAATTTTACTCTAGTTTTTCAAGTTACACCTTAATGGTTCATGCAGGACAGCTAATCCTTATACGGCTAACCCTTAATGCTTTAATCAGAATAACAACATCAGCAGCAGCAGTAACAGCTCACACTTATACAGTGATTCCAGGAAACTCTGGCATGGTTCTACATAGTAGTTTATAGCTATTAACTCCTTTAATTCTCACAACAATCTTTGTTTCTTTCTCCCATTTTACAGAAGCAAAAACTGAGGAAGAGAGATTAAGTTATTTGGCTAAGGTTACATTGCTAGTAAATAGTACCAGGATTTGAATCCAAGTAGTGTGGCTCCAATGTTTGCACTCTGAATAATTTAGTTACACTGCCTCAAAAGAGTACATTACATGAATACAGATATTTCCCAACATGATAAAAAAATAGTTTTATACTTAAAAGACTGCGGTAATTATTTAGGGACTCACAATCTTCTATGTCAAGATACCAGGGAGTCAAGGACCCTTCAGAATGAGTCCTAGTTCTTTCAATTTCTAGTTTTGTGATCTTAAGTGAAAGATTAAGTCCTCATCTTAAGTCTGGGATAAATAATTCCTGCTCTACTTTTTATACAGTTTTATTTTGGGGATAAAACTGAATAAGATCATGAACAAACAAAATATCATTTTAGAAAAAATTTAAGTTTTAAACTTTTTAAACATTTAAAACTGAATAAGATCATGAACAAACAAAATATCATTTTAGAAAAAATTTAAGTTTTAAACTTTTTAAACATTTAATTACAGGAGCCAGAAATCTGCAGCAGGAATTGACTATAAGGGCATGAGAGAACATTTTGGGGTGATGGAAATGTTCTATATCAATGCTTTGGTGGTGGTTACACAACTTCAAGCATTTGTCAAAACGCATAGAACTGTATGCTTAAAATTGGTGAATTTTATTCTATGTAAATTATACTCTTAATAAAGCTGATGAAAAATTTTTTAAAAATTAAGCTAATGAGATAATAGATGAGACTTTATTTTGTAAAATGCAAAGCTCTATGAAAAGTTTTTTTTTAAGTTCCTTTCAAAAGGCTTAAAAAAGTCTTAACAGGCTCTCACCTAGACTTCTGAAATAGATTCCAGACACTTCCCTGCCTCCAGTCTTTCACAATTGGATTCTATGCTTCACTAACCATCATCTGATCAGTTGCCTAAAAACAAGTTATTCTTCCTTTAAAAATATTTTAGAGAAATCCAATATCTACTTATGTTATTATAAATAAAGTTATTATTCCTTGACTGTGAATCTGGGGACTACTGAGATACGGTCTAATGCCAACCATAACTGAAGAGTGAAATAGCACTGGATTATGTGTAGACCCATGGCTTAGTCTTAGCTCTGAAATCAGGTAACCTTGGAGAAGTAATTCAATAGCTCTTTGGAGTATAGATTCTTATAGGTAGCACCTGTGTAAACATGTATTCATCTAGTTATAGAGACATTTATTGAACATGGAACATAAAAAGATGAATAAATTAATCTATAATTCATAGCATAAGGTCCCTCAGTTCTGCGATTGTACTGTTCAAATTCCATTGTCCATTGCTGCCCTACAAAAGCCCTACTCTCCTAACCCACACTGTTTGATTCACCTAGTAAATCTATTTATGCCAACCTCAGCAGTCAATTATCTTCTCATCTTCAAAAGTTCACCTTAAATGCCATGATTCTATGAAACCTTCCCTAATCCTTGAATGAGTTGGTTTCCTTCCACTTTTGAACTACTGTAACATTTTGTTTTTTTCTCTCTAATACACTTATGCCTATTATGAACTTCCAGATACAAATTCTATTATCTTCACTGATGCTAGAGGTAGGCTGCTTCAGAGCAATGCCTGTGTTTTTCTCCTGGTCACTTCTCTAGGGGCCAGCACAGTGCCTGTTGAGACATATGTCCCCATAGGAAGCAAGTAAGCAGCTTTTAGAGGATTAGAGCTTAGTGTTTCCAACTATCTTGACATAAACTAAGGTAAGAAGGGTCAAGACCCATACAGATCACGTGCTGTCCTCTGATATGGTGCATCCAGCAACAATTCTAGGACATTGCAGCAACTTAAGGGAGTTTGCACCAATCTTATAATAGAAACACTCACATGATAGCTAGTGATGAATTGTTATTAATACTTTATAACACTCATGACATATGCTAGCCACATGAAATTCTCACCTACAAACACAGCAATTTTGAATGATTCAAGCTAATGTTTTGCTAATTTATGTATTATCTATCTTCTGGCCCCATGCCTACCCTGGAATGAGTCCCCACAAGGGCAGGCATTTTGGTACCTTTTATTCACTGTGATATCTCCAGTGCCTGGAACATAGTAGCATGGGCAAATATTTGTTGAATCAATGAATGAACTTACTGAACACAAACTATTTGCCTTACACTCTACTACATGGTTTATACTTTATAGCACATTTGTTTCCTCATAACATCCTGATTACTATCATTCTTTAGATGATAAAACTGAGGCTTAGTGAAGTCAAGTAACTTACCTAACACCACACTCTTAACCAATATTTTATGCTAGGCCAGTTATATTCATGTTATAAAAGTTGCTCACATATGAGTTATCTTTCCTGAATTGACTAGACCATGCATAAATTCTACTGGAAATGCTAAGAAAGAAACTGCAGGTTACCAAAAAGAGAGGAAAGGGGAGGGGAAAAGGAGATAAAGAAAGACATGTCAGTGGGGTGAAACACAATATGAAATAATATCTAAAAACCACCCTCAGTCCTTCAGGTCTTCTGCCTGAGGGTGGGGCTCTTTAACTGTCCTGACACTTAGAGCCTCATCACTGGTGTTGCTTTCTTGGGATCAGGAGATGAATGATTGAAGGCTTTTACTTGCAGCCTACAAGCAAGCCTTGTCTTTGGGACTACTAGACTCTTCTACTAAGCAAGGGCGTGTTCTCACCCTTTTTACCATTTCCACTGTGGATGAAATTGGGGACCCCTACTTAGCAAAACAAACAAACAAACAAAACCCCAACCAAACAAACCACAAAAAACCGCTGTTGCTTTAAAAGACTGTTCCCTAACTTATCCGTGGAGATACAGTGCCAAAAAGAAAATGTTCATAATATTTGTAAATGAAGGAGTATTGAGTTTGAAATTTGTTGATGTTACTTATTCTCTTTCAGTGCAAATACGCAGTTTATCTTTTGCAAAAGGAACATCTTATTCAAGAACAATGGTCATAACCTGTTGTTAGTCCCAAGATTCTTGATGCTGGGGTTCTCAGGTTTCATGTAGGGCTGGTCCAGGGTGGCCCACTATAATTTCCACTGTTGCTAAAATGTCTTTCCCTTTAGGCTGAAAGACTCAGTTCACTTTATAGGACATGGAATCTACGCCAGTCCCAATATATATTTTCTAAAACTTGAAAGAAGATAAATGGAAGATTTCTCAAACCCCTTAAAGTAAAATGAACAACTCTGTGCTGTCATAAAATCAGGGTGACCCTAAGTGATTAATTCTTCAAGATTTGCAAGACATTTTGAAACACAAGAAAAACAGCCCATTTTTCTTTCTAGAACTTGTTGTCTAATCCTGTAAGTGGTAGGCTGCCCAACAGAAAGGTAGGGTATACGCAAAGGCATCTGAGTCAGACCAAATGGGACTAATCTCCAGGTCTACAACATACAGTGAGTGGCCTCTGGCAAGTTAAACGTTGATATCTACAACTCTGTTTTCTCATGTGTAAAAAAAGTTATTGTCGCCTACATTACAAGGATTAGGAAATGAATGTAGAACACAGCATAGTGCCTGGTACACAGTAAAAGTTCAATAAATATGAAATAAAATATCAAACATTAAGATACATAAGGAGGAAGAGTTCTCTAAAACTGCCTCTCTCCTCATATTCTAGCCTCTGGGTGAGTTTAAGTATCTTTTCCAATGAATCAATAGAATGAATTTAATATCTCTTTCTGTGTCTCTTGGACTAATTGAGCATAGCCTTTGCCTTAAAGAAACCCAAGATTTACAAGAGAGGTTGCATCTTTAGTTCCAGACAGTACAATTCAAATGGGAGAAGAAGCATTTACTCTTTGAAGTAAATGGGTTATTCACCATACACAATAACTTCTCCTGTCTCAGAGATCAAGATTCCTAGAGAAGCAAATACAACAGTTGATCCTTTCCAAGGTGGCACAAAATATAAATAATATACCCCTAAAAACAACACTGCATAAAAACCATAAAAGTCTCACCAGTTTGGAGCTTTCACTTTCAGGCAACTGTTTAATACCACCTTCGAGACTGCCATCTTCCTCACTACTAACAGGTTCAGTGCTGCTCTGATCCTAGAAGACATTAAAAAGAAAATGGCAAAGCTGTCATTCTTCACTCATAGTTCCTTGTTTTATTGTTGTAGTAGATATTGTTTCCTCTCCAGAAGCCATTCCTATTTTCTTCCTTTCAAGTAGAAGTTCCCTCCCCACCCCCGGAGTAACTATCCCTGTTGCTCACAGATATACATTAGAGAAAGCTGATTCCTACTTTCTGTTCCAAGAGGGCTGATTGCCTTAAGGTTAGTCCCATTCTTTTTGCCAATGATTTTGTCAGGAATGGGCATGTGATCCAGTTCTGGTCAATGAGACACAAAGAGAGGTTTGCTGGAGACTTCTGGAAGAGTCCTTCTTTTATCTTAAAAGAACCACAAGGAGTATCCATACATATTTTGTCTCAAAATAACAAGCAAGAATGAAGTTCAAAATGTCATGGACAGCCATCCCACAGCCAAAAGGAAACTGGATAAACCTGACATTGTGAATGACAGAGCAAAAACAGAGATGGAAAGAACTGGTTCTCTGATGGTAAAACTGGGCCATTGGATCAAGCAAACCTGAAGCCCAGCCTTATCCCTAGCAGTCTCCTAATGAGAGGTAATAAATTGACTTATTGTTTTACCCAGTTAGGGTTTGCCGTGTGTTCCCTCTAGCTAAAACTTTCTGAGATATTTATCTTCTGCACAAGACTAAACTGTTTAAAATAAGAAATCACATTTATCTTATTTATTTCTGATACTCAAGCCCCTAAGAATCCTGCCTGGTACATAGAAAACATCTCACAAACATTTGATTGAACCAATGAATAAACTGAGTATTTGTTTTCTTGATGACTTTGTCTGCAAAATCCTAAAAATATTTATTTAGTATAAATGAGACACCTGGTAATAATAGGCCCCATTAAGATTCCAAAACACATTAGGCAACTCCTCAATTGAATTATGACACTAAATATCATAGTTAATTAACCAGAAGTTTCTTTACTTTCTAAGGGCACATAAGGGAGAATAAGGATAATAATAAGTGGAATATCTACTTATATTTATCTACATTATTATTTTAAAACATTACCAGCCTGGATTACAAATTTTGATAGGATTGTTTATAGAAAAAATAGTTTTGATTTAGGGACATTCAACCTCATTTATAACTTAAGAAATGTAAATTAAAGCAGATATGGCACTCTTTTGTCTATCAAATGGACAAGAGAATAGAAAGAGAACATTCAATATTGATAATGTAGGGAAAAAGAAATATTTAAATACCACTGGAAGAATGTAAACTTGGGTAGTCTTTTCAGAAAAAAATATATGTAGATAGTTATAGATGAAGGGAAAATAATTAAGTATATAGAACAATTTTTTTTTTAATTGCTTATTTCTGAAGAGTAGGATTAGGGATTGGGGAATTTTGCATAAGTTATTTCTATACTGTTTGATTATAGAAAAATTAGTGTGTGGTACTGCATGCTTTAAAAAAAAATAAGGGAGAGCTATCAGAAATACCTAAAGGAAAAAAAAACAAGAAAGAAAGTAGCGTGGGCATTAGAAATGGTCAGCTCTAGGTTCAAATCTTAACTATGCTGCTTAGAATTATATGATTTTCTGCAACTTACTTTCTAAATTTGAGTACTTGTTTTAAAGTACAGATAAAAACACCAAATTAAAAATACTACCCCATCGGGTTGCCTTAAAGATTAATGCATTAACATGTAAAAGGCCTGTTAGCACAATGCTAGGTACTTTTTTCCCCCTAGCTTTTTGTTGAGACAGGTTCATACCTTGTTTCATGTAGTCTCCATAACAATCCTAGATGAGTATGGGAAAAGAAAGTGTTGTTTAAATAAACCAGAGGAATCTTTACTTTTGTTTTTCTCAGCAATGTGAGTACAGATGATGAAATTTTTCTTGGTTTTAGAAAATGAATAGTAAAATAGGGGGTGGGAAACAGCTATTTGATGCTTTGACTAAGAAAATTTAAGGAACACCAGGCAAAGCAGTCTAGGTTGCAAATGGTCTATGTATCCATTAAAATCTGAATAAAAACACAAAAGAATACTTTTTACACCTACACCTACAGAATTATCATACAAAGCTATGTCTCAAATGCCACTTGATAAAACCTTTCCTTCTTAGTGAAGACATCCTCTTTTTCCTTTAAATTCACCTAATATTTTACATGAATGTCTTATATCACATATCATAGTCTCATTGGTGTTAATTACATATGTACAGAATTAATCTCCCTGAAGAGAGTGAAAGATCCTTGAATCCAACATCTGTGCCTCATTCATTTCGTTTGTCTGATACATTTTTAAATTAATCCTAGGTCTATCTCGTTTCAAACTCAATCAATGTTCTTTTTAACTGGACCATGAGCTCCTTCTAAAGCTTTTCTTCTGTTTTTAAAAGTTACCAGTTTAGTTTGAGATGGCTCCCTAGAGGAGGGTTTGAAGTCAAAATCTAGATGGAGAGGAGAGTCAGGTAAAAATAAGTTGGAACTGAGAGAGGTTAGCAATTAAGCATTTAGTTTCCTCAGAGAGCAAAGTTTATAGAGGAGTTTTCATGTTTAAATGAGGCACAGAATAAAACAATGTGGGTTCTGCTCTGAGAAGAGAATGACTCTCATGTGTTAAGGAGCCTTCAAAATACCCCGCTGACTAGGAGTGTAGAAAACAGGAATCAGTCAGAAATGGGAAGGGGAAAATAGGTCAGCAGCATGATTTCCAAAGCACAATTGTATCATAGTGGTATTAAAGACCATCTGGCTGATGGATGGTGGCCTGTTGACACCCAAGATGATTCAGTTAATCCTGATGGCTGTGTTCCCTTCCTCTCTTGCTGATCTTCAAACCACCTGTCCAAAGCTGCCTGTTTAGCCGAGGCTTCTCAAGAAGAATGATCTTTGCCCTTGAAGACCACAATCAATAGGTTCCATGGTGAATTATGCTTTACAGATGAACAAAAGGAAAAAGGCAAGGCTGGTGATTATCCATTTAACACAGCCTTTACAAAAAAAAACCAAAAAACAAAATATTAAACAATGAAAAATGCTATTCAATCCCCACTGAGCAGTCTTTTCCAAATTTTCAGAATGTTCTAAACTCCCTGCCCGGGAATCCTCCAAAATCTACATAAAATGTAAAGTGATAATAAATTTTGTTTTATTTTTATACTATTTTATTTTTTTCATACCCATTATTTGTCTATCGTTTTACCCAAAGAGACAGAACTTTGACAGTAGAAATTTATGTTTGAGAGTAGGCTATCGATAAAAGTTAAATTAGTCAAGGATGTTATTATGGATTGGAAAAACAATTCTTATCAGATAAATGTTCCATAGTCTTGCTCCCTACCCTTTTCCCTCATTTAACATGACAATAGAGTATATTAGTAAATGCAACTCTTTTCCTTTTAATTTGATTTAAGATTTTACTAAGCAGAGTAAATTAAAATAACAAAAACTACAGCAACTATACCTCTCTGATATAATTGAAAAAATTTTTTAATAAAAAATAAAATATATTGGTTTAAATTTTGTCATCCCCATAATTCTTAAACCAATGCTCTCTTCAAAAACCACAAAATAATTTATTAGTCTCATTGCCAGCCTAAATTCACAAATATTTCTTTCTGTAAAGTCATGTTTATTAGATGTAACAAAGTGAATTTCTTCTACCTCCAATCATAAGCATTTTTCTAGGCTACTCGGAATTCCAGAGAGGCGGAGCACAATTAAAGATAAAATGGAAATTATGCTAACGGTGCTTCTGGGTAATCAACCTCTCCATTCTTCAGGAGACATGCTGCATCTTACTTAGTGTTCAAAAAAGCATGACTTCAGAGAAAAAGAAAAAAAAATGAAGGTTCTTGTTTCTATAATGATTTTCTAAAAGATTCAGCCTGTCTTGTTCAGGAATGGAACAAATATCTTGCAACCCAAGTCCATTTGAGCTCTTAAGTACTTCTTTCTTACGAGACACCACGGCGGTGGCTTCCTAATTGGGTTTCCTTCTTCAAGACATCTTTGACATTACTATTAGATCAATTACCTGCAGTAGAGCCCTGATCAGACCATTTCATTGTTTAAAATGCCTTCAACATTTCCAAGTGCCTAATGCATAAAATTCAAACCTGAGATCTAAATTCAAGCTTCTTTCATTTGACCTCAATTTATTTTTTCGATCTATTTTCTATGACACCCTGTCACATACCCTTATACTCTTTTTCCCATCCCACGCTCTGATTTTTCTTAGTTCTGTTTTTGTTTGTGCTATTCTCACATTCTTATCCAACCATATTCATATTTTAAAATCTAATCGATCAGAAATAGCTGTTCTCCTACTAGGAAATACCATTCATCTTCTGTGAACTCCTCCTAAAGCTTTATCCCTTAGGGTGCTTTGTTTTTAGTAATATACATGCCATATTTCCCCTATAAGGCTGTAAGTTCTTCGAGGGTAGAGATGATGTGCAATTAATCTTTGTATGCTCTATAAAGTAGATATTTGGTAAATAGCAGCAGAATGAATTGAATCAATAAGAAGTTAAGTATTCAACAATGAAATAAAGCATCAAGGACACAGTAGAAAATCCAAAATATGATTCCTGCCCTTTACTTATTCCACAAATATTTATTAAGCAAGTACTATGTGTGAGGCACTAACAATTGAATGGTCAAGGAGACAATAAGCCTGGCCCTACAAAAGCATACAGTTTAATATGGTGCCTATAATCCTACATTCTTAAACATCAACATAACAAGGGAAATACAAGTAACAGAATCCTTGATAAAACCATTTAGAAATGGCTCTTTTTCTATAAGACCCAGGTGACATCACGCAAAAGACAAAGGATAATTTTTATCTTTGAAATGAATCATGAGTATTATTTAACTATGAAGAGAGTAAAGATTACTAAAGAGAATGGTATGGGATGAAGCTGGTCATAAAAATAGCATCACGCATTTGAGCACTTACTATATATATTGCAGGCGCTATGCTTATTACTCTCTATACATTATTTTATTCATTTTGAGTCATAGAAAACTTAGAGGAGGCTCCCAAAAAGCAATTCTTCAAGGAATTAGTGATTGAGAATTAATAAAGAGGAAGCAGGAAGACAACCAGGTGGAAGAAACAATAAGGACAAAGACCTAGGGGTGGAAAGACCAAGATGTGGGGGCGGGAAATCAACAGATACATGTAGTGTCCAGGGCTTTGGTGTGCAAAGAAGGCTGATTCGTAGAGGCCGTGGAAGTAAATATAAAGCCTTAATTCCAATCTTGAAACAAAGATTTGGTCTGATAGGCAAGAGGGAGGCATTAAACATATTTAAATAAGAGGACAAATACAATAAATATTGTCAAGAAAAGAAATCCTGCATTGTATAGAACTGTTGAAAATGGAAGATGCTGGAGGCTGGGAGTTCTGCTAGAGGGCTGTAATAATGTAAGTATAATTACGACTAATATGAGTTCTTACTGTGTGCCAAGAATAATGCTAAAAATTTCACAAACATTATTCAATTCTTCCAAAAAATTCATAGAATTAATTATTATTGTCAAAACCCTTGTAAATGTGAGGAAATGCAAGCTTACAGAGTATAACTGGCTCAAGTTCACTCTGCTAGTAAATGGCAGAACAAAGATTAGAACCTGGATCTGTCCAACTTTTAAGCTTATGTTCTTAATCACTGTGTCGTATAGCTGCCCCAACAATATTGTAATTACCAAAAGTAAAGCAGTTGGAATGCTAATAACCCCTTGTGTATGTATATAGCTGCACAGCTTATAAAATACTTTACGTACATTTAGTACTCGATCCTCATAATTACCTGTTGACACAGCAGGGGAGGCTATTCACCTGGCTTTACAGAAAAAGGCGGACTTTGAGAGGTAAAATACCTCTACCAAGGTCATATGCCCAAAAGGTTATTGATAGAGCTAAAACAATAACTAACATCTTCAGCCTTCTTATTCACTGATCTTTTAGCATTCTAATAGCACACAACTGCATGAAGCAATTTTGTTTTCTGCCATATCTTTAGTGTCTAGAACAGTGCCTGACATATGATAAGAGTTCAATAAATATTTGCTTAATAAAGGAATGACTGTAAGATCCCATTGGTATTTAATAACTGCTATTTAATTATGCTGAACTAATATTGGCAAGTCCAACGTAATAATGACATGGCTATACTTCATCTATCTGGTTATGATTTAAATGGGCTGACTTTCTCGGCAATATGTCAGATATAAATTATGCTTAAGTACTTACTAGAAACAGCTGTGGGGGGAAAAGGCATAGTGAGAGGGGCCACGCAGGTGAATGGGGAGGAATGAGGAGGAATGGGGAAGTGGTCAGGGCATCAGTGCATAACTATACGTTAATATACCAACTGCAGAAAGGGTAACACTCATCATATGGTGGCAGTTATTGGAGGCCAATAGTCCAGAAAGAAAATATAAAATCCTCTTTATAATATAACTCATTGTGATGATGCAACTGAAGCGTCACATAGTTGACCCCTTTAGAGAAATATATTTATTATTTATTTAGATTTTAGATGCCTAATGTGATTTAATTATTTTTGAAAATAAAATGCAAATAATGGCACACTCAAATTTGATTTAAATATTATGATAAGGCTCTTAAAATTTAAGACTGGCATTATTTATATTTTACACATATTATCAGTCTTATTTATTTAAAAATAAAATCAGTCTCCTAATTTTTCAGAATACAGTAAATTGTATGACACCAAATTATTTTCCTGACTTATTACTGATTCTGTTGAAGTATAAGTAAAATTTCTGTGGTTAGCACAATTTAAAAAATGAAAACAATAGCTAATATTGTATAATATACTTAAAAACTGAGTTAAATATACTTAAATATCTGAATAAATAAAATAAATAGTTCACGTTTATTGAGCATTTACTTTGTGCCATGAGCTGTACTAAACGCTTTATATATATTACTTCCTTTACTCTTTATAAGTCTATAAAAGTTTGGTGGTAACAACCCCTAGTACAGATATGGAAGCTAATACTGAATAACACTCCTACCTTTGGTCATATGGGTATGCTATTTTGTCTCTCTAGACTCCAGTCTCTTCTTCTGTAAAGTGGAAATAATGATACTGTCTCTCAGAGGTCTGGATGTAAGTGAGACATGAGACAATGCGTCTAAGATAGTGTTTGACATAGTAGACACTATATTCAGTCATCTACTTATAAGTTGCTGCTCTTTCAGCAGGAGGCAGCAGAAACTACTTGGCTGGGTATAGACTAGAGAAGATATGCAGCCGACAATTCGAAGTCATTCTCGACAGGAAGAAGACAACGGAAATCAAACAGAAGCCCCAGAAATAGTTCTCTCAAACTCAATGTTGACACCAACAGTAGACATTTTACCCACTCTAAGACACAAAAGCTGGATCTCACAGAAGCTTTATAATTTTATGACAAGCTAGTTTCCTTGGTCATCATAAAGGTACTTTTCTTTTGCAGTGAGAAAAAATATGGGCAATAAAAAAGTTCAGTTCCAAGGGGTTGATATTTAGATGGAAACTAACAATACTATAGAAAAAAATTATTTAAAAATATTGAACCCCACACATCCGAAAAGCTTATGACATTCTATAAACACAAAAGAATTAGGAATTAAGTACTAATGTTTATTGAGTAATTACCATGTGCCAGGCCCAAGAAATATATAGATATAGATATATATTTACAGATATAGCTATATATGTCTAATTTA
Organism: Pteropus medius; assembly: GCF_902729225.1. Lineage (NCBI taxonomy): Eukaryota > Metazoa > Chordata > Mammalia > Chiroptera > Pteropodidae > Pteropus > Pteropus medius. Next base: position 14,160,731 of record NW_024340701.1, on the reverse strand, counting down.
ATCTTAACCCTATGAGGAAGGAACTATTGTTATCTCCCTACAGATAAGTGGGGGTAGAAGAGTTTACTATAACTACCCAAGGTCACATATCTAACGTATGGTTGAACCAGGATTTGAACCGAAGTAGTATGGCTCTGGGGACCCTCATTTTCACCACCATGTCAACTATCTACCCTAGCTCTTAATTAGAATGAAAATACTCAGTGCTGGCAAAGCTGTTGCTATGTTGCTATTCGTAGGGAGTCAACATATATCACTACAGTCTTTTCATATAGTAATTGGTCAATACAGATTAAAATTTTGAACTTGTATAGCTTTTGACTCAGCAACTGTGCATTGAGGAAATCTATGCTATAGAAACAAAAGCACTAGTACCAAATGATTGATGTGTGTGTGTGTGTGTGTGTGTGTGTGTGCACGCCTCACATGGATGTTTATTTTGGTATTCATTTACTAGAAAAGTATTGGAAGATCATCTGAATATCTGTCAATTCGAAAAAGATTATAATAGAGCCTATTAATATGTGGCCGTTATATTAAGCAAAAAAGCAAGTTTTCTCTTTTTAATATGGAATCTATTCCAGAAGGATATATAATATCTCTCTCTCAAACTTAACCTCTTAATTTTTGCCTCCCTGTTACAGAACAGTATTCTTCAACAGACTGTAATAAATGGTACCACTATTCAAAAATCTAGGTTTATCTATGATTCTCTTGTTCCCCGAAGCTTTCGTATTGAATCAATCAAGTCTGATGTAACATCCAAAACATCGGGAATCAGCTCACTTTTCTTTGCTTCTAATACCAAAACCTCATCCAACCACAATTAGGTCTCACCTGGGCTTCTGCCTTCCAGCATAATACTTTTACCTTCCTGTAGTCCATTCCCTACCAAATAGGCTGTATATCAGGTCGCTTCACTCCCCTGTTAAAAACCTAGTGGCCTCTACGGCACATAGAATAAACTCCAAATTTCTTCCTCTTACTCATAAAGCTCTCCTCTTCTCATCTCATATTCCCTTCCTCTCTCTCTCATTACATTCCACTACACCCTAGGCTCCCAATATGTTCCCAGACATATTCATCAAACACCCTCAGCTCATTCTCACTTGAGAGCTATTTTTGTCCCCTCTACAGAGAAAGCTCTTCCCCCTTATTTTTGCATGTCTGGCTCATCATTATTTCGAACTTGTTTAAATTTCACCTTGTCCAAGAGGCCTTCCCTATGATCAACCAAAGTGGTCACAAGCCACATTCCCTATTTTAATTACCGGCAAGGCACTGACCACTTCTGATAATTTTGTTAGTTTATTTGTTAATTTTGTCATTGCAATGTAAACAGAACCATAGCAGAGAGCCTCATCTGTTTTATTCACACCTATATCTCTAATACCCTAAATAGTGCCTGACATATAATATGCACTCACTGAATACTTGCTGAATGAAAAGAATGTATATTATATAATCGAATATTTACTAAAAGAGACGCTATTCATACTAACTTTATTTTTTTAGAAGCAAAGGAAAAAGTATGGAGAGATACTAAACAGTAAATATTTCTTTGGGGAGGTGGAGAAAGAAAAATCAACTTTTTATTTTAATAAATCTGCATTGTTTGATTAGTTATAATAAGTATGTATTTATTTTTGAAATTAAAAAATAATTCAATAAATAAAAAATGTTAAGAGAGTATAATATTCTCTCAGCTGGGGAGATATACTGATTGTCTATCTCTAGAAGCAGATCAAAGTGACAGCAATCTTGGTGTATTAGGAATTTCCCTATTAAACGATGAAACTAATTATTTAAAGATACCTGCACTCACAGGTATTAAAGTATTTTTGAAATGATAAAGAGATATGATTCAGTCATTAAAAAAGAGAATTTTCTAATAAATTCTGAAATGCCTAATTAGGACAAATTATATGTCCAGAAAAAACCTTAAGGAACTCTGAGGAAGGTAATACTCATATGATTAAGTTCTAATGTGTTTGTTTAACATTGTTTTATATTACTTTATAATCATACCTCAAACACTTTCTATTTTAATTAGGGAAATTCTCTAGTGAAAAAGTTCTATGAGTTTGGAATACGTGCTACTGAAAAATCAAAAATGTTAGACTTGGAAAAATGGTCATGATAAATTCACCTAATATATTCACTGCAAGCTAATTAGGAGCCATCTTACCTCAATAAAAGATGGAGAACTTGATGGTAATGGAAAGGGAGTAACAGCCATCTGATTGACTGCATCTTCATTTCTGTGGATATTAAAATAGGCAGAATCAGTACACATTATATGCCAAGTTCCTGGCTCAAATTATAATCATTACCTCAGTTTTCAGTTGGAAACGCATGCACGGCAATATAAAATAAAAAAATATCCATATAAACATATACTGGTTTCAAGCATGCAAAACTATTAGGCACAAAATGAGATGTATTACTCAATGGATACTAAGATACAATTACTAGTGACAAAGAATGATAACGCTAGGAGCTGGCCAAATCCTGTGTAGTACTTCAGGTGCTGCAGAAGATAATTTTGGAAAGGCATCAACTCTTTCAGCACTGAGGAGTATACATTTTTCAAATGAGTGTAACCTCTAGGCCCCACTAATGTCTACAGCATTTTGTTCTTTGAACTGGAAAGGTTCCCAGCCTCATTACTTGGCTTCTAACTTTGTTCTGCCAAATGAAGGATGATGGGATGTATATGACAGTCCCCACATGAGTGGACTCTGTGAGGAGGAGTGATGGATGGGGAGAGCAGAGATCCAGACAGACAATGCTGTGTGGGTTAGTTTAATTTTAGTCTTCATCATCCTAATTGAACCAGAGGTGGGAGCTGAAACTTCATCACCAGGGTGACAGGCACAGAACAACTCCTAGAATACCGGTTCTGATTATTTGGGCTTATTTCCACTACGTTATTAGCAAATGGTAGGTGGTGGTTTTGTGGGAAATTTATTCTTTATTCTTCTCTCATGATGCATGACCAATATAATTATCTCAACATTTATGTTAAGTTTGACTTTAAGGTTTCACAATATAAACCAAGGAAGCACAAAAGAATGCTTCTTACTGGTGTGTGAAGATCTAAGACTGCTCACACATCTCTTCATGTGACCAGTGTAAACAGGATAGCCACTATCTGACTTAGGAAGGCACTCAAAATCCCACCCTGTTTTATTTTTTACTTCTCACCAATTGGAAAAATATTCATTGGTCTGTCATTTCTCCTTTGGGGCTTTGCTCATATCACAGCCTTTACCTGAATGCCTCTCTTTGTTAAATTTATATCCCACCCATCTTTCTCCAATGTGAGTTCAATAACCTTAACTAGGTAAATTATTCCATTAAGTTCAAAGCCTGTCTATATACTGACATCTTCCAAATTCACATAGTTAACCCGAATGCTTTTCTGAGTTTAGGATCTGCATATCCAACTCCTACTTTACATTTCCACTAGATGTCTTACAAGCATCTCAAATCAAATAGAGCTTTACATCCCACTCAGTCCCCAGGGGGTTCCATAATCAATTTCTTCCCTACCTGTGTAAATGGCAATAATATCTGCCCAGTTGTTCAACTAAGAACCTGAGAGTCATTCTTGAAACCCTGAACCCCTCAACTGCATATCTAAACCATCAAGAAGTCTTGCTGATTTTACCTTCAAACATATCTTGAATCTTTGCACTTCTTCCCATCCTATTATAGTGCAAGCCATCATTATTTCTCACTTGAATATAAGTGATCCTATTAATGTAAGAGTATCCACTTTACATCCACTTAATGTAAGAGCATCCTATTTGGTCTTTCTACTTAAACTCTTTATCCTCTCTCCAATCCATTCCTCACCCAGCAGAGTTGCTATGGTTCTAAAACATAAATCTGAGTATATTTCTATCTCTTATTTAAAATTTTCCTATGGTTTCTTATTGCACTTAGGATCAAGTCCAAAACTGTTAGGGAGGTTATAAGGCCTTGAGCAGTCTGGTCCCAGACCCTGTCTCCAGTCTCCTTTTGTTCTCTTCTCACTCACTCTGCTTCATTCCAGCTACACAAGCTTCTTTTCCATTTCTCAGTTGAACCAAGCTGCGCTCACCCCAGGAACTTCTCTCATTCTATTCCCTTCTGCTCTGCATGCCAGTTGCCCAAATCCTCTGTCTGATTTATTACTATTTCTCTTTCACAGCTCACTATAAATGTCACTTCCTGAAACAAGCTTTCTAGGACCTCCATTTTATGCTTACAGCATCCAACACAATAATCATAGATTTATTGCTTTTGTAATTTACCTAAATGATTTGTATGAACATTTTCTTCAAATCTGTCTTTCCCCCGATGGTAAGAACTCCAAGGACAAGACTCATGTCCTTTCTACTCTCTATTACATCATCTTGGGCAAACACAGTGCCTGGAAAATAGTTCGTAGTTAACAAAACTATTTTTTAAAATGTAATGATCACCCACTTCTATAAGGAGACAGAGTTAGGAGTTTCAGTTCTAGCACTACTGCTAACTAGCTCTATGATTTTGAGGAAATAACTTCTAAGAGAGTCAGTTTCCTGATCTCTTAAGTAAGGAGTTTGAACTGTATGAATCCTAAGCCGATATAAATCCTTAGGGAATGAGGCAGAGTATAAATAAAGAGATGGAGTCTAGGTGCCATTTCTTGCTCTGACTTTCTCAGATTCTTGGATTACCTAGCACACCAGCCAAACCAAAGCAAAAGGGAGAAAGACTAAAACTATAAAGTGACAAAGAGCATAAAGAATATATCCATTTTTTTTTTTTTCTGACAGCATTATCTATGCCTTGAGCACGCACTATTATGTTAAGAGATGGCTATTGCTTTTCAGGGAGTACAATCCATTTCTCGGCAGTTTGCTTATACAGTGAAGGAGTAGTCACTTACCTACCCCTGAATAAGTAATAGCCTTTTCCCAGTGGTAATTCCCTTTTCCGTTCAGTTTCCCCCATCGAATAACATAATAGAGCTCAGCTCTAGCTTAGAGCTGAAAGCCAACAGGACATACATGTCTGCTCAGGATTCAAACCCACAGGGCAGAGTATATTTCGCAGTAATTAAGCAGATGGCTTTTCATATCTATTTCAAAGGTTATCAGCATTAAAAATAAGGCTGCACATAAATTCTTATTGAGAAATTATGATTAACTGGATCGAGTTAGTTCAAATCAGCTAACTTATCCCTTTATAATTTAATGATTTCCCTCCAATTAGTATGACTTTAATGGCCTTTAAAGTGCATATTACTTTTTTTTATTCTCAAAGAATAGAAAACCTACAATTATTCTCAATGGAGAGAAAAAAGCTGCTATAAGAAGTTACAGTTCATGATCCTCTATAATCTACTTACTAGTGAGTGTTCATACTCCTCAGCATCAAACTAGGGTAGACCTGACATGGCAGCAATTTTAAAGAGAAAGAAGTAGGAAGAGGAAGACCAAAAAAGAGAAGGCATTTACACTTCAAACAAGCAGTAACCCTGAGTGACTTCTGGGGACCCTTTGACTCCTCATATTCTATGATTCTTATAAGGAATGGAATCTGTTTCCTTTATAATTAACTTTTCCTTTTCAATATAATTAACAAGATTTTAAGCCCCTAGTCCCCTGTGAAGGACACAATCAAGGATTGTAATTGTTTGTTGGTGTTTTTATAATTATCTTTAATGGTTGTTGGGAGAGAGATAATGGAGTTCTACCATAGATAACAGTGATAAAAGTTTTTCAGCATAAAGAACCCTGTAAGAATATGTTCTTAGGGTTGTACTTGCCGAGCTATATTACATTTATTTGTGCTGTTTTTTCTCCTTCTCTAAACACAGAGATGGGATCTTATTTCTTTGTATCCCCAGCTTGTAGCAGGGTACCTGGCAGACAGTAGATGTACTATAAATATCTGTCGAAGGAAAGTGATCTTAACAAGGCAGGGAAAAGATATGAAAACAGAACTACTAAAACTATGTCCTTGCTTTCCAAGCTGCTTGAATGAATTAATGGCAATGTGTTACTTGTACTCAACCAGTTGTCAGTATTTACCACATTAATAGACATTTCTTGGGGTGTCTGCCCAGCTCATGGTGATCCCTGGATGGGCTACATTAGCAGTGTCTATACTGGATAACGCTGACAGCCTGCTTCAACTCCAGGGGATGTAGGAGGCAGATACAGATACCTGCCTCAGTCTGGGCCAATAGATTCTCTCTACCAAGGACTCAAGATTTAGAAGAGACACAAAGAGATCAGAAGTATAGTATCTAAATAATACCAAGGCAATGCTCAAGGATAAATGGGGGTTAAGAACTCCCTTCTGTTGACATCCTTCTCTTCAGATTCTTAGTTGTATAGCTGTTTCTTAAGAGTCCACAAGACATCCCTGTTGCTCACAATACATTCTCCTTTTTAATTTAAGCTGGCTAGAGTTTACTTCAGTTGGTTGAAACTTAACAATATAGCTCTGATTTTATTTTGTATTTATATATATATATATATATTTGTTTACATTTTAAACAAATATTTAAACTATGGATGTAAAGATGAATAAAATGGGATTCCTGCCTTTGATGACATTAGCAATGAATGAAAAACACAGCAAAGAAAACAGACAATTACAACACTGGAATTACTATCTAGGGACTGTCAATTTAGTTTTTCTCCAAAAGGATGCTAGGAACACTTTCAATTCAGTTTTTTTGTTTGTAGAATTTATTTATATTTATGATAAACATACTTTCTGGGTCCTGATTTTAATTCTATTTTATTATAAAAATACATTCATATTGGTAAAAATCATGTAATGTGTGTTGGGCAGAATTCAAGAAGGCTTCTAAGATTCCAGTCCCCACAGTTTACAGACTGAATGGGATGAATTTCACTTCCATGATTAGGTTATATTATACAGCACAGCTGACTTTAAGATAAAGGGAGATTATCAGGTTGGGCCTGACCTATCTGGAAATTTCACTTCTCAGAGCCTCAGGGTGCTGATATCTTAAATTAGTAGGTTGACTTACAGGAATCTAAGGAATGCCTGGGGTCAGAGATAAGAAGTCATAGATTAGAAGCACCATTGCTCTCTTGAAGATGGAAAGGGCCTGGTGGCAAAGAATGTGAATGGCCTCTAGGAGCTATTGGCTCTCAACTAAGAACCAATAAGGAAATAGAAATTTCAACAAAAATGAGCCTGGAAGCGGGTCTTCCCCCAAAGCTCCAGCTGAGAACTCAGCCTGGCTAACACCTTGATTTCTGCCTTGTGATACTCTGAGCAGAGAATCCAGTCACTCTGTACCAGACTTCTGACCTACAGAACTATGAGCTAATAAATGAGTACTGTTTTAAGCTATTAATTTTGTGGTAGTTTTTCATACAGCAAGAGAAAACTAATACACAAGTTTTTGATTTGGAAGACATGGTCACCAAAAACATAACATTTGAGCTCTTACCATATGCCGTTGTTCTAAATGATTTTCATACAGTAATTCCCTTAACCTTCATAACAACTCTCTGTGGTACTTACAATTATTTTCTTCATTTTATGCAAGGAGTAAGCAACCTGACTAAAGTCAGAAAACTAATAAATAGCAGAACTGGGACTGAAATCCAGCAGTCTTTTTTCAAAACCTATTTTTTTAACTGCTATACTATAGTGTTTCCCATTTTAATGGCCTGTCCCAGAGCCACAAATATCTTCTTCTCTCATATACCCAAGCTAATATTCCCAGACCCACATTCGGGAGAAGTTTTAGTAGGCCATAATTCACTCTTAAAGCTGTATCTTAGGATACGGATGCATGCAAGGTTCTAAGCTTGCTCACTCTATCTCTATCAACTTTTCATATTTAAGTGCTGGGTGTCATACCTACATTACCCATCCTATATATAGAAGTAATGATTACAAAAGGCTTTAAAATATTCACTGCGTTTGGTAGTGTAGGTAGAGTGGTAAATGGTACAATGGAGTGTAATCCCTCAGTACTCTTTTGTGATAGTTATTAGGGCTGTTCATAAACCCTCTGGATTGTACTTTTCTTCCCCTTTAAAATTGAGCCAGTACTTGATTGACTATATTTCCTTTTTCTGCTTTGGTGATCATGGAAACACATATTGAGATGGAACCTCTGTTGCCTGGATACCTGAATGACTATGGTGAGCAGGACACCTTGCCAAGCCCTGATGAACATTTAACATGAGAAAGAAATAAACCTGCATTGTTTTGAGTCATTGAGATTTGGGGCTGTTAGTTACTAAAGCTTAACTGAGTCTATCCTGCCTCAAAAATACTCTGTTTATTCTATAATATTATTTTAAAGTCATGCTTATACCTTACTCAGAATTGCTAAAACTGGCAACAACCCACATGTCTACCCTCAGGAGAACAGATTAGCAAATTATAGTATATTCATAGATTGGACTATTACTTAATAATTAAGGAACAAAACTATTGGTAAAGATAACATAGATAGATCTCAAAAAATTATGTAAAATGAAAGAAATCAGACATAAGAATAAATACTGTTTGCTTCTAGTTACAGGAAGTTCAAGAATAGTGAAAACTATCCCTATGGTGACAGAAATCAGGAAGTGTTTGCTGTGGGGAAAGGGATTGACTGAAATGAGCACCAACAAACTTTCTGGGGTGAATGAATGTTCTATGTTTTTGTTTTGGGTGATAGTCATACAGCTGTATGTTCTGTATTATCAAAACTCAACAACCGAACACTTACAATCTTCTGCATTAAATATAAATTATTAAAAAATAAAATGAAAAAATATTTTAAATAAATTCATGATTATATATTGTGTAAGACTACTATGCACCATTCTGGAAAGAAATCTGGACCTAAGCAGACCTAGGCAAAAATACAGTTCTATCTATAGTTTTATCAGGAAGATCTAAGCAAGATATTAAACAACTTTTAAAAATCTTAATCTATAAAACTGGGATAATATCTTCTAACAGAATTGTTGTGACATAATGTAAATGTCAGACCACTAAAGCATAATAAAAATACTTAACATTTAATGTTTTATGATTTTATGATGTTCAGTTCAGATGCTTAAATTTCCAGGTGCTAAGTCTTTAGTTACTGTTAATTCATTCAACCATCAACCCTTATGTACAAAGAAAATAATCACCAAGTCTAATGGTTTCATTCTAAACACTTCACCCTTTCTCGTCTTTTCTTCCAGTCCCATAGTTCCCATCCAAATTCATGTACTTTTCACATTGCCTGGACTATGACAACAGTATCCCTACTGGTTTCCTTGTTCTTCTGTTTTCTCTGTGTCTCAATCCATCCAAATTGCTCTTCTCTCAACTGTGAACCACTTGGTTGCATTCCTAGCAACTAAACTTGAAAATGTAATCTCAATAACCCAACATTACAGAATTCCCCCTCCTTTGGTGTTTGTTTTGCCTGATGTATTGTTATTTATTTGCATGTCTTGGAGAGCTTCTTAACTCTATGGTCTTAAATAGCATCTAACATACAGTAGGTACTCAATAAATGCTTAAATTAAATTCATTCGTGCAGTTTGGACTCGGTTATTTCTTATGTAAGTCTACCCAGGTAGCACTCCTGCAACAGTAATCTCTCCTCTGAAATTCTAAACTTACATGACTTTTCTCAGCACTTTCATTTTATTCTTTTAAGAATACTTCACTACATTCTTGGAATCACATACATGTCATATAGAGGAATTTGTTGATAAAACCCTATATTTTTATTCCTTAAGCATCATAGTTGTAACCGTAATTCAAATCATAACTAAAATTCAAATTGTAATAAGAGATTTCATTAACATGTTATTTGAAACATCAATTCAACAACCATTGACTAATTCCTTAGAATAAATATGGGATACTCTTTCTAATATAAACTCTGAAAGAACATTACAAATTGTAGTCAAAAAAGATTAGTGGACTATTAGTGGACTTCAGGAAAGTACAATGAGCCTATGACAACACTTTTTGAATGAGGAAGAAAAAAGAAATCTGATATAATGGGTGATGTGTGTGTGTGTGTGTGTGTGTGTGTGTGTGTGTGTGTGTAGGATGCCAAAATTTATCATTTTGAGACTGAGTTATCCAAGAAGCATTTCTATTTCTTTTAAAAATGAAAGTGTGTTCCATCCCAATCCATAGAAAAATCAAGGGATCTCATATAGGCAAAACAATCTTGAAAAAAAAAAAAAAACAAGTTGGAAGTCTCACAATTCCTGGTTTCAAAATTTATTACAGAGCTATAATAATCAAACGATGTGGTACTGGCATAAGGACAGATATATAGACTAATGGAATAGAGAGCCCTGAAATAAACCCTCACATATATGATCAACTGGTTTTTAACAAGGTTGCCAAGACCATTCAGTGGGGGAAAGGATCATCTTTTCAACAAACGGTGCTTGGAAAACAGGATATCCACATGTAAAAGAATGATGTTGGATCTTTCCCTTACACCATACACAAAAACTAACTCAAAATGGATGAAAGACCTAAATGTAAGAGCTAAAAATACAAAACTCTTAAAACATATGGGGAAAGCTTCATTATATTGGATTTGGCAATAATTTCTTGGATATGACATTGAAAATATAAGCAATAGCAACAAAAAATAGATAAATCAATCTACATCAAAATGAAAAACTTCTGTGTATCAAAGGACACAATCAATGGAGAGAAAAGGTAACCTATGAAATGGGAGAAAATATTTGCAAATCATATAACTGATAACAGGTAAATATCCAGAATATTAAAGAATCTCTTCCACCCAAGAACAACAAAACAAATCAACGCGATTAAAAAATAGGCAAAGGACTTAAAAAGACAATTCTCTAAAGAAGATATACAAATGGCCAATCCACATATAAAAAGATGTTCAATGTCACTAATCATCAGAGAAATACAAATCAAAACCACAGTAAGATACCCCTTCACACCCATTAGAATGGCTACTACCAAAATAAATAAATAAAATAAAAAGGCAACCCCAATTCCCCACCCCCAGAAAATAACAAGTGTTGGTGAAGTCATGAAGAAAATGGAACCTGTGTCCACCATTAGTAGTAATGGAATATGGTGCAGCCACTATGGAAAACAGTCTGATGGTTTCTCAAAGAATTAAAGACAGAATTACCATATGATTCAGCAATTTCACTTCTCAGAATACATTCAAAAGAATTGAGAGTAGGATCTCAAAGAAACATTTGTATACTCATGTTCATAGCAGCATTGCTCACAAAAGATAGAAGGAACCCAAGTGTTTTTCCAGATGAATGGATAAACAAATGTGGTGCATACATACAATGGAATATTATTCAGCCTTATAAAGGAAGGAAATTCTGACACATGCTACAACATGGATGAACCCTGAAAAAATGGTAGTGAAATAAGCTAGTAACAAAAGAACAAATGCTATATGACTCCACTTTCATGAGGTACCTAGTATAGTTAAATTCAGCGATAGAAAGTAGAATGGTAGTTACCAAGAGCTGGGGTGAGGGGAGAATGGGAAGTTATTTTTTAATAGGTATAGTTTCAGTTTTGCATCAAGATGTAAAGAGTTCTGGAGATGGATGGCGGTGACGGCTATACAACAATGTGAATATACTTAATGCCACTGAACTGTACACTTAAAATGGTTAAGATGGTAGATTTTATGTTATGCATATTTCACCACAATTTAAAAAAATTAACTAAGCAAGACAAAAAAATGTACATGTGTAATTAGAATATGTTTGAATTATGTAGACTATCACTTATAATCGTTATTGTTTTCAGGACTGCTCTGGTCTTGCCACTTGCAAGTTCACGTTCATGAAACCCACAGGATCTTATTTTATGCCAACAAAATGGCATTATATCAAAAGTAGAATTTATATGCCTGAATTCAGTCTGGATTGCTGAGTAAGATAATTTAATTTCTTTGCAATCTGTTCTAAAATGATTACAACTACAATCTAGTGCCTAGCACATCATTTAGGTACACACGCAAAAAAGTAGAATAAATGAAGAACACATGAACACAACTAAACAGGCCTAGATATTATTTCCTGACTGTTATTAAATATAGTGATGTGAGACATGTGAGGACAGGAAAAAAATCAACCTTACTTTTGCTCTGTTAATTGAAAAGTGACAATGAATTAACATTTAGCCAGGAAACCTTCATGTAAATGAACCAGAAATAACATAAATCATTATATCTCAATGAGAGCAAAAGTCCTTTCTGAAAAGACTCCAGAAGATATTTCTAACCATACAAACAGACTGAATATATTGTTTCCAATTTCCATTTGGAAGAAACCACCAAAATAGCTGGATATGCTGAATCTGAAATAAATGTCCAATGAGAGTGGAATTATGGACTCTATTTACTTGACATTCCAAACAATGTCAATCACTAATGAGGGCTGCTGGGAGGTACTCAGCATCCAGACCCACATCTTACAAAGGTGGCCCCAGGCAAGTTCCAAATAATTGCCAGTTGTGCAGAAGAAAAGGTGACTCATAAAATATTTGGCAGTGCAGATTGGTGGGAGGGTTCATGTGGGGAGCTTAGGACTAGATGGGATGCATGACTTAGCCTAATAAGTTTCCCAAAGAGATTTTTTCTAAAATGTAGATACTCTATGCCATTCCCTTCTTTATCCTGGCTGGCAAAGTCCAAATATTGTTTAGATATCCATTCTTTACCATAAGACCGTGTCCTGAAAAAGTGACACCCCCCATGTCCACTCCCAGGTATAAATCCAGGGTAAATTCTGCCTGATTCCCCTGAGATAATGATGGCAATCTTATTTCAAGAGCCAGTGAATTGGTTTGGCATTCACGTCATAGTAGAGATCCTTAGTAGAGACTTAGTAGGGTCTTGTGCTCTGCTAAAAAATGTCTCAAGGATAAAAACTTCTCAGGATCAAAGCTAAAAGCCTACATGTGCAGAAAGAAGCAAATATCTCACTCAGGATGCTCATGATCTGTTTAGGTAGTTCTACTTTTATCACCCATCCTATTCATTAGGATTCTTTGCCAGCAAGCAATAGAAATGAATTTGGGCCGACTTAAACAAAAAGGAATGTATTAGAGGGACATTGGAATCTCACAAAACACAGGTAGGCTATATATCAGACTAAGAACAGATAAGAACTAAGAAACCACCAGAGAACAAGGAAGCAGGGAGTGGAATAAGATTATAGCAGGAACCTCTGATCAAGGCCCTGTGCCTCCATGAATAAATGTCATCCATATAAAGTCACTCACATTACTTGCTTTCTATTCTAAACCTAAGGTATCATATTGCCCAAGCTTAGGTCACATAACTACCCACTGGCCACACCTCAGCAATGAGAGAAAGATTTGGGTCCATTAGAGGGAGACAGGCATCTAGATTTACTGTTTTTACTGTTCCACCATACTATACACATTGTGTGTGTGTATGGTATGTGTATGTGTATGTGTATGTGTATGTGTATGTGTATGTGTATGTGTATGTTTCAGGGAAGGGGTCTACCAAAGGAAACAGGCATTCTACAGGGGAAGAAGTATAAATATTGACCAGCAAAAAAGAAAAGAAATGCCCACATCATCCCTGTGACCAGCATAATTTTAGGTGTTTCTGAGTGCCACAAGAAGTGAAACAAACGTAGTTATAATTTCCACCATCTGGTACTATGTTAAGGAATGGGAGTAGCAAAAGAAAAAATTACCAATTCTATCCTTGAAATAATAAAAGTGGATTTTCCAAGATATTTTATAAGTCATACAAGAAAAATGGGCTTGTTATTTGGTAGCATCGCTTTACCTAATTCACTGAATTCACCTAATTCATGAATGACCCTGTAAAATTTTTGGTCACTTCAGACTACCTAACTACAACCATCTTCAAAAGAGGAAAATTTACAGTTACTGTGGCTTTTCAAAAGAATATGCCATAGGCTTTCAAGATGATTCCAGAAATGTATGACTTTATGGTATCAGAACTAGAGAAAATGTACAGCTTCCCAAGGTCACCATAGTATGTCAAAGGGAACAATGATTCTTATTCGGATATATAAATTCTAGACTTTGACAAAAAAGAAAACACAAAACACTCCAACTCACCTTGTACTTTAACTAAAAGGCTTATAAATTCTACTTATGAATATAAAATAATCAAAATTACTATTTAAAACAGATAGTACAGGAAACAAGTACTGAAGAAACTAAGCAAAAGTCAGCATTTCAGAACACATGAGAGACTTGTATGGGTCTACCATATGGTCTGACTAAATAGAGAAACAGAAGAGCCTTGAAATTGCAGGAGTGTGTCTACTTCCTTCCTCCCTGTGACTCTCAATAAAGTTCAGTGCTAATGACAGGCCTTTTCCTCAAAACTTCTTGTCCTATATCCATCCCATGAATGATATTTTATGTGCACATTAAAAAGGGCATTGTATTCTTTAATGGTCCATGAGAGTCAGAAAGATGGTTCCTCATCGTATTCAAAACAAATGACATACAGAGCTGTACTCATCCAATGGTACTTTCTTAAAGAAGGATTGTTTTTCTCCTAGAAGTGAATGTTCAGGTCAACTGAGCATAACATCCAATTCTGAAAACCTACAGGTTTCTATACACACTACATGACTTTGCTTACTTATCCTTCAGGTCTGAGCTTAAGCACCTTTCTCTGTGACAACTTCCCTTAGGCTCCAAAGATTAGGTTAGGTTTGTCTCCTCTATGTCCCTACAGTATCATAGCACTTACATCACTGAATGAGGTATCAGATTATTTACACTCTGCCTCTTTCTTTAGGGCAGAGATTGTGTCACTGACTCTACAGCACCAGCACAAGTAGGCACTCAGCAAATACTTGATGAATAAATGCATGAATATTTTTTGATGAAAGTAATACTCATAATTGTGCCCACCATCTTTCCCCCTCATATTTATCAAAACAAGCTATAAAGAGTCAAGAGCACAATAAGGACTTTAAAAACAGGTATTCAATTTGCTTCTTCAGATGTACTTCTCCTAGAGAGGACTCTGACATTCACATTCATTTCAAGTCAATATCATCTTTTGGGGACATGGCCAGAGAATGACGGACCACACTATATTTTTAATTACAAAACAAGACATATGTTCAATCGATACAGGAAGGTGGATCCCATGGTGAGTCCACTTTTACTCAGTAGGGCTTGACAGCTAGCACTAAATCTTTCCAAGGGTTCCAGTTTCATTTGGTTTCCTTTAGCCCCAGGAATTTTTACACAGTACACGTAATTAAGTAATGGAGAGTGAGTTGTTATACATGACATTTAATTTTCGATAGTGGGGGAAGGTATGAAAAGAGCTGCAGGCAAGATCATTAATCTCCTTGGATCCCTGTACTGCCAAATATAGCAATTCCTTCTTCATCGTATTAATATAGCTCTCCTCCTGTACTTAAATTGGAGTGCCTGTGTAGAGGGGATAACATTAAATAGGAAAACCCATAGAATCAAATGTGTGGCACGTAGTAATAACCCAGATTGTAATATACCTCTAGGTGATCTAGAGTAGAATAATTTAGTGTATCAAAGTCCATCTGTGGCTTACGGCAAATTTACATGATAACAAGACTGTTGAAAATCTAATGATGTAGGAAAAAAAGGAGGGGGGAGTGATATGTAAGTCATGTATACATAGCAAAAACTTACTAATTTTCACTAATGACTCACAGACCCTTTGTGAATTACAGATCAATCAGCATATGCATAAATACAAGTGTTAAAAAGAAGATGACAAGGAACTGATCATACAAATGTACACTCACTATACTAAAGGCCTAAGTTAATTAAAATGTTGCCTGCAGCATATTTTAACAGTTTTCTGTAATTACTGCTAATCATACTCCCAACTATGCTGCCAGTTCCCATTTTTATCTCAATTGTCAATAAATTTGAAAAAGAGTTACCAAGGTATAAAAGCCAAAACTTTCTATGTAATGGAAATGTACAGAGGATCGATAATTTCAGCTAAGGAAGAAAATATTGCCAAATAGAAACACTAACTGTAAAGAAATACAACTTATAAAAATCAGTTTTTAAAGTAACATTACATAACACAATGCAAGCTATACAGTTAAAGAAAAGTATAAGTGCATATGTCACACCAAGATGACTTAAGTGTTAACTTTCTGAAACTTGATAACAAATCGATATTTAATTGCTTCAGGATTTGGTTCTAAAAAGGCAAAATTAGGGTTCTTGTAACAATAGTCTGAAAGAGATAATATATAGGCAGAAGTCGAAAGATGTTCCTAAATGATTACTGAACTAGACAATCAGCTTGAAGGCGATAGGAGGATATGTTGCATAGTGTCTAAAATGCACTAGTTACCACATATGAATAGGACACCAGTCTTCCACTACGCCTATACTGGTGATGTGCATGGCTGCTGAACAATATTTTCTTCTTTGATTTCCTTATGTGCTTTAAATTCTGACACTATTTGATATTACTCACCTCAGTAAAACCTATTATAACATATTTTGTTGTCGTGGGGATTAATTCATGTTAATTGATTTCTCTTTATATGTTCCTCAAATAAAAAGTATTCTACTCCTTGTTAGAATACTAGGTCACCATTTAAAAAAAAAGGGGGAGAAGAAGCTGCTGAAAGAGAACTAAAAGAGATGTTTTAGGCAGGTGCCCATATCTCTTATTCTAACATTTACCAAAAACGGTTTTATATAATGTCTGTAGTTACCTCTTCCAGTGCTTAATTATTATCATGTTAATTAAAGCATTCTTAAACTGTAAGTGTGCTTCACTTTAAAAAATATTCAAGATTCTGAAATTAGATAAAGCATACATGAAGGAATAATTCTTTTTCACCAAGACGACTTCTTTTTTTCTTTTACCTTCTTCCTTCCTTTTACCACCTTTTCCTGACATCATCATCATGATCATCTTCTTAATCACTATAGCAATGAACATTGTTGAGCCCATATTGCTAGGCAATTTATATGTATTAATACAATAGACATTCATGAGATAACCATAGCACCCCCATTTTATAGATGAGAAAACTGACCAGGTTCACAGAGCCAGAGTATTAAAACTAGTTTCAAACCTAGCAAGGTAAATCCAGGATTTCTTTTTTTAATTGCTTTATAGTTCAGTCTTGCTTTAGAAAAGAATCTATCACTTTAACTAAAATGAATAGTTCCTTCCCTATGGAAACTGAAGCATTAATTAATAATATGTTGGCATATAGGTTACCAAATTTATCTACTGAATCAAACAAAAGGCTGTCAACAATGCATACATATCTCTTGATTTAAGCTCATTTTCCTTTACAGTCAAAAATTGGACAACAGATTGTTCAGAATTACATCTTTTCTCTCCCTATAAAAGAAGATAAAAAAAAATCTTCCTAACTTAGATTATATGGGAAAATGGTGAGGAAAGGGACTAAAGCATGAGCAATTTTGTAAAATAATGCATTATATATCTATATGTATTTTTAAATCCACAAAATCAATCAAACTAATTTACTATGATTGTTGACTTTGGAGAATACATAATCTAGAATGCTTAGTAGGAGCTGAAAAAAAATGTATTCAATAAAGTTTTCCGAATGTCCACCATATGCCAGGCATTATAATTTAATGATCATGCAAGAAATGTTCTTAATTACATTATATATTTTGAATGCACATCAATACTTCTAAATTGCTTAAAATCACTTCCCGTAAATAAGTATTTAGCAGTAGGCTCAATCATCCTTACACCATTAATTTACTCAACAAATTCTTTCCTTGATTCTGATCCCCTCTGAACAATCAAAATTGAAATCATCAGATACAATTAATGGGGCTCTATTACTATTATTAAAATTCTACTCAGTTTTCTCTTCTGTATTCTAAATAAATTCAAATCATTTAACTTTTCTCGAAGGAGGGTTCTATTTCTGAATTACTTAATTGCATTAAATGATTTCATTTTGATCCTATTCAATTTTCTTTTGCTCTCTTTAAAATGGGATGACCCAATATGGGTAATAAAAGCCCCACAAATGCTGAAGAGGTAACAGTAACATTGATAACAGCACTTGCCACAGTCGCTACCATGGATTGAGCACTATGTACAGACACTGTTATGCACAGACACTGTTGAGAGCTATGTAAGTCTTCTCATGTAACCCTCACACAACTTTATACAATGTTTTCAAGCCTAAATGGCTTGAACTCTTTGCTTATATGGACTTCTCTTGATAGACATCTTAAACTCTTGAGTGGTGGGCCTTTCCACAAGTCTGTTCATGTTTTCATTATCCAAATCTAATTTTGTAACCTCTGGTTACAGGAAGAGCGAAGAAACCCAAAAAAAGAGATTGGTGCCAACAGAGGATTTCAAAGTGAGTAAGCCAGAGGAGGTTGTCAACACACAAAGACAGGAAAGAGGAAGGTTTTAACTCTTGGACACAAGAGTGAAAAACCAGGAGACCAGAAAGTGCTACTGAGTGGAAGAAAATGTCGCCAATGTTAGGATTTCTTTAGGAGCATAGCAGCAATACTCCCCAAGGCCAAAGTGAGGCATGGAAAGGAAGATTTCATTAGTGTCTGTGTCTGGGAATAAAACTATCCCCTTAATCCTAGGAGCCCCCTGGGATTGGATAAGTCTTACAGATAGGTTACTAAAGAGAAGGGGGAATAATAATAATAATAATCAACATCATAAAATACCTGCTAACACTCTTTTAGCTTTTGCTCTATGCTAGACACTGTACTGAACATTTCAACTTTTTGAAATAACACAATGAGGTAGGTGCTTTATTATCCCCATTTTACACATAACTGAGGCACAGAAAGAAAAGAAACCGAGCAACAGTTAACATACAGTGTTAATTATATTACCTAAAAATAATTCAGGTTTACTGGTCATTTCAGTCCAATAACAGAGAATCAAACCTCATTCCATTGCTGATAAGGCAATGATGGCTACCACCAATGAGGATTCCCACTTTTGACTCACTTATGCCAAAAGGGCTCAGTGAGCTAGCAGGCGAGGTACAGGTAAATGTGGAGCCCCAAACACATCACATGACTCTAGACAGCAGAGCTCATATCTCCTCCCCTCTGGATTTCTCACCAGCACTCTCAATAGGAAGCTCCTAAAATTTTCCTGAGTTCTGTTTTCCTGCCTATTCTTTGATGAAGACATAAATGAGTCAGCAAACGTACTAAATGATAGTTACAGAAGAAGTAGAAGCTAGAAGGCTATTATGTTTATAGGAGGATAATGAGATCCAGAAAGAAAAGAATTTTTAAAAATTGAAATACAAATATTAGCTTCAACTACATACTATCAAGTGACACATATATAACAAGAAAGCTCCATAATCAAAAGTCTATACTTTTCTTAAAGTGACAGTTACAAAAGAAAAATGTATTTTTAGATCACAGTGATTTTGTTAGACAAACCAAAGATAAAGTAGTTTAATGTAAACAGTAACATCTCCAGAAGAGACCTTAGATTTTAGAAAACCAGATCTGTCTTACCTGATGAAAACAAGCTTGACCTTTGATGGGGCCGTCTTGATAATGGCAGATGCATTTTGGTGACTTCTTCCATACAGGATCTGATTGTTTATCTGTTCGGGAAAAAATAAAATGCAGTCAAAATGCAATATGTATATTTTGTATAAAATATATATGTATATATTTACACATGTATACAAGACATATGCATATACTTGAAATTAAACAATAAAGTCCATTCATTTTTAAGTGGCTACATATCAGACTCTTTAATGCTGAAAACCTTAATATTCTTTGTACCATAGATTCAAAAACCAATTCTAAACAGCTATTAAAATCTCTTAATTTCAGTTTTGAATGCAGTTAAATTTCAAGAGAGTAGTAGTTGAACTAGATGCAAAAAGTTTATGATATATATTTCATTTCCTACAGCTTTTCCAGATTCCCCAAAAATATAGAAAACAGACCGAACTGTGGTATTCACCAGTGCTCTGGACAGCCCATTAAACGTGATTCTGTAAATGGGTCAAAGTTATTATATAGTATAAATTATGTTATTCCAGAGGAGGTAAACCTTATATCCACATTTTAAGTCAAATTTTAGATCAATTGCACAGAAACATTTTACTGTCCACAATGAATAAGCAATCTGCTCTCATCCAGGATGTGGCAGGATTTTTAACTTGATTAAATTCAACTAAATAAGAGATAAAAACACTTACATTCTAAATTTTTCACTCCAGATTTTCCCACTGATAAACTGTGATGACAGTCATAATCAACTTTTTATTTTATTTCATCCAATTGATAATAGCTTACGCAGTTTTGGCTTTTATTCATCTGTCTACTTAATAAGTAGTTAATGACCTATACTATACTATCCCTACGTAACTGAGACCTTGATAATTTCTACTATTAAAGAGATGTGTATTACACTGTATAACGAATAGTAAAATGGGACATATGCTTTTTTTTTGTAATTAACATCTAATTTGTCCTTGATGAAATTTTGCATTTGAAGACACATCTGGAAAAAGTATCATTTTTCTCATAACAGTTGTAATAAGTATATGGAAATGAACACTTCAAAAGATGAAATGAAAACATTTCTCATTGTCTAAAATGAAGCTCCTCCACCACCTTGAAGTGGTAAAGCTGGGATTTAAATCAAAGGCTGCTGCAAAGAATGAACTCAAACTACCTCCTCGCAATGCCTCTCATTCTGTCAGTTTTTGTTTTTCACCAAGATAAATCAATCTTTCAGAAATCTATTGATCTCCACACTATCATTTCTCTGAGCCTCAGTTTCCTCTTCTTTAAAAGGAATCTAAGCAGCTACTTCATAAAATTATTGTTGAGAATTAAATAATGTTTTTAAATTTTATTTATAATAATGCTTGATGAAGGATTTTTATATTTTTATATATTCCAAACTACTAATGTTTTCTGTTAAGGTTTCTACCTTTTTAATACAATGTATTTAAAAATGTGCTCACTCTTTGTATAATACTTCAATGGTAGATACCTGCCATTATACGTTTGTCCAGATTTATAGAATGTACAAGAGCAAGAATAAACCCTAATGTAAACTATGGACTTGGGTCATAATGACATGTCAGTGTAGGCTCATCAATTGCAACAAATGCGTTACTCTGGACAGTGATATTGATAATGAGGGAGGCTATGCATGGGTGGAGATGGGGTATGTGGGAAATCTCTACCTCTCTCTCAATTTTGTTACTCTAAAAAAATAAAATATATATTTTTAAAGGATCCACCCTCTAGATTTTATATTTTCTCCTAATACTTTCATGCTTTTTTCTTTTTAAAATTTTTTCTTGTATTTACATCTTCTTACCTAACTTAGCTATAAGAGATATGGTTAAAAAAGTCATATAGTCATTAAGAGTAATGTGGAAAAAAAAGCATACTTAGTGACATAGGAAATGTCCTAATGTATTGTAGCAAAACCTAGATAAACAATAGTATGTCCAGCATGATTACTTTTTTTGGTAACCAAATTTTTCAATCTCTTTAAATTTACAATGAACTACAAATAAAGATCTTTAAATCATAATTTAAAAATGAGAATGTGCAGAGTACTCGATTCAATGCCTGGCATTCAGGTAATTATTTGCAAATGTCTTCCCCACTGTACCTGGACTCTGCTTTCAGAAAGTCTTTCATAAATCTCGACCTATCAAACCTTGCAGCTTGAATTTTATGGCACTTGGTTTAAAAAATGTTACCTTGTTGCACTTATACCCCACCGAACATGGTGAAGTCAATCCCTGTTAAGTTGAAAGCACCAGGCGGGCACATAACATTTATTGGACTGAGCTAAACTCCGAGGGCAGAAACCAGTGTCCTCCTCTAGATATTCCCCAGCTTGTCATGCATAGCTTGCACACAGTGACACTGGATGAGGATGGATTAAACCACAGAGCCCTGAATAGAAGTGGCACTTCCATTAATCAACTGCTAGTATGCGTTCTCTGAGGTGGGCTCCAGCCTTCAACGTGATAGAGGTTAAAAAAAAATGTTTTTCTTTTCTAATTAGCAAAAATTTGAGCATATAAAAAACTTGAGCTGTTTCATGTTTATGGCTAGGCCTGCTTTTTAGCTGGGATCTTCCATTTTGATAGAACAGAATACATGGTACTATGATTTTAAGAGAGAAAAATTACAGCCCAAATGAAGAAAGCAGGTCATTAATCTTCATTTACCTAAATCTACAGTTATGTCTTTCATGGTGCGGTTTCTGAATGTAGAGAGGCTCTGGCAGTAGAATGGCAAAGCATCTTGCTTATATTTTTTCCAGTGCCAACAACTGTGGTGTTTACTGCTAAGGCAGCTGTTTCCTGCCAATGTTCAGAAGCCTCTGGAGAAACTCTGCTATTCAGTGGAAAACTGGGAACAAGAACAAGAAACTCAAGATAGAGTGAAACCTGATTTCATTGGATTAAATCTAAAAGGAAAATGCAGATCTCTAGATTAAAAAATCTAAGACAAAACCTCTTTCTTGGTCTCAGAAATGACACATCTGCAGCCTGAGTTTCAGGAGAGGAAGATCTCTTTTGTGTGTTTTTTTTTTTAGGTTTTATTTAACACAAAACAATTTCGCTATTTAAATAAAAGGTATATAGCTTGTAACTACCAGAGCAATTTTTATATTTCTTCATCACTATAGGAAACGCACTCCAGAGAAAATTCAGTAAGTAATTAGGAAGAATCTGATATATTTTATGTATAATTAACTTGAGACTGTCACTTATTCTGAGAAGCTGCTGTTCTCTGAGGGCACTATTCTTTAAACAACAGATGTAGGACATCTTCTAAGTAGAGCATGGCGGGGAAAAAAGCATTCTACACAGCCTGGAAGTCTTTCGGGTTAACACTAATTAATAATAGCAACCATTTTATTGAGTGCTTACTCTATGCCAAACACTATGCTAAACGATGCACAGTATCTCATTTAAATATCAGAACAACTGGGATATTATGTACTTTCACCAAATAATGAAACTGAAACTCCAAGAGCTTGAGTAATTTGCCCAAGGAGATTTAGCTATTAGTTTAAAAGCCTATAATCCTAAGGCACACTTAGAGGTCACATCATCTATACGGTATACCTAAAAATCATGATTTCTAAAGGTGATCTTTACAAAGATATCTATTAAATAAACTCTGAGCAGAAACAGGAGGATGCCTACTACCTTAGCACTTGGAGTTTTGAGAGACAGAGTTCAGAATTAAGCATTTCACCACCACACATAGAAGAAATGTCTGATTGTTGACTGTCAGGCTTTTTGAAGTCCCAAATGCAATATGGAGTCCTATAAGACTGTATCTTTCTGTTTATGCAAACAAACTGCAATCAGAATAATATACACTTACTACATTTTTTCCATTGTATATACATGGAAAAAATGTATTGACCACCATTTGGATTGACCACCATTTAAATTTTTTCCAACCCAAGCTAAAACAATTGAAATATTTAATTTTGAGGCAAATAAGCTCTCATTCTTTTAGATATGACTTATCATTCAGATTATCTAGAAATTGGAAAATCATACTTTTCCATTTACTTCCAGTAAATTGAGAAGTAGAGAAACTAAGTGCCTTTCCTAAAGTTTCTCTTTTCAAAGTTGATGCAATGATATGTGAAAAGAATAATAAATTATTTAGATGTCTTTATTTTTAATATTATCTCATAATGGTGAGAAGAACTATCTTTACTCTTGATTTGGTGTTCCCACTCCATCCAAATAATTTATTTATTATCTGAAAATCCGAGATTTTGCAACTTTTACTTTTATTATTTATTTATTTATTTTTTTAAGTGAGGCAACCCTTGGTTGACCTCACAGATTGCAAGGACCTTGTCAGTCTACAATCCCTTATTTTTTAGTTTTTACACCTACAGCACCTGGTCTTCCTAGGTAGTCTCCCATCCAAGTACTACCCAGGCCCGACCCTGCTTAGCTTCCAAGTTCAGACGGGATCAGGCGTGTTCAGGGTGGCCTGGCCATAGAGATTTGCAACTTTTTCATTCATTTCATATATCATAATTCTCCTGGGATAGTCCAGTTTATGCATGTTGTTCCAATTATTAATAGTGTTCCTTCTCAAAAGTAACCCAGTGGATGATAAATTATATCTTTATCCCACGTTCATCAAGCCATGATTATGGAAAGTATATTTCATGCCATTTTGTCTTATTTCTGTATCACTAAATGAGAAAGCCAGGTCAGACTGGGGTAGGGAGGTTTGGTAGAGACTTCGGGGATCTTTGCCAGCACAAAACCACTTCTCTTTGCAAGGGATGGTCCTTCAGACCTTCCCATCACAAATACCATTTATGATGCTGAGCATCCATGTTTGAATTGCTCATCATGTCATTCAAGGGGGACATATGTTACAGACTGAGACAATTAAGACTATCTATTGGAGGGGGTTAAATTGGGGCTGAGACATAAGTAACGATTCTCTATATCTTCTCTGAGCTTCTGTGAGATGCCACATTCTGCAACACGGATGAAGGAGCAGGGAAAACCATCACTTCCTGAGGCCCTCATGCATCTTGATCTTTAGGTTCCAGGAGGGACACTCACACCATTACAATAAATTCCTTTTTTGGTTAAATTACCTTGAACTAATTTCCGTTCTTTGCCACTAAAAGGTCTTCATAGATACAGTACCTGGTGCTCCCTTTAATTCTAAATATTAATTTATACATCCAAGTGACATCTCTCTCTCTGTATTTCCTTGTTTTATGCCCTCTCAAAGACACTCAGTAACTTACCTTGGCATTCAAAAGAGAGGAAAAAAGGGGAAAAAAAGACAGAGGAAAAAGGCTCTCTGTCCAAAGGAGCTTTCTAATATGTGTTTGACCCACAGTTCTAGTTTTCTTATCTGTGTTTGGGTTCCTCTTCTGATTACTGACAAAAAAGGCCTCCTGAGATCCTCATGGTCAGTAACTTCTATCTCAGCTCTGTGGCCCCTGGTGCCAGAAAGACAGCAATGTTTTACCATGGGTAAGTTAGCTCATCTTTTCCTAAGCTCTGAATTTCTTGTTCAACAAAATGTCATTCAGGAGCAAATTATAGCAGCTCTGGATACTGAAGATGATAGCACCCAATGAGAAACATCTGTATTTGTAAAATTTATAAATCATATTGTAAAAGGTTTTCATTGTGATTAATTTTCCCCTCATGGGTTGGTTTCTGCTACTGTAGTAAAACAAACAAACAAACAAACAAGTAAATAAACAAAAAACCCACTGACTTGAGGTAAACCGTCTATATTTAGGTACCAGAGATGAGATACTTAATTGCAATATTTTATAGTTTGTAGAAAAAGCAGAACTGAGGTTAATCCAGAAAAGATTCACCAAAAGTAAATGGATGTAAATACTTTTGTTATATTACATAAACTTTCCTTCCCTTTAGAGGTGTTTAATGAGATTTGTTTCAAAAAAATTAAATATTCAAAAATGTCATAAAGAAATAGGTATTCAACTACTCTTAATTTTCCTCAGTTCAACTGAACATGAATATAAATTTATGCTAGAGAGCAGCTCAATTAAATTTATTCAAAAACTTTACCAAATTGGAAGTAAAAGTTAATTAACTTAAGCTCAAATTAGAAATATTAATTATACAAAATCTAAAAGTTAGTTCAAGCAACAGATTTGCCTGAGGTTTGAATATCAAGTTATAATATATTCAACAAAACTCCCTCCTCCTATGCTTTTATTAAAGTAGAAAGATTTATTATGAACCATGATAATTATTATTGAAGAACTGAATTGGATATCAAGTAACTGGAATTGCTGACAGTGAAATCTGAGAGTCCTTCTATCTAATTCGCTTTCAAATATATTTTAAAATGCACATTTTAAGACATTAGAATCTGCAGGTTAACATTTTCTATAATAAACTCTTATTGAGTAAAACACACGCAGAAAAAAATGAACAAATCATAAGTGTTTATAACTTGATGAATCTTTTTATAGGTTAAGTTTTAATCTAACAATTCAACTTCTAAAAATTTAACCTAAAAAGATTAAAAACTTGGGTGTCTGTGATGACTATACTTATAATAGAAAAAGGAAAAACTATACATTTGACAAAAGATTTATTATATTTGCCATCGATAAATGGAAAACTGTGCCATTAAAAGGAGGTAAAGGAAGAAGACATGGATCTAGATCCACTGCCATAAAAAGATAATATTATTGAGTGAAAAAAGTAACAAAATATCATATAATCTAGTTATCTCATTATTTTCATTTATGTAAAATTCTTCTTTGAGTCTAAAGAAAGCTGGCTGAGTATCTCTACTAAATGTCAACAATGATGGTATCTCTGGTGGGATTTAAGATGACTTCCATTTGTTTTTCTATATTGATATTTTATAACTACTTAGTAATAATACCGTTTAATAAATGCTTACAACATACAAGGCTCACATACTACACATGTGCATACACTCAGCTTAAATACATCATTTCACTTATATTGCACATAAAGGAATGCATTAGTACCTCATTAGACAGATGGAGAAATTGAGGCTTAGAAAGTTTAAGGAACTAAACCATATTTAGAGCCCGTATTTACAGCCAGATCATTTTGAGTCTAAAAGCCTTTCCTGATAATGATCAGAAAATATTCCTAAGAGTATTTATCTGGTGTGGGGAGAAAAAGCCACAGGATAAGTAATACATTCTTAATCTTATGGAATTTTAAATCCAATTAACAGAAATAGAAACCCCTTTATCACCATGTATGTTTTAGATACAAGATTCTCTGATAAAGTCACTTTGTAGGAATTCATTCAGGCAGATATGGTCCCTGACCTCAAGCATCTGGTATTCTAATAAATGACACAGTCTTGGGAACAAGTCATTGCACTGCTATATGATGGATGTCGGCATAAAGCAAAAAGTGAATGTCTCTTCTTGGAGATGGGTGGGTTGGTCTTGAGAAGCTGACAGAAACTTAGCATGAACAGGGAGAAGTGAGAGGCAGGAAGGGCACCAGGACTAGGGAAAAGCATATGAAAAGAGATGTAGGTATTACATGTAGGTCTCTTTGTAGAAAGTATAGGTACTTCAGTAAAGCTTTTGGGCAGGAAAGCAGACTAACAGAGAATAGAGCTAGCCAGGACTTGTTCAAAGAATACCTTGTGTACTTGAATATTTTCCGTTTCCAAAAATCTTGGGCAACAGTCCCTATGAAGAATGATCTTCATTTTCCAAACCACTGGGAGAACCGAAGGGAATAAAGGGGTGCCAAGGCCAGGGTACCAAACAGGGAAGATGACTAAAACTCACATGAAAACACAATTTCATTAGAACGGAAAAGTATTTCTGAATAAATTATCACATTAAATTTTTTCTCAAAAAAGACAAAATAATATATATCAAGCTTCAAAATCTTAATTCTTTGGGCAAAGGAGCAAGTTGTAAAGACTAAGTTTAATGGATGTAGTGCTAAAAGGAGATCTCTGGCAACTTCAGTTTAATCTATCTTCTGTGCAGTACAATGTTCCCAAAGGAACACACGTTCATTTAAAAGGTTTAAGTGTGAAAGATTTTTCTCTCTTGAACAAAACTAATTAAATTGAAATAACTTCTAAAGGCAAAGTGATAGTAATGTGTAGCTCACATCTTTCTAAATTGGATATACTAAGAAAATAGTAAGATATTCTTTTGCATCCTAAATGCCGACAATTTAAAAAACTATTGACTTCAAGGAAGTGAGCAGAGAAATATGTTCACATGTGGCTCTTTTAGTGTTTCTGGGGAAATTGGTCCAGTTGCTATAGGCTGGTTCATTGACTAAATGAAGTAGGTACCTGTAGATATTTCCTATTACCTGCAAGGCATAGGAAGGAACAAGTAACTGGAGGCAGAAGTATAATCTACCTTTCAGCCGCTCATTAATATTGCAGGGGAATCATGTTTTCCTGGGAGGCTGAGGCATTACAGCTTAATTCTATTTACAGTATTGTTAGTCACATAAATAATTACAACACAGATGATCTGATCCAGAATTCCTTTTTCTAAGAACATCAGCACACTAAGAGTTAAGATGTTCCCTAAACTAGTAATGCACAGCTTAATATTTGCTGCTTTCGTAGGAACAATCTGATTAGAGCTCTACTCCAATTCCCTCTGTTACTGGAAGTTTTTTCTTTTGCCTTCAAAATAGTTTCCTTGCAGCTTCTACAGACATAGCCACAAACCCAATCCATCATTAAAAGACTCTATCAAAGTCCCTAACTCCCCTCCTTCCAATCCAGTTTCCTTTTATCTCTCTCTTTTATTTTTAAACATTAATCTTGTCAGTGAATCAGTCCTACAGTGGCAGGAGTATGCCACATATATTGGATAACTTTTAAAGTATATCTCATACAGAGTCTAGCACTGCCACACTGCTCAGCAGGACAGGTAGGTTAAGTAGGTGCTTCTGTACTTCTGTAATGAGAATACTGAGACTTACAAACTCAGTTCTAGGTAAGGTTGTGGCAGAGTCAGAATCTAAACTCAAGTTTCCCTGTCCCGAAGCTTCTTTCCAGTAAGTATGGGGCCTGTGCAATGGGTAACACATATGTTTAACTTGATGCCATGGGACGCCTGCTACTTCATTTAATACGTATCCTAACCACCCATATTCTGTCCCCAAATACCTTCTTCCTTCCTTTCCTTCCCTTCCTTCCCCTCCTCTCCCTTTTCCCTCCCTCCTCCTCCCTTCCTCCTTCCTTTTCTCCTCCTTCCCTCCCACATTCTCCCTCCCTCCTCTTAAATCAATCAATCAATTAATTAATTAGTTTTTTATGACTATGTGGTCTCCCATCCAAGTACCAACCAGGACCAACCCTGCTTAGCTTCCGAGATCAGACCAGATCGGGCTTGTTCAGGGTAGCATGGCTGTAGATGCTCCCTCTCTCTTTAAATAACTCCTCAGCACCCAGTTCTAAACTCTGTACAGTGGTGAAGGCAGAGAAAGATCCAATTCGAGTGTTAACTTTAAAAACTCTGCCCCATCAGAGTATAGTACTATTTCCTCAGTCTTTTCTTATGTATATATGTATGACAAATGTGTGAAGAGACAATGAAAAAAACTACACCTGTCAGGTTGGCGAAGGTCTGGTAATATCCAGTGTTTTTTAGATTTAGGGGAAATAACCTTTCTTACATACTGATAGTAGGGCGGAAAGACGAATTATTCCAACAATTGCACAAAGACATATACACCAGTATTTTTTAATATTACTTGAACTGACACAGAAAATGATATACCATTCAGTAAAAAAATGTATGTACAATATGATTTTGTGTACATTAACTATAAAATCTATATTTGCACAGAAGTATATGACTATGCAAGCAAGAAATGGGAAAAATGGTAAGTTGACAGTGGTTACTTCTGGAGCAGCATTACAAAGGTAAAAGAGGGAAGATTATTACTTATACCTGTACAATTAGAATTTTTTATGATTACATGTTACTTTAAAAACATGAAAAAAAAGTGTAATCTCTGTTAAAAAAAAGAGAAAAATAGCAGTAAGAAGCACTACCTTATGACATCTCAGTATGTTAGGGAATCAATCAGAATTAAAACCTATTTGTTAACCTAATACTTTTGAATCATAGCCAGAAACATCAATATGGATAGGCAATATGATTTAGAAAGTCAAAATAATTTTAAATTATAATATTTAAATCTTGTGCAAAATGTTGAGCCTTCAGCTGTGAAATCATCCTATTCTCCTGTCCTCATTTTTCCAGCCACAGCTCCTAAGTCTAGGTCAATCCCACTCTCTTGGCATTTAGAAGAGATGGATGGAGACAGACTCAAGT
This sequence comes from Pteropus medius, assembly GCF_902729225.1. Lineage (NCBI taxonomy): Eukaryota > Metazoa > Chordata > Mammalia > Chiroptera > Pteropodidae > Pteropus > Pteropus medius. The sequence continues at coordinate 14,130,823 of NW_024340701.1, read as the reverse complement.
TAAAGGGCAGGAAGCACTACAGACTACGTAAAGATCTTTCCTTTCCCTTTTGTGGATTCAGGAACACATTCATTGCTACTTGTATTGGTTGTCAAAATTTCTAGTTCCATCACTGGGCACACCGTTTTATTTCATGCAATTGGTGTGTAATCTGAATTGAATAACAAATGGTTATATTTTCTACAATAAGTTTGCAGAGGTACTTGGTACTTTGCCAATGTTCTTCTAGGACAAAGGCAAATATTTACATCTAGATTCCTGACTAGATTCATATGATATATCAAACTAGGTAACTTTCAAAAAAGCACATCTAGGCTCCACCTTCAAATTCTCATCTAGTGGGCTGGGGTGAAAGGCTGTTATTTAGGCAAAGCTGTCCTATAATGCTGATATACAGCCTTGGTTGAGAGTAACTTATACAGTGAAAGAGATTTATTTGGTAAAATTTTTGAGAAAGGATTTACAGCTTTTCTGTTCCCTAAAACAGAAACACCTTAGGCTAAATCACATACTGAAGCTTGAGAAGCAAAAATTTAGATTCCACAACCACAAAATATTAAGTTGAAAGGTTTTTAAAGATATTGAGTCCTCTTTCACTTTACAGTTAGAATACCAGAGAGATTAAGGAATTTATCTGAGGGAAATAATTAAATATATATCCGGTCACCCCAATAAATTTAATAAACAATAAAACATATATCTGGTATTAGAAGCCATCTCTCTTATAAAAAAATAGTACATTTTCAATAAATAATAACTAATATTTATTTTTCTATTGTCTATTTTTGGATTTCGAGTTGATTATCTAAAGTTAAATATTTGAAAAAACTCTATACTGAGATGTCAAAGCTAAATAAGTATTTTATTTAGAAAAATAACAAAAATAATGTCATGAATTTATGCCTAAACAGTTGTGTTAGGTCTTAAAAAATGTCTCTGGAAGTATACTGACTAAAATACATGAGCAAAAAAATGGACTGAGGGAAATACATGTCCTTATTGAGGATTTATTTAAGTAACTCAGTGTAGCTGGATCACAGTGATAGAAGCTGGAATGGTAGGTTAAAGATATCTTTTGAAGGACTTTGAATATTACGGTAAGAAACCTAAATAGGTGCAGAAAAAGCATTTGACATAATACAATGCTAATTTGTGATTTAAAAAACCCTCTTATCAAATTAGAAATGGAAGAGAAGTTCCTCAGTTTGATAAGGGGCACCTATAAAGAACCTACAGCTAAGATCTTATTTAATAATCTAACAATAAATGCCTTTCTTTGAGATGAGAAAGAGAAAAGACAGAGAGAGAGAGAGAGAGAGAAAGAGAAAGGCAGAGGAGAAGGAGGAGGAGGAGGAAGAAAAGATAAGCCATAAATCGTATAACTGATAAAGAACTAGTATCCTAAACATATAAAGAACTCTTACGTTTAATTCAATTATAAAAAGACAAACAACCTAATTTAAAATAAGGAGAAGACTTGAATGGACACTCCACAAGAGAATATATCTGAATGGCTGCTTAACACAAGAAACATGCTCAACGCCATCAATCGTCAGGAAAATGTACGTTAAAACCACATGAGGAACCATTATACACCCACCAGAGCAGTTGTGGAACAACCAGACTGCTCATACGCTGCTGGTGGGAATGTTTAATGGCCTAATCACTTGGAAAAAAGGGTTGCAGATTCTTTTTAAGTTAAACACACAAATATCCTGTTTCCTAGTAATTTACCATTAATATTTATCCAAGAGAAAAGAAAATATTCATCCTCAAAAAGGCCTGTCACACAAATGTTCATAGCAGGTTTATTGATTATAGTCAAAACTCTGGAAAAAAATCCAGATGTCCACCTACAGGTAAACCGATGAACAAACTGTGTTAGAGTGACACGGTGGAATACTACTCAGCAGCAAAAAGGAACAAACTACTAATCCATGGAACAACATAGATGAAACAGACATGCTGAGAAGGAAACTGTACACAAAAGAGTACAAACTGTATGATCCCATTTATATGAAGTTCAGAAAAGAACAAATTAATCAAAGGTAAAAAGAAAAAAATCAATACAGTAGTTGCCTCCCAGGATGGGGGTGGGAGGTTCCAATGGGAAAGGACATGAGAAGAGTGTCTGGGGAGACGAAAATGATAGATGGTAGAGTTGCACAGGTGTATATGGTTGTTAAAATTGTACAGATAAGATCTGTGCATTTCATTTTATGTAAGTTTTGCCACACAAGACTATAAAAATGTTAACTGAGTAGGGATGGGTATATGTAGGTACAGATGATACATAAATGGCAGGCTGTTGGTAATTGTTGAAATATATGATGGCTACACAAAATAATTTTATTATATTATCCATTTACTTTGTAGATGTTAAAAAATATCAATAAAGTATTTTTTGTTGTTGTTTAAGGAGGAAGAAACATATATGGGTATATGTTTTCCTGATAGAACACTTTTTGATTTTTAATACTTAAGCTTCATAGAATTTACATCTCTAAATACAGTATTTTTCAGTAAACATTTATATAGGAAAAATTTATATCTACATTCTCAATATAAAATAAAAGATTTTAAATAAAATGTTGTGAGGGAAAAGTCCCGAGGTGTTTTCCAAGTACAGAATCACAAAGAGAGGTTTTGAATTGCGGTTTGGATGTTGGTTGAACTAAAAGAAAGCAAGTTATTGTATATGAAACAACTATGTGTTAGCAATCACACTACTTGGTGATTCTGTAGCGATATTAGGCACTTTACATCCTAATACTATTATGTGTTACCTAAATACAATTATTTTTATGGTATTTTAGCTATATTTTAGGAAAGGGGGAGCGTGTTGATTTGTAATGAATAATTTTTCCTGACTTAAAATAATGAGAAAAAAATAAAAATAAAATAAAATAATGAGAAATAGGCTCATGGTTACTGTTTTGGTGGAATGTCTGATTTTCATGTTGGATTACTGATTTTAAGCTCACCTCTTAAAAACTATAATTAAAACACACATATTCAATCACATTTGTGATGAGTTTAAGCAGTTGTTTGATATCGTCAGCAAGTTGAACTTGGAATAAGAATTTCATTAATACTTTTCTTTCAGTTTCATGACTTAAAATTGTGAAATTACTGTGACTCCAAATGTTCATTGTGCAAATAAAGCAAAATACAGAAATAAATTATAAGTTGAGGCAGATAGAAGGAAACCTTTCTCAATAATTTAAGAGCATGTCTTTCCAGACTGCATTTTAAGTGCAGTCACTATGATAGCAATGAGTAGAAATGGAAGGAAATGGGAAAGAAACTAGAAAAAAGAGGGAACAGAGGCCTGGAGAACTATCTCAAAGTTGTGTAAGACCTAAGAAAAAACTGCAGAAAGGAGAGGAGAGTCTCAAGAGGTACTGCTGAAAATCAATTATTCCTTCCAAAAGGCAAGTTTCTTTTTCAGCATACATTCCTATCCCTATTTTTTAATATTCTTTCCACATTAATCTAAGTTTCTTAGATTATCTTCATATTTACTTTCTGCTTTCATGACACTTTCTCTCCATGATTTTAAGATAATGTGGCTCACTGTACAGATCCCACATAAAGCTTTTGTAGAGCAATAACGAGGACTGCAATAATAAAAAATTAAATGTCATTCTTCCAGAAGATCAGTAAGAATATAGATATTTAGCCTAAATATTTCAGCAGCATAAAGACAATGACATGTGACTAAGTAATTCAAAACTCTTCCCCTAATAAGCCAGGGACAGAAACAAAAATGGCAGAAACAGAGCTCAAAGACTTCACTGCAAGAAACACAGAAAAAAGAACGAGGCTTCTCAATATAAGCTAGATTTTACATATATTTCTTGTAGCCTAAAAACAAAACTTTAGCTCTGTAATAGTGCTGAGGGGGAAAGCTCTTAAATTATGAAGTTCAAGAAGCTCTCAAATTGGGCAAGAACCACCTCAAAAAAATATTATTTTTCTTCCCAGGTTCTTGAGAGAGAGGTATAATTTCGCCAACTGCATTCTTCTGTTAATGAATTCAAAGTGGCACTAAATATTAAGATAAAAAGAGTAACATGGTATTGCATTATGAGAAACTACCTCAGATATTTTAAACTAGTACTGTATTAACTGCATTAATCTAGATCTACCAAAACTACAAAATGATGAGAAATTCACTTTCCTTCTAGAATCATTATTAATCTAGAACTGAATAACTTAAGAACAAAGCCCTTAAGAGTTGGAAAAGCTAGTATTTGCATACTGATTCTGCTCCTTCATGTTTCAGTTTCCTTATATGTAACATAAGGATTAAAATAGCACCAACTTCCATTGGGTTTTTGTAAAAGTTAAGAGAGAATGAACAGAAAAAATTTAGCACTGCCTCATAAATATGTTTTCTTAATGAGTACATTTTTTTGTAACTCAACCTGGATATAACACAATGGATTACTTAGGGAAGATAAGTTAGCAAGACAAAAAAAGCTATCAGTTACAAGATGGTAATGACCTGGGGGATTGCACTCTGAAGAAAGGAAAAATGGTGCACACATCACAGAGGTCCCATGTTTTGTGTGTGAGGCTGATCACTCAGCTAGCATCACATATTTCTGTTGACTTTTGAATTGTGAATTAGGTTGTAGATTATTTTAATAGTCACAAAATGGGGTGACTTTAGCTTTGTATATGGGAAGGTCATGTTCAGGACATTCTTTCAGTATTTATTTTTGCCAGGTCTGATCAACAAATTTTTTAACTGAGATACAGTAGACACATAATAAATCACGTATTTAAAATGTAAAATTTGATGTGTTTTGATACTCATGAAACCATTGCCACAATAAAAAAAATTGGTCAATTTATTTTTGTACTTTTAGCTATTATAAACCTATTTATGTTAATAAAACTGTAGGAAAATAATTTTATTGCAATTTTGAAATCCTTCACTTTCTGCTCATTAAACTAGTGTTTCTGCAATGGGATATTTTAATACATGAAGTCTCTTAGAGCATAATTATTGCATTAAGAAGTACACTTTATAAAATTACATCTATGTATGATAATAATCTAAAGAAGCCAATCTAAGATGACAGACACTTCTGACTGTAAATTAGAAAGAATGGTATCTATGGATGCACGAATGGTAGTGATTTATTTACTATTGTTCTACGCTTCTAAATCACATCTAAGTCTTCTTAAAGATTTCAAAAATAATTCACTGGCAACCAGCAGAGAGTTAAGGATCAGCTGCTGGGACTGTTGAGGTGTAAAGGCCCTTGGGTAAGAGTTACATCATAAAGCAGCTACATGTACCTGAGTCAGTCATTTAATTTTCATGGCTTCGATTTTTTTTTTCTATTATTAAATAAATACTACGAGACCATAGGGTCTGAGTTTACCTATAGTTGTATATCTTTATCCCTGACAAATATGAGAAGTATTCATGCTTTTTATTTTTAACGATTTTTAAATAAACATATACACATGCAAAATAACAAGATTTAGTTTGGGCTATCTTGCAGGTAAACGTTACAAAGGGAATGTCCTTCTTCTATCTTGAAGGATGTGGGAGCCAGACAAGACACAGCTCTACATGCTAGCCCAATCAATTGTGCACTTCCTGTGCCACCCACGCTGTTCCTTCTGGCTGCTTCTGTAACCTGACAAATCACTCCAGTTCCCCGCACAGCACTATGGGCTCTCTCTTCCCACACTTGCACTGTAGGGAAGATTATAAATAAACCTTATGTTCATATGACAGCACCATGCCCGGGCCTGTGTATTTTCTAGGACTAATTGCTTAGGGAAAGCCAATACTCTAGTGCAAGTCTTATTCCAGTCTACATGGTAATTATATGCTAATACCTTTTGAAATCAATTCAGAACCCCATATTACTATCGCAGTAAAGGGCAAAGAAGCTGAGATTTAATCACATTGTCTTCTGGGGGCTTAATGTGAGATTTTTTTAAATACGTGAACTGGGCCATCGATTGACAGAACCTGCTGACTGCTTTTCCACTGTAACAATGCAGTCCCACAGCAACAAAACTGCCGGCGAATGTTGTGCCAAAAATCAGTCACGGACAGGGCTCTAGTAGGGAGGCAGAGTTTCTGAATTCAAAGAAGTCACACGTTTGTTTGACAGGTCTGTTTTCTACTTCCTCTAAATTAGCCTCATCTTAAGGCTTAAAAGAAGTCAGATCAACTATCTATAAAAGGAGACTGGGAGCAAAGTAATAACGACAGCAACAAAGCACTAATGAGAAATAATATGAGCAAATGGCGGAGTTGTAAAAAATAATCGAGACATGGATAACTTTACCTCGACTGAGGAGAGAAACCACAAAAACAAATGGAGTGTGGGTGGGTAAGCAAATGCACAGATGTGCTCTAACTTGGAAATCTAGTAAGTACACTCTAAAAGCCCACTGCAAATGCCTCGCTCCTACATAACGCAGTGTCCTTCTACCATCTAATACACTGCAATGTCCAAAGAATAGCTATTGTAACACTGGCTTTAGCTTTCCTGGCACTCATTATTAAATCAATTTCTTATTCTCAGTTCAGAATCACACTGGATTTGATATCATGCTATATACAAATTCTTTACATGTCATAGAGAAAGGACTGAAATTTTTTCTCAGCTATAAAAAGAAACCAGGGAAATGCTTCCCACAGGAATATTTCCCCCCTGTCATCCCTGATCTAGAGCCAAAAGCCACATGAGAAGATGGGTTATAACTCCTTAAGAATCCAGTATGTGCATTTTTCATTCTCTCAGCTTTTCAAGATGATGCATGGAGCTACTGAGGAATAAGAAGATGGCTCCTCTCTGGGACATACTTTCAGAGACAAATGTATTAATATAAACAAACTAAAAAACTGAAATACACAAATCCACATAAAATATTATTTTATAAATAATATCATCTACAATTTATTAAAGTATTACTATGAGCCAGGCATTGTGGCAAAGCTTGACATATCTTCTATCATTAATTCTCATAACGCCCTTTCAGGTTGATTGATGCTATACAATCCCTTGACTGTAAGCTATATGAGGACAGGTATCGCGGATTTTGTTCACCAATAGAAAATCAGCACACTCTTCATATAGCGCCTCCAAATGACAGATGCACAGTAAGATACTTGCTGAATGAGTAAGTTCCATTTGCTAAAGGAGGTAACTGAGGGACAGAGAAGATAAATAAGTAGCCAAACATATGTGACTCGAGAATCTGTGTTCCGATATATTTTTATCTGTTTTTTTTTTAAACAAGAGAAATAGTGGTGAGTAGAGGGGGATTATCATATTGTCATATTTCATTGTCTTCCTCTTCCCATCTCTGAATGAAGATAAAAATGATGAATAGCAACAAATGGGCCAAATTCAGAAAGTCAAAAGAATAGGAGAGGTCCAATATGGCAATTTGCTAATATTCTTTTTTACCCAGCAGCGCTTTTCCAGTCTCTAGCCTAGAAAACAGATATCTGAAGTTTCTGTCTGTGAGGGAGGAAATATGATCTAATTAATAGTCAACTATGTGCCACATACTGTGGTAAGCCCCTTCTAAAAATGCAACTAATAACTGAAAGAACTGGAATAAGTTAAAGTAGGTCTGCTAAGTCCAGTGCTCATTGGCGTATACAGTGTTGGCTATTGTTATGGCCTGTAAAACACCCTCATTACTCTGCAGGTGCAGCTCATTTGTTACCCATATCTAACAAAATGTCAGACAGAAAAATAAAATACCAGTGCTCCTGTTAGTCTGGATCCTCTAGGCCATTCCTCTTGAGTCTTAATAAGTTAGAGAGAACAGAACTAGAAACTTCATGTTCCAAACTATAGCCTTTGGACTATTTCCATATATCGTGCAAGATAGGAAATCTCTGTCTAGGTACACATATCACAACAAAGTGACTTAAGATACATGATGCCATAAAGACAGAGCATCATCAATCAGAATTCTCGAGGATCTAAACAAATGAGGTTTGGTTGAAGTACCATGGGGAACACAGTATATTTTGGTGGTTACAGCTTGGAGTCTGGCAAGCCTGGATTCTTACTGAAACTTAGTAACTGAGTTCTGTATCGTTAGGCAAGTTACTTATGAAGGTTTTTTAAATCCATAAAATGGAGATAATAATAGTATTAATCATATAGGGCTTTTAAAAATACTGAATACAAATGTGTGAGTGCATTTGTAGAGTGCCAGTAATAATTCGGGAAATTACCTTTTGCCTTCATTATTATTGCCACCACCATTACTTTAGCCTCATTTTGAAAGAAGTCCCTAAACATCAGCCAAACGAAATAAACCTGAAGCAATGAAATATATTAGTTAATACATCCTGTCACCTTTTATTTAATTAACGATTGTGCTAGTAAGTGCTGCTACTGAATATGGGTCTCTTTCGTGAAGCTATATTACAAAGAACAAGAAAACAAAAGTAATTCCAGAAGTGACTTCTTTGTGGAAATAGGTTCTAGATGGGGAGAAACTATCAGGGCTTGGAAAAAAGAAGTGACACTAATGGTTACAGTGTCTGAGCAGCTTTGGTTGTAGATATCATTAGGCACATCAGATTACGGATGACTGTGAATTCTAAGTCAGAGTCTGAAGAGGAAATCGCAAAATCAGGAAGCCCTCATTTTAAGTAAGCAGTCTGACCCTCCGTGCCTCTGTGATTTAGCTTCCTTTAATGTTCAAATGTTGAAGCGTTTTATACAAGAAGCCTCAGAGCACACGGGTTAACAAAGAGCTAAGAGGTCAAACTGCCCGATTTTGAATCCCAACACCATCATTTACTTGGTGACCTCATCAGTAACAGAGGTTGCAGTGTCTAATACCGAGTATACATTAGCCATTGTTGTTGTTATTACATTTTTCATTCTGAGGTGCAACAATCTTGTAATGTCTGTTTCTTCCTCTAGACTGTGAGCAATTTGAATGAAGGGACTGGATGTATTCATTCCTTTTTCTGTGTCTAGTCCCAAGAAAAATTATTAGCTGAGTGATTGAACAAACAAATGAATATCAAACTGAGATAAACTCAGAACAGAAACCCTGATTTTAAGTTTAAGAAAATAAAAATAACCTTTCAGTTTATTGATGAAATCGTCTAGATAGTAATTAATAGAGGTCAGTCATCTCCTTAGCTTCTCTTACCTCTATCCTTTTCCTAAATAAGGAACTTATATGGCCTTAACCCACATCACCAACTTTACTGATATTAACTATTGCTTGACAATCAGATCACAGGTTTCAATGGCTTAACACCTTCCTCAAAACTAAACGACAATAACAAAAACAAATGTCATACTTATAGTTAATTCAAAACCCAGAGAGTTTAGACAAATACTGATATTAGATTAATAATCAAATTAGTTTTGAGCTTTTTGAATAGACAGTACAAACAAGCCCTATTCTTTTAATATATTTCCATGAGATTTTACTTAAGGGTTCCTAAATTATTTTGAGAGATTAATTTTTACTCAGTATGATTTTTGTTCTTGCTTTGAAAAATGATTTTAAAGTTTTAAAAAGTATTATTCGTCAACATTCTTTCCCTTCACCTCATTTTACTGTACACTATCTCCTGTACTCTTTCACCTCACCGGAAAAGAAATAAAAAGCATATATGCCCCTCACCTCTAATAGTTCATCTCCAATACGTATTCGTCCATCTGTGGCAGCGGGTCCTTCTGGGTTAATTCCCACCACAAAGATACTCATGCGTGACCTGTCTTTGTTACCAGCAAGGCTGAGTCCAAGGCCATTCTTATCCTTTTCTAGTTCAATAATGTGCAATTCTCCAGGCAGATCTGCATATCTTTGCCTGATTTTCTCTATTTAAAAGAAAAAAAAAAGATAAAAAGAAAATTAAATGAAGTAGTTCAATCTGTATTACAGAGATGTCAGCATTTCCCCATCCTTACTGTGGTTCCTCTACAATGAATGATTCTGTTTTGAGAAAGAAGTATTTGAGGTTATTCATAGCTTTATGTAGAGGTTACTGTTAAGAATTATTTTATCTCCATCTAAGAAAGTTAGTTCATCCATTAAACCTTCCTGATTGTTCAGGTTCACACTGACCCAGACTTTCCATGCATTATTTTTTTACTTAAGACATTCAAAACAACGTGGTAGAAACCTTGGCTTTCCTGTATCCCCTCTGGAAAAAAAGGGGGTGGCACAGAGGAGACTATTTACTGAGCACCAGCTATGTGCCAATCACAAAGTTTGGTCCTCAAGGTATCATGCTGAACAAAACAGACATGGTTTCTATTTTCATGGACTTGCAGTTCAGTAGAAAAGAAAATCAACAATTAATACTAAATAATTACATTTATTTAAAGTATTCAAAGCCTACAAAATAATATCGTGCAGTATGTAAATAAAAACAAGAGGAATTAAGAATGTTAGTTTAGCTGTCAGCTCTGAATTCAATCTGCAAATCTACCACTTACTCAATATCCAATAATTAATACATTATTTATCTCTATGACATTCTACTTCATCTGTAAAACAGGCATTGAATTATCTACTTCATGGATACGGAAAAATGAACTAAAATTCACATTAAAGAACTTAAAGGCTCATGACTTATATGTATTCTATAACTTTTTAATTCAGTCTTCTGTTTCACCTGCTACCTCCATTTTATGGCCTATATCACCTGTTTTAGGATTTGGCTGGCTATGTTTCACTTGTGTTCGTTCTGTGCAACAAAAATCACACTGGGAGATCAGTGTGGGAAACAAGAGTGCTTTAAACATGTTTTGTGCCCCGCACAGCACCAGCTAAGTCCAGGTGCATTGCCAGGGCTAAAAGGCTGGATGACTACTACTATGGTTCTGATGCAAACATCTCATCAGCAGAGTAACAACTTACTATATTGTGGCTGTCCTGGAACTCTCTATTCTCAGTCTAATGCTTGACTTAGATCATGTTCACTGTCCTTTGGAGGAAACTTTGCAAACTGAAAGCTTAACTCAAATAATTATCTTTAGGAGGAGGGCGAAGGGGAGACAGTCTAGTCTGGTGTATTGCTTTATCAGACTAAACAATACTGCCATATAAGAGAGTAAATTTAAGAAAATACAGTAAAATAAGGACTTGCAATGTAACAAAACTGTCCTCTATGTAGGAAAAAAATAAGTCATATTAACATTGAAGTAAATAAGCTCAAAGTATTTTTGTTGGTCAACACTAAGAGGAAGACCCTATGCAGGTACTATAACGAACAGAGACATACAAGACATGTTACCCTCAAGCTGCTCACACAGTAACACAATAGAAGCAAAGAAATATTAAACTACAGTTATTTAAATAGAAATTCCAACCACCATAAGTGCTGGGCACTGAATAAATATTAATTTATTAGTGAATTAAGATAGTGTATAAATACTAAATTAATTGTGGTAACAATAATTGCTTTTAGGGTTCTAAGAACTGAAGGGATTTTATGGAAGAAACAGAATTTGAGAATTAAATAACGTGTAGAATTTGGCTATGTAAAGAAGGGTCCTGGTAGGTGAAATGACAAGTGGAAAAGCATATATGCAGGTGGGGTAAAGAGGAGAATGAGAACCCATTTGGCTATGAATTAAAAATTCTTTAGGTTAGTGGGTGGACGATAAGAAAATAAGTACAAGGTTAAAAGGTCAATTGACAGATTGTTTACAGAAATAATATTCCAATTTATAAATTCTGCAGAAGTGCCCTAGGGTACCCAAAGTATGAGGTCTTAAGAGGACACCCTATTTGAGACCTCTTCCCGAGATTCAACAAAAGCAGCGATGCTTTCATCTGCTTTATTGGATTTATAGGGTAAGATGGTTAAGACATGTTATCACAGCTAAGCAAGCAAAATAAAACAAAATTTTAACACATCCCTGTCAGAAAATAATAAAGCAGAAAAATATTTTTTTAAAAAAGATACTGAAGACTTTAAGAATACGATAAGCTCAAAGTATTAGATATAAGAAAAATTTTACATATCACAGACAGAAAATACAGATTTTGGAGGAGGCAGAGCACACAGAACAATTACTGAAACAGGTTGTGCATTGGGTCATAAAAGAAACTTCAGTAAATCTCAAAGAACCAATATCATACATTTTGTGTCTTCGAATATATGCAATAAAACTATAAAAAACTATAAACTAAAAACAAAAAATAGCTTTAAAACTACCTTGTGTTTAGAAATAAATTAATGTTAGTAAAAAGCCCAAAATTTAAAATGGAAACAATATAGGAAATTAAGAAAGACAGTATTCACAATTGAATAAAAAACCACAATTCTAGAGGTCAAACTTAAAAGATATAGCTAAAGCAGAACTTAGAAGGCTATTTATACTTTTGAATAACTTTTCAGAAAACAAGAAAAGTTAAAAACTAATATGTTAAGCATTGTACCTAAGAAGGTGGAAAAAGAACCACTTAGCAAATTCAAAAATGTAAGAGAGAAAATACCAAAGGGCATGTGTTAATGAAACAGAACTATCACCGCCAAACCAAAAAAATATGTATACATGCAAAACAAATAAACATTACAATAAAAATCAATGGAAGTAAAGTGTAGATCTTTGAAAACATTAATAAGACAGGCTCTGCAAAAACTGATCAAAGAAAAATATAGATATTACAATAGGCTAGTAATATTAAAGAAACTGAAATGATCATCAAGGATATTTCCTTTCAAAAATACCCTAGTCCTAGATAGTTTTACACTTGAATTCTATCAGATTTCAAGTTATAATGAATTTTTATCCCATGTAAGCTGTTCCAGAACATGGAAAATGTACAAAAAGTTATCCATCTCATTTTTTGAGGCTGGTATAATCCTGATTCTGATTTTAAAATAAAGACAAATCAAAAAAAGAAAACTGATCTTATTTAATTTATGATCATGGACATAAAAATCTTTAATTTAAATCAAGTGTATATTAAAAACATTTAATTTGACTTCTATGATATAGACAATATTTGACCATTTTCTGACATAAGAAAAGCAATTTCATATGACTCGATCTAAGCATACATTATGAAGAAGGCTGTATTCCAGGAATGCATGACGAATTATAATTTAGAGAGATAAGAACTATAATAAAAATACCACTGGCTGAAGTCCCCCATCTATTTTACTAAGTTATCAGGAAAACTATAGATATTCTAGATATATTCTATAGATATTCTAATATTCTAGAATATTATAGGTATTCTAAGAAACTCTCAGTCTATTGGTCAGATATACCTTCCATGCATCATGCCAAAAACCTCATTAGTTGATATTTCCAATAATCCAGCATCCAACTTCTAACTATTTGCCTAAACACTAACAAATGAGTTATTCAGCTTTCCTTGATGTCTTATTTATTATTATCATCATCATCACCATTATTATTATTATTAGTTAAGGAAGAAGGAGATAAGCTCAACAGAATAAAACAGAGCAGAAAAGCAAATCCTAGACTAATGAAGAGTTGAACATATTGAATTGGTTAAGAAATTGTATTAATTTATTGAGGACCTGATAAGTTTCAGAAACTATGCTACATCTTTCAATAAAATTTCTTTTTTCATGCTAAAAATTACCCTATCAGGTAAGAATGATCACCTCTGCATCCTAGATGTGGGAAATAACATATTTAATGTTAACTAACTTGCCAAAGGTTACCCAGCTAGTAACATATAGTAAGGATACAAACCCAGTTTTGTCTGTCTATCTTCATAGTATTACATGAAAGTATCTTTTTAGATTTTTTATTTCTTCCTACTTTCCTATCCTAAAAATATATACTCCATGAGGTTCCTTGTACATCCAGTTTACTGCTGTCTTCTGCACCTAAAACAATGCCTAGCAAATACTAGGTGATGAATAAGTGCAATATAGGCCTGTCAAAAGCATACAAATGGTTTCTAAGGTCTTCTTCAATTACTATGCCATACTGTTGAGCCAATGCCCCAAACAATGCAACAAAAAGACTGAGACCTAAAAGCATTAGACACATAAAATGTTATAAAACAGAATACATTCTTTCAGTTATAAGAAGTAGAAGAATGGTTTCGTCTTTAGATTTGTATTCAAAAGTAACAAAATCCATTAGGACTACTAGAAAAACAAATTACTATACGTACATTATTTTTTTCATTGACTATTAAATAAACTACAGAAACTTGAAAAGCAAAAAGTTTATATTTATTACTTTTTTCAGTGCATCATAATACAGGAAGAGTAATAAGACAATAAAAGTGCCAAATGTTCTATAACACATATGCTCTTTAATCTTCAGTTACATTTTTATTGTTAAGCTTTTCAGGCCTCAGAATTTGGGGTATCCTACAGTTTTATTTAGACTCATAACTAGAAGGGGCTTAAAAAATAACAGGTCCAATTCTTAAACAAATTAAATGCTATGTTTTCACCATATCATGGAATTAGAAACTTTTAATTCAGGCAAACCCAACCAAGAAATCAGGTAAAACTACTTTCTCTAAATGCACACCCGCTTCCACACACCCATACAATTTGGACTCCTGTATAAACAAAGAAATAAGACTTAAGAAATGAAGATCTTATATAAAGTTATGAAGCTAATTTATAGCTAGAAATTAAAGTCTTCTAATATGTAGTTCGAGTCCTCTATCAAATTATGTTAAATTTCTCCAATAACATTTAAAGAAATAAAAAAATGACTTCAAATTTCTCCTTCAATTAAAGAAGCTGTCTTTAGAGTTCTCATATTATAATACCCCCTTACATAAAAGAAACATTTCACAGGTCATCATGTCATTGAATCCTCCCCACACCTTCGTAAACACCTCCATTTGCAGGTGAGTGGACTGATACACAGAGAGGCCAGTGTTTGGGCCAGGTCTGCTGAATCCACTGTGTTCTCTTCATCACACCATGGCTATCACTTAGACTGGTGGAATTTTTAATAATAAGAGGCTCCTTTAAAGGAGCTGAAACAATGGTTCTCAGGCCCCATATCCTTAGATAATTTACTAGGCTGGCTACCTAAAAATCACCCTTAAAGTCTATAAAACAGAATCATGTCTGGGCTCCACCAGCTGAGGTTCTGAGCCAATGAGTTTGGGGTAAAGTTTGGGAATGGGGTAAATTTCCCTTTGAAACAAGGTCCTTAGATGATTTTCATGTCCTGCTATATCTATAAATAACAGACTAATCTCCCAGGCAATGTAATTTTTTTTTTCTACAGTGATCATGATGACAGTCAACCATAAAGTTCACAGATACCAAAACAAAAGGCAGCCTCTAAATATGCCTTTCACAAAACTAATCTAATTTGGTGACTATTTCTGGCTCCACAATCATGATAACGATTAAGTAAGAAAGTTGTTTTGACTATACAATAGATTCCTTTAGAATCTCAATCTCAGTTTTCCTCCCTCTCTCTCCCACCCTCCCACAGATAGCTGCCTGCCTCTCTCAAATCTCAAAAGTTACTTGTAATGTCCATTACCAATTACTTCTATTCTGTAGGTATAATTAAAAGTGAAACTAGAATTTCAAAAAGGGAGAAGGAAAACAAAGTTACTGTGTAGGGGAAAGTAGAACCAAACTCTTATTTTTGAATAATCAAGACACAGCACGCCAGTTTAATTCAGAATTTAAGAACAAAATCACAGTAGAGCTCCTGTGTACAGCTGAGTCAGCACAAACTGTTCTGCAGCATCAGACATCTGGCTCCACCACAGGGGAACCCCATATTGCCTGGCATTTGCTCTAAGGGCTGCTGAGCGTTGTTTCCATGGCAACCAGTGGTAGGGAAAGGGATAAGGGGCAAAAAAAATGTATGAAAAGAACGGTTTTCTTAAAACATTCCAATTTCACTAAAAATACATTGAAGAGGTGAAATAAAGAATATTATTTTATTTGAAACCAATGAGGATTTCCTCTAAAATTAAGGGAAAAAAAAATCCAAAGAACCCATACTTTGTTTCTTGTACACACACACACACACTACCACACACACACACACACACACACAACTTACTAGATTTTTAGCAACAATATATTAAAAGTGTTGTAAAGATCTAGGATCTTACTATATCTATTACTTCTAGAAAATACTTGTAATAAACATTCAATCTTTTTTCTTTTTCTTTTTTTTTTTAGGCAAGGCAATCCTTGGTTGACCTCACAGATTGGAAGGACCTTGTCAGCTTACAATCTCTTATTTTTTTTATTTTTTACACCTACAGCACCTGGTCTTCCTAGGTGGTCTCCCATCCAAGCACTAACCAGGCCCAACCCTGCGTAGCTTCCGAGATCAGACAGGATCGGGCTTGTTCAGGGTAGCTTGGCCGTAGACATAAACAGTCAATCTTATATAGATTTTCATTGACTTTCGCAATGTGTAATCAAGTAGCAATAGTTCCTATCACAAATAATCTAGATGCCCTTCTATTTCTAAATAAAACTCAGAAATTAGGAGATCAGTAAGATACTTCATTTGGTACCAAGCTTTACTTAAGTAACCCGGAATGAACATCAACCTAGAATAACTGGAGAGAGAGGAGTCTTCTGACTCAGCTGAACAGTCACACTTGTTTTAAACATGGATTTTCTAGCCCCATGACCATGCTATCTGAAGAAAGGAATCCCAAATTGCTCATAATTCTGTATCAAAGCACTGATGCCTTTTCCTTGTCCAAGAAAGCTAATAAGATTTCTCCAATATAGTCTCAGGGTATTTTCCTATCATCATAAGTGTTGCTAAGTAACAAACCCTTTCTCTCAAGAAAGAAACTTCATTCAAGTCACTGCCCAGTATTTTAATAGAAAATGTTCAACACACTGGAATAATGACCCAATACAACTCTAGAAGCACTTAGTTACCTGGTCTGTTTCCAAATAATAAAAATAATATAGAAAAAATATTTAAATAAGTTTTCTTATAGATTAAATACAAAAATCCCATTTCTAAATAATGGAGTTATGATAAACATCTCAATCTAATTTTCTTATGCAGTAATCAACTTTTAATTCTGAGAGCTTGTCAGTACATACAGTTTTAAGAAGTAAAAGCATATGAAAGAGAATCCAAAGTCCCCAAAACAGCATATGAACTCCAGTAGTAAAAGCAATTCTCAAGTGAAAGTCCACATGAAATAGGGAAAATAATGAAAACACGTCAGTGTAAAGAAGCTACATTTGTCATGACAACAATAAATTTTTCTCTTAAATGTAGCGGACATTTTTTCGAGCATATAAAAAAATATGTATCATAAGGACCTGCAGGTAGATATTAATTGAAGCACAAAAATATGAGAACTATAGTTACATATAATAATAACAGCTAGATATTCTTCTAAGCACTTTACTATAGTTTAACTTATTTAACCTTTACGAAAACTCTGCATAGTAGGTATTATCCCCAATTTTACAGATGAGGAAACTAAGGAACAAAGAGGGTAGATAACTTGTGCAGTAACACAGTTAGTGAATAGTAAAGCTGGGATTTGAAACCAGAAAGTTTGGCTATAGAGTCCATGACCTTAGGTGAAAGTCAGGCCAAAATTAAACAAAAAAATATTATATACAAAATTTAGAGAAAAAAAAGCCAGAAATTTCTTTCCTTTCATTTACAAAAAAATGCAATCTATATTAGATATAAAATTAGAAAAGAAAATCAACCATAAATTTAAAGAGACAAAATTCTGGCAGCCAATTAGAATAAAAATTCTTAAGACTATTTCCTTACGAGACCATAGAGTGAGAAAAAAAAGCTTTAACTAATAATGAAAATCTAAAATGTTCCCATTAGGTGAATCAAAATTCAAATGAATCGATATACAATGAGAAAATTTTAAACATAAGATACTGTATTAATATTAACTGAACTTTTACTGACATTATGCTGATCCCTTTGCATATTCAGTGTTATACAATAAAATCTTCAAGATGCCCATTTGGATAATGGGTAAACAAATTGTGGCATATTCATACAATGGAACTTTATTCAACCATGAAAAGCAACCACTGCTATAGGCAACATGTTTGAATATTGGAAATGTACTATTGAGTGAAAGAAACCAAGAGAGAAAAGTGTATACACCACATGATTCAATTTTTATCAAGTTCAAAAACAGGCAAAGCTAATCTATGGTTTTAGAAGTCAAGACAGTATTGACCTTTGGGGAAGAGGGAAGAAATGGTGAATAAGAGGGGGCACAAAGTGACTTGTGGGTGGTAGTAATATTCTATTTTGTGTCCTGGATGGTGGGTGGACATTCATCAAACTGTAGTACAGTTTTCTGTTTGTATGTATTTCAATACATTTATTTTTTAAAAAAGAGACAACAAAATAATGTAATGTGAGGATCTTGTTTGAAATCTGATTTGAACAAACCAACTGTAAAAATACATTTGGAGACAATAAAAAAATTTGATTATGGGTTATATATTAAATAAAACCAAAGAATTATTGTGTTAGGTACGTTAATGGTATTACAGTTTTATTTTTAGAGATGCGCATGCATGGATAAAATTACATCATGTCTGGAAATGGTTTAAAAATATTTTAGTAAAGAAAAATAAGGGATAGGTGAAACAAGTACTGTAAAATCTTGGTAATTATGGAATCTGGGAAAATAATATATGGGAATTCACTGACCTCTTCGTGTTTGAAATGTATGAAAATTTTTACAACTAAAAGAAAAATAAAACAAAACCTTCCTAACAATCCTATAAGATATAATCACCCTATCTTACAGATGACTAAGGCTCATGGAGGTTGTGGAACCTGGGGTTTAGATTCAGGTCTCACTCCAAATTCCATATGCTTACCCACCACACAAGGAAGATAAAAAGGAGCATCTTATGTGCACATCTGCTAGAGTGGCAGAGGGAAGTCTAAAATCTGCCTCAGTCCTTTTGGAATTTACAGTTTAGGGAAAGAACACATATAGAACACACATAGGAAATCCCAGAGTCCAGCCTTTGGAAGTTTAATTTGGTGGCAGTATACATAGGCTGACTTGAAGAGGGGAGAAAAGAAAACATGAAGACGAAGAGGAAGACTGTAAAAATAGAATGGTGGTCAAAGAATTGGAGGCAAAGTTAGCATGTGGTGGCAGAAAATAATTTGATAGACAAGATCAATAAAGCTTGTGAACTGTTTGGATGCCTGAGGTAAAAGAAGGGAAAGGATAACAGAGAAACTGAGGTCTGATGCTTAGAAATGGGTGAAGGACAAGGAGGTAACAATTTCGTATGAATGAGCTGGTTTGTGGTATCAATAACAGAGAGCTGGTGAATTTGACCTGGAGCTCAAGAATGAAGGGGAAGATAAGCCTGGAACTGCTACCAGATAATGCAGAGGTGGATGAAACACTCTGAATAGTATTTGACAATAAGCGAGCGATGGTTCAGAGGAGAATAGGAAACCTGACCACTTAGGAGGCTATTACTATGCAATCAATAGTGATAAGAAATGGATCTAATATGGGCTAAGGTGTCAATTGGAATAGAAAACGGAACTTAAGGAGTCAAGGAAAAGGAGTAATAACTAACTTCATTCCATTTATTCATTTAAAAAAATTCTGAATGCCTGCTCTGGGCCAGACGTCATGCTACTTGTTAAGGATATAAAGGCAAATTAAAAGAGGGAGAAAAAAAAAGGGGGGGGCATTTGAATTAGGTACTATCAAAAGCATAAGATAACAAATTTGGTTGGTATCTTTCTTTCAGTCACACAACAGCAGAGTAAGAAAGATTCAATTTCTATAATCAGTAGCTAAACTCTTAAGAATCACTTTTAGTCTGGAGAGGGAAAGAATCCGTCCCCCACCCTTAATCATTCACAACAAAGGACATCAAGACCATAGAAATTAATTGCAAACTAATGGCAAAACTGGGAATAGAATTCAAAAGTCCTCAATGATTAGGCCAGTTTCACTATTCTATTTTTCAGAAATCAGAGCCATTAGACCAAGTCTAAACTGAAGTTAGAGGTGGGCTATCTTCACCTCTCATTTTCACAAATCTCATTTCAATGCCTTCTTTAGTTCATGCTGGAGGAAACTGACTACTCTGCCAAATTCCTCTGATAGTGAGGGATGTGGGAGTAAGACACTCATTCAGTGGAGGAGCTGGCAAATGATCTCTCTATAAAGACAAAATGCAAGTTCATTGACCACCTATAGGCTTAAAACATAAAGTGAAATTAGTTTAATACAGAAGAAAGTTTATCTGCCCTAATTAGGGAAGATGGCTACATCTACACCCATGTTCAAATGTTTAGGTTCACACAGTCTTAATGGATATGTCCAGTGAGGCCTTTCTGGACATCCAAACCAGTGTTTCTCAAAGTGTGGTCCATGGATCACCGGAGATAGTTCTGTATGAAACGCAGTTGTATGTCATATGTACAAAATCTAAATTTTGGGATGCAGCCAAGGAGTCACCAATTTTTTTAAAAGCAGATGTCTTTGTAATTATTATACATATTAAAGAATACTGTGTAAAAACCTAAGTCCCTCTCCAAGAGCAAAATGCCTTAATGAACTTCAGAGATGCCTGAAAACGGGTAAAAAAAAAAAATTAGTTTGACTATTACTGACCTCAATTTTTTACTGAGTCTTGAGAGAAATCAATGAAAATGTTCTGATTTTTAAAACAGTGCTGAGAAAAGCCAAATGTAATTTAAAAAAAAAAAAAACACTCTTTACAATCACTTGTATATTTTAAATACCAGGAGAATAGAGAATATGGTTCTTTAATCACTGTAAAAGCATTGAGTTGCAAGCTCATTTAGTTATAGCATAGTAGGAATGTGTCAGAGTTGGGCTGATTTTGCTTCCTGGTCATTACATAGTCATGCAATAATGCTCAACAAAAGCTTCACGCTGGCAACAGATCATGGAGAGCAGCAGTGGCACTGACAGCATGAAGGTGTTTAATTATATTTTCTGGAGGGGGGAAAAATGTCAGTTTCCAATAATTAAAGAGAATTGTAGTAGAATGTAGAAAAAGGAATATAATACGATATTTGCCAAGTTTACCTGATCCCCTTAGTGACTGATACTTTGGAAGCAAACTTCCCTCTGCATACCTCCTCAGGGCCCAGGGCCCTGCACATATATTTTAGTTCCAATAACCATCAGAGCAAGGTTTAGGGAAGTAGAATTCTAGCTGACATTTGTCAGTATTATGTGTAGTTGTCTTCAGCTGTTTCTTGCCCATGTTCCCCACTATCATGAAAGAGCAAACCACCTCTGTTTTGTGTAGGCAGAGGTCCTGGCCCAGAGCAGGTGCAGCATAAATATATAAATAAATTACAAAAACACAAACTTCCAAATTCTCCATTATCTGCATTGGTCAAGAAAGAGATTAAGTTAGCCAAAATTTCTAATTTAACACAGTTTTATTTCTCTAAGAATTAAATTGTAAATAGAAGACGCAAAGATTAAACTGAGAACATCTTTTCTGGGTAATTCAGATGTCTTATCATCATTAGAAACACTATCGTTCTGGTATGTTACACCAGACTCAATCAGATAAAAAAAAAAGTACAAGAGGTTTAGTCAGAAAGATCTGCAATAAAATACACATGGTGAATTAAAAAACTACTGTTCAAAA
The DNA here is from genome assembly GCF_902729225.1 of Pteropus medius. Taxonomy (NCBI): domain Eukaryota; kingdom Metazoa; phylum Chordata; class Mammalia; order Chiroptera; family Pteropodidae; genus Pteropus; species Pteropus medius. Next base: position 14,109,207 of record NW_024340701.1, on the reverse strand, counting down.
TCCACTGATGCCACATTGTATCTGTTGACCTCCTACAAGTCACTTAACTCTACATTCCTATTTTTAAAATAAGAACAATAACCTTCCTTGTCCTAGGAATTTGAGAAGATAGAATTAAAGAATATAAAGTGCTTAGTTTAATGCCTAATACACAATAGCTTTATGCACTTGAGGTTTATTCTGTAACCAGCCAAAACTCCTTTCTTATTTCTTGCAGTTAGAGAGCTCCTTAAAGTAACATACAAATTAATGCTAATTACATAGCATTAATATCCAGAGTAATGAAGAAATCTTACAACTCATCATCATCAACAACAAAACAAACAACCTGGTTAAAAAACAGGCAAAGGACTTGAAAAGACCTTTCTCCAAAGGAGACATATAGGAATGGCTAATAAACACATGAAAAGATGCCAACATCACTAATCATCAGAGAAATGCAAATCAAAACCAGAGTGAGACACCACTTCACACCCGTTAGGATGAAAACCAGAAAATAACAAGCGTTGATGAGGTTGTAAAAAACTGGAACCCTTGTTCACTGTTGGTAGTAATGGAATATGGAGCAGCTGCTATGGAAAACAGTATGATGGTTTCTCAAAGAATTAAAAATAGAAATACCATATGATTCAGCAATTTCACATCTGGGAATATATCCAAAAGAAATGCAAGTAGGGTCTTGAAGAGACATTTGCACACCCATGTTCAGAGTGCAAAAACTATTCACAAAAGTTTTTTACCACAATAAAGGAAGAGAGGAAGGGAGGCAGAGGAAAATAGAATCTATTTAAAAAAAGAATGAGCCTTTGCAATTTTAAGGTTATGCTATCATCCAGATCTGCATTTGCCAAAACAGCAACTGAGCGTTAGGAAGGAAACCACATACATATTCTGTAGAAAAGGTGCTGCTGAAAGGAAGTACCTATCCCACACTCCTAAGGAAGTCAACAAAAAAGATTAAGTTCTAAAAAAACTGGTTGCTAAGGTGATTATAATAAAGATACAGAAAAGCTACCAAAGACTGTCAACATAACCCGACAACACTCATTATTCATCTTCTTTTCATGGAGGAATAGGTACTTGTTTTCTCTCTGGTGTTGGTATTTTCGCACCATTTAATACTTTACCCCTTGGGTTTTAATATCTCTTTGGCTTTTTCTCAGTCAGTTGAGATGATAACATGAACAAGGAATTACTTCAGGCACTGTAGCCAGTCTTTTCTAATTTGTGTCCAGTCTTTACACTGATCACACTCTGAAAGCAGCTGACAGTCAGGACCTGGACAGGATCATGCACATCAGTGAACAATTGCTCTCACAAGATAAAAGAAAAGATAAACGAGAGGGGCTGGAACTGGAAGAAGCAAGCAAAACACAAAGGCAAAAGTAACAGCAGAGGAAGAAAGTAAGTAAAGAAACATCTGCTGATGACACTCTAAAATCTCTTATGGGTACTTCTGAACTCAAATTTATAACAATAACAGATGCTGCTTTCGGAGTGACAGTTATCTTTGAATAAATGATCTCATTTAACACTTCAATAGTCCTTTCTACAAATAACAAATATTGAGGCTGGAAGGAATTAAGTGAACTGCCTAAGAAAATTATCTGGTAAATAGGCAGAATCGATATTTTAACATAAATCACTGCTTCTTTTATAAATTATAAACCATACATGTCTTTAAAAGGTAATATGAGATTGTATTTAGCATGCTTCATCTTTTTTCTAATGTATAATCAAGTCAGTCCTATAAACAGCAGTACTGAATGCTTAAAGGTATTTTTCCCTGAATGGACATTTCAACTTTTTTTTTTTTTTTATTAATTTAAGGTAAAATTAGTAAAACAAAAAAGTTTAGAAAAGTATCAAGATTTTTGGAATAAAAGATGAGTCCTTAATTTAGTATGGCTAAGTAAAATAAAATGGTCTTCTCAGTCCATAACACTCATAGGTCTATATAAGACACATGAAAGTGGTCAGTAAATGTTTCTTTTATAGCTCCATTTTCTGCCATGCTCTCTTGCATGATGCACTCTAGCCATATTATAATATAACTAAAACAGTTTCTCTGTTTTTCTACACCTACACCTTAGTGACTTTGTACAATGTGTAAAGAAGTGTTCCATGACTCTTTGGGCAGGATTCAGAGTCCTTCCTCTTATTCTAAGGTATCCTGTGAGACTTCCTCTATCAAAGTTCTTCCTCTACTGTGAAAACTGACTGACATCTATCTTCTTCATAAGACGTATCCCCAACAATATCATGGTATTTGGCATACTGCACAAACACTTACGTGTTGATGTAATTCTATGACTCTAACAGATTATCATTCAAAAATAAAGATGAGGATATTTTTATGGTTGCCAGATGGGAAGGAGATTGGGGAGATGGGTGAAAAAGGGGAAGAGATTAGGATGTCCAAATTGCCAGTTATAAAAACAGTCACAGGGATATAAAGTACAGCATAGGGAATATAGGCAACCATATTGTAATAACTATGTATGATGTCAGATGGGTATTAGACTTACTGGGGTGATCATGTCATAAGTTATAAAAATGTCTAATCACTATGTTGTACACCTGAAACTAATATATTGTATGCCAACTGTAAATGAAAAAAATTTTAAATTATTTTTAAAAAGATGAAGGGGCACTAGCAGGAGAAAATCCAAGCTACCTGGTAAAAGGGCACCCAAAGTCCACTTTAAATCCTATATAAGAGCTGCCTGGATGAATTCCCAAGTGAGTGTTCCTGGGGAACCTGGATCTTCCTGTGTCACTCTCCTAAACTCTCCTGGGATGAATCCCTTGTACTCGGACTATCCAAAGCAATGCCTCCTCTCGTAAGCTGGGCAATAAAACCTAGTGACTAAGAGTGGGGGCTCTGGAGTCAGACTGTGGGAATTCAAATCTTATCTCTGTCACTTGCAGCTGGGAAACCTTGTCTTGATTAACCTCCTTCTGTCCTCAGTCACCTCATATGTAAAGTGAAGATGATAATAGTAATTATGTATTTGAGCTGTTTGGGAGAATATGTCAGGCAATCCATTTGAAGCATAACATAATTCCTGGTCCTACTTCCCACTCTTACTCTACTTTCTTTACTCTGCAGAATCCCAGAGCTCCTCACATCTGTAATTTTTCCACATGATAATCACCCCACAGTCCAGAGACTGCTGTGGCCTCTCTACTCCTCACCTTCTGCCCTTGTCACTGTCCCCAGTCAAACGCCTTGGTCCCTACTTCCACTCCATGAGATCAAAGTAATAAAAATAAAACATATTCCTTTGATTGACATGCAGGGGGTGAGAGGGCGAGGGTTGCACTTTGAGAACCACTGTGTTCACTGGACAAATTATGTAATTTTGAGCTTAGAGAAATTAAAGAGCTACGAGGTGAATGCATAAGATAGTAAAGACAATAATTATATTCAAATGCAAATAATAACAGTTGAGGATGAGTTTTAAATTAGGCACAGCACCAGGCTCTTTCATATGTCTTTTTTTTTTTTCACTTAAACCTCAAACTCATGTTCAAGGTAGGCATTAGCCATGAATATGGAAGATGGATAAACTGAAGCCCAGACATTTAAGTAGCTTGATGGAGACTGCACAACTAGAAAGTGACTGAGGCGAAATCTGAATACAGATCTTCTGGCTCTCTCCAGTCAAAAGGTTCTTTTGACTATACTATAGGAGTTTTACCTCCAAAGATAACAGTGAGTTAAATGTATGTATTTTTCTTGATAGGGATCAGTAATGTGAAAGTGAACTTTGCTTAGCTCTCCAGAATAAAGTATTATACTTACTCATTCACTCACTTAAAAAAAGTTTTAACTGATACTTATCATGTGGTAAGCATGTTGCTAGGTGCTAGTGGGCGAAGGCAACCTGGCCCTGGAACTTATCATCTAGTGAAAGAGGTAGAATTAATCTAATATTATAAACTGAACTCAGATAGAAGGTAAAAAGAAAAAGCACCACAGGGAGTGTGTACAAAAAGTGTCTACATCTGAACCAGTCATCAAGGACAACTTCCTTAAGGAGGCGGGGTTTGAGCTAGGGCTGTTGAAAGAGAGTATTACTAGATGGGGGAAAGGAAGTGCAAAGGCTCTGAAGCAAGAAGTAGGATCGCATGCTGGAGGAACTGCCACTACAGAAGGAACACAGAAGGCAAAGGGCCTAGAAAACATTGGAGAGATGTGGAAAGAGGTCCTGGGGTCAGACCATGAGCATCCTCAGACAATTAGAATGAGAAGCCACTGAATCGGGGTAGAGATTGTCAGCAAAACAGAAAGTATCCAAATGAACAACCATGTAATAACTGAAAGTTAAAACTTTCTTGAAGATTTTACATACATATGTATATGCATATGATTAAATTTCAAGACCACTACAATGTTAACTTCTAAAGAAGCAAGTAAACATAGATTTTGTAACAGATAAGAAACAATCACCAACACAGCATATTTTTATATTTCAGGCATAGATATAAAATCCAATTCATGTGACCACAGATTAGAGATTTTTAAAATTTCTGAATTATAAAATCAAAAATGTAAAAGGTATTAGAAAACATACTTTTCCAAGTAAGTATAATCAAATGATCAGGTAGCATATTATGTAAGTATGGTACTTATAAGTGATTTGCTTTTAGAGCTAACTTACAAACTCCATCAAAAACAAATGCTGCCTTATTTTCTTTTCAAATTACAACTTGGGCAGAAATACTTTTTGTATATGTCAAAGAAATATCCTCTGAAAGCTTTATCTGCCAATCTATTACATTTTTATTTAACTGGATATTTTAAGAATAGATAAGAACACGTAAGAAATTATATCCATATGCCTTAACGTGAACTATAATAATAAAATACCTATTACATTCTAGAAATCATTATATTAGAATAAACAACACCCAACTAAAATCATAAACCTTTAAAAATGGTTCCAAGAGAATCAAAATACTATACAGGCCAAAATTTTCACTCTCTTCTGGTTTGGACAGATAAGTAGAAGCAAGCAAGTAAACAAAAAAAAAGGGGTGAGGGGCGGATGATGTATGCTGCTTTTTATTCTACTTATTGTTTATTCCTTAAACAAAGTACATAAAGTATTACATAGAAAGTATATTTTAGTCTCATTCCAAAAATGTAAAAATGTGCACCTTAGAATGGAGAAAACATAACCGTAGGTTCTTCCTTACTCTTATTTCCAAAGTTTTAAACCTGTGACATAAACATAAAATGATGGCCAAGGCCAGAAATGAATAGAGAAGTTAATAAATTCTAAGCCTGGTGGGGCAGAAGGGTGAGGATGCTGGGCTCTTGCTGGGCCTTCCGACAGACCTCAGGTCTTTAGTCCCTGAGAAATTCGAAGAGGTGCTCTTTGTCTTACCTAAGGTTAAACGCTCCACCTCTCCCATACTGTCTTAGCACTGATTTTAAAGATTTCTTTTGATGTTCTTCAGAGATTTTGTGCTCTTCCTGACAATCCTATCTGCTCTTACAGCTTTTATCACACACTCTGTACTGATAACTCCCTTTATACCTAGAACCACACTGGGCTCTCAGGACAATTCTCAATAAATGCTTGTTGAATGAATGAATGCATGCCCTCTTTTGTAAGAAAATTTCTACATATATTAGCCAATGATCTTCTCTCCATATTTCCTAGAATATTTAAAAAACACCACTGGAAGGCCTGTTCATTTGTTCTCTGATATCCAAACTACTTTTTTTTTCTTTAAATATTTCTTTGAGGGATGGGATACCACACTTCTACTTAATTAGAGTTCTTTTATTTCTTTACACCTATCAAGCCATGAATTCATAGGAAATGGGTTCCAGCAGCTCAGGCTCCTTTGCATTGGTTCTCATAGAGTGTGATTTTCTGGGTGGAGCAGGCTGATGCTTCAGTTGAACCCAGGTACCTTTCCTGTTGGCTTCCTTCTTTTCTTGAACATTTTCCTTCATATGTTTCAGGAAGCTATCTCAGCTCTTGGATTGCTTAACATGCTTAATAGTACATGAATTCTCTTGGCAAGAATCTTGTCCTTAACTTGTTTACAACGATGTCAACTGCATGTTGGGTAACATTGTAGACTCTTCCAGTTTTCCCATGGTAACATTTGGGAGCATTCTTCTTTGAACAGTGTCCATTCCCTTGATGTCTACAATATTACCTTGCTTGTAGATTCCCATGTATATGGCCAAAGGAACAACTCCATGTTTTCTAAAAGGCTAGAGAACATATAGCGGGTGCCTCTCCTCTTTCCCTTTGTGTTGGTCATTTTGGCAAATTTCTGGAAGGTAGCGGTTCTGGCCAAAAGGCTACCTTTCTTGTTGGGTACCAGAAACAAATACTTTTAGCTAGGCATGCATCTGCTCAGAAGAAAAATTACATTTCTCAGCCTCTTATGTAGCTATCTTAACTAAACTTTGGACAATGGAATGTAAGCTAAAGATTTATGTGCAACTTTCCAGAAATATCCTCAAAAGGGGAACGACTGCCTTTCTCTCTTTTTTTCTTCCTCGCAGCTAGAATGTAGCCCTGATGGCTAGCATCGTCTTGACCCTCAGGTGATGTAAAGAATGGAGGTCATGCATAGAAGAGTGGCCACGTGAAAGGAGCATGGGTCCCAGACGCCATGCAGTGCCCACTTCCATACTCATACCTGTGAGAAAATAAATTTCTGTCCTTTAGAATAACTATTATTTTAGGGTTTCTTCATTCACAACTGGAACTTAATTCCAACTGCTATATCTTCTAAGTAGTTTTCTATATCATTCCCTTGTAATCTACCAACAAATTATAGTCAGAAGATTATTCCTCTGCCTCAATAGTTTTAACAGTCCTCTACCAACTACAATGACAAGCCTCTCCTCATTCGAAACCCTGCAGCATCACATCACAAACCTTATCCAATAACTTTACACATCTAGCTTGATTTGCTTCATATCTGCTTGTCAGCTGTAAAATTGTTTTGTACAAATAATTCAAAATTGAACTCCACACAGGGTATTTGAAATAATTCAAGAAGAAAAAAGTATAAAGAAACAGAAGATAGTCAATGCCCAAACCCCTTCCATTCACACACCTTCTGCATATTTTTACATATACCAACGTTCATCCATTCGCTCATTCATTTAATATTTGAGTGTGTCTTTTCTATGAGGCATTAACAAGACATGCTGAATTAAAAGTAAATCAAGAATACTATTTTCATGAAGCTATATATATATAAGCCTACATGAATAACAACAAAAAGGAGGCTTCCTCACATAAGAATGACCAATTATTAACAACGTTTCCAGCCCCTCCCCCCTCTCTGGAGTAGAGAGAGAGAGGAAATTCCAAGCTTCTAATCATGGCTTGGTTTCTCTGGTGACTAACCCCCATTCAAGAGCCCACCCAACATTGCCTCATTAGAACAAGAGATGTTCCTAGTGCTATTATGACTTAGGAATTTACAGGAGTTTCAGGAAATCTGTGTCAGGGATGGGGTCAAAGACAAATGTTAGAATAAGAGATGCTCTTAGTGTTCTTATCACTTAGAAAATGATAAGCGTTTTAGCAGATCTGTGCCAGGAACCAGGGGGCAGGGACCAATATATATTTATTTTCTATCATTTTACAATAATATTTTATATTAAAATACAAATATTTATATTTATTAATATAAAATAATGGTCAATAAAAATGATTAAATTGATTCAATATTTGATACCACCATTTGCCGGAAGAGTTAGGGCCATGTTTTAATTGCAAGTTAATTTAAAGGTTATATAGCTGACTTTTTTACAGTGAGGAAAAACCTAAATAACCTGTTTCATAAAATTTATGCCATCAAAGTACAGAAAGTTAGAAATAGTGAGTATACCACCAATTGTATCTGTAAGATAAATATATAACACAATAAATATGTAAACAAATTATTTCATACACGTGTACCACAATAAAGTTAACAACTTTCAATCTTGCACAAAGGAAAAATAATACAACTAATATAACCTTTTCAGAGTGTTTATTATTTAAAAATCAACATATTAAATACTTTATATATTTTATGCCATTTAATCACCTGGAAAAATTTATATGGTAGGTGGTATTATCCCCATTTAGAAGAAAGGAAATCAAAGCTCAGACAATTTTATAATAAGTAAAATTTACTCAAGGCCACACATGTAGTAAGCTGTAAGGCAGAATTTAACCCACACCTGACTGAAAGCTTTAACTTCTATTGTATAACTCAAGTGTTGGCAAACTTTCTGGAAAGGGCTGGAAAGAACATATTTTAGGTGTTATGGGCCGTATAATCTCTGTTGCAACCAATCAGTCTGGCTGTTTTTTGTAGCTCAAAAGTACTAGAGACAATATGTAAATAAACGGGTGTGGCTGTGTTCCCAATAAAACTTTGTTTACAGAAACATGAAGCAGGCCCAATCTGGACCACAGGCTGAACTTTGCTGAATCTTGGAATAATCGATTAATTTTAAATTAGCTCGCCCTGCTGCTTCCAAAATTAAAAGCTGCTACTTTTTCCTATTTGACCAACAAACTATCCTGTTAACTGCCATGAACAAGCTACATGCATAAATCATATTACAGATTTGGTCAGAAACCACTGAGGAAACATACGCAATGAACTGACCAATTAAAAAGGACTGAAAGTAGGAAAATAAACTCATCTGCCCATTATTCTACTGTCTACTCTCTTCAATTCTATAAATCCCTCATAAGAACTTCTTTATGTTTATTGAATTTTTTTTCTTAAAAAACCCATTGTTCCAGTGGGAGAAAATGTCCTTTCCTTATATACTATCATTGCGCTATGTAGTCCATAAAAAGTAATACACGTAGATGTTAGGATGTTTTCATCTTCTTTAGGAAGCCACTGTTCCAAGAGAATGCTCATTTTATAAATTGTATAGCTTTGGCCATTCTCTCATATATATTCATTAAGTTATATGCACAAGTGGCTTTTTTTAGGAGCATTTGAGATCTTGCTCCCTGGCACGTGTCGTCAGTTGGGCTCAAATAAACTCTAAAAATTCTCTACAGGTTGGGAAATTTCTTACGTGATAACAGTATATATCATTTTGAAATAGATCCCAGATTTAGTCCCTGCTCTACCATAGTCAGTTGTGATCTACAGGGCGTAACTTCTCCATTTTGACCCTTAAACTCCTTTTTGTAAAATAAGAATATTTAATTAGAAACAGTACAAGTTCTCTTCTGAAAGAATATACGCATTAGAATAAAAATATAAGGATATATACTTTTAACTGTGTATCTCTATCAAGTATATGTATATTATATAGTTGTATATACAAATATATTTTCGTATTCATATATGTTCAATTATGTATAATTTAAAAATATATATGAGAGATTTATAAAATATTGTGCCTATTTACCTTTCCTCAAAGACAAATACTTATTACAGCATTATGGCATTATACATATAGTAATAAGAGTGTATCGGGGGTCCCTGCTCTCACACTGCTTCCAGTCTCGCTCTGTCCAACCGAGGGAAAGAAATTAATGAGTGATTAATAATGAAGACAGAGAACCATGGGACTAAATACATATAGGTCATGAGGTGACATTTCTTCCTAAAGGGACACATATTTCAAAGAAATAGAAGAGCTCTATATAGAACTCTAAAGCAGAGGAAGTTTCTCTACAGTGTCCCAAGCCTTAATAATCTTTGCTGTTCCTTTACTTAGTGGGAACTCCTTTTCTTTTCCCAAAGTGCTCAGTGTCCTTATCTCTGATCACACACACAAAAAAAAAAAAGAAAGAAAGAAAAAGGTTTTTTTTCCTACATCAGTTCAAAGAGAATTTATTGACCATCTACAATGACCTAAGCTTTGGAGATAAAGAAGACTAACAGCTAAACATCTAATCTCACAACATGTAAGCACATTAAGAGCCCTATTTCCACGAGCGGGGTGGGAGGGGTGGATTATTGAAGCTCAAACGGAAAGAAATAAGAGCACAGACATATGATGAAATTTATAGACTCCACAGGGACTGAAGAATGGGAAGCTAGTTTTTCTAGGTTCTGTGATCTGTGAAAACAGATTATCTATCTGCCAAAATGTCTCCTCTTGAAGAACAATCAAAATGGGACCAAACAACTTGCAAATTATTATACTGTATAAACGTGCCTTGGCAATCAATCAAATTCAATGCCCATCACTTGAGGAATCGAAGCATTTAACTTAATTTTGCACAGGAGCAGAGAGCTGTTTTCTAAGATTTCACATGGCACTGATGAGTAGCATTAACCAATATAACTTTGTTATTAGACTATCACGTGGTTCTCATTTTATCTCTTCAGGTATAATCAAAACATTTCCAAGAAAAACCAGATGTATTCAAGCAAACATTTAGATGGGAAGCTAATCAACTGTCCATTAGATATAAATTTCTTCTTTTTAAACCTTTTATATGAATGATCTTTTTGCTTTATGAAGCTGAATGGTGCTATCTTCTCATTCCCAGCATGCGCTCATATATCCGTATTGGCTTTTGAAATACTCGAAAGCAGATTTAGAAAACCTGAAGCAGGTACAGGCAACACTGAGCCGAAACCCAAGCTCAATTCAAAACATTTACTGAAATGCTAATATATTTCCATCTCACCTAGGATGAATGTGAAAACATTGAGTAACTCCAGGTACGGTTTTTAAAACTTCATCTAAACATCTGCTTAATCTTAGATACTCACCCTTTCCCTTCTGGTTAGCATCGGGAGACTCACTATTTCTTCTCCAAATGCAGGAATTTTTCAGTAACAGAAATGTGTTGACACCGAGAAGCTGTGTCACACACATGCTGGTTTGTGTGTGATGCCATATGAAGTATACTCTGAAGACTAATTGCCATGCCTCCATTACTGTATTTTTCCTCCATTCAGTTTCATTTGGTTTGCGACTTTTTTAAAACTGGCACTTTCAATATTAAAATGTGGTTTGCTGAAGAATATTAAACTGGCACTTTCAATATTAAAATGTGGTTTGCTGAATCTGGAACTTCAGTGTCATGTGTGTGTGAATTCTAATTACCTATTTGCCCAACTACTGAAAAGGAGGATAGTAATTTGTCTTTGCCAATGAAATGGATTATTTGAGAAGTTCATTGAAAATATGTAAAATTAGAACTTGTAAAAAGTGCAGGCTTTAGAGGCATCTAGACTTAATCTATACAATAATGAAACTTTAAAAAAGAAACAAAATTATATGCACTGAAGAAAATAATGTATGTAAAGCATTTAACACAGTGCCTGAAACATAAGTACTCAAAAAAAAAAGTAAAGAAATGAAACCGTAAATTTTATTTCAACGTTCAGAAATGTAGTCTCCATGGCTTAGTTACCACTATAATTTCTTTTTCAGAAAATAACAAATTCTTGAGCTTTAAGCTTTAGAATTCTTGCTCCTCTAAAATCTGATCTTACTTTATTCATTCTGCTTTGCTGCTAGTATGTATCCTCACTGTTGGTACACATCAGATCTTCTTTGTCCTTTACTTCTTATGTTCCCAGCTTGTAACACTTTCTTGCCTTTTAGTGGACTCTCATGTCTGAAGCTGCCATACTCCTGCCAACCCTACCACCTTCCCAAGTTCAGTCTTTTCTAGAGAGTCTTCCAAGACTAACTTCTTGGGACAGATATATTCATAATATACAATGTGAATTCTTCATACTAGGCAAGTATCTTAGAGTCTTGGCATGTTATAAATGTAAAGAGAAAGAGAGAAATATGAATATTTCTTAAAAACACAGAACTATGTAAAAAATATATATATAATAGAAACATGAGTACCATTTCTTATCTTCCCTTCCTATTTTATTCACCAAAAAAGAGGTAGTCTCTTTAAGAAAATAACTTTGTTATTTAATTTTTAATACACTACCTCCCTAATTCAAATTATAATACTCTCTCTTTACTCAAAATTGGATGAATTAAAATGATGAGTGTTTAACCTATATTCATATACACAAACTTGAAATATTTTTAAAGTGACATAAAACCACTGTTATCAAGCAGCATAAACCCATTTAAAACAACATGTTTCTAAGCAGTACAAAAGAAAAAGTGAATAATATGCAGAGCGAGGCTTCATCCTTTAGTTTTCATCCTATATTTTTTACAAAAGATGCCAGTAACCCAAACATAATTTTTTATCATTTTATGCAGGTGTGACTCTGCAAAGCACAAACTAAGCTTTCGTTAAGTGTATTCATTAAAGGTTAATTTTTTTTGAGCAACCTTCAAATAAACTGCCTTAATATGAAAAATATCTATATGCCAAAAGATACATAAAATTTAAAAATGCCTTAAAAATTAACTGAATGCAGAGCAGTGAACATAATATAAAGACTCACAAAACATTAAAATACTTTGGAGCAAAACATGTATATATAAATAGAAACCTTTAATAAATGCTGAATATATTTGTTATGAAAATCGTGAACAATTAATCCTGAGCAGGAACACCAAAAAGTTATATATAATACATAAATATATTTCTACTTATGAGACACATTTATAGCTAATAACTTTTTTAAAAAACCAAGTTCAATATTATTTGAATAAAATGCAAAAGAGACAGAAATTCCTGACTAGATACACTCTATTAGATTTCTAGAAAACCTACTATGGGAATTCCTGAGAGTTCTACTGGGGTTTATGAAGCCTAGACAGTGGAAATTTCAAGATGGTGAGATAGAGGTTAAGGAAATTACCAAGGATGGCAGTTTATACCAAGGAGACTAAAACATACATGCGTTTTTAATTTGGAGAAACTGACTTTATAATCAAGAAACGTCCTAAAACAACAGGAAAATGAACAAAGTGCTCTAAGGGGACTGAAGATAAATAGGTAGGGTCCCCAAATATTCAGGATCATTCCTATAGGTGCCTTGTCAATATAAGTTTGAATAGTATTAAAAGGATGACAGACAACTGAAAGCAATTTCAACTACAGAATTGGAAACTAACACAATACGGACAGTTGTCACTACAGAGAATCTGTGATGCATCCATTTAAGAGCTATGACATTCCCCATACATCAAAATCACAACACTGGATACAAGATAGCTCAGGACTCCAACACTAAGATTTTCAGAAATCATATTTTAGGCAGAAGAAAAGTTCTTGCTCAGTTATTTTGACAGCATAGTCAGAAGTAAGGTTTGCTGGCTTAAATCAAGAATGCAGCATATATCCTGTTGTTGCAGTAGAAATAATCTAATTTGCATGTACACTGCTGAAAGAAAGGCTATAATGTGATGTCTAACTCTGAGTTTACAATTTCCTCCCTTGGGCAGTCACTCTTAGCAAGAAGACCCTATTAAGTCTAAATATTCTATATCTTACTTAGATTAAAAAAAAAAGAATCTTATGTTAACAAATAAAATTTTTTAGAGAGTAATTTATTGCATGAAATTATATTACCAATCTAGGACTGATTTCAAGGACCATATGTTAACAAGGAAGTTCTTGATAATACTTCCAAGTGCTGAACCCCCACCCCTATCGCCATCGGTGAATTTGAATGTGTAGGTTTAGATGAATGGGACCTCGATCACAATTAGCAAATAATATCTAAGGTGCTCTTTTACAGTTTAGAAAAAGCAGCCTTTTGTTTACCACTATGATTCCTTAATGATATTCTGCTTCCATTTACTACAAAATGCTGAATGGTCGGCATTTTAAATTAATCAGAATAACCTTGTTTGAATGTAAATCATCTTCCTTTTTGATTACAGTGAAGGCACAAACAACAACAACAACAATAATAAATGTCCAGGAGATGGACTTTTTCAGTTACAATTCTGAAAGGAGAGGATACTGCATGAACATAGTGTTAAGAATTTTGGCACTAAAACTACTAGTATATTCTTGACAGTCTGATAAACTATTCTACTTCTCAAAAACATTACAGGGACATTCCAGCTACAATACAGATGAAAGAAAAATTTTAAAGGTTTGTTCTAACATACAACTGCCTTGCACATGAATAGGTACCCTCACTCTCTCACTTAAGATAAATGCCTAGCTTATAATTTATTCAAACCTTTAAAACAACATTCTGCACCATCACTAAAACAGCTTAAGATTGCATTCCGAAAGAACCACAGATCACAGAGGCAGATGTCTTACCTGGGAAACCCCCTTGGACCATTGCTGAACCAGTGTTCCCTTCAGGGTATCTGCATTCCTGTTAAACATTCAATGCTGGAAGCAGCTCAAATCCTCACCACAGACTCTGCCCTCTCTCTTCTGTCGACCTTGGGCCTATTTTTTTACCCCTCAGATTTTATTCTCCGTGAGGGCAAACTGTCAGTCTATTTCTATCAAGAGGAGCAATCAATTAGGCTAATTTCAAGCCACCCCTCAAGCTAACAGTCACATCTGTCAGTAGGTGAAAGCTGCCTGGAAAAAAGTATGCCAGGAGAAGCAGAATCCCTGGTTTCCAACATCTGACCCTCAGATGCTTCACGCTGCCGACTGTGGCACTCGGTTTCCCTGCTCGCATCAGGATGATAGCTCTGTTCCAGAGCAGGAGGCAATGTAAACACAACCACTTATTTTGTGGCCACCTTCAATTAATATCATTGTAATGACCCAGTTTTCCTGCTGAGAAATAGTGCATCACATTAGTTGCGTCTTTCTAATGCAGATTAAAAGGAAAGAGCAGTTGATTTTAGCCTGTCTGAAATGAGTAGGACAGTCATCAACTTACATTCTCCTTACTGCTCACAGCATTCAATCATTTTTATAACAAAGAAACTGGTGAATCACATTGAATATGCGGCATCCCCTAGTGAAATTCATTTGTCTCAGTAACATCCTATACATGCAGTAAAGATTCTATTTTAAGCTGTCAAGTCTTCAAGTTAGCTTTTTTGGGGGGCGGGGGGAAGGGAGAATATATATATATTATATAAAACATATTTAAAAAATATTAAAAAAATATTCAGAGAAATCACTGAATAGTTGAGGTTTCTTAAACTTCATTTAAAATGCTACATTATATCCCCTATCCTGCCCCACCTCAGCATATTTGAATATATTCATATAACCAACTGCAATTATTTCATAATTATCTTTCTATTCATTAATACAATATCTTCTGACCTTTCTTCGTAAAATATAGAATAATTAGTCAGCTATCTGATCATTGATCTCATATTAAAAAGTCAAGAACACCTGAACATAATTTAAATGCTGCTCAAAAGATCTTAACATAATTTTTTGATAATTACAATAAATGCATCCAAATTATACCAAGGGTTGAAGCTTTGAAAGTTTTCAGAATTAAAAAAAAAAAAAAAAAGTAAAATAGAAAGCAATGTTCGCAGTCTCCAATTACAGGGCTAGAAAAAAAACTCTATGTACTTAATTATAAAGATGAAAAAAGGATAATTAACTACAGGAAATAAGAAAGAATTTACATAAAATTTAAAACTTAAATGTTAGCCTTTATCTTTCCCCTCCTATTTTGCACTGTCAAAAAAAAGAAAAAAAAAAAGGAGAGAGCAAATAAATTAATATATATTTAGTAAAATGAACATGGAAATACTGCTAGAAACCACTAATGAATGCTGTTTGTTTATGTGAGGTGAACCTTCTTAATATTCTTTAAATCCTCAGTAATTGCTGTTGATTGTAGTGACATCTATTGGTAAGGTAGAGATCAACCACAGAGTGCACAATGAAACAAACAAAAATTAAACCAGAAATACTACTAGTTGCTCAATAAATCTCTATCAATCATGAGTCTACTTCATGTTAAAAACTGGCATGGCACACAAAGGAAGCACTGAATGGGAGAGCCTAAATGTGGCCCTTAACACCAAATGAGACCTTGATTCCAGTCCTGACCTCAACAAAAAATAATTTTGTAATTTTGTGCAAATTAATTGCTCCAGGTCTCAGGATTCCTGACTGTAAAATTAGTCATACCAGAGGAACTTAAAGATTCTCAACTAACCAATGTACTGTATATTTGATACTAATAAAATAAAAGAAAAAGAAAAAAGTTCTCAAATCCCATCACCAGCAAGGAAGACACTAAGATACTTCTGTTCCCTTCTTTAAAGTAATTTTCTATTTGATTGCTCTCCTCCTTTAAGATAGACCTTTTCATAAAGAATTTTAATTATCCCTTACAAATATGCTTCTTTAATTTAAAATATTTAACTTTGAAATAATTTTAACAGTTTTATTTGGTGTAATTTATACAACATAAAATATACACATTGAAAGAACACAATGAAATAATTTTTAGTAAATTTATAGAGGTATGCAACCATCACCACAATCCAGTTTTGGAATATTTTCACCACCCTAACAATTTCCATCAAGCCCAAATCCAACCCCTTCTCTAAGCAACCAGTGACCTGTTTTCTATCTCTATAAATGTTTTTAATGGACATTGTATATAAACAGAATCATACAGTTTATAGTCTTTTGCATCCTTTACTTAGCATAATGAGCATGTATCAGTATTTTGCTCCTTTTCACGGTGAATGGATAAACAAAATGGACATACAACATTTTGTTTATCCATTCACCGGTTAATGGATATTAATTTGGCTATTTCCAGTTTTTGGCTATTGTGAATAATGCTGCTATGAACATTCATGTAGGAATCTTCATGTGGACATAAGTTTTCATTTCTCTTGGGATACCTAGAAGTAGAATTGCTGCATTGTATGGTAAACTCATGTTTAACTTTGTAAGAAACTACCAAACTGTTTTCCAAAGTAGCCGTACCATTTTACATTCTCACCAGCAGTATATGAGGGTGCTGGTTATATGCCTGTTTTTCTAGTTAAAATCATGTGTAGTGATTTTAATTTACATTTCCCTAATAGTTAATAATGTTGAGCATTTTCATGTGCTTATTAGCCAAATATTTATATACCTTTGTCGATGAAACGTCATCTCAAGTTTTGTCCATTTTTAAAAATTGAATTAATTGTTTTATTATAGAGACAAATCCTTTTTTTTCTTCCAAATAAACATATTTTGTTATATAAAACTCAAATGAATTAAAGTTGAAAGTAGAAGATTTTTCTCAATGCTTCTGCACTTCTATCAATTAAAACATACTATACAAAGTTCAGCTTTGGCCTTAGAATTTGACTAAAATCTGCTTTTTGGCTTTGGCCTTTGGAATGTCAAAGATTTGAAAGATCACTCAGGCATCTCTGAACCAGTGCAGGATCAATGATCCTGAGACAGCAAAGATTAACAATAAAAACAAAATCGCACGTTAATGACAATAATACAAACAAGGCTAACATTTCAATCCACTGTTAACTATTTAGGTTAGCATTCTTGATGTAACGTGGAGTGAGAAATTTCTTTATGTACTTGATATGGTGAAATTCTATCAGTTAATTGAAACATAAGTGTTCATTTAATATTACAAGAGTAAAATACTACAGATGATTAAAGATGAGGATGAAAGCTGCTGATTTTTTGTATTAAAAATTATTAAAATATTTCAAATGTTAAGTAGGAAAATATACTGACAGTTAATGTGACTATTAAGAGACTTAATAGTTCTGCAAAGAACATTATAACGTATGTGAGTCAATGAATGAATGTTCATAAATACTCAAACAAGGCAGAAAAATAGGGATTGAGTTAGGCTATAAACTTTGGGGGACTGTTTGGAAAACTAGAACTCAAAAAAGTAATCTTTAAAAGCTATATTTTTAGTTTTTAAATTTTATTCAGGCCATGAAGTTTTCTCAAAAAACTCTCATGTGTGTTCTTTCTCCATTAGTAGGAATGAAAAAAAAAGGTCAATTGTCAACCCTACAACATTGAAATTCCATGAGGAAAAAACATTATAAAATCACATACAAATATGTCTGTGATAATTCTACCTTTGGTCTGGGGAAAATAAAGAACAGAAAAAGTATTAGAGAAAAATGAAGTACTTCAAAATATCTTTCTCTTCTAGTGATCACAACTGAAAGTGAAAGCATAATAGTATCAGAGTACCCAGTGGTGATGGGGAGCAGGCCAGTAGTAGTGTTAATGTATTGTTCCTACACGATGATGTTAAACTTAAAAAAGTCGACTGCTAAAGTTTTTAAAAATTAAATTATAATAATTTTAGATGAAATTTTATTATATACTTTTGCCAGAATTTCATTCTGTAATAGCAGTATTTGGCAAATTGAAGAAATTTTGTATTACTATTAATAATAATAAAGAGTAGTAGCTAACATTTCAGGAGTACTTCCTATGTAATATGTCATATGTCTTCCTATAAACATGTCATGGGTCTTCTCATCTCATAACCACCCTGTAAAAGGAGCACTATTATTATCCTCATCTTACAGATGAGGAAACCAAAGGAAAAGAGAGACAACTTGTTCCAGGTTAAAATGGCTAAAAGTGCTTAGAGATTAAGTGACTTAATCAAGGCTACAGTTTATACTGATTACATATAATATTTATCATTATAATTGCTATTAGTGAAAAATGCTGCAGTAAACATTGTTGTAGGTATGTGTATACACACACATACACATGTTCACATAGGCAATGAATTCGTTAGGCTATATCACTAGAAGTTGAATTGTCAAAGAATATGCAAATTTAACTTTTTATACATGCTGCCAAATGCGTCTGTAGAAAGAGGCACATGAATTTACATTCCTAACAACAGTATATAAAAACTCCTATTTTTCTACAATCTTCCAACAATGAAAAGTACTAATTTTTAAAATCTTAAGTAATCTGACAAGCCAAAAAAAAAAAAGAAAAAACCACCTGATGATTTATTAGGTCACATTTCTCTCATTATAAGTGAGGCTTAACAGACTTTGTATTTGTTGCTCTAATCTATTTCTTTGGTTTTGTACTGTCTGATCTTTGTTTGCCTTCCTATTGTTGTATATGTCTTTCTTCTGACTATGGAGTATGTATTTATGTATACACATATACATAAAGTTTTAAATTTTTATATAAGCAAACTTATGATTATTTTCCTTTATAGTGTTGGTATAATAATATGAAAGGCCTTCCTCTGTACCAAAATTATATTTTTAATAAATTTATATACACCTTTGATAGTTTTTTATGGCTTCAGCTTTTAGAAGTAAATGATTCTTTTGGAATTAACTTGTAATTTTGGTTAGTAGTAGAGAGCTCCATATTTTCTCCCCAAATGATTACATATTTCATCATTTATTGAATAATCTATTTCCGCTATTTCAAAAAAAAATCTTTTTTTTGTTGTCTGTGTTCTAAAATCTAAGTAGACATCTGGGTCTATTTCTAGACCATTTTCTTTAATGCAAATACTAAACTGATTTAATTCCTGCAGTTGTAAACAATGTTTCTAATCCGGAGCGCTATTGGCACTCTGAGCAGGATAATTCTTCATTGTGTGGGACTATCCCATACAATGAAGTGCCCTAGGCACCCCAACTAATATATAACAATAGAATCCCCCATCCATTTAGACCAGAGGACACTTGGCCATATGTGGAGATATTTTTAGTTGTCACAATTAAGGTGAGAAAGAGATTGCTACTGGCATTCATTGAGTAGAGACCACGGATGTTATTAAGTATCCTATACCACAAATGACAGCTCTGACAACAAAGAATTATCTGGTAAAAATGGCAATACTGCCAAGGTTGAAAAAAGCTGATTTAGACAACCAAAACACTCACATTCATTTCTAAAAGCTCCAGATTGAGTCTGAAAACCATCAGTTTAGAATATATTCAGATAGTAGGGGACACTGTCCAAAACTGTCTAGCATTTCATTTCTGAATCAATTTTCAATCAATTTCTCATATTTTAAAAAAGCCTATATATACTTATTATTTGGATTCAAATTACCTTAAACTTATAGAGTAATTTAGAAATAAATGAAATCTATGATATACTTAGTATTCTATCAGGAAAATAATGTATCACTACTTTCCCCCCAAATCTTCTTTAATAAAGTTCCATAGTTTTCTTTAAAAAAAAAAAAGTATAGGGGGTTGTTATCCTGTGGCCCATGAATTCTTAAACGGGCTGCAGGACTTCCACTAACTAGGCAAAATGATGTCTATTTAAAATGATGTGTGTGTGTGCATGCATGTGCACGTGTGTGCCCATGTGCACATGCACATGGAGAACAATGTTTCTGTATATCTGCATACACTTTTCTGGAGAGTGAGTTTATAGCTTTCATCACAATGTCGAAGAGTAAATGACTTAAATAGTTATGGATCATTGCCATAAGTTTTACATTTCTAATTATATTATTCCTATATATTTCCTGGTTTTTCTGTTATTGCTATTAGTAAATTTTAGTCAATTTTCTAAGTAGATAATATTAATTAGATTTTCTCATATGTGCAGTTCATTTATAGCTTTATGTACTATTGACAAAGATTTGAATTTTTGATTTTTTTTTTTTTTGAGGTGCGGTAGGGAGGTGAGCTTAATGCATTCATTGCTAAATTCTTGAGGAAAGTAGGACTAGCAAATATTCTTGTCTTTTTCCAAATTTAAATGTAGATTTGTTTTAAGAGGACAGGGGTTTTTGGATAGGTTCTCTACCCTACTCCATGGCAACACATCAGGATTATCTATAAAGTCCTTTTAAAAATTAAAATATATATGTGCAGATGTTTTATACAAGAATATAAAGAATTTTTAAATAAATATGGTAAAGTGGAGTGACTTCTAGTGAATAGGGCTTTTACGGATGTGTGTGATGAAAACTTTCTAAAAGTGATAGTGGTGATGGTTGAACAACTTTATAAATATACTAAAAGCCACTGAATTGTATACTTTAGGGAGATGAGTTGTATAGTAATATAGATTATATCTCAATAAAGTTGCTATTTTAAAAAAGCTACCTTCTCTAAACCTACAGTGTGACTGAGCAATTTGATAATAATTCACATTTCAAAAGGTCTTAGCCAGTATCCTATCTGTTAAAAAAATTGAACTAAAACAATAAGAATTAAAGTAAAACATGAAGATGCGAGGTATTGGTAATCTAATTTTTATTTGCATGGTACAATTCACAGGTTAATTTTATATACTTATAACTCAAATATATTCTTTATACCAAATATTACATTATGACAGTTTGGTTGGGCGAGAACGACGGAATCTGAGCAAAAGGCCATAAAGATGTAGCACAGTTAATAATTATACCAGATTCTTTATGAAAAAAAAAATCATTTCGAAAAAGCTAAACATCTAAGGAAAGTAGGCAATTCTGACATTAAAAGATAAAGAAAGGGTTTTAAGAGGCCTTCAGCATGGCGTTCCATTCACATCTCTGTTATACCACTTCAAAGCCAACTGTCAAACAAGCCAATTATATTAATAATTTCTAGGACCTAATATGCATCAAGAGACATGTTTACTGTATGATTCTCATTGCTTCTTTATGATTACTCTCTTACATATTACAGAAATATTCCGAACCTCCTCTCTGCAGTTTAAAATATAATTGAAAGAATGAATGACAACAGGTTAGAGAGACCCAACTTTTGTAAAAGCATTTAACCTCTGAGATCAAAAGTAAACAAAGCAGGATGCTATGGACATAGTGGCTGCTCTCCCTGGTGATCAAAACTTATCGATAAGGTGAGGAGCAGCATACTGGGAAGGAGAAGTCAAGCCATTCTGGACAGAACGCTGTGAAACTAAATGAATGGTACAGTTAGTTCAGCAGAAGGAGAATCTCTGAAGCACCTTGAGCATACCTAGATTTTCATTGCACCCCCACAGTGACTATGCAAGTCATTAATTTGACCAAAATACTGAGTTTTCATACTGTGCCACGCCAAAACAGAGAGGGTCACTAGCCTCATGGAACTCAAAGGTTTAGTGGGGAAGATAGGTAGCATTTAACAAGATGTAATTACTTATGTAATTGTGTGTGTGTAGGCGTATGTGCACACACGCATCATACCTGGTTAACTAAAATATATGTTACTGTGAATCATGGTCTGAAAAAATATCTAATCTATATGATGACTACATAAGTCAGCTCTTTGCTCGTCTGGTTCCTGCTTGTCATTTAGGTCTTATCTCGGCCTTTCTTACCCATTCTACTTAATGTTGCCTCCTCCAAGGCATTTATTCTCACAATACCTTGTTTTATTTTAGATACTTATATTATTTACCAATATTTAAACTATCTTATTGCTTATAAGCTTTCTCCCATGCTAGAATATAAGCTAATGAGAGGAAAGATATTGTTCCCTGCTGTGTTCCCAACATCTACGCCAGTGTCTGCTCACCTATAATATCCACTCGATAAACACTTCTTGGCGGGATTAACTTAATAAATAAGTAACTTATCAAAGCTCACCTAAGTTAGATTTTAACTACCCTTTAAAATCATGTGTCTTTCATGACTGTGATATGTCTAATACAATCACCACTTCCTGGTGGGCCTCGTGCTTGGATTCCAGTCACCCACTTCATAGTCCTAGATCATGGGAGAGTTGAGAGTTATATAATCATACTTTCACCACTGTAAAAGGAATCTTAGTTTTGAGACAAAAAGTATTTAGTTTTGGAAGGATGAGCAGCGTAGTCATTTAGTGAGTTAGGGAACAAAGAAAAAGCATGAGATTTATTTCAAAAAGAAATATAGGAAAGCTGGAGTCTTTAGACTCGCCTACATTTTAAATGTGAACCATCTAATACCCCTATACAGTTCAAACTCTTATGAAGAAGGTTATCAGTAGATTCAATAGGAAGTTAAGTGGGAAGAGAAATGTACACTGGGGAGCAAAATGAATAGAGAGGAAAGTCATATTCGCAGTCCAAGTAGGTTTGCTGGAGAATCTGTGGAATGTCATAGTTAGATGACTTAGATATTAGAAGTCTTTTTCTGCATTCAGTGTAAATCAGTGTCCTACCTGAACCCCACTAATGCCGTGAATGTATCTGTGCACATGTGCAAACACACATGTACACATGCTCTTGGAACTTTGAGGTGGGTGCTGCTGCTCTGCCTGTCTTACAGCATCAAAGTAATATTCACTAAATAACTCGCAATCACTTGGAAACTACTTCTGCCACAGTAATGGGTTTTAAGTAATGGGAAGTATATATGATAGTACAGGCTCTGGAGTCAGAGTGCCTAGGTTTACACTCCATTTCCACTATTTACTGACTGCGTAAGCTTAAATATACTCCTTAAATTCTCCGAACCTTAGTTGCTTTATTTGTATAATTAAAGACTTCACAAAGTTAGTATGTTGACTGAGTTAATAATATACGTGAAGGCCTGGCACATGGAAAACCAGAGTGTTTACTAGGTATCACAATCTTTATACTAAGCTCTTTAAATGTTTTTCTCCTCTAATTCTTACAACAATCCTACGAGGCAGGTTATATAATAAGACATCCCCCCCGCCCCCCTTATAGATAAGAAAGTGTAATCCAGGAAGAGGTTAAGTAACTTGTCCATGAATTCAGGACTAAGTTGTAGAACTAGGATTAGAACGTAGTCTTAGTGAGCTGCCTAAACCAGGTTTCCTAACAGCTATGCAAATATGGACATTTTAGTATCTCAGAAATATGAATAATGAACAAACCATCTCCACTCTGCCGTAGCTATCTTAATATCTGTATCTGAACAAGGGATTATATTACACATGTGCACACACATATCAATTGTACCTATCATATGGAGTTCTCCAAAAGAGGTTGAAAACCAGGGCACAACAGTACATTTATCAGAATTTGTTTCCATGCTTTTGTATCCTCCCTTCCAGGCCGATGACCCCACTAAGAAAAAGAGAGCTATGTTTTATTCATCTCATAGCAGACCCACTAAATATTGTTAGTGAAAAGCAGTTGGCTTTTAACAAAGATTTGGTGAATATATTTTAAAAACACATAAGAAAGGGCTCTGTAAAATCACAAAGTACAAACCAAACTTTTATAAAGTCAACTAAATTATTATAAATTATATTTATATTTATACATTATTATAGTTAGAAAAATATAAAGTTTATAAAGCCAACTTAATAATTATTAACAATAATAAGAGCCATAATACTTGTTGAAGATTCACAATATGGCAGGCTAAAGGCCTTATTACCTTATTTTAATCCTCATTACGAATCTGTGAAGTATCATTGTTTTCATAGGAGAGATCACATACTTTAAGATTACACACTAAGAAATGCAAGTCTTTCAATTTCTTTATCAAACTACTTTTCTGTACATAAAAAACATTTTTTAAAGAAAGATATATGTGTGTGTGTATATGTGTGTGTGTATATACATGTATATATATACACACACACACACATATATATTTCACAAACCAAAATATCACTCATTTAAATATATTATCCTATGGGTTTTGGTATATTCACAAATTGTGCAACCATCATCACAATCTAATTTTAGAACATTTTCATCACTCCTAAAAGAAATTCTATACATAATAGCAATCAGATCTAACTACATATACTTTACATGCATAAAAGAAACGCAAATTCTTTTAAATAAAGCCTCCATTAAATATATGTATGTGTGTGTGTGTGTGTGTGTATATATATATATATACACACACACACACACACACATACACACACACACACACACACACACACACACATATATGAATGTATAGTTGATAAAGCTAATGCAAAAGAAACTCATGAAAAAAACTCTAAAAGAGAAAATATTATGGGTCTCTGTAATTTGCATTAGCAACATTATCATCCATTCAAGTAGGGTCAGTAATCAAGAGCTGACATCCAATTCAGATTATTGTGAGTCAAACTGCAATTTCAAGGACTTCTTAGCATTCTTGAATTCACAACCAAATAGTAAGACTAGGATGGAATGTAGATAAAATAGTGTATAACCCAGTTTCATTTATATTCACTCTAATATTATATTAGTGTCAAAGAGAAAAGCTTAGAAAAATAAAGTCACAAAAGTTAAGGATATGTAAACTTTCTCTTTCAGCATGATAGGTTACTAAGAACCCACAGCAATGTATTTGATAATTTACAACAATCATTAAAGCACAATTTAATAAGTTCTGCATCTACTTCAAATAATTTAAAGAAACTCACGGTTGGTAAATGCATACTCCGCTTCATTTTCATCACTGTCATCAGATGGAGCTTTATAAGGCGGTGGCAGTTTCATTGGAGGTGGAGCTGTCCCTTGCCTCTAAAGATGCAAAATTTGAGAAAAGGGTTAATTGCCTGTGTACAATCTTCTTTCTCAATGCAGAACAGGATAAAAAGATAGTCTGTAAATATTTTGACTGTATCCAGCTTTAGTCATATCACAAGGACTGTAATACAAATGCAACTTATATTCTTATGCTTCTGTTATTATGTGAAAGTGACTCTGTGATGTAAACACACCAATAGAGAAAACAGGAATTCAAAAGCACAGCTTTAAAACTATTGATCTACCCAGAAGAATGTATTCCTTTCCCCAGTGAGAAAGCCAATTATATGTACCTATTTTACACTGTTAAAGCTTAATTTTCTTTGTTACTAACCAAGTATTTCAAAGGAAAAACATCCCAAAATTAAATCTCAATGTAAAAAAATCCACTGTGTTAATTCTACGATTATTTAAACTTTTCATTCAATTGTAGAAGATACAGATTTTGTTCTTAAAAACATACTTGAAATGAAATACAAAGATTTTCTAACTGAAAAGGTTTTCATCTATAATTTGTAGTAAATATACATTTTAAAGTTTTAAAAAAGAAATCATTATGATAAATATGTTTTGTATCTCTGTAAAAGTATTCTTTAAATTTACATACCGATTGATACAACACATAATATTTGGTCCAAATAATTAAAGCAAAACAAAACTCTATGATCAGATTACCTTCACAAAATGTAAACATTTTCTTGAACGCTGAAAAGAATAAAACATGCCAAACTTTACGGAGAGATCCAAGATGCTAAAGAAGAGGAGTCGAAATACCCAAACACTCCACAAATTTTAAAACAACTGGACTAAGATTTGTTTTGCTACAGGATTTCAACAAAGCATATTTAATTACTACTTATATGACAAAACCACTAATGGCAGGATATACTTTAGTAAATGGACAATGACTGAGCCATTACAGAAAGCAGGCATGTAATAAATTCCTCCAAAATAGAGAACACTATTTGGGATCCATAAAGGAAAACACACACCCAAATTTATTTAAGAGACTGTCTAACCAAGGCAGTACTTCACATAAATGTAGAAAATTCAAAAATTGATAAAATTCAAGAGCAATGAAGAAAAGATGACAAATATGAAGTGCTTATTAGCAACCAGAGAATACAGAAATGTGATCACATTGTCTGTTGTTTGAAAAACTTTAAAAGTAGCTAAGCAAAGAGTAAAAAAGGCAAATGAATTCTTTCCAGTAAACCTTTTCCTCAGAACTCGATTATTCTAGGTCAAAGAAAACGCTGCACAAGGACAGCCAATTTTTAAAATACTAAGAGATATGAATTCTTTAATAGCACTTTTTAAATATATTTAAGGGTAAATTGTTTACACAACTGATTTAACTTCTACACTCTCGAGAAGAATATAGGATAAACATGCGTTGGTTTCTTGTAGTTCGAATGTGGGTTGCCAGATACCTAGGGCATCTTTCTACTACATGTGAAATAATGGTATAGGCAGGGTCAGGCTCTCCCTGTGGCAATGAAGGCTGGAGCTAGGTATACTCTGAGACACCAGGTAAATAAATATCCACGAGGGACACAGACAGTGAGATATCCTCAGCTCCAAGAATGGTGCCTGGCACAACGTAGGCCTTCCTTAAATATTTGGTGAATGAGTAAATAACTGGTTGTCACTCATGCTGTTTATGTTCCCTGACAATATTAACTTTTAGAAAAATGATGATGATGATGCAAATGGTTCTTATCCAACAGCGTTGCATATTAATTTTGTCTGGTAGAGATGCAAATTATTTTAGTCCTATAGAAAGGATAATTCCAAAGGATACAGTTTTATTATGCTTAAGATATTAACCAGTTCTGTATCTAAATTTGAATTGTACTTAAGCATTCTTTCTTTCAGCAACTATAAATACTCGATTCTCTCCAATTTTCTCAAAACCAGGCTAACCACCATCTTATTAGTTCCCTTGTTAATGAGTTAAATACCTGTCACCTGCACATTTTGCATAATTTTATGTCATATTTTTATTTTTTTTCTTATATTATACTTTGTCGGTTTTGAAGGTCTCACTGAGATGTTTAAGTAGACTCATCTTCCAGAATCAATTAAATAGTGATGCCTGAGATATGCAATTCATGAGCTGTTTTAATCCCATATATGTGATTTCTTAGCTCCCAAAGTAAATTCCCAACAGAACTTTGTCTTTGTCATCCTGTTTCTTCATTTTTAAATTTCCAATTCTATATTTTTGTTTCTGATACTAAGCCAAGTTTGGTTCTGGTTTATACTTGGGCTGGAAGTTTTCCATTAGTAGCAGCAATGAATGGAGTTCGGTTTTTATGGTCTGACAATTTGCTGAGATGATGAGGATCTATTATATATTGGTTATATAGGGATCTATTCTCTATTGTTTAAGAGATAACAGTGAGTATGTTTACTACTCTTTTTGTTTTCCTGTTGGTGTTTTTGTACAAGAACATGTCATGGGTCCCCTGGAAAGAACAGCTTTTTGACATACAGGTGAGTGGGTTTTTGTGTCTACATTTAAGATGTTTAAAGTAGAATAGATGCTGAAAGCACTCTATGTATATAAAATTAAGAAAAGCCCTTACCTCTCATTGGAGAGTATTAATAAATTAGATCTAAGTCTCCTAAAGAATCTCTTTCTGAATGGTTTGTAGAAACTAATAAATATGATTTAAATTTAATATTCCCAGAGTTTTCTAGAAAACAGTGAAACTAAACTTATGTTAGGTATTCCAGCCTTTTAATTAAAACAAACAAACAAACAAACCTTTTCACAGAAACCACTAATTCGAAGGCATTTTATATGAGAACTCAAATTCACAAAATCAAAGTGATTTGGTAATCTTAATTTGGAAACAGGTGTCCTTTCTGCTCTCTTTGATCTTGTTGGTGTGGAGTATAAAAAAAAAGATATACGAGACTATAAAAACTTTTATACTAATGTTGCATGATACCCACATGTCTATGTGCTGTGTGCATGTGTGTATATATGTACATATATATAAAAGAATATTGCAAATCTTTACACATTAACCTGAGTGTTATCATCCAATTCTAAGGCCTAGCATAATGTGGACTATCACTAATACAATGCTGTATTTTTGTTGCTGTTAAGAATGATAGAGATCAATATGTCCTGTTACACACTAAGTGCCATCGGGAGGTTCACAAGAGATCATTTTGATCTTTGCAGAATGCCTTCATGAGGTTTCTCTTAGTTCCAGAGTCTAATGTATCCTGATTTTTCACTTGGAATGGATGTATGTCTTAACATCAACCTTACTGAAGTATAAAATGTAGTCATTTTAAGTACTCACTTGGAATAAATATATTTTTATAATGTATTTCACCAACATAATAGTCCCTAAAAAGTTATATTAAACATATTTTAACGCAAGTATCATTGCTACGTATTAAAATTCAGTTTGGTTTAATGAAACAGACCAAAATTGATAAGAATCATACACATATCTTTTTCCTTCCTGAGATCTTATGTGGAATTTTCCTGAATCTATTAAATTATCTCATTCTCCAAAGTAATTAAATTAGTAACCAGTTTATTCATCTATGTGTATTTATTATTTATGTCCCCATGGACTGATCTCTTATCTGTTTCCTTTTGACGTTTTATCCCCAGACTGCTACACAGTAACTGATATGCTGTAAGTTTCCAACAAACAACTGATAAATACTCAGACCTTAGAATCAACCCAAGAATTGACAAAATCCCAGCAATGAAACTAAATATTCTGAGAAACCTTTCTTCATCAAGTAAAAGTGGCAGATAAGATTTTGAAAATAAGTTTTTGCAACATGTGACTAATTATAGAAACAACATAAATGCCAAAAGGCATGTGCCAATCCCTAGTGGCCTAAAGCCAGTTATTTTGTTTTGTTTTGAGCAGTCTTTATTCATTCAACGAGTATGTACTGTGTGCCTACTAGGTGTCAAACAGTGTTCTGGGCAATGAAGATAGAATAATTATGAGACAGAAGAGATCCCTGCTCTCATAGAGCTTATACTCTAGCACCTTTCAGATGCCACATTCTGTGGGTCTTTGTGTCTTGTCCCCATATTGCTTTAAGGCAGCAGTTGCTGAATTCCATATTGTTTGTTTTGTCCCACTAAAATGCAAGCTCCAGGAGGGAAGGAAATTTTTGTGTGTCTTTAAAAGCTCATTGTAGTACACTGAGATACAACTGACATAAAAATAAAAACTGCACATATTTTAACATGTACAATTTGAATCTATTACCACAATTGAGATAATGAACATAACTATCACCCCAAATTTGTTTATGCCTATTTTTAATCTCTTTTTCTCACTCCTTCCCCCCGTCACCCCATTCTCCTGAACTAATCTCCTTTTTGTCATTACTGGTTGTGCTTTCTAGATTTTTATATAACTATAATCATACAGTATCTATTCATTTTTATCTAGTGAGAGCTAGGGATTTAATTGGTAGGAGGTAGAACTAAACACGAATCTCTACAAAAAAAAACTCATACTTCCAAAAGGTTGAGAAAGAATTTTGAAAATAATGACCTGCAATCTATACATAACTAACACTTCTAAACCATAGTCTTCCAGAATCTACATAGTATCTGTGTTTATTAACAGTTGCCAGAACAAACCTCAGAATCCTTCACACGCAGTGTATGGTACTATTAACCAGAACATAATCTTCGTGATGAAAATCTGAACTCAAAATAGGTGGCCAACCAGGTTAAAACGGACAATCCTATAATTTAGTAAGCAACCTGATGTTACTTTTCCTTACTCTTTTCAAGAAACTTTTCCTCAAATCCTCAAGGAGTCTTGATTGGCCCCAATGTAAATGTATGCAAATAAAATGCTCCCAAGTGTTCAATTCAGTTATAGTCTTCCACCACCCCCGTGCCCCCCAGCTTTTTAAAGGGTGAAACCTGAAATGGGTGAAGTTTTTTTAAAAAAAAAAACCAAGAAAACAAATCAAAATCCTTATCACAGAATATAATAGGGATACTTCCTGGCCCTTGGCCTTAGCTTGAGGTGAAAGAAGAAAAAGAAAAAAGAAAAACAGTGTTTCCTGAGAATTCCTTACAAGCCCAGACTCACCCAGGTTGCAGACCTGAATTCATTCTGTGTGTGACTCGAAAATTTCCAAGCCAAAATACCAGGCAAATGCAAAAAGAAAGCTGGTGAAGTTTCAGTGATATTAGATAAACTAGATAATAAAAAGGATTAATTCCCTAGGAAGATATACAAATTTTAAACTTGTAGACACCTAATAAATTAATTTGAAAAAATGTAAAATAAAAAGCGGAAAACCAAATGAAAAATAAACTAATTTCGCCATGTAAAGGGGAGATTGTTAGGTTACCCTGACTCTCTCTTCCCCAAAATAAGTTAGTCTATAGAATATCTGAATCACTCAATTAGTTTGCCCTAATGACTTTGTATAACAACATGTACCTAATAACTAAATAATAGCTATTCTTTTAAATCACAAATATGCATTTATAAGTGACAATGTACAAGGCAATAAGTCTCAACCAATGTAAAAGAATATTATACAAACCATAATCTCTGATTATAATTAAAAAATGTTAGAAAATAAGTTTTTAAAAAAATTCATGAAATATTTTATGAAATTTAATGACATTTAAACATACAAATAAACTTGGGTAAAAAACAGATCATGTTGGGGGCTAAAAAACCTCCCAGCTTATTACTGAATAATAGAAATTCAACTTAAAATTTTGGGATGCAGGTAAAAAAATACTTAGAAATTTCTGGTGTTAAATGATTATTTTAGAAAAAAAGAATGGCTAAAAATTAATAAACTCTCCAACTAACTAAAGATTATTTCCAGGAAAAAAGGAGAATAAACACTAAGAAAGAAATAAGGCAATATAAAAATGAGAACAAAATTAAGCAGCATAAAGATACAACAGAAAAGACTAACAATTCAGAACTTAATTCTTCAAAAAGAGGATTTAAACAAAAAAATTACTTTCAGGATTAAGAAAAAAGTAAAAAAACTACATTCAGAATGGAAAACAAACTATAGTGGATAGAGCACAAATACAAATTAAGAGAATACATGAACAACTTTGTGCCAACAAATACAAAAAGTAAGGTGATATCAATATTCCTAGAAAAGAGTAACCACAACTGACTCTAGAAGAAATAGAAAATCTGAATAGTTCAATAACTATTAAATAACTGAATAAGTAGTTTAGTTTATTCCCACACCACATAGAAAACAAAGGCCTACAATGGCTTCATAGGCTAGTTTGATAATAGATAATGATCATTTTACACAAACTCTCAGAGAGCTAAAAAAAAAAAATAAATACTCCTACTAGTCTCATATAACCTAAGCCAGAGAGGACAGTACATAAATGGAAAATTATGAGCCAATCTCATTCATAACCACAGATGCAAACATTTTGAAATAAATATTACTAGCAATGAGCAAAAAAGAGCACAGCAAAGTTCAGTTTAATCCAAGAACTCAAGATTGGTTTAACATTACAAAATATATTAATGTGATCTGCCACATTAAGAGATTCAAGGAAAAAAAATGTATACACACATAGTTATTTCAGTAATGCAGATAATACATTTGATAAAATACAATGCAATACCATTCATGATAAAAATTCTTAGCAAAATAAGAATGAAAGGGATTACTACTTTAACCTTAAGAATTATTTACAAAAACTTATAGCATACATCATATGCAATGATGAAATAAAGCAATTTTTAAAATATCGGCAGGAAAAATGACAAGAATATTAATTATCATTACTTCTATTAAACATATTAGAAGTCAAAGTGGTCATTATTAGCTATATAGAAAACTCAGAAATAAAAATCAATAAACAAAAAATTAGAATTTAAGATTCATATCCTTATTAAATAAAATATTTTACAGATATGTGTGGAGCACATATCCAAAGACACTAGAAAGTTCTACATGAAATATATAATGTTTATCTTTAGGTAGCATGTTTATGAAAGATTTTAAGCTTTTTTTTTTTAATTTCAGCATTTTGGTTTTTCCATGTTCTACACTAGATTATTTCATTTTATAAAAGAATAGAGAATAATGTTACAAGATGTCAAATAAAAAAATATATATTTTAATTAATTAATTAATTTTTTATGGTGACATTGGTTAACAAAATCTGATAAGTTCCAGCTGTACATTTTAACAGTAAGGCACATATATATTTACATTGTGGGTTCACCTCCTACAGATTTCTTTTTGTCATCAAAATAAATATATAAAAGTCAGTTTTATGTCTACACTAGCAACAAACAGAAAATATGATTTAAAAATATTTTAAAATCTTCATAAAATATAAGACTATCTAGGAATAAACCAAAGATTATAATAATTTTCTGAAGAAAATTATAAAAATTGAAAGAAATTAAAGAAAAACTTAATAAGTTCTAAAATATTATATAAAGATATACCGTGTTAAGGTTAAGAAGGCTCAATATCGTAAAGATGTAACTTCTTTCCAAACTAATCTACAGATTTGACACAGTTCCAATCAAAATTCTCAGAGATATTTTTGTGAAATTTGATAAGCTAATTCTAAAATTTATATGGACTAGAAAAAAACCCCACAAATATGAAGACACTTCTAAAGAAGAAATATGTAAAGGAAATCACTCTACTAGAAGAC
This sequence comes from Pteropus medius, assembly GCF_902729225.1. Classification (NCBI taxonomy): domain Eukaryota; kingdom Metazoa; phylum Chordata; class Mammalia; order Chiroptera; family Pteropodidae; genus Pteropus; species Pteropus medius. The sequence goes on along the minus strand of NW_024340701.1, from coordinate 14,076,294 downwards.
GAGATTTATTATTAGGCTTTAATATTTAGGTAGGGTAGCATTTTGTTTTGTGACACAAATGGAACAAAGAGAAAGCTCAGAAACTCTCTCTGATAACCTGAGATACAACAGAGGTCATGCTGCAAATCCATGGGTAAAGGAGGGCCTATTTTTAAACAGCGGGATAATTATTTATCCTTACGGCAATAAATGGAAATTCATCTCTACCTGATATCATATCCTAAAATAAATTTTAGACAACTAATTCTACCGAAATACAGGTGGGAAAACAGAAACGGATGATTAATTCTGATTAATGGTAAAAAATGGTTTCTCAGTAGAGATGACCTTTGACCTACTCCTGGGAGGATGAAAAGGAAAAACAATGTGGGAAATAGACTTCGAAGCTGAGAGAAGAGCAAGATCAAAGTCTCAAACTCCCAAGTGCGCAAGGCATTTTCTGGGAATGAACAGACAACTAGCCCAGCTGAACAGTAAAGAGAGATAAAGATAACGATAGCTGATTGGTGCTTTATAACATTTTACACCTATGCTTCACTAAGCTTCTAGCCTCCATCCTGATCAGAACCAGTTATGTTCATAAAAAGGAAATATTACAAATATAGTACTTTCACCCTGATACTCATCAAAAAACCACTCTTATTAATTACAGCTCAGATAGGCAAAAAGAAACCATAAACATTTTTTCAAAGCTTGAGAAGTCCAAGTTACCTTTTCTTTGTTTTCTTGGGTATCTTGGTCCTGGTTATTAGTGATTTTGTTGGCCTTGTTATACACACTAGGAATGATCTACCACCACCACCACCACCAAAAAAAGAACCAAAAACAAAAACAAAAAAAGAGAGAGAGAGAGAGAGAGAGAGAGAGAAAAAACCATTTAAATGTTCCAATCATTATATTTCTTTTAATTTTTTTATTTTATTATTTTAAAAAAATTTTTTATGCCTACAGCACCTGGTCTTCCTAGGTGGTCTCCCATTCAAGTACTAACCAGGCCCGACCCTGCTTAGCTTCCATAATCAGATGGGTTCGGGCTTGTTCAGAGTAGCATGGCCATAGACAACCATTACATTCCTTAATATATTGTTTTAAACAGTTAAATCTTAACTCTGACTTCATCTAAAAAGTAAAGAAATGAAAAGTACAATTCATGGCAAACAATACAACTTGGGAAATCTGAAAACTTATAACTCAAAATATTGTGTGTGTGTGTGTGTGTATGTACCATCAAGGGGCAATAAATTTACAAGCTTGTATGTGTAGATTCTGAAAGTGAAAATGAAGACTAAAAAGAAGGTCATGATACCGACTGTCATACAAAACGTCTCATTTTACAAAATATAGTTTTAGGGGTAACCTAAGTTAATTCTTAGAACTTAGGATGCATCATTTATTTGATAGCTTTATCTTATTTATCATTGTACCCCAGTTCAAGTATGTTACTTAGCACACAGTACACAGTCAATATTTCATTATCACTGTTAGCATAAAAATGAATTACAAATCTATTTAAACCACTGAATAAAAGCCCAATCAATGAAAGCTGGAATTTAGTGTTATTTATCACCATAACTCTGGTCATCAGAAAGAACCAATTACAGTGTTCGGTCAAGATGGCAGAGTAGATAAATGCTGTGCTTGCCTCCTCTCACAAACACATCAAAATTACAACTAAACTACAGAATAGCCACCATTGGGAGTCACCTGAAGTCTAGCTGAACAAAATCCTACAACTGGGGACATACAGAAAAGGCTACCTCAAGAATGGTAGGAGGGGTGGAGACATGAAACAGGCTGGTCCCACACCTGTGTTGGCGGTTGAGCATCGGAAGAAATATCTCAGCCACAGAGGTTCCTACCGAGGAAGAGGAAGAGGTCCTGACCCCACACTATATTCCCCAGCCCAGGGTTCAGTGCTGGGAAGAGAAGTCCCCAAAATTTCCGGCTGTGAAAACTAGCGGAGATTGTGGCTGAGATGGAGGGCTGCAGGACTTGCGGACTTTCCTCTTAAAGGCCCCACGTGCAGACTTACTCTCTGATGGACTCATTCACTGATGGACTCACTTGCTCTGATCTCCAGAGCTAGGGCAGCAGCTCGAAAGGCACCAGAGACATGTATAGAGGAACTGAATTGTCTGGCTTCAGGCCAAGGGCTGGAGAAAAGCTTTCTCCCTGACAGAAGTGCTGGCAGAGGGCATTGGTCCTTTGTTGAGCCTTCCTCCATTGGCTTGTAGACCCAGGTGGCTGCAATATCTGAGTCTCCAACAACATAGCTAACACTGGTCGCCCTGTCTTGGTGATTCCCTGAGACCATGCTCTTCCTGATATTGGGACCACCCAAGCTGCTTCCAGTGGATTTTCCATACAAACTCAGCACAATATACTCTAGGTCCATCCATGTTGTTGCAGATGGTAAGACTTCTTTTTAATGGCTGAGTAATATTCCATTGTATATATATACCACCTCTTCTTTATCCATGCAACCATTAACAGACATTCAGGATGCCTCCATATCTTGGCTATTGTAAATAATGCTGCAGTGAACATATGGATTCACATGTCCTTTCAAAGTGGTGTTTTAGGTTTCTTCAGTTAAATACCCAAGAGTGGGATAACAGGATCATTCTTTGTCTCTTGTTACAGCCTTTGTTTTAAAGTCTATTTTGTCTGGTATAAGTATTGCTACCCTAGATTTTTTTTTTTTCATTTCTATTTTCATGAAATATCTTTTTCCATCCCTTTACTTTCAGTCTCTGTGTGTGTCTATCTGAACTGAGTCTCTTGTGGACGGTATATGTAAGGTTCTTGTTTTCTTATCCATTCAGCCACTCTGTCTTTTGATTAGAGCACTTAATCTTTTTACATTTAAAGTAATTGTAGCTGAATATGTAGTTATTCCATTTTATTCATATTTTTAATTTTTTTTTCCTTCTTTTTTGAAAGAAGTCCCTCTAACATTTCCTTTAATACTGGCTTGGTGATGATGAATTCTTTTAGCTTTTTCTTGTCTAGGAAGCTCTTTATATTTCTTTCAATTCTAAATGATAGCTTTCCTGGGTAGAGTAATCTTGGTTGTAGGTCCTTACTTTTCATCACTTTGAATATTTCCCACCAGTCCTTCTGGCCTGCAAAGTTTCTGTTGAGAAATTTGCTGATAGTCTTACGGGAGCTCCCTTGTAGGTAATTAATTGCTTTTCTCTTGCTGCTTTTCAATATTCTTTGAAGTTAACCTTTGTCATTTTAATTATGATGTATCTCGGCATGGGCCTCTTTGAGTTCACCTTGTTTGGGACTCTGCACTTCCTGAGCTTGTATGTCTATTTCCTTCACCACGTTAGGGAGGTTTTCCATCATTATTTCTTCAGATAGGTTTTCAGTTCCTTGCTCTCTTCTCCTTTTGGTACCCCTATGATGCGAATGTTGGTATGCTTGATGTTGTCCCAGAGGCTCCATAAACTATCCTCCTATTTTTGGATTTTTTGTGTTGCTCTTTTGATTGGGTGTTTTCTGCTACCTTATCCTCTAAATCACTGATCTTCCACTTCAACTAATCTTCTTCTCCTAAGATATTTTTCATTTCATTTATTGTATTCTTTATTTCTCACTGGTTCTTTTTGTTTGCTTGTTTTCTATCTCCATTTTTATGTTTTCTCTTTATTAAAGTTCTCATTGAGTTCATCTACTCTTCCCCTAAGTTCATTGAGCATTCTTATAAACAGTGTTATGAACTCTGCATCTGGTAGATTGCTTGTCTCCATTTCATTTAGTTCTTTTTCTGGAGCTTTGTTCTGTTCTTTCATTTAGAACTTGTTTCTTTGTCTTCCCATTTTGGCTTCCTACTTGCTTGTTTCTATGTAAAAGGTAGGGCTGCTATGTCTCCCAGTCTTACTAGAGAGGCTTTATGTAGTAAGTGTGCTGTTAGTCCCAGTAGAAGTCTTTCTTGGTCATCTGAGCCAGGTGCTCCAGATATGGCCCTTGTATGAGTTGAGCCATGATTGCTCTTTGCTCATCATGGGATGGATTGACCCTTGGGCTGGTGGGCTGGTGGGCTGGTTGGCTGTGATGACTGGCCAGGACCAGTGGAGGAACTGTTGTGCACAGGGTGATTCTACAAAGCAGGATTCACTCTGGTGCCTGCCCTGTCTGCATTTTGGGTGTGTTGTTTTCAGATGTGACCCCGGGAAGTGTTCCAGTTTGCAGGCTGGGGCCTCCTGACACAGGCCAAGTTCAGCTGCAGCCTGTGCCCTGCCCAGGGCCACCTGGCATGAGCCACCACCCATGCTGGGATGAACCTCACGCAATCTGCAGATAGCCACCACCCATGCTGGGACTGAAAGTGCCTCGAGAGGCCAAGCTGCCAACTGAGGTCAGATGCCATTACTGCCAGGCTTGGGGCTGCTCAGGTGTGGGGCACATTGAGGCCAGCTGCTGCTTTTTCAGTTTTTGTGAATCTTTGATAGATGTTAGGAGAGTCTGCAGCATGAGCCAAGACAGGCTGTTTGTATAGAAAATCTACTGAAGGCAGCTTGAGTGTGATAGTAAGTTAAGTGGGGTGGGGTCTCAGGGAATCACCTGGCAGGGCAACCTGTGTTAGCCAAGTTGATGGAGTCTCAGACATGGCACCCACCTGTGGCTGCACAACCGGAGTGGGGGAGGGCTCAACAAAAGAACAATGGATTCTGCCAGCACTTCTGTCTGGGAGAAAGCTGCCCCTCCAGCCCCTGCCATGAAGCCAGAAAACTCGGTTTCTCCACATATGTCCCTGGTAATTTCTGAGCAGCTGCCCTAGCACTGGAGCTCAGAGCAAATGAGTTGTGAGTAAATCCACATGTGGGCCCTTTAAGAGGAACATCTGCAAGTCCCGCAGCCCTTTGTCTCAGCCACAATCTCCACTGTTTTTCACAGCCAGAAGTTATGGGGACTTCTGTGCCTGGCACCGGAACCCTGGGCTAGGGAGTCTAGCATGGGGCCGGGACCCCTTGTTCCTCCCTGGGACCTCCAGAGCCAAGATATCCCTCCCAATTCTTAATTGCTATACATGGTTGTGGGACCAGCCCATTTGTCATCTCCACTCCTCCTTCCAGTCTAGAGGTGGCCTCTCATGTATGTCCCCAGTTGTAGGACTTCTATTCAGCCAGACCTCAGGTGACTCCCAAGGATGGTTTTAATTTTGATGTTGTCATGAGAAGAAGTGAGCACAGTATCTACCTACTACTCCATCTTAACCAAAAGTTCTTTCTCTAAATGCAATAAGGTTAATTTTTCTTCACTTTCAATATAGTCTAAAGAAATAAATTAATTTTGGAATAAATGAAGAAGTCTCAGAAATGTTTAAGTAAATACAATGGTAATGATACATCAACATATATTCAGTGCTTCTTATGTGAACACACAGCATACTAGTACTTAATATTTATTTCTCTATTTAATATACTCATCAACTAAGTCAGAGTTCAAAAACTGGTGGGTCTACAGGGATGTGTTTCTTGTCTTAAAGAATCTTAAAACTAAACAGAACACTTTGTTTCCCTGACAAGTCAGGATATCTGCCCTTACTGGACGTACTTTTTCCCATGAAAAAACCAGCTGAGGCTGAACAGTAGAAGCTTTAGGATGGGACAGAATGTCAGTTGCTGTTCATAAGGTTTATACCATTTATTTTTCAAATAAGAAAACTATATTTCTATATAAATATAATTAGCAAAATTTGGAAGACAAAAGGCTTATCAAGATTATAACTTTAAGAAAAGTAGAAGAAAGCCTTTTTCTTGTGAAAGTAAAAAATATGATTGATTAATATATAAAATGTACTGTATCAAAAAAATGTAAGCAACATTATGAAATAATAATATTAGGAAGTACAAATGAAATACAGGGAAAAAAATGCATGATAATAAATTTAATGAACTGAAGGGATAGCCCCAACTTCAAAAAGGTTTACTTTTGAACATTACAAAAAAAATATGTGATGCCACTATGAAATGGAGTTATGTTATTAAGTGGGAAAAAATTACCTTGGCATAAAAACTTTCTACATAAGTACACTATAAATCATGGGTTCTGCTCTTAAATAAGCATTTACTAAGTCAATCTAAATGGATACACACATTTCTATCTAATATGCTTAAAATACAATCGAGAAACATAGGAGAAAAAGCTTAAAAAGGTAATGTATTAATGATATTCTTAAAGCATCTGTGAAAAGCACAAGTATAAAAAAGGATAATTCAAAGGAAAGTACAAATTTAAACACCACTGCTCAATTCATGATGTTGATGAAAATTTCCACATGACCAAGGCACAGTTAGGCATAGGGCCTTTGATGGTCTCAACATTAGGAAATGACTTCTTTCGGAGGCTTTGAGGAAACTCTCAAAGTAAAGTAAACTGGTCAAAAATGATTAAGCATTTTGCTGTATTTCCTGTTTCTGTGATGATCACTACTACTTGCAACAATAAGCAGAAGAGAACACCATTTTGCAAAGACATGAAACTTGATTCCTTTCATTGCCTCATTCAACAGGAATCATTTTGTGCTAAAAAAAAACGGAACAAGGCATTGACACAGCAATTAACATCATCACCTGAATAGACTCCCACGGATAGTTCAATGCTTGATGACCCAAATGTACAATGTGGCAGTCTGTTATGCTGTATGGGGATAAGTGACTTGAGCATGGCAGGATGCTGAAGAGATTTTCCTTTTTTTAGAGTTGAAAGAAATTACACTGTTTATGTCATCCAAGTGAAAATTTCCACCTCAGCTCACCAGTAAAGGGTGGGTTGAAAGCCTGGCCTTTTTGGTTTATAACCTATTTGAATGCTTTCAACATTTTTCAGCACAGCATTCACAAGTGGCCACATAAATGTATAATCTGATTGGCTCATTCTAGCTCAAAGTGGTTTCTTTGGAATTAGCATTTAGTAAGGAATAATTTGGCCAATTTTCCTACTGAACTCCAAAAATAAAAGTGATATTATTAACTACTTTTTCAATATTATTTCAATGTTAAAAAGTAGAATCCAAAAAATCTTGAAATTTGAATTGCATAAAAATGAGGCTTTATTTAGTTCACCATTCTCAATTAGTCCCGATGGTGTAAACACAGTGATAAGACAGAAAGGGACTGAACTGCAATACAGTAAACAACAACAAAGGATTCAAGTGGGGTGAGGCTGCAGCCCACTGGGTGCAGGCAAGGTACAAGTATGTCACAGTAGCATACTGATGCCTCTGCCCTTGGGGCAGCCAGACATCTGTTTGTTCAGTTTAGCATATGAATATTATTTTCTGTATATCTTAACGTATAGAAGATTGAAAAGCACTGCATTACTGTATTGCAAAGCAAATTTTTAAAAAATATGTACAGTTTTTCTACTGTTCAGAAGGACCTATGTTTTGAACAGCTGTCTTTCATTATTTAAAAAAAAAAAAAACCAACACTGCTTCCAGTTATAGGGCTTAAGGGTGCCATTTCTGCTGCAAATTACAATATAAAATGCACATCTTGCCACCGACATCTGCAAATCAGAGTTCTAATTCCATACATGAACAGTGATTTATTTCAGAAAAAAAACTTTTATGATTAAATACTGCTATTTTTGAATTTGGAACCTCCATTAGAACACACAACAATACAACGTGTTTGTATTTTCACACGTTTTAATAAATATACGGAACATTTGATAGTATCTCTAGAATGTTTTTATACCTGATCCTCTTTATGTTCCAAGTATTCTATAAACAAAATAACTGGCTCAGAAAAGTTAAGTAACTTGCCTCCGAGTTAGCAGAGCTGGTACATAGGGGAACAAGGGATTGAAAATGGGTCTGCTTGACTCCACAGCCTAATTTAAACCAGTGCACACTGCGATGACTCACATTTAACGAGGGGATCAAAATAAGAGAGAAAAAAAAAGGGGGGAAATTGAAATCACTAACTAAATATGTATGAAGCCAATGCTTTTTCTAGATAGCAGTAGCATAACAATGAAAATATGCGAAAAAATACTTGGAGGCTAAAGCTTAGTTTACAGATACAGAGAATATTCTTAAACTTTTTGAAAGTATAAACTAAAGCTTACTCTTGGAGTGGATGACAAGCTCTGAACAACGAACACCACGGGATTTCCTGCATTCTTAATGGCCTCGACTGCTTCACTGTGTGAGGCATTCTGCAAATCTACTCCAGACACCTATAACACAGAAGTAATTTATTTCAATTAGAAAGGCAGTAGATACTGTGGGTAGGTTAATTCAAAGTTCATGTGTATTATCTAGTTATGAGACCTGCCAGAATCTAATGAATTAGAAAAAAAAAAAGACTGCCTCATAAAAAGCTTTGCTGTTTAGAATACATTTATGGAAAATAACATTTCACTTTCAAGAAAAGGAAATAAGACAAAAAACCTTAATAACAACAGTCCTAGCTAACTATTATTGGTGAAAACTGTAGCTCAGTCAGTAACAGAACCTTATGAAGCTTCTGAGCTTATAATGTCACCTCTGCCACTAACACAGTACATAGTTTTGTGTGGGGCCAGAGGAGAGAACATGGTCTCTCTGGACTCTTCTCAAACTGAGAAGAATGATATTTTAAGCAAACTGTCCTTTATCACAATTGAGCAGTTGAACATTTCTTAAATTATGGTCAAAAAGAAGTATGAAAACATCCTTAGGTTCTTTTACTAAAAGTGTCCTATGTTCAACAAATTGGGTAAGTGTAAATGGTTCCTTATTATACAAGTCTCAGAGAACCTAACTTGGAAACATGCCCATAATCTCTAAGAGCATTCTGTATTTGCCAAACATATTTAACAGAACCAGTTTTTCAAACCAATAATGTAACAAAGCATTGGTAAATGTTGAGATGGCTTATGGTCAGTAGATAGTGACAATCTGTGAAAACTGCTTTACTATGAGGGGGCAAAGAAATAGGAATGTGTGTGGAGAAGGATGTGAGATCAAGGTAGGTTTTTGTTTTTAAGATGGGAGATATTATAGTAATAATGATGCAGTGGAAAGGAAAAAGTTAATGATAGAAAAGTAACAACTGTAGAAGCAGATACTTGGACAGTGAAGAGGTAATGACTTCTACTGCACAAGTTACAGAGATTAGCTTTAGACATAAGCACAAACTGTTCATTTGTTGTTACAGATACCATTAGAAAAAAGATTTAGTATGCAGTGGGAGCAAAGGGAAGTTCCTTTTTGACAGCTTCTATTTTCTCAATAAAATAAGAAACAAGGACCATAAACTGAGATTAAGACTGATAAGAAGGTATAGGAGGTCTGAAATAGTTACCTGCACAAGTAGAATGAAACAACTAGGCAAATATTGCAGGACTGCAGAGCAGAACTAAAGACTCACTTGAGGGGGTGGTCATTAATTTAAAATGAGACCAGACAGCATGGTGGTTATTTTCTCCAGCAATGCTAGAGACATGAAAGAAGCAAAGAATTGCATTTAACTAGGATGTGGTTCTCCCACACAAGTTCAGTGAAAGGAAAGAGGATCAAAGGAGTTGGAAGTATATCCAACAGAGTGATCAGAATGATCAATCACTGAATCTTTTTTTTTTTTTTTCAGGCGAGGCAACCCTTGGTTGACCTCGCAGATTGCAAAGACCTTGTCAGCTTACAATCCCTTATTTTTTTTATTTTTCATGCCTACAGCATCTGGTCTTCCCAGGTGGTCTCCCATCCAAGTGAAGCTTAAAGCTATCACAAGAGTTTGAGGAAGCTTCTTAGGAATAACCTAATATCCAAAACATTCATCAATAACAGAAGTAGAGGCTATATGAGAATTACTTCATCTTCCAGTAATAATCGGCTTTGGTTTCCCTAACACAGATTTTCACAATGTTAAATGGGAATCACTAAAGTTGAGAAGTTAGTAAAAAATGGAATTCTGTCATATTACAAGAGAAAATATTTTAGTTTTTCTCAGCTTTAAAATTATCACCCAAAACTGTGTACATTTGCACAGATGAAGATCTGTTTCTAAAAATTAAATTAAATTCAAACTTCCTAGTCTAAAAAATTCTTTACATGGACCTACATCCTTCATGCAATTGTTTCAAGATAGAGAGAAATGATTATTTAGTGTTACTTAAAAACAATACAAACAAGTAACAATTTTCACAAGGAAAAAAGTAAACAGATGACTCATTTGGCTTGACAAAATATATATTTAAGTGTAACATTTCGATTCTGCTGAGCTTAAAGAAATATAAGCCATTAAATGTGAGACAAAACAGTAGGTTTTATTAGTATGTGTAAAAATAATGATGGATAAGTGAGAGAATATTTTATATTCTACTGACAGCAGAGAAAGATGAGGGTAAAAAGGCACAAAAATTTAAAAAGATAAAACAATGAACAATCCAATTAGAAAATGGGAAAAAGACATGCAAGAACATTTCACTGAAGAGGATATACATAAAAAGTTCTTTGTCATTAAACATTAGCCATTAGAGAAATGAAATTAAAAAAATAATAATAATAAGATATCACTAAATGCCTATCAGAATAGCTAAAATGAAAAATAGTGACAACATCAAATGTTGGTGAGGATGCAGAAAAATTGGATCACTCATACATTGCGGGTGGGAATGTAAAATGGTACAGCCATTCTGAAAAATAGTTTGATAGTTCCTTTCAAAACTAAAAATGAACTTACCATACAACCCAGCAATTGTACTCTTGGGCATTTATCCCAGAGAAACAAAGACTTATTTTCACTTAGGCACTTGTATACAAATGTTTATAAGAACTTTATTCATAATAGCCAAGAAATGGAAACTTCTCAAATGTCTTTTAATGGGTGAATGATTAAACCGTAGTACCTCCATACCACAGAATACTATTCAGCCATAAAAAGGAATGAATTGTTGTTAGACACAGCAAATTGAATGAACTTTAACAAAATTATACTGAGTGAAAAAAGCCAGTCTCAAAAAGATATATAACACATAATTCCATTTATGTGACAACTGTGAAATAACAAAATTATAGACATGGAGAAACAGATTAGTGCTTGCCAGAGATTAGAGATGGGGAGAGAGGGAAGAGGAGTGGCTATAGAGGGTTAACAGACAGGAGTCCTGAGGTGATGACATAGCTGAGTTTCTTGATTGTGGTGGTGGTGACACAAGGCAACACATTTGATAAAACTCTAGAGCTACACACACACACATGCACACATACACACGAGTGCATGTATAACTGGTGATATCTGAATAAGGTCAATATCAGTAATTGAATTGTGTCAATATCAGTAATTTTGGTTTTGCCATTGTACTACAGTTCTGTATGACATTAACATTGAGGGAGGGTGAGGAAAGTGTACATGGAACTTCCTTGTATATTTATTTGCAATTTCCTACGAATCTATAATTATTTCAAAACAGAAAGTTATGGGAAAAACAATAAAACAAAATATAACATATATATTTAACAATTAAGTTCAAATATGTCAGTAATCAAAATTAAAAATGAATGAATGATACTTATTCACTAGATGAAGATTATCAATTTAGATTTTTTAAAAAGCAAAATCCAGTTGTATATAAAACAAAATCACAAATAAGGGGTAAAAATTAAGGAAAGAATAAAAACAAAGTACAATGCAAAAGCTAAATAAAAGAAACCACACTTGCCCCAGAAGCCAGAGTATCCTTTTAAAAAATGTGTATGTATTCATTAATCTTCTTTTTCCAACTCACCCTTCCTCCCTACTCTCTGGTAACCACGAGTCTACTGTCCATGTTCATTAATTTTCTAATGGATTCTCATTGCATCCTGAATGGATGACCTCCAAGTTCTACATGACTTGTCCTCCCATTACCTCAGACCTTCTCTCATCTACCTGCTCTCATACACTGGCAATTGGGGACTTCTTTCCATTCCTTCAACACACAGAGACAAGCTCCTACCACAGAACTTTTACACTTTAGTTCCCTCTGCCTGGAGCCTTTTTCCCCCCCAAAACCATATGGCTCACTCTCTCACTTCCTATATTTGTCCCAATATCATCTTCTATAGCAAATCTATTCATTGCAACTACTGCCTTCACTACCCATCATCCTCCATAGCTACTTATTATAATTAACATTCTACATTTTACCTACTTAGTGTATTTTCTATTTTCCCTACTATCACATAAATTCCATAAGAGAAGAGATTTTTGGTCATTTTCTTCACTGCCATATCCCCAGTGTGTTTTAAATGTTTATTTTTTAAAATTTCACAAACATAAATACAACCTAAAATTTGTATATACAGAGCAGTTTTATGTGATTCTTTGATTTAATCTTCACAATGATGCTAAGGGTTTTGAATCCTCATTTCTATTTTATTTGAAAACTAAAAATAAGATGGGTTTAATAATTTTCTAAGAACAAACAGAAAATAAACAGGACAATCTAGACTAGCCTATGACCTCCTCCATGGCTCTCTTCACTCTCTCAGGGCTAAAACACCACAGCCGATGCTCATCATCATAATGTATGAATCAAGAATGAGCAGATTCTGGGATTGAAGATATTCAATATGGTGTCATCCAATAAACCCAATGCAAAGAAATGTACCAGATTCAGATCTCAGAACACTCTCAGTGCCTTGATGCACCCTTAAAACACAGCTCTACCACATGTGAACGATGGATTCACCTCTTTCTCAATGGAGTTTTCAACTTCCAGGGTCGACTCTGGGAGGACAAACATGGCTACCCCACTGACACATATTTATAAAATTTAGAGCTTGTTAAAGACTGTGGGAGAAGCATGATGCCCACCATCTGCTTCATCCTGTTAAAGTTTGAAAGTTTTTTTTTCGGTCAGGTGAGGCTTTTTGTTTTATTGTTTGATATGCTACGACCCCGACTTCGGAATCTCATAAAACGGTGCCAACAACATACAAACTTAGGCATCTAAATAAAAGACATCAATTGTACACACATATGACCCATGAAGGAAGGACTTCTAGCTTAATGATTATTTTACTGTCTTAGAGTACGTTCCAAACGAAAACAGAATTTTAACATCATTTACCTCAAGTATTTTATCTCCAGTTTTAAGAGCATTTGTTTTTCCTGCTGGACTATCTTCTAAAACTTGTTTGATAAATATGCCTTTAAGCTCCTCTCCATTCTTTAGGCGTTTTATAACGGTTTGTCCACCAACAATACTAATACCAAGAGACACATCGGGTTCTCTAAAAATCTCAACACTGTAAAAAAGAAAAAGAAAAATTCACTCATGAACAAATTCATTTAATTTGTTAGGCTTTTGCTGTAAGTGTTCGATTTGTACCATATCTTGTGACTCAAATGTTATGTATTTCCTAAATATATTTTTATAAATGTTATAGAAATTGTACCTAGTTTCAAAAGTATAAGATATTACCCATATTTCATGGCACATGAAAGCTTAAATTCTGAAAAAGATAGATTCTTAAACAATAAACACAATTCAATATTGAGAGATTTAGCTAGGCCTTAATGTTCCCATTCCCTACCACAATGTTTTCTATGGTTAGTCCTTTTCATCTACATCCATAACATTAGCAAAGAATGGATTAAGGAAATACCAAATAGGTGAAAAATCAAGAAAGTCATGTATATCATTTTGGCAAAAGGCACAGACATAAAAAAATAAATTTGCCGCTGAGAGGCTCATTGCCCAAGCTGCTTTTCCCAACCAGCAGGTTTAACTTGTGCTTCTTTAAGTGGAAGACAGATTTTATCTGCTCCGAAGACAGGACAGTTTTCTTCCTACCTCCACATCATTTTTTAAAAAGTATGGAATAAAACTCGCCCCTCAAAATATTATGAATTTTGCCCAAACTGCACAGACATTGTCAAAATTAACTAAAAAAAGTAGCTTAACAGAGAGCTCTTGAGAGTTTTTAAGACAAAACTCAGAAGCGTAAGGAAAAAAACAGGCACTTTGTGGGCATGGTGGAATTGATAATGCATGAAAAACAGAGAGAGTAGCTAAAGGAAGAGTTTTATAATCTTAATAATGCACAGCCCTGATAACTACATAAAATTGTGTATCCAAGGGAAGGAGGGTCCAACACATTCTGTTAGCTCGAACAAGGCACAAACTTGGACTAACATTAAGAGGAAAAGGGTAGAGGTAAACTGATATATGACAGAAGCCTCAACAACTGTTGTTGTTTATAAAGAAAGCAGCTTTACTGCATTCAAGGCAGCCCTACCAGTCCTGCTTAGTGATGCAGGGATAAACTACACTTAGTCCATTGGTTATTATCATAGATAGACATTTGTAAATTGTTTTCTCTGAAAGTATGATAAAGATTTTCCTAATATTGGTCACAATCATTTTGCCTCACTAAAAATCTCTATTTAGGTAAGACAAAATGAAATTAAAATTTAGGCCAGACTACACGTAAGTATAGCAGTTTCGCAGTCATTAGAGAATGACTTAATGACAGCATTAAGTTAAAGAAAAGAGCTACTGATTGTGCCTCCTATTGAGAAAGCCAATAATGTCAGCAACATACATTCTTGGTGGCCCCCAGTGGCTGAAGTTTGGAGTTTCTTCTCCCTCACCTTCTTCTCTCTCAGGTAACTCGCTGAGGAAGGAGAAAGGAAAAAAAAAATACACACACAGCTTATAAAACACACTCTTGTTATTAAATGTTCTTGGAAAGTTTGAAATTGTGCAATCTATACATAAATAGTTCTTAATTTTTAAGCTTTTAAAGTATTTACATCAACGGTGAAATGTCTATACAAAGCAAAAATATATTGCTTTAATGTTCAACTCAACAAATGTTCACACAGCACCAGATAACATTATTATTATAAACATTTTTATTGGTGACACTCTATACGCTATTTTCAAAAATTGTGTTTGGTTTGTACAATTTTACATTTGTGTCTTTATCTATATATATTCCTTAAAACTTGATACTGATCAACCAGCTGAGAACAGTCCAGTATAAACCAACATAAATCACTAAACAGTCAGTAAATATACTCCCTCTTTGTAGATTTTTCTGTTACTCTAACACTAAATAATTCCCATCATTTGTATCCCATGAATATTTTATGTAGTTATACAGCACTTTTCCGTTTACAGAGAGATTAACTTAATATTACCTAATTTGATACTCCCATTTACCACCATCATAACTTCACCCATCAAGTTATATTAGTATGGAACCGCTTAACTGGATAACATACAATGCTGAATTACAGAGCAGTTAGCTATAAAAGTAGTGCTACCTAATAGAGCAGACATTAGTATACATTATCTGGAAGAGAAGTTAGGAGTCCTGAGCTCCAGCCTAATCGGCACCACGGAATAAGTGCGTGACTTTGGAAGACGAAATGAAGTAATATAATATGTATGATATTATAAACTGTATTACTCTATATAAAAATGTGGCCACTACCTCTTTCATTTCATTTTCACAAAAACTCTGTGAAGTAAGCACAGCAGATCATGTTATTATATTACCACACGAGAAACTGAGGTTTGAAAAAGGCTCAGACATACTACATAACCTCTTGACAGTATCCAAATCTTTTCATACTAAGTTTCAATGCTCCATTATTCTCTGAACTCTCAAATAAGTCCTATAAAATGTAGCAAAGGCCATCTACTTGCCACACTATAGACTTTCTAGGATATAATGATTTAAGGCTGAGTAAAAAGGAGAAGCTGAAAGAATCTAGACATTCAAAAAATCAGTTAAGAAATTGGGATCGTTAGGAATCATTAACATCTCACCCACTACCAGATGGCCTTCTTGCCTTAGCCAGTCTATTTTTTATGATTAAAAGCATCATAGCATTAGGGAAAAAACAGCTTGGCAGATATTTGCTGTTTACTTATCTAATGTCCTCTCTCCCAACAGAACCCCTCTTTTATTCCAGGTGGCACTACGCCCAGCTCTAAAAAAATAATATTTTCTGGACCTCCTTTCAGCTAACAGTAACTGTGTGCCATAGTTCTGATCGGTGATATGGAGGCAAAAGCCCCTAGATGAGATTTCCAGGAAAACTCATTAAAATGGAGGGTGAATCAGTTGGCAGGAGCCTTTTGCTCTATGCCCTTCCCCTTCTCCTTGCCTACAAGGCACAGATGATATTGGTGGTGAAGCATCCATCTTAAAATCATGAGGAAACAATAAGGACTAAATCAATATATTAAAGACAGCAGAGCAGAAAGGAAGAACGTGTTTAAGACCCTGACAGACCACCTTCTTCAGGACTTTTTATAAGGAAAAAATTAAGTCCCTGTTTGGTTAAGCCACACTAAGTGTGTATGGGGAGTTCTGTTTATGAGCCTCCAAATGCAACCCCTAAATGTTACAGCCATGATTCCACCATGATTTCACTTTATCATGTCACATTATTTTCTGCACGTGTGCATATATGTTCATTGGATAGTTGTAATCATAGCATAAACTTTTGTTTTGATTACCCTATATAATAATAACAAAGATTAAATAAGACTGGCATTTAACTGAGGCTCAACCAATATTCATTTCCTTTGCAATTATTTTACTTTTGGTATCAAAATTTCCCCCACATATTATCATAATCTTCATCATTTTTTATTTAATAGCATCTTAATAGTCTGTAGTATTGATGTAATTTATCTGCTATCCCAAATATGATTCATTTAGATTATATCCTGTTTTCTGGAGTATGGACATTATTGCAAGGAATATCCTCATGCTCTACCGTATTTTAGAAATCCCTTTAAAATAAATATTAAAGATTAAAAACTAAAAACTAATATCTATAAATATTAGTTTTTATATTAGTTGTTTGTCCTGGTTCCTGACATAGAACTTCTAAAATAAATATTAGTTGTTTGTCCTGGTTCCTGACATAGAACTTCTAAAATCCTAAGAATTTCCTGAGTGGTATGGGTGATAGGAACATCTCTGGTTATTAATCACAAGCTCCTTTCAACCATACCTGGAGGACCTTAGATAGCTTGAGGATGGGTGCTGCTGCCAGAGAAATAATCAGGTAATTAGAGTTAGAACTTTCAGTCTCACTTTTGGAAGGGGAGAGGGGCTAGAGATTGAGATCATTCACCAGTGACCAATGATGTAATCAATCATTCCTATGTAATGGAACTTTCATAAAAACCCCTTTTAGGGTTTGAAGAGCCTCCGGGCTGGAAAACACATCAAGGTACTGGGAGGGAGATGTGCCCTGAGAAGACATGGAAGCTGTGTGCATCTTCCCCTTAATACCTTGCCCTCTCTTCCACTTGGCTATTCTCAAGTTGTATCCTAAGTTCTGTCAGTTATCCTTGCGAACCTGAGGAAAGGGTCTGAACCCTTACCCTGTGAGGTCTGCACTAACCAAGTAGTTTAGTGTCGGAATGGAACTGAATTGTAGGATACCCAATTAGTGTCCAGAGAATCAGAGAATTGGTTGTTAGTGGAGAGAAAAACTCACACATTTGGTGTCAGAGGTGTTGTGAGCAAAACCAGTTCAAAGTAGGCATTAGGGGGAAAAAAAAAACCACATACACATTTTTATCATGGTACATGTATACTATCATTATGGGAATTAAATTCTGCACTTAAAAAAAAACTAAAATAGAATTGAAGCCAAGCTTTCATATTAGTATAAACTACTACTTTGTCTATTAAAAATAAAAATAAAAATCAAAAATATCCTAAACTGCTAGCTTTTACATACAAACTAAAGGGGGACGGGTTGGGGCACTCTATCTAGAATATCAAAAATTTTAGATAAAGTATGTAATGAAAAGGTTACTTTGTTGAAAAGACTCACTGACTTTTTCAAAGCATATGATCTTTCTTCAAGAAGTTGGTGTACACATATTTTAATCAGATTATTTTTTCTAACAGGAGATAAAACTTGCAAAAGTTTATCCAAATAGCATGATTACTTTTGGAAATACAGTCACAGGAGATGAACAACTATACAAACTAATGTAGTCACTTTACATTGATGAATGCATACACCTTTTAACCCAAAATAAAATTTAACTGAGAAAGTAAGATATTTTTACTGCACATATTAAAATGTAAATTTTCACAAACATATTTAAAACTTCAACAAGGGATTTCCAACTTCAAATTTTATAAGTTGTACTGTGATTAAACACGGTCAACAGCTGAATCAGTTAGAATCTCAAATCTTAAAATAATCAAAATTTGCCTCTTACATTTCACCAGTTTCATAAGCAGTTTTCTCTCAAAGGAATTAATCATCCAATAAAAACAATGCTTTTTATTTTAGACCTTTTTACAAATGCCCAGAGTTATCATTCTTTACAGATCTGGGAAGAAAGATGGAATGCCTCATTAGTGAACAGGTAGTTATTAATAGTAAGACTTGCTCATGATATACAATCTCTTTGCAAATAAAAACTTCAACATCATATAAAAATCAGATGAATCCAGATAGCCAAGGTGACCTCTCCTTTTCAATATTATCTTTTTTCATATAAAATTTCTACATACTAAGCCATATGAGAGTCAAGTAAACTCACACCCTAAAATAATGTAAGCAGGAAGAATTCTGGTTATGACTAAGTTATCTCGATTATCTCTTTTAACTTTTTTTTTTTAGGTGAGGCAACCCTTGGTTGACCTCACAGATTGCAAGGACTTTGTCAGCTAACAATCCCTTATTTTTTTATTTTTTACGCCTACAGCACTTGGTCTTCCTAGGTGGTCTCCCATCCAAGTACTAACTGCGCCCGACCCTGCTTAGTTTCCGAGATCAGACGGGATCGGGCTTGTTCAGGGTGGCATGGCCGTAGACCTCTTTTACCTCTTTAAATTAGATTCTACGTGGCAATTTTCTGTCACACACCACAGGACATATTGAGTGTTCAAAACCAGGAAGAATGGGCACTAGTGTTTTCCAAACTAGTAAAGTTACTTATACAGATGTTACACTATGACTTTAAGGTTTCAAAGCAAATTATTACCTGATACTAGTATACATAAAGAATGAAACATTCTCTTACATTAATGCTTAGAATGATATAGACATGGTGTTGAGCGAAAGGAGACAGATACAAAAAGTACTCACTGTATGATTACATTTACATGAGTTGTAGAATAGGAAAAATAATTTACAGTATCAGAAGTCACATTAGTAGTTGCCTGGGGCCAGACACTGCCAAGGGCAAGGGGAAATTTCTGGGGTGATAGAAACGTTCTGTACCTTGATTGGAGTGTTGGTAACATGAATGTATACCTTTATCAAAATTAAGGAAACTGTTCCTTAAAATTTGTGCATTTCAATAATATGTAAAATTGTGTTCAAGCCATAAAGCATAACTTGTTTCTTTAGGTCAGCTTTACTTCTCTTTCGCTCTTCTGTATAGTCTGAATCAGTAATCAAAGATCTAATTATAGTCTCGAAGGCACTGGTGTAATATTCCTATGTACCTCCTGTCCTAATTTCACATTTGTCTTCACCTGCAATGTGGACAATAGCTGCAACACACTTATACCGCATACCTCCCTTTTTCCCTCCCAACTGAAACATTCCAGAGGAGTCCTCTCTCAAATGCACATATTTATTTTTCCGTTATCCTCAGCCTCCTACTAATGTTCTGAATTTACACATAATTTTTGGCAGTTTATCTCAAAGGAAAACCTATTAGATATCCATCATTTATTTAGAAGGCACTAAATGCCAGGCACTGTATTGGGAGCTCAAAATATAACATTAACTCATTTAATCCTTTCCCCAACTATGACACCCTGCCTCCTCTTCTACCTCCGATATGCCTAACAAATTATCTAACATGTGAAAGTATTTCTTTTCATTTATATCCTATTATACCTACAACACTTTTTTTTTTAATTTTAAATATTTTTTTCATCTCAAGTTCATCCTCCTACCAAGGCTTTAGTCTCTGACAGCTTATTTAACTTACTGTGAGTTGATCCTGTTTCATTACAAAAACGAACAAAAAACCCTACAATCTCTTGGAGTGTTTTTTAAAAACTCAGCAACAATGAATATTCCCTCAGATACACCTCAGGGCCCATGAGTCTATCACTGTCATCTAGCATCACTGCCAACCTTCCATTAAACATTTACTATGTTCGAGGCTTTCTATAAAGCCCTTTATATTCATTCATTTATTCTGTAGAACCACCTACTTTATAAGTGAGGAAATGCAGACATGAGAGAAACCTTCTCAGGGTCATGTAGTTATAAATACAGAGGAAATAGCACCCACAATATATCTATACTGCAGATATGCTATTAGTCTGAAAAACATGCATGTCTCCCATTATGGGCCCCCACGTTATTAGGCAGCAGATGATGACAGAGATGAATTAGAAAAAGACTAAAGCCAGTTGAGTTCTGAAGACATGATCCCAGTGACCTTATGAAGAAGAAGAATACTTGGAACAAAATCACTCGGATTCCTTCTAGAGTTATCCTACCCTGCCTGCCTACAATCCCCTTCCTAGAGAGCTTCAATTTTAAGGTGCACATGACCTCTTAATACTATTCCTGCCTCCAAACATAGAATTTGGCTTGATATAAAACCACAGTGCATATTAACTAACACTGCTGGGTCTACACTAACACTAATGCAAAGAAGAAACTCTAAAATAACTTTTAGCACTTTGTGACACTCGGATGATCTCAAGGACTGTATTCCAAAAGAATCTATGCATTACTCAGGAAGGCTCCTGAGCGGCCATAAATAGTCACCTATGACCCTAACTTTATGGGGCATACTCTAAAAGATTAAATGGGGTTATATGATTTACAGGAACTCTCCTGGAACCTGCTGAGATTTAAATATATCCTGAATTTATGAGAGTGAGCCAAAATAACAACTTTCATTTTGCAAGACTGATCTCCCAAGACGAAGTTAGATTGGAGCCCTTAAATGCTTATGCCTGCATAAGAAATCAGCTTGTTGAAGCACCCACTTTAGGAGAAAAAGCAATGGGATAAGAGTAAAGACTATCTTCCCTCTCTGAAGCTGGGAGAATTGAGTAAGACAAAACTGATATGTCCTCTGTAGGAGGAAGGAGGGGGTGGGCTTGGAAATTTGTTGTGATCTTTTCCAATTCTACAGTTAAGAGTTCTACAGCTTTAGAGAAGCCCCCTTTCTGAATTCTTCAGCCAGATTCAATTATTAACATTAAGCACAAGGGAAATTTAAAACACAAAGGTGTCTCATTTGAAAAGTAATTTGACCACATAAAAAGTCACAAAATATATTCCTAACTCTTCTAGTATTTCG
The DNA here is from genome assembly GCF_902729225.1 of Pteropus medius. NCBI lineage: Eukaryota > Metazoa > Chordata > Mammalia > Chiroptera > Pteropodidae > Pteropus > Pteropus medius. The sequence continues at coordinate 14,055,033 of NW_024340701.1, read as the reverse complement.
ACTTCCAGGCATCTCTCCTAAAGAAACAAATCCATTGCTTGTTTAACACTGTCTGTTTCTCCGGGAACTGGTTCGGACTCTAGGACACAGGGCCTGTCAGCACCTCCCCTTTTGAACACTGGTCCAGTTCTGCTAAGTGAAAAGCCACCAGTCTTCTCCAAACAGTTAGGTCTGTCTGTCTTTCCTTTCCACTCAGACATGAGCTATGCAAAAGCACAGATGAAGTTTCTATCTAAAACTGTAGGCGAAGGCCTCAGGTAGCTGAACAGAAGATGATATCATTTTGTGTTGATATCATATACTAACACAAAATCATTCTTGAATTAAGGTTTTAATAAATACATTAGGGCCAGTTAATCCCATCCTATCACGCTCATCCCTGTTATGCTTTGCCAATACCTCCAACTCCTCTTTTCGCTTTTCCTCTCCTGTACTCATAGCCCTAAGAAGTTCCGGTTTCTCCTTCAGACATAGCGCCCCTAAGGCCCGCCCAGTCAAACTACCCATCACACTTCGTAGAATCTCCTTGAACTGTAAAGAAACTACTCCACACCCTAACCTCTTCACTGAATATTCTCACAACCTCCTCTTTTTTCTCAACAGCTCTGGTTCTCTACCACGGATACTACACTCAAGTGGGTGGTGCTCATTCTCTCATTCCCCGGGAAGATGGAAAAAGGGGTCAATATTTTTCTAAATTTCCTTCCACCACTAAGCCATTACTGTTTACCCTTGTTCGAAAGTTAATCTCTACTCTGACACCTCTCCTTTTAATGCCCACTTTTATTGGCACCCCATCACTTTTAGTAAATAGCTTTTTATCCTAAATGACAGAGGAAAAAAAAAAATCAAGGTTACTGGGCAAAAATTACTTTGGATTCCTGCCCATAGTTACAAACAGTGCCTGTGCTCTTCCTTTCCTTTCATCTCTGGCATCTGTCTCGGTGGAGGAGGTGAACTTCCTCCCATCAAACTGTCAAAGGTTAATCTCTCTAGGTGGGCAACGTCCTCCTCTCCCTCCACCTTCTCTAAGGACTATGTTTAATTACACCCTTTCTGGCATCTACATATTCCTTTTCTGGATACTTCACAGAAAGGTACACATACACCCACATGTATATGTGTGTATGTATACATATATAAATCCCCCTTGTCTCAATCTAATAATACCTTCCAGTTGTCTAGGTAACATGCATTCTACCTGCCTCTTTTTGTGATCAGGACTCTCAAAATATTAGTCTGCTCTACGTCCAATTTCTGACCTTTTGTTCAATTTTTTAACCCATTACTCTCTGATTTCCACACTAACGAAAGTGTTCTGTGCTCACCATGGGCCATGTGGCCAAGCCTCATGAACATTTTCTCATTTTATTTACCTTGACCTCTCTGCAGCATGCGACTATAGTCTGTAATGATCTTTTTGTTAAAATGCTCTCTTCCCTTAGTTTCTATGTCAATCTCTAGTTCATCAATGTCCTTTTAACTTTTGTTCATTCCACTTCACTATACTATTCTTCCATTCACACCTTTAATATTGCTGCTTTGCAGGTCTCCAATTTTGGCCCTATGCTCTTTTTATTACTTGAGCTTCCCCTGGATGACTACTCAAGTCCAGGAGTTTCACATTTCTTGCTCCCAATTATCCATGTAAGGGTAGACTTCATCGTTCATCTCCAGAACCATGTATCTAACTGACTCCACTTCATTTTATTGTCCTATGTTCACCTGAACCCTCCACATGTCTCAAATTGAACTTGTTATTTTCCCTTCCAACCTTTTATGCTCTTATAATCTTATGTCAAAGAATTAATGGTCCCGCTATCCATTTAGTTTCCCAGTCTGAAAATACAAGTCATCCTAAACTATTCCCTCTCACTCCCAACATGTTATCAGTTACCAATTCCTATAGATTCTCTCCTGTCCTTTAGCACTTCTTGCTTAAACTGTTAAGATAAACTCGTAATTAACCTCCCGTTTTCTAAGCAAATTATGTAATTCATTTTGCACACAACTGCAAGAATACAAAATTGTATATATGGTACAATTTTATATATGTGAAATTCTCATAGTAATTATCTAATATAGTGGATTTTATTCATAACAATTTTCAGTATTTTCCAAATGTTCCACCATAATCATATCTATTTGTTTGGTTTTTTTAATAGAAGCAAAAAGAATTATTTTATCATGTAAAAGAAAAAAAGCAAAGATATCATACTATGCATCAGTGGCATATCTAGAAGAACACATTCCTGTGTATGCCGAGGTCCTGGAAACAACTCGGGTCCTGGGGAGTTGGTATAAGGGCAAATCTTCTTGCTCCCTTCTCTGGGCCATAGGAGGAAGTTCCACATGCAAGCCAGGACTTTGGACTTCGTCTGGCATCATCATGCCTAAAGAGCAAACCCAGATGACAGTGATCACGAGATGCTTTCATTCATCCTTCCTTCATTCAACAAACAATTACAAGCTTCTACTGTGGGCAGGCCCCTTCCAGGTAAAAGATTTATTTATATTAAACTAAATAAGTAAAATATTTAATACGTCAGATGGTGACAAGTCCTATGGTCGAAAATAAAGCAAGGAAGTAGGATAGGGATTGATTATAGAAAAGAGTTATAACTTTGAGTATGGCCTCACTGAAAAGACAACATTTCAGCAATATAAATATTTTATCAAAAGAATCCTCTATGATCGTATTCTTACTACAAAATTTCCTCTATCGACCTAGGCTGTCTCAATTACAGGCGCTCCAACATTTCACAGATTTTAAAAAATAATTCAACAGAATAACAAATAACCAAATTAAAAACTTGCATTTTTAAAGGAGCTTTGTTTATAAATTCCAGAACTCTTCTACATTTGTTACCTTATTTAATTTTCATATTGAACTATGAGGTAGGGAGAAAAGATACTAACAACCTTATTTTATAGATGGGGGAACACAGTCTAAGGAATTTTGCCAATTAGAATGTGCAAATTTACCTGATGTGCCATCTGTGTCATTTTCCCATTTACTGAAAAAAAGAATAATTAAGGCAGAGCTGGGCATGGAGTCCTACGGTACACGTTTAGAGACCTGCACCCATGTTGGCATGAATCCATTAATCACTCTTAGATATACCGCGGTATCCATTATATCCCATCCACTATAAATTCCTACCCAATCCTTCTTTATCATGTTATACAAATATGATGAATTGTGCATCAAATGCCTCCCCTAAATCCATATATTTATAATATATTTTAGAGATCTGGCTTATCAGAAAATTAGAAATAAACTCTAACAGATACGGTTAGTCTTCTAAAACTTTTTCCATAAGCATCACTTAAACTCTCCATTTCTTTATTTTGAACAAATTTTCTAATAAAATCATTAGTACTTTTGCTTTTTATCTTGTCTAGAAACATTAGAATCAAGATCTCATCAGTTGGCGACGCAAAAGAATCTGAGGGGGTGAAGATAACTGATGCTCAGGTGGCTTTGATGGGAGTCTTTGTTGCCTTTTCCCCATCCCCGTGCACTCTTTGTCCCATCCACTGGGGCCAACATTTGACTTGCAAAGCAGTCAAATCTATATCACTGTCCCACTGTTCTAGCTCTGTTCTATGTCTGCTTCTGCCCCACTGAGGAGGGACCTGGGGTGAGACTGAGATTCTGGCCAGAATGGCCTAAAATCAGAGTTTCAAAAACAGAAAACCAGCTCAATTTGCAGAGCTATTTCCCACTCAGCGATGCTGGTAAAAGCAGCCTATTAAAATATGGCATTGGGTTTCACAGGTCGCTGCAGTTTAAAACTGCATTCCCTGCTCCACACAAAGGTTGCCCATTCCCTTTCCTCTGCTCCTCCTTCATGGCCCTTGCTGGTGCTCAGGCACACGTTTTTATCTCTCACAGTGCTTGACACAGTTTCGCATTACAGAGCTGCTCACCAACTGCACCACAGTATCCAGGAGCCCATAAAACAAATCAAGTTCTCAAGGGCCTGCACTGTGGTTAGGTAATGGCCATACAGGAGCACAAAGGTTAGAAAAACAGGGAACTTGAAAAAAAAAATGTTCTGGGTAAATGGAAGGTAATGCTTACAGAAGAGGAATGGGGAAAATGTTCAAAAGGTTTACACTTGGTGAAGTGCAAGAATACAATGGTCAACAAAACAAAGCAGTAAGAATCTGAGTAGAGAGGAGATTGGGTTACTGTACAACTTAGCAACTGGGGGGAAAGGGGAATTGATATGCTGTTGAATAACCACACATGAGCGGCATGTCACTTTCTCATTCAACAAATATTACTTGAGCGCCTTCTATGGTAACATAATCAGAGATAAGCCTTGCCCTCCAGAAGGTTAGTTTGTAAGTTTATAGTACAAGACTGGCATGCAAATGAGTGTGTGTGCCTGACTCTTGGGTGCAATGACAGAAATTCACTTAAGGGTTCACTGGGACACACTCCAGGCAGCAGCAGCCAAAGAATGAGAAAAGGAACTGCTTTCTGTCTAAAATCTTCTGAAATTTTGTAACACTAAATGTATTATTGATTTTAAATTTATCTAGTATGCTTTATATTATTAATTATGCTAAGTTGTAAATTTATTTCACAGCTCATGAGGAATAGAGGCTCATTGAGGATACATAATTTTGGATTGAAGCACAGGGTCAAGAATAGCCCTTTACACACAGATTCTCAAAAATAATTTTTAAATTAATTGTTCACAGATAATACTAAAATTGTCTGTTACTAAAAAGCGGTCAAAGAGCTACAAATTTGTAAGAAGCCTTAGAGAACACTTAGCCCAAATCCTCCATTTTACAGTTGAGGAAATGGAGAGGCTTAGAAAAGCCTGAGGGTTTGCCTGGGAACACAGTAGGCTAAATGCTTGGTGCTAAGTGTTCTGGGACTGAAACAGTCTGCCTCTCGCTTGACAGGGCTCTCGAGAGCAAAATGAAATTTTGAGTAGCATTAACTCAATATGTATGCTGCTGAAATCTGTACTGACCATGTATCAGTAATTTCTCAGCCCACCCATGCTCAGCACCAATCCAAATACTCATGCCTGCCACACAGCATGCTTTCCGGAGGCTCTCAAAAAATTGTCCTAAAAGCATGTGGTTATGAATGCTTTTCTAGTGAGGACAGGTTTAAGATATATAAGTTTAGCTTCATTCCTCAAAGCTATAATCTCTGAAAATAAATTCCCAAGGCCTTGCAAAGTATTCGATTAAAGCAGTGTAGTGGGTTGATTGGTGGCCCCCCTAAAAGATACATCCATGCCATAGGACTTATGAATGTGACTTTATTTGGAAAAAAATATAATTAAGTGTCTTGAGATGAGATCATCATGGATTACCTGTATGAGACCTAAATCTAATGACAGATGTCCTACTCCATAACTAACAGAAGAAAAGCCAGATAGGAAGAAGAGAAGAAGTGATGCAGCCACAAGCCAATGGGGAGCCACCAGAAGCTGGAAGAAGCAAAGAACAGATTCTTCCCTAGAAAGTTCAGAGGTAGCACAGCACTTTGATTTAGGAATTCTGGCCTCCAGAACAATTAGAGAATTAATTTCTGTTGTTTTAAGCCAACAAGTTTGTGACAATTTGTTACAACAGCCCTAGGAAACCTCACACAGGCAGCAGAAGGCGAAAGAACTAACCTTGAAGTCACCTAGATGATATGCAGGGCAGAGCTCATGTGGGGCTAGATCATCCCTTAAGACTATCTCTTTCCTTATATTTTTCCCAACTCCACTGCCCCTCCCCACGAACACCTACTCCATAAATCTAGTCTGTTCCCTTCAGTCCTGACTGTATAAAGCATGCACAGTTCCTAACCAGGGGCAATTTTGCCGCCTAGAGGATATCTGGCAATGTCTAAAGATATTTTGATTTTGATCATGACTAGGGATAAGAGTACCACTGGCATCTAGGGTTAGAAGGCAGAGAAGTTGCTAAACATCCTATAATGCACAGTTAAACCCTCCGCAATAAAAAATTATCAAGTCCAAAATAGTACTCACTTTGCTACGAAGTATCAGTGGTAATCAAACAGATATGGTCTATTTATTTATTTATTCATTTGTGCTGTAAATCTTCTCCAAATAAAGACTACAGAAAATTGTGCTGAATTTTAAAATCAGTATACTGGGACAGTTTTGGCAGGAAAAGTTCCATTTTTTTCCTAGTCATAATCAGATACATCATGAAAAACCAAATAGACTCATCTAATCTTAGATATTTAAAATGAACTCTTTTGACCCATAGAGAATTGACGATAGCTATCGACTTATAGATGTCTTCAATCTTTACCATTAAAGATTTGGACTTGACTTAACAGAATGCTGAATTCACAAAAAATTGTTATACAATTTTCTATAGTTCTTTCTCTCCCCTTACAACATATTACCATACAACACAAGAATTGCCCACAAAGAAAGACTTTTCTTATAAGTAGAGTCATAACAGGTGAAGGACAGCATAAATCCTGAACAATGACTCCATAAATCCCAGTAAATGAAAGAACCTAATGGTCTTACCTAGGGATCCTAATATTACAACATTTGATGTTTCATTGTTGAAGAAAAATTATTTTTTAAAGTCGAGTTTTCAAAAATACATAAGAATCAATACTGGGGGGAAGCAGAGAGAGGCATGACACTTTCAGGATTCTTTAATGGAAACTAAGTTATTAATGCACCAAAATTGACTGTAATATATGACTATAAAAATGTTTCATAAATGTTTAAAATATGCCTCTCTTTATTAATATTTAACAACCCCATTCAATGAGCTAACAATATCACTTAACAGCATCAGAGATTTTAATATATATTAGTAGAGACTTATTTCAGATTCAGCCTAAGGTACTAGGTTTAGTTTTAATCCATACTGCTAATAAAAAGCAAAATGAGGCAGAGAAAATGTTCTCAGAAAACAGAACCTGAAAGTTCTAAGTTAAAATATGAGCCATGTTATTCTTGCAGATATTTTGAAGCAGATTAATAAGATTTAAATTAAAAACATCATAATGAATGAAAATGTGACAGTAAAATTCATCACATACAAAAATAAACCTGAAAGAGCAAAATGTAATTTGTGTTTATGAGAAAAAAAACCCCACAAACCTAACTCCAGACTGCTTTTTGTTAATGAATTAAGATTTTCCAGATCATCAAATCTGCCTTGTTGACTGTTTCCTTCAGTTGAGGGTATAGAGGGTAGGGAATCGATGCCAAAATTTTCTTTCATCTTGAGAGGAAGAAAAACAGAAATGCATTAGTACTTTATGATAAAACGTGAAACACTGTAAAATTGTTCAAACCAGATAATGATGATAGTGGAAAACTGGCCTTGCAAACAGACCTTCTTTTATAACAGTTTATATTGTGGTAAGCAGTTACAAATGCTGGTAACTTAAAATCTACGAGTGCAGGCTGGTAAAACCTGTTTTTTCCAAACACTGGATTTTTTAACAAATTTGTTTTCTAAACATTAATAAGTAGATTTAAATAAACATTTACCAAAGTAGAGGCATAGAAAGATCTATTAATTCAAGCAAGGTTGATGGTTGATACACACTACCTCCTAGATCATGTTGGATCACCATTTAAATAGGTGATCCCAAAATACCTGGTAAATTTTCATAGCTCTAGACTTTTGCTATGCCTTTCCTAGCACTCTCATTTGCTTGGTGAACACCCAATTACCCAAACTTAAAGCCAAAGATAAGCACAGTCAGTAACTTATATTTTTTTCTCGATCTCCTTTTCACATCTTTCATGATTTTCCAAAGTTAAAATCTTTCAGAACATACAATTTTCACTGAAGTATTTTATTATATTTTAAAAACTTTTATAGGCATAAAATTAAATGATAATATTATGGCCACCATAGGGATATATCTTGATTCAACTGGGGTGAATAGCACTATATTGTTCTCTATTGTTGGAAATTTAGGTTGTTCAAAACAAAAATGTGAATTACATCTTTTACAATAGTCTATTTTTTAAAATTAAGTTATATTGGACAGACTTCAAAGGTAAGATAACTTCCCATAAACCGATGTACCAAATACTGCTAGATTTTTCCAGATTATGAATATACTAAGTATATTACTATCTCAGATACCTCATGGAGCCTACAGAACATAGAATTCAACTCAAATATTAGATAGAAGTAGAAAGGAGATATGACTACTTAGTTGCCTAGAATAAAATAAATGAGAACTTATTAGAGAAGGAAGTAGGGAGGAGAAAGTAGGCAACGAATACTTAAAAAGAAAAAATTGCACAGCAATTTTTGGACTATTTGGACATTTAAAAAAACATTAATGGCAATTATGTAACTGAGGAACAAGAGAATTGATACCTGAATCTGAGATTTCAATACAGTGAGTATGAGGGGTTAGACCTTTAGAAAAATGAATTCAGGTTTTTTTCCAAATAGAGAAGAAAATAATATACCATTATTTTCAGGTAAATAATCCTCAGGCAACAAGAATAAGACCTTTAAAAAATAAGCAAAAGACTTGAACAGACATTTCTGCAAAGAATATTTGAAGATGGTCAATAAGCACATGGAAAGTTGCTCAACATCACTAATAATGAGGAAAATGCAAATCAAAACCACAATGAGATATTACTTCACACCTATTTAAAAAGAAAAAAAAAACAGAAAACAAGTTTTGGTGAGCATGTGGAAAAATTGGAAAACTTGTATACAGCTAGTAGGAATGTAAAATGGTGCAGTTGCTGTGGAAAACAGTATGGTGGTTCCTTAAAAATTTAACATAACATTACCGTATGATTAACAATTTCAATTCTGGGAATATACCCCCAAAATTTGGGTATTTGAACAGATATTTGGGTACCAATGTTTATAGAAGCATTACTCACAAAAGCCAAAGATAGAAACAACCCAGATGTCCATCAATTGATAAAAGGTAAACAAAATGCAGTATATACATACAATGAAATATTAATCAGCCTTAAAAAGGAAGGGAATTCAACATGGATGAACCTTGAAGACATCATGCCAAGTGAAATAAGCCAGACACAAAAGTATAAACATGATTCTACTTACATGAAACACCTAGAGTAGTCAAATTCTTAGACAGAAAGTAGAATTGTGGTTGGTTCTAAGAGAATAGGCAGTTATTGTTTAGTGGGTACAGAGTTTCAGTTTACTAAATAAAAGTTCTGGAGATAGACGGTGGTAATGGTTGCACAATAATGTAATTGTATTTAATGCAACTGGAACTGCAAGCCTAAAAATATTTAAAATGATCAACTTTATGTTATATATTTTACCACAATTAAAAATAGAGAAGCAATGCCACCCTTGTTTAGGCAAGACACATTAGGGGTGAAACAATCTGAATCCATACCAGTTTAGGGAGCAGATAGAGGTTACCTCACATATTAGAAAGCTAGGAAATTTTACACAGATTGGGTAATTAGGATGCATGTCCTTCAAATTGTGAGCTTTGAATGTTGTTATAAATAAGCTTGTTAAAGAGTGCTTTAACAAACAATAGAGTAAGTGGTTACAACGTGAAGATCGTCAATATAAACTTACAAGAGAAATTTTTTAAAAACCTAATGTTATGCAAATGAGTATTTGAGATCAGGATAGAATTTAGACTGACAGTATGGATTCAAAAATTAATGGGTCTCAAACAACATAGGTGGAAATGAAGATCATATAGTTGGAAAGCCATGTTAAATGATCGAAAAGTGACTAGTAGATATTGACATTAAATATGCATTAAAATAATTTTAATAAAATTATGTCATTAAATGTGAGAATAGGCAAAAATTACCATTACACAAGTTTTCAAATATGAACATTTAATTAAATTTATATAGTAAATACTGTGAAATACATTTATATCATCTATATTCCTAAATGTATATTAAAATGGGCCTAGATTTCAGGTCGCCTTATGTTGGAGTAAAAGAAAGTTTTCTTTTTATAGAAGAAAGCCACAATAAGGGAGTATTTATGAATCTTCACTAATCTGTGATTAGAATTTCCTCCATATAACTGAATATTCTGTTTTGGGGTCAAGCACTTACCTATATAGGAGTGAGACTGGCAAAGGTAGAAAGCACCAATGTCAAAGGCATTTTCATATTAAGGTATTTATACAATCCCAAAACATGTGTTCTCTGCTAGACTGCCCAGAGTCCTCTATTATAGGGAATCCTCTGAGGTTCCATAAATACATTAAGCACAGCACCTTGCATAGCAGAAGGACCCACAAGCATTGGCAGAAGGGAAAGGTCTAAGAGAGGCAAAGAAAAAACTCTGCTCTAACTGCCCGATGAGAGGGCAGATGGACGTACACTTTGTACATCTCTGCAGGAAAGCTGCCAGTGAGGGAAGCACCACACTGCAGCTGAACATATCACTCTATATCCCTATATAATACATTTCTTTTCATTTGCCTGGAACTTAATTTGGGGCAGGAAATAAACAAAGAAAAATAAAACACTAATAAATGTCCTTAACAAAAGAAAGATTCCAACTGGTGACCAGTTAACTTTAATTTTATAAAAAGTAAAGTTTATTGGTGATTTAATAGTAAACACAAAACTATTAGAATATAACACTTTCCTGCCAAGTATCACAAATAGGCAGTATCATAAATGTAAAGATAATTTTCTAGAGGTCAGTGACTTTCTGTTTAGTATCTTGTAATACAGAGAACAGTATGGATGAACAAGATATAAACAACAATATATCTTTAATCAATTTGCCTTGACTTCCCTAACGAATACACTATGTGAGAAATATAAAGCTGTGTCTCCCTGAGGGGAGGAAAAATCACAAATGGTAAGAGAACTCTTCCTTGAAATGTGTAATTAGGAGAAAAACAATTACTAAAAAGCTAAAGGAAAAAACCACTATGTAGCAAGGCAACCATAGCTTACTGACTCCAACTGCAAGTTGTGTAATACAGAAAAGATGAGTTTTTACTTACGGCAATACACTGTATGGTACATCTTGGAAAAAAGATTAACTATGAATAGACTCATTAAATTTTGTTTTTTTGAAAGTTACATGACATAGAGACTGGGATAGGGAGGGGAGGAAACAGGGAGGGTGTAGAAGATCTGTTCTAGACCCTTACCATGTTTTCAGTGCTATAGCCATATTGCTGTTTCTCCTGGGAATATACACTCATCACAGATCTTGCTTCTTGAGGCTCAGGTGGTTCACTATCATGCAACCACTGGGTACGAAAGTAAATTTCCTTCATGGATGCAACAGGAGCAGCCTGTTGAACATGGGATGAGGGATACAACTCCATGGACTGCAAGCAATCTTGATATAGCTCATATTCTTCATCAACAAGCATTTCTCTTTCTTCACCCATTTCCTGCACTCTGGGAGTCAGAAATTCATGCATTTCCCAGGCCTCTTTGCTGCTGTCAATCTCTTTTTGTTGGGACTGGAAAGATTTCCCCAAATTTAGAAATGGTTCATCCACAAGTTCTTCTTTAAAATAGGGTTCATCTCTAAATCCCTGTTAAAAAAAAAAAGTTGCAAAAAATTAAACTACACCTGTCCTAAAGATGCACTCCACACATTAACTAAAAAATTAACCCCTGACATAACTATAACAACATTATTATATGCCAATTCATAGATAACATGAACGCTTTCCATTACAAATGAAGAGAGATACAAGCTCACTACCACACAACTCTCAATCCAGGAAAAGAATGAACAAAAAAATAGAGACAGAAATCTGCCCTTGGCAAGGTGAATGAGTATTCTAAAAAAATTCATTACACATTAACCACCTGAAAATTCTCAGTCAGAAATAGGAAGTTTGTTAAACTTCTACACTGAATATTTAACCCACGAATCTCATATAAAAACTAGTACAAAAATACACTTTTTACTATTAGTTGAGAAAGCAAAGACTTAAAAGGTCAGGAGTTTCAAGCTTCTGTAACTCAGAAATTATGGCAATTTGATCAAAATATATTCTTTATACACTAAAGATATGGGGAGTACGTCTCAAAGTGAGTACTATTATTTTATAATATATAATGTAATAAAAAATATAGTTTTCATCTGCTTTGAAAATATGACAAAAAGGGATGAATACAGTATGCTCTTAGTTTATATTTCACTAAACAGAAGATCAAGTACATTCAAGTGACGCTAAAAAGTCAGAGATGTGTGAGAACTTTGTTGACTTCCTAGAAAATGCCTGAGGATGATATGGATCCGCTGAGCCTTTGGCCTAACTCTTAGGGACCTCATGGTGCTGGGTGGAGTGAGGCTCAAATCCCTCTAAGGGGTCAGTGACATTTCCTATTTTAAATCCTATTTATTAAGTATTATTAAGTATAAATTCCTGAAATGAATTTATTCCTTTCCATTGCTTCCTCGCTTGCAGCTAAATATCACTGTGGTGAAGCTTTTAAATTAATAGGGCATACCAAATACTGCAAACTAGTTAAAATTTTTTGTAAGTTGCATTAGAGGGTATATTTGAACATCATACGGTTATGAAATTTTAACAAAAAAAGTCTACACAAAAAATATATATAATGAACATAATAGGACTAATATCAGTTTGAGACACTGTCAACAAATTATGTAAAGAATACCAAAAGACAGTTGTCAACAAGTAAAGCAAAACCATACTCTAACTGCAAAGAGCAAAATAAGCACAATTTGTTTTAAAAATAAAAAAGGAAATGCTTCAAAATATACTTTCTAAAATTAAAATAAAGTCAGGTTGAACTAAATAACTCTTTTCTTTAGAAAGTATTCAATAAGAAGTTCTCTTGTACAGGATTTTCTACAGCATTTTAAATACAGGTCTATTTTCAAAAATATGTTCTACACTCAAAATTTTAAGAATATATTAGTATAAAAGAAAGTATGTTCTCTGAAAATGACTTACACTTGGCCAATGTCATTTATGGAGGCAATGTGATATAAGAGGAAAAAGATTTCAAATAAAAAAAATTAACAAAGAAGGGGGATTATTTGAATTTTATCTATTTAGCTAAGGGAGTAGGAATAAGCTTTCGTCTTCTTCACAGAAACTTTAGCTCACAGCAAACCATTCATGGGGGAAATAAATTTACTAAATACCTTCGGGGCTTCAAGTATTAAAGATGAATTTATATCATGAATTGTTTCTGAAATTTCAGTCTTGTCTTCATTAGTGTTTGAATGCAAAATGTAACTTTCTTCCTCTTTATCATTTTCCTGAAAATAGAAGCATTTTTTATTTTTAAACTTTTTAGTACAGTTGAAATGTTTTTGCCAACCATGATGCTCTTTTTTGACTGAGATATAACTGACATATTAGTTTTAGGCATACAACATAATGATTTGATATATATATTGCTAATCCATTACCACAATAAATTGAGTTAATATTTGCAACTTTCAAATATACAATACACTACTGTTAACTACAGTCACCACGTCATACACTACATCCCAAGGACTTATTTACCAGATAACTGGAATTTTGTACCTTTTGACCTGCTTAACCCATTTCCCCACCCCCAACCTTCTGGCAACCACAGAAACACTTTTATAATCAAGATAATCAAGAAAATACTTTGGTTTCAAGCTCTCTTTAGATTAATTCTTATTTTTCCATTAAGTGCAAGTACACAATAAAATTTATGCACATTATTTTATTAGAACAAGCTTTTCCTTTAATAATTAAAAAGAAAGCCATATTCAGGTCAAAGCTTCTCAAACTTTTTATTCTTTTTATGTGTTCCTTGAAGAAAAAAATCACTTTCCCAGGAATGGACCTTATTATTAAGAAATGTATAAGTATATACAGGGTGATATTCAAAATGTTTAACAATGGTACAGTGTAGTCACTGTCCATCAGAAGAGGAACAGCTCACTATCAGTCCCAGGTAATAGCATAGCCACTATTTATCAAGTCCTAAGTATATATCACAATCTACAGTAAATACTTTTATATGCTTTATCTCAGCGTCATCTTTACGATAATCCTGTAAGGTCAGGATTTTATATTTTATATTTATAAAGAATAACAGCAAACAGGCACATGTTTAAGCCCTTTAAATATACCAATTCATTTAATATGTTTATCAATATACTCTGATTTCGCTTCAAATGTTATTTATTATTAATATATACTCTAAGAAGTAGGTGGTCTTATTAATCTCATTTTATAGAAGAGTGGAAGAGACACAGTAATTTGCCCAAAGTTACATAACTAGTCAGTTACACACCCAAAATTTGAACCCCAGCTGTCTGGCTCTAGAGCCTGATCTCAACTACTGTGTCATGCAATTCCCATCTTGTAGATGAGGAAGTGGGAGCTGGTAAGGTTAAATAACTCGGTCAAAGAATACACAGCCTTGCAAATCACAGAACTAAGCAAAAACCCACAGTTGTCTGGCTAAAGAACTCCATTGCCAGCTCTGTTCTGTTAGTTCTGAAGATAAAATGCAGTTTTTAAAGTCAGTCCATTCATTTTTTTGGATCTGGTCCATCCGAGGGGACTTTGTAGATAAGAGAAGGTAAGTCACATTTGTGGTTAACATGAAAATTATTATATACATAATATGTATCTAAATAAATAAGACTATAAGATTATATAATATCTATAAATATATTATGTAGATAATATATATCTATATGATACAAGACTCAATAAAAAATCATTTTGTTCTCCTGTTTATATTTATAGCCTTTCTGCTGCGACCTGACTTTCGACCTCTTTATTTAAACTCTATCCTCACTTCTGCTGAGAATGAGTAAATGCTCAGTAGATATTAGGGGGTTAGACAAGTGGCCACCAACTGAACCATGAAAGAAGAAGAAAGACAGAGAACTTGGAGAAGATCCATGCGTCACTATTTATAGCTCACAAGTAGTTTTGCTAGAAGAACCCAGATGTTAAATAAGGAATTAACAACTGGTAATTCCACTAAGAATTTTTCAAGTCTTGAAAGTGACCTTTCTTTCATCCCTTTACTGGCCTCCCACTCCCAAGTATCCTGACAGCCTTCTGCTCACTCAGGGAAGCCTGGACAAAGGTCCATCTCACAATCATTACATTCTAAAATCTTCTAAAAGTGAGGCTCCGAGGTCTCAATCTTTCTACATCTCTACTCCCTGCCAGAAATAGCACAGGAATCCATACCCAGTTCGTACTGTTCCATTTCTCACACTGCCTGAGACTTCCTTAAACTGCTTCAAAGTAAAATCATGCTGTTTAAGTCCTGTAGGCCATAAACAATTTATGAGTTCCTCCGGCAGTTCAAATAATCATCAGGGAAAATCTAGACAAAGTTCCTGCCACAATCCAAAAATACCAAGAAGATGAGGTCCTTGTAAGACTACCAACATTTCCCTTCCTTAATTTGTCCGAAAATCAAATTGGGTATCTCATGGTATATATTAGCTATGGCAACACCCACACACCAAATATATGCAAAATAAAGTCAGGAACTTGACCTAGCTATGTGCTATGCTCCATTCTGAAACATTTAAAGTGTCTGACAGGTACAATATACAGACATCTTTATGTATAATAAATGAAATATAAAAAAGTAATACATGAAGGTCATGCTGATGTTCTCCAATGTTCTGCAAAATACATATGTAATACATGAATCTATCTATACCTGTACCTATGTATATAAACATATCTGTCTATATGAACACTTATAGTATGTTAATATGTTTCATAGAATAAAATTTTAGAGTTAAGAAAGATCTTAGGAGTTCTTTAGTCTTATTCAGCCTTTTCAGAAATGAAAAAATAGGCTCAGAGATGAAAAGTAGTACACCTATCATCAAATTATGAGTACAATTGTTTCTCAGAGTATAAAATTATACATTAGAATTACGAGGTGACTCACTGAAGGGGCAGATTCCTGAACAGCACATCAGAATCCCTAAGTCAGAATCTCTGAGGTTAAGACTTGGGAAACTGCATTTTAACCAACTCCCAGATGATTCTTAGATAAAGCACATATCTCTGAGTTTGAAAATCTCTAGACTAAATCATAGCAAAGGTAGAAACGGAGCCCAGATTCCTTGAAATCCAGTCCAACACTCTACTGTAACCATGCTGTTTCAGACATGCTGTATGCAAACTATACTAGTGACAACAATTAAAACAGAAATATATAACATTGTGGCTGAGAGCACAGGGTCTGAAGCCACTTTGTTGAGTTTATATTCCAATTCTGCCCCTTACTAGTTATATCACCTTGGATAAGTTATTCAGCTCTCTGTCCCTTGACTGACTCATCTGTGATATGAGTAATAAGAGAACCATCTCTTAAAGTTCTGTGAGGATTAAATTAGTTAATACCTGTAAAAGGCTTAAAATACTGATTGACATATAGTAAGCACTTAATAATACTTTAATACTTCTTGAAAATTATCATCAAGTAATTTTTTGCACTGGGGAACCTCAACAGCACTATAACTGTAATGTGGCCTTCGATCATAAACAGTGATCTGGCCCAGTACATGAGATTAGCAATAAGATTACTTCAAGATGCCTGGAGTGTATAGGAGTTTAGATGGTAGGTTACAAGGCACTTTGATGGTCAGAAAAGCATATTAAAATCTCATTGCCATATGGTTAAAATGATACAGTTAACTGGATTTCAATTTATCATGCCATCTCGACATCATTTCCAAATGAAAACTAAAAGGCATAAATACTTATTTTAATTTACATCATAAGGAATGTGATGAGACCTTAGAAGTCTGCATGCAGATAAAAATGGTAGTAAAAGTGTAGTAGTAGGACTAGTACTGTTAGCAGTTGGCATTTATGGAATAATGTGCTAAGTACTTAATGTATATCATCTTTAATTCCCCAAACCCTATGAGAAAGAATTTTTTTTTTTTTCTGATTCTGTCTGTAAGTGAAAGACATTAAGAAACTTGCACAAGGACACACATATAGTAAGCAGTGGAACAAAGATTCAAGGCCAAGTGTATTCATCTCCAAAATCCATGTTCTTAACTATTACACTATTATCAATTCCTAGATTAACAAAACTCAACACTTACCACCAAAGGCTTACAGATGCCAAGGCGTACAGTGCCTGGTGGCACAGCTTTCAACACTTCCACAGCTTCAGCAAGTGCGGTGTTGTCCAAACAGTGTTCATTGACTGAGACCAGGCGGTCTCCAGGTAATAGTTCTCCACTTTTTTCTGCAACACTATTCGCCACCAGGGAACGAATCACAATCACTGATCTTGTGGAATCTAAGGGGTCCTAAGGATCAAACAAAGACGAAAGATAAGTCAGTTCCCTGAAAACAAATATACAGCTTTAAGACAGTTTATGTTTACTCCTGAAACTCATTTGACTATTTATTTATGTGTCTGGCATTCTGGTGATATTCTTCCAAAGAGGACACAATCTATTAAAATATCATTCTAAACATCCACACAGATTATCAGCGTGTACCAAGCTGACAACGAAAACTTAATTTTAATTGCACGTATGAGTGCTCAATACATATAGATTTCTTTTTTAAAACTTTTGGTGACCGATATTTTGTTGGATTACAAGAGGTGCAAGGACAACCTGGCAAAATTCTGACATCCTCAAGCATAGTCATCCTATAGACCAAAGACAAGCCCATCTATCATTGCTCTTGGGCAATAAGTAGGCCTCAAGAGAGGTGTGCTATGGGAAATGATACTCCATTCTTAGGCATTCTGCCAGTATAGAATCCTTCTGCTAAATCACTTAAATTCAAAAAAAGACATGGAAACCATGTAATATTCCACTGCATTTAAAAAATATATTTAAAAACGTGATACCCTAAAATTATGACATAGTATAGGTACCCCTACATGAGAACTCTTCATACATAGAAACACATTGAATAAAACCAATGCGCAAATATCTCTCATCCATTGAGACTTCCACATTTCTTTTCATTACGCACTGAAGAGAACGCTGACATTTTATAGATACATTTGGTTAATAAAAACCAATTTATAGCCCCTATTATTTTTTATTTTATTCAACAAACTGATATATAGCACTTAATATGTGTCAGGCTCTGTTCTAAGTGCTTCACAATCATTAATTCAACCAATCCTTACAGCAAACTCCAGGATGTGGGTAGATTTATTGTCTGTATTTTATGAGGAAACTGAGCATCAGAAAGTTAAGGAAACTTGCTTGCCAAGATCACCCAGTTGCTAAGCGGAAAAGCTAAGATTTAAACCCAAGCAGCGTGGTTCCTAAGCCCTTACTCTTGGCCACCATTGTTCTGCCATTTGTTCTGTACCATGATGATAGTCAGACGAAATTGGAAATAAAGAGTGGTGAATGCAAAGACGTATACACATGGAAATCTTATTGTTGAGTAGAATCTCTATTTGTCCTGATGGTGGAGGTATATGGTCCTATCACTGAACCTCAGATTTAGTGTGGAAAAAAATCCCTATCACAACAGGATTTCTTTGGTTTGTCTATTTCACTCTTACTGTTTCATTATGCACAGACCGTTCCATAAAGGCAAGACGTAGTAACGTGAGATTCTACTATTGTTAGTTTCAATTAAACTCTTTCTTAGAAAGTAGAGAAACTGCCAAGTTCCAGGCTTGTTTGTTTGAAGTGGCTGATGGTTCTTTTGAACTTTTCCGATCCAGTTTCCTACACTTCTGTGTTTCAGACATTGAGGTTAATTTTCGAGTATTACATAGAATTTTAACCAAATATGCAATATTTAAATCAACAAAGGTTAAACAGTTAATTCCTTGAAATATGCCTTTAAACAACTTATCTTACTTTCCTTAACTAATCTTGCTTTTTCATTCCCAAGAGATTCTTGGTAAATTTCTAACATGCTCTGATCTATAACACTACATATTTATGGAGAGGATTGAAAGTAAGTACAGTCATGGGAACTCATTAATAAAGTACATAGTGTTAAACTATAATTACACCAATATTTTCAAGTAGAGGGAGCTATTGCATAGGAAGAAAACAGAAAAGAACCGAAAAAAAAAAAAACAAAAAAAAACACACACACACAGTGGCATATCAGCAGGCAATCAGCACAGCAATATAAAAGAGCTGTCTATTTTGTCACTGGCAACCATGAATCACAACACACTTTTCATTCTGAAATATGAAACCATTAGATTTTAAGTTTGACACACTAATAAATAAGCTGTACAATTATGTCCTTTATTTAGGATGTCAGATTTTGATGAAAGGCTTTTTTATTGGGGGGAAGGGAAACGACATAATAGCTTATTCCCCTCATGAAATGCACAGAAAGCAGCCAGCATTACTTCATATTAATAATTACTAAACTTTCTTAGAGAAAATTGCAACAGTAAAATAAACTGAAAGCAAATAAATTAATTCACTAGGTTGGTGTGAGCAATTTCTGTAGTTTCACATAACACTGAATCAAAAAGTACTTATTTTTAACCTGAATAAATAGGTGAACTGTTTTCCAAAATGCAACCAGTTGAAATGATAATTAGAAACATTTCAAAGGAAGTTTAACCAGGAAATAATGGAAATAGAAAGATTAATAGATTTCTCTTATTATAGAAAAGTCATGGTGAGCACTTATTTACACAAAGTGCAGTCTTCTTTAGATCTCAAAATAGTACCAGGTGTGCTTGCTTATAAAAATTTATTCAGGCTTAGCTCTCTAGTTATTCTAAACACTAAATCTATTCTACCCCCACTTTCCTGGAGAAGAGACCCCAATGGTGGCTTCTTTGTCACTTATAAATGACAAACTACCCACTTCTGAAGATGCCCCCATTATGTATAATCACTACTTCATTTCCTATGATGACTTTTCTAACCATGTGCTTTCCCATGTTGCTGAATGAAGTTAATTTAATGAGCAACAGTCATTTCCTTTCACGGTCATCACATGTAGCAGCTATCCTATGGGAAAACAGCCACTGCTATTGCCTACTGGGGTGGCTACTATTCTTAAGGCTCGGATGCATAAAAAATGCTAAAAAACAAAAAACATCCAGATTTAGGCTGCTTCTCATCAGAAGTCTGTTTTCTGAAAATATGGTCCATAATATCACACCCACATTATATCAAACAAAATGTTATAAGGATATTTCTCATGACCTCTATCCAACTCCTAGACTCCAATCAGATTTTTTAAGTCCCTATCAATTTTTATCACCTTTAAACATAATTTTTAAAACCTCTAACTTTTCTTGTTGTGGTAAATAACACTGCAAGGAACATTGTATTCAAGAATCAAGATATTTGAGACTAAACAGTCAATAGGGGGCACTAAACACCAATCACAAATCACAAGAAACATCTTTTACCATGCAAGCCATTCTCCTCTTCTGAAGGATTCTTTTCCCTCTTTATTCAAAAGTCTTATATTATTATATATGTTCTAACACTACCCCATGTTTGCTTAAACTCAATCTTTTATGAAAATTGTTCCCTACAGCTCTCAAAAATATTATCAAACTCCCACAATCAATTAGAGAACAGCCAACCTTCACTAGAATACTACATAAGAAAATGGATTTGACTTTAATTCTCTTCATTACTCAGCTATAAAATCCTAAGAGAACCCACCTAACTGCTCTGTCTCACAAGTGAATAAAAATCATCATATCTGCCTGAAGAAAAGTGGATATAAGGATTTTTGAAGTCTCTGGAAGTGACGCTAATGTTTGATATCTATTATAATCACAGGATGTGTCAATGTTGGGGGAAATCCAAGTTGACAAAGACTCCTCTACTAATCCCAAGTGGCATTACCATTCACCCAAGTCTTCATTTACTCTCCTTCACCCCTCCACTGAGTTGCTCACTACAACGTGTCAATTCGATCTTTCTATTCTGATTCTATCTCTCCATTTCCATGGCACTACCCTGATTCAGTTTCTTGTTATTTCCTGTCTGTGCACCTGCTACAATCTCCCAATAGGTCCACTTATCTCCAACCTTACTCTAATCAGTCTATTTTCTCCAGAGATGAAAGAACGATCTTTAAAAATTAAAAATGTAATCATAATTCTTCCTCTGCTTAAAACACTTCAGTGACACCCACAGCCTTCAGGATAAAGTCCCAACTCTTTGGCAGAGAAATTCCTTCAGGGCTGCAGTTCAGCCTCATCTCTTACTCTCCCCACATGTACCACTGCCCACTTGCATTTGCCCCACACTGTCTTAACAATACAGAGCTACTGAAAATCAGAAACTGTGAAATGCTTTGGCATGCTTTGTGACATTCTATAAACCATTCCGTTTGCCAGGAATGTTCTCCCTGCCCTACTGCCACTTACCTACATCTCTGCTACAAGAGCCAGTTCAAGTGTTTTCTCCAATGAAGAGCTTTCTCTGACTCCCCAAGGACTCAAGCACCTCCTAATCTGTGGTATCTCTAAACATAAAAAAGACTTTCCATTACAGCATTTGTCATAATATATATAGTTTCCTTACTGTCCCTGACCTCTTAAAATAAGTTAGGTTCTTCTGCTAGATATACTCATAGCATCTTGCATTTTCTCTATTATAAAATTTTTGACATTTTACTGGAATTATTTTAACCATCTTCCCCAACAAAAATAAGTTCCTTGAGAGCAAGAACATGTTTGCTCATTTGCTGCTCTATTTCCAGGACCTACTACAGTGCCTGCCTCATAGAAGGTACTGAAGAGTAGTTGAAATATCGAGTGGCTGAATCTAGTTTCTCTCTCCTCACAGGATTTGGTGTACTGGATAAGTACACCATCATATATGAATAACAACAACAGCATCAACTGGTAATACTTTCCGAGCTCTTGCCATGCCAGGCATGTATTTGCTAAATGAATGAGTGTGGGAAGAAGGCAAATTGTGTAAGGTATATTTACTACTTTGCCAAAGTGTATAAAATCGAGCTTCTTAAATATCACACGTGGCCACTAGAGGTTTCTATTTTAGTACCTAGCTGATGAAAAGTTGGAGAGCACGGAATGTGCAGCGTGCCTGCATGGACAGGTAAAACTGCCTTTGTTTGCTAAATTTACATTTACATTTACTTTCTCAAGAATCCATTCATTTGGTAGAACATCTTTACATGAACATATACAAACATGTGACAATCATTATGCTCAAATGGATGAGATTCAAAGTTTCTGAAGTGTCTATAAAATGTATTATATGAATATCTGTATACATTCCCACAGATCAAAGAGACCAGAGTTCACATAAATAAAGCAGAGTGCAGGGGTGTCACTGGGGGCAGGAAAGTTTAGTTGAAACGTGGGCTCTGTCAGAGACAGATATCAACTAGAAAACATGGACAGTTATAACTATAAAGCTGCCTCAAAACTAAAACTACAAATACAGACAAGCAAGTATGGAAAGCTTGGCGAAAAGGCACAAAGCAGGGAATATTACATAAAGAGGAGACAGAAGAAATAAATAAGAACACTGGTCACATTTAATAAATTGGCTAATGCATTATTGGTGACGCATTTTTGAAAATAAGAAGCACATGAGACATACACCAAGGAATGTTCTGACATTCAATATTTATAGGCTTTGGAGTATTACTCCAGTGAAGAAAAACAAAAATCAAAGTCTGATGATGTCCTAACTATATAGATTCAAAATAAAAAATAACTTTGGGTTCTTCTTCTTTTAAAATCTATTCTATATCCAACACCCAAACTTTTAAAAACATTGAGTAATGCAATAGGAATTTAGAGACCACAACAGGAAGGCAAAGAGAAAGATCACAGCTTATTTCGGATAAAAAATGTATGTAAATTACTTTACATGTGATAATTCTGACACTTATTGCCAACTGAGTATATTCAAATATAAAGTTAGTCTATAAAGTATTTAGTTAAAACCTAAATAAATTAACAGCTAAGTAAATTTCCAAGATAAGATCTCAAGGAAATTACTAAAATGGAGAATAAAAAAAGAAACCACTAAGTTTAAAAGGGAGACAACTATTTCATCCTGAAGGTAGGCAGAGAAAGAAATTGGGTACAAAGAAAAGCAAAGAAAAAGCTCCTTTACGCACGCATGACCATACAAGACACACAACACACACACACACACACACACACACACACACAGAGAGAGAGAGAGAGAGAGAGAGAGAGAGAGAGAGAGAGAGAGAGAGAGAGAGATACATCTTAAGGAAAAAACGGTGATCTTCAGATGCTCTGATACACAGCTGGCATGAATTAAAATTTTCGTTGTTAGCAATGTCAGTCAGGAAACAGGAATTCAAAGATTTTTTATTTTTTAACGGAGAAAATATACATAAAAGAGAGAGACAAGGAAGACAGATATCCATTCTGCCAGTGGTAGGATGAGTATGGATTAGAAGTCAAGAGACAAGTTTTGTTGCCAGCCTGGCTGTGTATAGTCTCACAAGTTCTTCATGTCTCTGAGTCAGTTTCCACAATTGTAAAAAGAGGAAGTTGGATACATGACAGTTATGATCTATTCCACCAACTCCAAAATCCTATAAGTTTGACAGAATATCTTGAGTCGAATTTGTCATTAATTTCTACCAACACATTCACAAAACTACCATAAAAAGTAGAAAATGATGGAAGCTAATTAAAAACACAGCATCAGCAATAAAGATGTACTATGGTCACAAATATGCTATAATTTTAGTTAGTGATATCTTTTAAGAACTCATAAAAAGGTGACTGCACAAGATCTAACTCCCTGAGTATTCTACCATCTAAACAAAAGATATAACAAAATATATAACATGTACCCTTTTTTTATAAGATGAGTCTTCAAACAATTTTTTTTCCTTTGCATTTTTAGATAATAACAAAAGACACATCAGAGACTAAAAGTTGAATTAAAATCACTAGACTCATCTGGTTTAAGATAGTGGGATGTAATTAATTATACTCAAAGAGCTTCTGATTTGACCAACAATCTAAGCATTTACTTTTAGGAAAGAGAAATAAATGTATTTATAGTGAATGCAAGGCAATAACTAAATGATTCTAATGAATAATAAGCAAGATTTGTTTTCAGAATATCACCCCATTTTTAACTATTTTATGATATAGCTAAGTATTACACTAATCATACCAATTACCACAACACCATCATGTTCAAAATCTGTACCTACAAAATACATTCAGTGCACTCAAGATAAGTTAAGCTGATATGGTTCCTCGTCTCTTATTGCTTCCTAAATACTATTAGTCATTAAGAATAGATTTTTCCACTCATCACACATAGAATTAAATAGTCCCTGAGCAGTGTAGTAAGCACAGTATGTAAGGCAATTAAAATTGCAATAGAAGAGAAGTGGACAGAGAAGCTTGCTAAAAGAACAAAATATACTCTGAAGAGGAAAAATAATATATAAGCTTGCACATAATTTTATTCTGTATAGTTTAATACTTTAAAATCTATTTTAAGCACCACAATAATTAAAATGGTTCAAACAGGAATCTCATGGAAATCACTTCTTGAAGGCTATTGCTTTCCCTTATCCCCTTCTAGTCTCCTATTAGATATTTTTCTTGGCTATTAAATATGTTCCTTGGATGTTTCGTCTTTTGAAAAATTTATGTTGTGCTGTAATGGTTTACATGTTTAATGTTCACTCCTGGTCCAGGAATTTTGCTGGTTTTAAGGAAAACAAAACAAAACATACAATCTTCCTTTATCTAAAAGGCCCATCATTTGGCTGAAATGGCTGAGGTTCCACCAAGCAGACAGTAGTACTCAAGTACAAAGTCACCACCTCTAATAAAATCCATTAACTGAAATGTGAATACACTTAACACTACCAAACTATACACTTAAAAATGGCTGCAATGATAAATTTTATGTTCTATATATTTTACCAAAAAAATTTTTAAGTAGGAAATAAATTTATAAGAAATACTCCAATATCTTCCAAGGGGAAAAAAAAAATATATATATATATATATGTATTAGTTGAAAGGTATTATGATGCAGAGAAAGTATAGACTTTTAAAAGCTTTTTTAATATTGGTTTTGGAAATCATTTTAATTTTCTAAACGAGTCGCTCTCAACCTAAACACTTACAAATACTAGATGAGTGATAGTGTTCAAGTTGTTTAATCTCTGAGACTTAGATTTCTCATTTATGAGTGGAAATAACAGTATAGATTTCATAGAGTTGTTAAAAGCATTAAATGAGATAAGGTATGTAAAGAGATTAGTAAGCCCATAGTAATCACTTCATCAGTGCTGTTACTATTATTATTATTACTATGAAGATGATAATAGAAAAGGAAGTAGGATAAATGAGTTTGAGGAGTTAACATTTACCATCTCATTTACTGTTTTAAATTCAACAAATATGTGTGATTTAGACCAACAGTGTTATCAATTGCTAACCCATTCATGATGTTACATGTTTAAGATATGAAGACAAGGGGTTGACCTTATACTCTAGATACACAGGCCTCTGAACCTGAAGGCTCAAAACAGCATGGTGCCCTTAGTCATTCTCCCTTAAAGCAGACACTGAAAGATGGGAGACACCTCTAGGCTGGGAGATTCTCTGGTAATCAGTGGCACATTAAGGACACAGGATACCCTTATTTCTTTAGAAAAAATTTGCAATTTTTTTTTTTAATCCTTGAAAGGGCAGTCGATCCTCTTTGATATTATAGAATAACATGTACACAAGGTATAGAAAAAAACTTTCCCAACTTTTGAAACTACAGGAAAAGGCCAAGGCGTTCTGCTGGGAAATCTAAAGTAAAACATAGAGTTTCTATTCTCTGGAAGTAAAAAAGCCATCAGGTCTCTAGAGAGCTTTGGCTGGACGGAATAAAGGTAAGGGACCAAAAGGATTCAGAAATACTCTTAAGTAAACCTTTTGGAATTGCACTATGTTTCTCTGGAAAGACAACTGAAAATTTTTACCATCTTTCACTTGAGCCATAAATATGAAGAATCAGTGTTGTTTCTGGTCTAAAGACTGTACTTTCACACTACCAGACCATAGACTTTGGATCCGAGCTCCACCACTAATTGGGTGTCCCTGAGCAAACACCCTAACCTCTTGTCAGTTTCCTCATCCAAAATTGAAGAAGATTATAGGGTCTACCTACCTCATGCAGTTGTAGAGATTAAGTCAGCATATGTGCGCGTGCGCGTGCGCACACACACACATACACACAAACACAAAGACTCAACAATGCCTGACACAGAGTAAACAGTACATGATTACTGGTTATTATTACTATGTGAAATGGTAGTGATGTTTTCCAAATAAATTAGCACACAAAGTTTCTCAAAGGATTTTTTCATTAAAAAGGAATAAAATTTCAAAGTTTAGATAGATATTGAACAGTTCACAATTACTAAAGAAAATAAAGACATGAAATCAGGACCAAGTTATCAACTTCAGAACATTCCTGTACCTGGAATGTTCACTATGTGCTTGTCTAGAAAGTAAGTCCCAATTCCCTTGGAGGCTTCTCTTGATCCTAAGAAACAATCATCACAGGGTCTCTTATCTCTTAGACTTACTGACACCACTGCTAAAACAATAATGTATTGTACAGAGTAGTTCCCAAGTCTGTTTCCTTTATTCTATTTTAACATATGTTTCTTTGTCCACTATCTCTCTACTCCTTATTAAATTTAAACTCCATTAGGACATACAGTCTATTGCCTATTTTGTTCACTGCTATATCCTCAGTGTTGGGAACAGTGCCTGGCACAGAAGATGCTCACTAAACATCCGTTAAATATAAGATCTTTAAAGGGAACATATCTTTTCATCTTTACTAGCTCTTATTAGTTCATATTAAGTAGATAATTTTTTTGAAAGAGAATGAACAACAGGCATATCAAGTGTGTACTCAAATTCTGTCTTTAAAAATCATCATCATTTTTTAGTAAACAGTGATACATTATTTTATGACTACAAAAGTATGAGCATTTACATACATTTTTCATTTAGTCTGCACAACTTTACAGGCAAATATTATTTCTATTTTAGAGCTTATTAGTTTAGAAAACTGACTTGCTTGTTCAAAGTAGTAGTAGTAGGGTATCATAGCCAGAATGAGAATCCTGACTTGTAAGCTTGTGCTCCTAACTATACTACATGTTCACAGTGGCATACTGGTAAATGCAATATTTGATTAAAGTCAAATACAGAGGAATTTGAGCCCTAGAAAATGGTGTGTAAGGACAAGACAGCCAAATCCCTTTCAGAAATCACTACCTAATTAGGTCGTGGGTACCAGAAGGAGGCAGCACCACTTCCTGGCTCTCACTGGGGAAATCATAATGTCTTCGAATCACTGCCTGGCTCCAAATTATACCCAAAACAGGGCAGAACAGTACAAATCACCACACACCATGGAAAAACAGACTCTCAATACCTGTTTGCGGATTTGATTCAGTCTTTCTACCATACCCTAGGAAGGTCTATGACTTTCATCTACTAACATGGTTTTCAACACTGACATCAGAATCAAGTGGGAACTTCCAAAACATACCCACACCTGGAGATAGGGGAAGACTGGTAATG
Source organism: Pteropus medius (assembly GCF_902729225.1). Lineage (NCBI taxonomy): Eukaryota > Metazoa > Chordata > Mammalia > Chiroptera > Pteropodidae > Pteropus > Pteropus medius. The sequence goes on along the minus strand of NW_024340701.1, from coordinate 14,027,503 downwards.
AAACACCTCTGGAGACTGATTTTCTTCTTTAGACCAACTCTTTAAAAAAAAAAAAAAATACTGTTCTATTTTTAATTACATGAGAGACACACCTGCATAGCCAGACTGATATCTACTAATTTCCTGGAATACCTTGGGCATTTCATAGGAGGGATGTAATTAGCAGGTATTGCAGTAAATCTGAGCATCTCTATGCTTATATTTTAGCTCTCCATGGTCATTTCATAAACACTAATATTTACTATTTGGGCATTTCTGAAATACTGTAACAGACATATCATTTTCAGGATTTCCTCCTCCTCAGCAATGCCTTCTAGTATGAAGCAGAAACTATCATGAAGAAACATTGTTAAAAGGAGGGCTACCCTGTGAGAAAGCACCATCCCGCTGATAAGCATTTGCCTCCTACCCTCTATTTTTACTCTCGCCCATTAGACACAATGGGATGTTTTGCCAAATTCGTATTCCAGAGGAGCCATGAAATTCCCGCAAAGTTCAACATCAGGCCTGACTTAAGATCTTTGAGACCTCCTGCTAACTTCATGCCCCTGCAGCTGCCTTGCTAAGGCAAGCTTTTGATCTGTACTATCTGGATTTCAAGCTGATATACACACAGCCTCTTTGATCTCTTATTAAGTGGCTTCTGGTCTCCTGATGCCTTTAGTCTTGCTGCAGTGAAGTTTTTGGAAGTCGGTCATCATCCTGAGCACACTGCAAATTCCACACACCAGGAGTGGGCTCCCTTCATTCACCCACTTTACAGGCTTGAAAAGCAGTCTTTAAGCCATGAGAGACTATCCCCAGTAGCCACAATCAATCCACTCCATGAACACCCTACTAAGAATTATTTTTCAAATGAAGGAGCTTAAAATGATTTAAAGGGTACAGAACTTTCCCATAGAAGGAAAGGAAGCAAATCCTCTGTGAAAAGAAATCTTCAGCTCAGTTGGCACTGGAGCTTACAGTACTTTGATGTTAATAAAAATAAATGTGGATAGGAATCACGGATGGGCAAAAAATGGCCTTTATCAGTTCCCCTAAGTTCTGTTAAGCAAAAGTGACCTTTAAATGCAGCTGTGTGATTTGTTCAACAAGTAAGCCTTACGAAACATATGAAAGAACACGGACACTACCATTAGCAGATTGACTGCATTTTTCTTAGTACTAATATCTTAATGCTACATGGGTGAACTGGAACCAAAGAGCTCCTTAAAAAAAAAAGACAAAGTAACAACAAAAGAAAAAAAAACAAAAACACAAATATTGGTGGCCATTAAATCCTTTGAGCATTACAGTGGAACTATATAATAACTTGCAATACATTACTGTCTTCTATATCTTAGATTCTAGACATAGCTTTGGCTTGGATCTGACTTTTTAATATTACTAATATATATACAGTTGACTCTTGAACAACACAGGTTTGAACTGCACAGGTCCCCTTATATGAATTTCTTTCAATAAATGCTTTATAATTCTCTTAACAACATTTTCTTCTCTCTAGCTTACTTTAAGAATACAGTATATAATAAATATAGCATACAAAATATGGGTTAATTGACTGTTTATGTTATTAGTAAGGCTTCCAGTCCACAGCAGGCTATTAGTAGTTATGTGTTTGGGGTGTCAGAAGTTATATACAAATTTTTAACTCTGCGTACCTAACCCCTGCATTGTTCAAAGGTCAACTGTACTACTACTATTATGTTAAAATTACGTCAATATCTATCAAATTTTATATCCCAGATTCTATAAACCAATCAGCTAATATGAACATAGAGATTGGGCTTACGCAAGTTACTGAACACTATGTACTGATAGTAGCATTCATTCAAATTCACTCAGCATTCAACTTTGGTGGTAAAAATTAAAATCCTTAATTTCTTCCATTTTTAAACTCTATTTTCTGATAAACAAGATTAAGACTAGTAGAAGAAAGAGAACAGACTTCTTCTGGGCACAATATCAAAGTCTGGATATAGTTTATGCCCCCTTAGCTATGAAGGTCAATAAATTAATTAATGCCAATATAAAGTTGAAACAAAACTGGTAGTTATATATTGCTATCACTTATTCTGTTCATATCATGGAAGACCATTAGCACATTCATGAATTATGTGCCTGACTACACTTTATTTTCCAAGAGAATTATCTGAATAAAGAAATGACTCTGCATAAGGAGGCATCATTTTAAGTGGCGTAAATGCATGTGAGGCTCATAGTTATGTTCAAGAAATTTGGTAAAAATATACCAAAATTTAAAAGATATATGCTCTTTTGATGGTCAATTCCACTTTTAGGAATTTATCACAAGATTTACTCACCTTTTTTCAAAAGAGTATGACAAGGATATCCACCACAGCCTCATTTGAAATACTTACCAACTAGGTACAGGAGATTCGTTAAATAAATTACCGTACGTCAACAAGAATATACTATGCAGTCATTAAAAAGAACTAGGTAGCTCTATAAATGCCAAAATGAATGAACATATAATTGAGAGGAAAAAAAAAAGCAATGTGCTTAAAACGTTTATGACATATTCCATTTATGTATAAAAAAATTTTTAAAAAGCAGCCAAAAAACTATCACTTATCTAACCATGCATGTATAAAATATCCTGAGAGGATGGACAAGAAAAATAGGAGTTTTATCTGTGAGAAGTGAGGGATTATGGTCAGAGGTAGAATTACTTGTCATGGAATATCTTTATGTACCTTTGAATTTTTATGTTGTATGTATGTAATACTTATAAAACATTTCTAATGTGCTCAGAAAGTCATTCTGTTGTGAATATGAGAAAAACATAAATTTAAAACTACATACATGAAATTTATACACTCCTTTCCTACAATTTTTAAAAGTCTTTTAAAAAAGAATTCCATCTAATAGAGTTAGCAGTTAGGCAAAAACTGCACACTTAAGTTTTTCTCACAAATACTAAGGTATACCATATCCAAAAACACAGCAATACTGCAATATTTTATATTCATACTATTTGGGTTCTATAACCTATTGCTTCTATTAAGAAAAATTAATTGCTGTTAATTTTAATAGGGAGTAATAGTTTCACTATTCTTTTTAATGAACCATCATTTGCCTGTGGTCTTTCAAACAACTTTTTAAAGCATTACTAACAGTATTTACATTATGAATCACCTCTTAGTGGCTGTGCTATTATGCTTTCTATTTTTATCTCAGTGTCAGAGGTAAACCCAAATGCTTTCAAAAATATCTGCTTTGACAAAAATTGAATCCATCCATATCAAGAGGGGAGAGAAATGAGGCAGGGATGTAGGAGGAAGAAGAACTATTGGTTAATAAATTTTACCTGCTAAATCATTGAAATTCAAAAGTATCAAGAATGGCAATATCATGGCTAATGTTCAAAAATTGGCTAATGTCAAACATATCTAGTGATTTACAATCATGAGGGGTTATTCAAAGTTCAACATAAATCAAAACACCAGAAAATATCCACTTGTCATCTTTAATTTATAAGGTCAACTGAAGGTAAAATCCACAGTTCTAAATTTATTTCTAGCTTTTTGGTAGAAATTAAAAATTACAGACTCTCAGACTACCTAAAAATTTCTTTATTATTAAACATTAACCCATAAATTACTTGCACTAACTTAGGATTCTTAAATTTGTAATTATTTTCATTTGAAGCAATAAACACTAGCTCCTACACAATGTGCATATGAACACACTATATTAATTTTTAATACTTACTAAACTTTCATATAAGCATTAAAAATGAGAATACTATCTAGCAGTTTGTATTTAAGATACAAAATTTTTGCAAGCTGGAAAAATAAGATCTGCTATGATAAATTTGTTACAGGGATCCCCGGTAATAAAATGCACATGGAAGCACCACTCATAAGGAAAGGAGCAGTATAGTACGGTGGTTAAAAGTACAGATTCTGGAAGCCAACAACGGAGTTAAAATTCTAGTTCTGTCATATACTAGCTGTGTGAACTTAGACTAGTTACTAAACCTCTCCGTGCTTCAGGTTCCTCATCCCTAAAATAAGGATAATAATAGTACGTACTTCATATGGTTCTTGTGAGGAACACATAAAGCATTTAAAACAATGTAACTAGCAAATAGTAAACACTCAATAAATGTTAGCTATTATTATTGATTTGTATTAATTTTATTTATATAAATATTAAGATTAATATTAGTCTGAGCACTAATAATATTCCAAGGAATAAAGACATTACACATAAATATTGGAAAATTAAGATAAAGATAACTAGGGCACAATATGTAAACCACACCTAGGAATTGGCAAGAAACAATACTATAAAAACTTATAAACAAATTTCTGAGGGTTTTATGTTGCTCAAAAACACAGTACAAAGTTAAGCCACAATATTCATGTTCTTGACAAATTATGCACATTGCTGTTTTCCATGACAGAATCTCTTAAGGCATGACACTACAGTGAACAATGACTCTTTGAGTATGGTACACATACCGGGCAGGATTTTAACTAGCCATCACATGGAGTAGTATCTAGGCACAGTTTAGACTAACAAATATTCTACTTTCATTCAGATCACAGCCAACAAAGCTATTATCACTTTACCATAAAATCTAATGAGAAGACTTATAATCTGAATCATATGTACTATATCTTCCCTGTTGCTCTCTCTTTTTCCTTCACCCCAATCTCTTTAAAATGTCTTTCATGAAAATGAATTTCCACACTTTCTTCTTTGGCCATATGACTGAGCTACAGAACCATATATCAGATTCTGCTCCTTCGTTTCAGGTATAAAGACATGCTTCTGTTCTCTGCTCAACTATACAACTATCATCAAAAATTAATCACTGAATCACCTGTCCAGATGGCTACCCTGTATTTCCATGGCCAACTCGAGATCTTTTATCTGCTCACTCATCTTCTCCTACGGTTTGGCTCAATTTATGTAAAAAGCAAATTTCTGGCCAATATTCTACAATTGGATAATTCACATATGGCTCATTAAGAGTTGGCTGCATTTTAGAATGTAATTTTACAATTAAATTTAGACTTCACTAAACAAAGGCATCTAACATTAATTTTCCTAATATAACTAGATAGTAGAAAATTGAGAATTCATACATACTGTAGTATGGCTCCATCTTTGAGAAAAATATCAAAACTTTTTGTCTTTATTTTCTAAATTGGACAATTATTAATAATACATTGTCATAATTTAAAATTTCCACTTCTTTACACATTGATTTATTTAACCCAAAACAAACCTTTGCGCTAGTCGTTGCATTATCCCCACTTTACAGATGAATAAATTGCATAAGCGCCCATACGATAAATGTTGTATACAATTTTGTCAGGCTCTTGGGAAATTTAATATTCTAGAGAAAACCCCATTAATGAGAAAAGTGGTTGACTAAAATTAATAGTCCAAAGTAAATTTTCAATCTCTTCAGTACTGCTAATGCAGGTCCTTTACAATATAGAAGCTTTCTCATTCTACTCCCTGTGGCCAAGATTTTTCTACTTTACTTCTTATTCTAAATATGCTAAGCCTGTGGCTGGGGTGGGGGTGAGGATCTGCATTGGTCCTATTTACCTACCTAATAAATTCCTATAGGACACATCAAATACAATAATAACTAGGAATGTGGCCTTTCATGACTTTTGCTAAACCTTCACCTGGCCTTGCAAAAAATAATTTATTATCTAATTACAACAAGATGGTATAATCAATTAACTTGCCCCAAACCAAATTTTAAATTGTGTTTACATGTCATTTAAATGTCACAGTAGATAACAATTCTACATAGTTCTATAGTTGTATATAGAAAACATGCTGTATACAACTATAAGCGTACTTAAGATTGACTTAAGAAAAATATTTAGTTTATGACTTCTTCCAAAGTTTAGCTATAGAAGTGAATAAGCTGAGCCCTTTAACATAAATCAAAATAGCATTTAGACAATCAAGTATTCTATCAGTTCTCCAAGAAGCACAAAAACAAAAAGAATATCTAATACTTCTTTTGCAACACAATTACTATGTATAATTTGTGCGGAAATAAATGTCGGTACTGTATGTGTAATGATGATTGTAAGAAAGATGAGACAAGGGAAAAAACCTAGAGTTTTATAAATAAAAATAAAATTCAAAAAAAACAAAGGTGTGTTACAATGTACACCTATAGGGATGCAGTGAAGAAAAAAACATTTCATACTTAGAACTGACTATATCTTTTTTAAAAAAGTGTAAAGCTCAGAACTCATAAAGAAATGTTTCTGTTAACTAGGGATTAAACTCGTAAGGACTAACAAGTTTTTCTTTCCATCTTTTACTGAAGTTTGTTTTTGCTTTTTGAATTTATGAAGCACTTCTCTGCTTTATCATGTGCAATATTCAAAATACAAAACTTTCAGATAATTTTGTTTAACAAGATAAGAGCAACCATTATGATATATTTATTATGTAAGAATGCAAATATATACAGATTCCAATGATAAAGGAAATGTAGCTGAATATCTAAGACCATATCTGAAAGGGTTTTCTAAACTAAATTCTAATTATCAAAATGATTAACAAAAAATCCCACTGAATGTGTTCATTTAGTCTCAGTTACTTTTAGCTAAGCTAAACTTTACCCACTCATTCTGCAAATATTTGTTAACCACCTACCATGTGCTAAGTAATAAATAGAACTACACTGGGGAAGAAAAACATGAGATAGTACCTGCCATTTGTTTTATACACTCTAATATTAACCAACATATAAACTTCCAGAATCTTACAGTATTGATATCTTCATAAAAAGTATTTCCCATAATATGCATTATTTGGAATCAACAACTCATAATTCAATAATATTCCAAAGAGAAGTTCTAATAACAAAGAGGGTTATCTGGCACAAAAATATGCCAGCGAAAACAAAACAGATATAATCTATTTCAGTAATCTTAAATTACACTGCCAAAATATGGAATTTAATGTCTTACATAATGCTCAAAGTATTTTTCTTTTAACCTATTCCCGAATGCCTTATTATATTAAAAATAAAAGAATTGATTTTTATATCACTTGGCATTTTACGTGCTTTGACAGAGTACATTTTGCTTTATTAAACCACAATGTGTTTAGGCAGCACAAATGTATTAAAATATGCATCTTAAAAATGAAGCTATTTCTTGCCAACAGTTTTAATTCTCCATGATAATCAGAAGGTCTAAAAATACTATAAACTGGTAAACTGATAAGGCATATAGATGTCTTATGGTTACCTTGCACATCCTCCCCCCAAATGCATCAATAATTTATCCTAGTTATATCTGGGGTATAAAGAAATACATAAATATTATGTGCTCCATTATCAAATATAAATATACAATTTTACCAAGAACATATCTACTTAAGTTCATTGAGATTAATAAGTAAGCAAAACTATAAAAACCTCCATGTGAAGGGGAGGGAGAGGAGAGTGAAACTTGGGAATGACTACTAATATGTATAAGGTTTCTTTCTGAGGTGATGAAAATGTTCTAAAATTAGACTGTGGTGATGGTTGCACAACTCTGAATATACTAAAAGTAACCAAACTGTATGCTTCAAATGGGTGGCTTCAATGGTATATGAAATATATCTCAATAAAGTTGGGGGGAAAAACTTTCCATATATAAAAAATCCATCAAGTTCCAGTCTCTAAAAGCATCCATGGGTATAAAGCTATTGCTTTTCTTATTGGCAAGATATAATATCATCCATCATTTTATTCACTGAGAGAGCTATCAGTTTTAAAGGTAACAATGAAAATTATAACACCCTATCTTTGGACAGTAGCATTATACATCAAATCATTTAGTTTTGCCTAAGTTAATTGATGCCTTAAATAATTACTACTTCATATAACATTAATACAAATTAATCACTCCAAGAACTCTATAGAGGTTCTTATACCTGGTAATCCAAAATGCTGAATCCCAGGCCTTTATGATCTTTCACTAGTTCGACAATCTTGATTTCAGGAGACCACAGTGCTAATTCCCCATCATCATCTTCTTCAGCATTGACATCTATATTGTGGTCAGCCTGAAACACCAAAGAACACAAAAGCTTCAAAACACTATTCTTTCAGTTCTGACAAGTACATGTCGGGAATCTAATAGCTTCTTTTCAAAATGGGGATTCTCTTTGGCATGCGGAGTTCTCTTTTTTTTTTAATTTTTTTAAAAGGGGCATGCACTGGGGCACATACAGTCTAGTATAAAATTTCATAAAAATTAAAGGACTTAATAATGCAGATTGTTCATATAGTTTTTAATGTAAATTACCTGTTTCATTCAAAGTATTAACACTGACCTCTTATACTTCAATGAGTTCTGTCATCCCATTAGAAGCATAAAAGGAAAAATATGTAATTTAAGAAAAAAATGAAAACATCATACAAAGTTAAAGCTCATTAAGATATTTAGGTAGCAATATCTGAATTCATAATTACAGTAAAAGACAGAGAAAGATGCCAACGCAGAGAGCGGGGCAGGACAAGACACAGAGAAACCACTCTGTTGGCTCCTAGAAGTTTTCAAGAAAAAGTTAACTAGAAAAATAACGTAGAAAAAATTCAAGTCTTTGGGAATCATGTAAATCTAAAAACGGGTAAAAATCACTGAGTTGAAATACTAAAATATGATCTTGGAGGAAGTAAGTCAGCACAAGGTTCTTGGTTATCTTCCCTGACCTCATACTCCCAAATCCCATTTTTCTAGGCTTCCCTTCCTTTCAGGAAAAAGAGTCATTGCATATGGAATTCTAGGAAGCTAAAGAACACAGGGTAAATAAGGCAACTATGAAGAAGAATAGCTCCTTCAACCTTCAGTTTTTATACTATTTAAAGCACCGCATTGTTTTCATATGATTTAACATACTCCAAATACTCTAAATTTCTATTAGAAGTTCAAGAATTATCTTCTTTTTCTCTGCAGTACTAAGCAATTAACACAATGCTTGGATCCTAGGTTAGAATGGAAACTGTGCAGGCTACTATAGAGTTTACCATGGTTATCCACTCAACCCACATAGTGTCTGGCTCCTAGGAGGCATGCAACGACTATTTGTTCAATACATTAATAAACCATCCATCTTATAGTGAGTTTCCTTTGAAACTTTTTTAATAAAGTTACAGAGTAAATAATTTTTTAAAGTAGACTTCTTAAAGCTTTGGGTGATCTTAGTAAATAAAATGAAAGCATTATTTCTACAAATATAATTTTGAGTCACCTCTACAAGAAAATTCATTTAATGGTATCAAAGGTGGGAGGAAACCCCTCTAATATGGAAGAATAAGGCATCATAGCTAATACGAAAACATATTTAAATTAGGGTTGGTCCAGATATCAAACCATCCTCGCAGGACATGGAAAGCCAATACTCAATCCATGGCGGATTGACTAAACATGGGAACAATTTCTTGGTTCTTGAATTACAAAACTTGAAATTAGTGGGAATGTTCTGGATCAATAACTTCTGTATATATCAGTCTCATGTGAGGAAATGATACACTTAAAAAGAAAACACTCACACCTTCTAATAAAGAGTAAAGTTCCAATTGCTAATACAATATGATTGATATTTTACTGGGGCATTTAATACCTTTGCTGATTAATGAGCATTAGAACTTTGGCTGAGCTGCCTAACCAGAGTTCAGGAAACTAAAATGGCATTAGGAAAACTTAAAGAAGAGACGGATGGAAAGGAGAGCCTGGATTTTAAGAAACCACATGAAATTATAAAACCCATGTTTATAGAAATTTCAAGGCATTTAAGTTATATAAGATATTATACTCCAACCTGAAATATATCACTTTGATACAATCAATTCTGCATAACTCTTGTATTTACAGAATGGAAAGCAATCAACTAATGGGCAGCAAGCCTGACATTTAGCATAATTCAGAGCTGTTGTTTACCCATTGTGGTAAAGTATGACAGATGGGAGCACAGAGTCAGCAAGCTGAGTTGGTGATTTACACACCCTGTAAGATTAGATTAAAGGCATTTTTATCAACTTTTAGAGGTAAGCCATCACCCACATTCAATTTTAATAAAGATGACAAGAATCACAAAAGGGTGGCATGCGAACCCTTACTTGAAGTATGTTTTAACTAAAGGTAAACATTTAAAAAAAAGTTTCTTAATCAATAATCAATAATTTACTAAACACTTCTCATATGCCCAGTACAGAATTAAAACACTATGATACAAAATAATTTTAAGATATGTCCTCTACTCACAGGAACTAACAGTTTTCCTATAAAAACAAGCTTAATATACACTAAAGTATCTGTGACTACAGGACACGCTATGCTGCTAGACTCTTATGTACTTTAGGAGATTGGAAAACAAAGATGGGTGGACGAGGGGAGTCAAGAATAGCTAGCGCTAACTTTTACTGAGCACTTTCCATGTGCAAGGCATTGCGCCAAGAACTCTGCTCACATTACTTCATCTCCTTTTCATACAAACTGATGAGGTGGGTAAGTACGATAACAATCCCCCTTTTTCAGAGGAAGAATATAAACAAAAAGTCAAATTATTTGCTCCAAGACTGACAATCATTAAGTTGCAGAGGCAGGATTAGGGTCCACGTATCTTAAAATTCAGACCAGAGGCTGGTAAAAGAGAAGCCCCTGTGTACCTAAACTGTTGTTAATGGAATTATAATCTAGAAGAGTCTGAAAAAGGGGGAAATAGCATAAAAGATGAGGTTACAAATGGTATAAGATAACAAAGCATGTGCTTAAAACTGTTTTCATAATTACAAAGCTCTTAAAAAAAGAGTACCAAGGCACAGAAAGTGTTATTTTATTCTGACCTTCTGAAAGCTTTTACAGCAATATTTAGACCCACTTCGAAATTGGTCATAGATCTTCATGTTTTTAAGGCTCTGAAAAAGGAAAGTTCATTAGATAGTCAACGCTCACCAACATCTTAAACTTTTAAGATGAACTGAGTTGAACTGAGAGCCAAAAATAATGAGCCCAGACGATTATTTTTAAAAAGTCCTCTAAAATCAAAGTGCATGCTCATTAATGTCACCAATATTTCAAGAGGAAAAAAGGAAAATTTTATGACATTAAATAAAAAGTAACAATTTGAAAAGCTATGCATTGTTGCCATTGAGAGCTAATGTAGTGAAATAAAAGAAGGGGGAAGTATTCCCCCCTCCCTTTATACTGCAATACTCTCTTTGGGGCATCCTTGATGAATGGGCGTGCCTATGGCAACCACAGTATATTCATTTAGTACCTCCTTCTCTGGTAGAGAGGCTTCAGTGGTCCTTGGTTCATCTACAGACGCTTCATCATCAAACAACCGTCGACAGCAAACCAAGGTAAAGGGAGGTGGCACTTCTTTAAGAAAGGAGACTGCTTCTCGGCGAGATTTCCCATAGAGCTGTACACCATTGACCTAGAAAGACACGGGATAAGTCAGAATTGATGAGACCGCGAATGAAAAAACAAAAATCTCTTGTTTGCATCAATCTATCAAAATGAAAACAGGGTATTGTTTTACTTTCCCTATAAATAAAGGGCCTAAATTTAATCATATTATTTTAGCAATAACTAAAAACATTAGAAATACTTAAAATTTATAAAAACTAAGGCTAAATCTTTATCAAACTTGGGTGAAAAAGGCATAAAATATGTGCAGAGTATCACTTTTACTGGGTGAGTGAACTGCCTAATTTTTCATACCTCCATGGTTTCCCCTTTCTGTACCCCAACGTTGTATTCTCTCATCTACTTCTACCCATCTCTCCTTAAACACATTAAATATCATGTACAGCCTTCTTAAAACAATTTCCTTTTGCTGTTTTCAATTTGTAAGAATATCAGTACAGATATCAACACTGATTTTAAGGTTGTTAATACTGCTGAACTTACAATGTGTAGGTAACAAAATCTAGGATACTAGGCTGTCAAAATTTAGCATCAGTTCACAATTTTCTTTCACATCCCATAAACTCTTAATACCAGACCTAGAAAAATTGCTTCTATAGAAAAGAAATACATATAACTTTGCATCATTTCTATTCTTACATGGTCTGCTGGCACGGTCATCAAATATAGGAAGTGTGTCAGTTTTCAAACTATTTTACGCGTGTCTCTTATGTTTAAAAAAACAAAAAGACAACCAATTGTTCCTTAGTAATGATTGCCTATTACAAAAATTTATCTAAATTTCATGCTATTTTTAGTGAACAATAACAGTATTTTACATCAAAGATGATTTAGAAAGATGTCTATTCTAATATTCTATATATATGACTTTAGCTTAAGGAGCTCTGTCAGTTCTGACTAAAAGTCACCAAAATTGCTGAGGCATGAACACAATCCAGGCAACAAATAATCTTCTCACATCTGACTCCTACCTTTCTGGGAGGGTTCAGTAGTATTATTAGTTTTAAAGACATTTCTGGTCTGGCATTAATTTCTGACAGGTGCAGTGCTAATATCCAAATAACAGGCAGGGCTGCCTTTCCTGGGAGGGACCTTTCCACAAAATCTGTCATTGCTCAGAGAGTAAGAGCACAGTGGGTTGTTGGAAACATCTCATCACCAGTGATCTGAGCCCTAAATCAATCCTCCCTAGGAACTACTCTCAGGCCTGAAACGTACCAAGCACTTAGCCATCAAGCCAGACAATCTCCCTGCCTCTTAATTATTTACAAAGAAATCACCACATAGTAGAAAGACCCACATGTGCTTCAGGGGAGCTAGCCCTAGAGGAAAAGTAAATACCATCTCTCAAGACTTTATGACTGATGAAGGGATCCAGGGGATAGGAAGTCCAGCAGCAGATGAAAGGTTTTCCTTGGAAGAATTACAAGTTAATTTTCACACAAAAATGAGTAAAGAGGTACCCGTCACTGGTCATACCATGTCCACAATGCCAACTAGTGCCCAGCACAGAAAGTTCTAAAACCAACCAAATGAGTATTAACCTACCTTAAAAATAAAGCAAGCACATACAATCAAAGGAGGGATTCTACTCATACACAAGTATTAGTTTGTGTTTCACGGTACTTCGACGAATTAGAAAATCACTTTTCAGGTTTTTATCTTGGAGTACATTTAAATATTTATTTAGCTCATTATTTATTCATTTGAATTGTCTCCAATTATTATAGCAGTGCCTGGTAGTCGTCCTCACTGCTCCCTATCGCTGAAGGGATTGGTCACATTTCCCATTACCAACTCCTACCTAAGGGGATTTATGGCTGCTGTAAATAGCTGCTCTGGGCTGAAACTTGGAGCAATGTTCTAACCCCAAAGCATATTTGTGTTTCTGGTTTAAGCTCTACATTACACACACACACACACGCACACTTTAAGTTCAGGAGTTTATTTGGCTAACTTTACAGAGATATTTTTTTCTACATTCAGTTACTCAGAAGAAGCCAATTTTTATTTTAGAGTTTACGATATTTCTCTAGGCCTTTCAACTTGAGACCCTCTTAAGTGCCATCAAGTCTCAATTGTTCAGACTGTGATTAGAAAACACACACGCATATTCATTTGCAGAGTACATAATACTGTAGGAGTAATGTGCCACTACATTACCTCATTCAATTCTCATTCATCCTATCCCATAAAGATTGTTTATGCCTTTTTCCCATGATAATATTGCCAGTTTCTCACAGTGAGACAATGCTTTATAGTTTACATGGGTGATATTCCATTAGATCCTCACAAACACGTAGTAAAGTAGGCATTTATTGACGAAGAAACTGATTCTCAAAAAAGCTAAGTGACATGCCAAAGGTACATGGTTAAACTGGGCAAATTCAGAACCAAAAGTAGCCCTTCTGAATTTTAAACCTGTGCTTCTTTCCGTATTCTAAGTTCTTTCACCAAAAATCAATACTTCAGGTCTTCATTCTACCTTATCACCCCACATTCTATTGCAAGGTAGTAGGCTCTGGAATTCTAATGCTGGTTAAGTCACAGAGGACAGACACTTATATTTGTTCTACTCAGATACAGCTAACATTTCTTTATCACCTACCATATACTAATAAATTAGACCTAAGACCACTGAATTACACACTAAAAATGCTTAAAATGTAAATTTTATGGTATGTATATTTTACCACAAAAAAAGTGAACTAAATTGGTTTTTGCTTATATTTCCATATCTTCCAAACATATCTCATTTTTCAGTACCTAATAACTACATATTAGAGGAACGGTTTCCAAATGGTCTCCAATCTACAGAATATTGTGTGTGATATGCACAAGGCTATGCCATGGGCCCTGAAAATCAGGAAGGAAGATGATTCAGAATAACAAAAATGACAACAAAACCCATAAGTGGTATTGTAAAATCTAGGGCATTCATCCGTCTATAAGCATCCCAATATCATTCTTTGAAAACCTTTAAAAATAAGCAACTTACTCCATCTTACAAGACTCTAATACCCTGCTCTCCCATGCTTATGACAGAATTTGACAACAATTAGTCATAGCACTTTTCCCTCTGACCTTGAAATTCAACACACTCTTCTAGGTGACCGGACACTGCTTTAAAAACAAAACAAAACACCCAATTGCACCTGACAAGAAACCAATTTGCTATCCTGGTCATTTCACTTTGAGTAAACATAAATTTTAGAAAGAAATCTCTACAATCAAGGCTCATTGGGTTCTAATCTTGGCTTAGACTACTAGGTTAATTTTATTAAACCCATCCTAGGGCTTCTTGTGGTTCCTAACTCTTTGGAGAAAGAACCCTCTATACAGAGTCTTCTCTAAGTTTGACCATTCCCCACATCTTTTTTAGGAGCTTAAGAAGTAGTGTGATGTATTCGAAAAAACAGTGAAAAGGGAGTTAGAAAACATGAATTAAAATCATCATTCTACCCGTATATAAAGTTGGAAGAAATCAATGCCTTATTTTCTTATATGTAAAATTTAGGGTTTTGGTGTTGTTTAGCTTATAGAATTTTCCAACCTAACAAAATCTTCCAAGAAAGTCATGTCAGAGCAGAAGTGTTCTAGAATTGGGTCTGATTGAAGAGAGGCTGGGGAGCCTGAGTGAGTCCATTAGATGTTGTCATGTTGTGAGAAGGGAGTCCCAAGGAGACAATCTGAAAACTAGTCAAGAAAACAAGCCTGAAGTTGTCCAGTTCTAATCCTTATTAGAAATAATCAACAAAACCTGCAAATAAATGTGATTGTATGTTGCAAATAATAGTCAGGGATTAGATTCTTAAACAGAATTTTGCTCAAAAAAGTGCTAATGATGATATCAAACCAAAATAGGACATTAGCTTCTTCTTAGTCAATCATTTAAATAAGCACTCAAATGGACATCTTAGGAGTCCCAAAAGATGGGTGAAATAAATTGAAAACATACTATCTACTTCCTTTATCATTACATAAGCTGTTAGTATTTTTCTTTGTCTTTTTTTTTCCAGCTTCATTGAAATATAATTTACATGTAACATTATATAAGTTTCAGGTATACAATATGATAATCTGATAAACATATATTGTGAAATGATTACAATGAGGTTAGTTAACAAATCCCTCATCTCAGTTACCATCTGTGTGTGTGTGTAATGAAAACATTTAAAATCTACTCTCAGCAACTTTGAGGTATACAATACTATATTAATAACAGTCACTGAGTTTTTTCAATCTAAGTAGGTCACATTACACTGGCCTTGGTGATAAAGTAATTCAGTGGATTTCTGGTGAGAACACATCCTCCCGGAGCTTAAAAAATTCCTGTCCTATGTCTGTTCCCTCATATATTTTACCTCAAGAAGTTCATCCTCTGGCTGAAGGAGGCTCAGTGTATCAACAGGACAACCTGGAGCAATCGAAGAGATATAATGGTGCCCATCAAAGGAATCCACTTCCATGCCAAGTCTTAGAGTGTGGATGGGCAGGAGCTGCAACAAAATACAGAGCAATGATATCAAACACAACGAGGCACACATCTGACTGTTAATCCTCCATCAAGTATTTGACAGAAAAGGCTCTCCCCTTGAATCAGGTCACCAAAATCCAAAATGAGGTCAATAAAGGAAAAACTAGCCTCGAGTAAAATATAAAGTCATTTGTCTTATTGTTGTCACTCTATTCGTACATGGTCTTTTAGATTCTTTGGGAATGGAGGGGCAGACATACAAAGTCCTACCTTCAATACTAAGCTCTAAGCACTCCAGACTTCCTAAAATTCCCAGTGTTTCACTTTTCTGCCAGGTTTCCCATTTCCTAGAACATCCTAATACCTCTTTATCGTCTAATTAATGTCCACTCACACTTCAATACCAAAGTAGTGTCACTTCCAGAAAGCCCTTCCTGATATGAGTTTATCCATCTACATCTGGGGTTCAACACCACCCTGTATGCATCACCATCACAGTTCACAACATACTGTTTTTAAAATATCTGTTTTCTTGATTGTTCTCCCAGATTGAGTGCAGAGACTGCATTTTTTCTCTCTATAACCTCAGGCTCCAGAACAGTACTAGGTACTAAACATGGGTTCGTTAAATATTATTTAATTGTAATTGAAAAAATTTTTAATGATTTTTTTAAATGTTATTTGAACTAATCCATGAAAGATGGTACCTCATTCAAGATATCTTTTTCCATTTCACCAACTTAAATGAGAACAATTTCTGCTTTGGGAAGAGGCATGCGTGTATAATAAGAGAGATAATCATCACTCCATCCTAAGATTGAGGCTGTTGGCTTAAAAGGATTCATATGAGCTAAGAAATAAGTCAAGGGGCAAGAAACTAGCCAATATCCAAGTAAAGAAGTGAGTGTCTTAATGTCATTGGCTGTAAAGGTCAAAGGCATTCACCAAACTCCATTCCCTGACTTTCAAAGATAGAGCTAAAATTTCTAATTGCGATTATGTAAACTCAAGTATGGTAAATAGTGCTGATTGTGATTTATATTTCTTATATTAATAGTCTATCTACAAATACCTGCCCCTACTTCTCACTGTATACTAGATAAGGAGAAAATGCTGCACAAAGTGGCGAATGCATCCACAACATGGCTCTTTCCCTCATATTCCCTATTCTCTGTGATCTCTGAGCTTCCCCATAGTCATCTGCTCTGAGTCCCCAGAGTTCTACAGGCCTTCCTTCAGACATCATCTGGGGCTCATTTCTGTTTCACTACAGACACACAGATATATGTGAAGTAGCAAGGAGTCCAGCTACCTAATATCTCAATGACTTAAAATAGGCATGAGGGACTTCTGGCCCTGGGCAAATTTTCTGAAAGTGCTCTTGACCACCAAGCACCTGAGGATCTACAACCATCTCTGGCAAAAAAAGATGTGCTAGCATTCCAAATAGAAGATTAAGATTGTTTTTACACTGTTACCTCTCTGTGATTCTTTATTTCTCACCGCTGCCACCTTATTCTCTTGTCTATACATTGTACCAAATCATGTATATCAAGCTAGAAGGATCCATTAGTATCATTTTCTTTAGTAGTAAAAGGTAAATAAAAACTCTCAGAGAAATGACCATTTACTCTTTGTTTATGAGCCAAACACTAGTGCAGTGAGTGATTAGTGGTTCTGCCCACAGGTCATCTCTAGTGGGGGCCTGAAGCCTACTTACAGGAGCAGATTGTTCAATTTTCACGAATTTTGCAAGCCAATTATTAAGTATAGCTATTAATAAAATTAAATTACCTAAGGTTACAATTAAATAATACTAAAAATAAATGTAATAAGTACTCAAAATCCATCACTTCCTAATTATTTTTTTACCACATTTGATTGATGTTCTCAAAGCAACTTTTATCTGTTATACCATGTATGGTAGAAATGCTCTCTATTTAAGAACACAGAGAATATTGAAAGCGTAAACAATTAAAAGAGACATATGAAATGATCGATTTGTTTATTAGTTGCTAAATGCAGCTGGATCTGGTAACTAAACAGTTCTGCTCTCATAGAGAAATGTGCAACAATGAAGTGCTATTATGAATCTCTTTCCATCTCAGTGCTCAGTGATGTCATTTTGGTAGCTTGAAATCGGCCATGGTGGGACTGTTTATACCACAAATATTGGTAAATGCTACAAACTGGAACTCCTTTTTTTCTTTTAGAGAGATTTTACCAGCATTATCACTCACCTGTAATCTAGTTTGAACATGCTATCTAGCATATATTTATAGAGTATAAGCTATGTGCAAGTATTTGAGCTATGAGCTGGAATCACAGGGTTAATGAAAGAAACAGTGTCTACCCTCATTCAACTAACATCTAATTTGGAGACAGGCAATCAACAAGCAAGAGAGAAAGCAGATTCATGCAAAACAGTAAGTAAACAAATAATTCACCAGCAAACCATTGAAAAATAAATAATTACTAATTGTGATAAGTGCTGCGAAGGAACTGATCTGGGTCAAGACATCAGACACAACTGGTGCAGAACATTTTTGAAAGTTAGTCAGAGTAGGTTTCACAGAGATGGGGATATATTTAAGGTGAGACTTGAAGAATAAGAGCCTGCTGGGGGACTGCTTGTGAGAAGTGAGTAAAAAAGATGAATTGCTAAGTTTTTGGTTTTGGCAACTAAGTACATGGTAGTAGCAAGTTATGCATAGAAATAAGTACCCAAATTAAAACAAAGACATTGCTGTACACACAGAGAGATCTTCGCTACCCATATAATAATGTTCCTCCTCCCCCAGAAAAAAAAAAAAAGGATTAAGGCGGAAACTGATTCCAATCTCCTCTTTTGGCCCTTTATCAATTCTGCACTATTCACATGGGTAACTCCCATTCCCTACACCCATGGAATCGCTTGCCCTCCAGATACAGGGCTGTGCCCTTCTGGGCTATTCCATCAGATATCTATAAACATCACGTGCTTCCTAGAAACTTAAACCATGAACAAAACACACGTGCTCCATCTTTAATCACACTGAACAAATAAACCAGAAATGTTTATGAAATCTGTCATTGTGAAAGAGGCCTATCTAATATTAGTTCCAAATCTAAATCTGAGTCCAGCTGGGTTTCTGAGACATTGTGTTACACTAATGCAGGCTTTTCCACAGGAGCAGAACTGTTTAATTACCTGTCCCAGATGTATTTAGCAACTAAACAAATCAACTATTTCCTCTTTCTGTTTCAGTTGTCCACCTTTCTGTATTCTGAGTTCTTACAGAGAGACCAGAAAGTGCTAAAATGACAGGAGTGGGTACAACAGACAAATGACTGATGTCTTCACACGATGCATGTTCAGCTTTTTGATGCCTATTTGATGTTCTTTGCAAGGGGTCCTATTTAAATTGACAAAGCTAATGAGCATTGGGATTGTCATGATCCTGATATGACAAGTAAAAGATGCAAGGAAATGTATCTGAGCAAAGTGTCGCCATAGTGTGATTTACTGTCAGTGTGAAAATTTTAAAGATCAGATGAGATCAAGAAACCTAAAGGCCTACAACCCATGAATGGAGAGACCTGTCATGAAACAAACTGCAGCTCATTCATTCCCCTAAAAGATCTACTTTTTTTTTTTTTTTAAGTTTATTGGGGTAACATTGGTTGTACAATTATATAATTTTCAGGTGTACATTATAATTTTGACATCTGTATATTCCTGAATGACTGTTCATCATCATTTACCACCCAAAGTCCAGTTTTCACTTATCATATATTTGATCCCTTTACCACTTCACCCTCCTCCTATCCCCTATTTTTGACCCCTTTAACCGTCTTCTACCTATCTCCTTCTCCCTCATCTCTAACCTGGTAATCACTAGTCTATAGTTCATGCCCATGGGTCTCTGTTTGTTTGTCCTGTGGGTTGTTGTAAAAGCTCTACTTTAGGACCCTATAACAAGATATCAAATGCTCAAGTGGGAGTATAAATGATGTTCCTTGGGCTGCCGGGGGAGGGGGGAGGAGGAAGCAGGACCAGGCTTCTAGAAAGGAATAGATATGTCAGTGGGATGGGTGAATGCTTCCCAAATGTTGAACTCAAATAGAACAGAAAGAAACCCGATTGGTTCCTCCCCTTTCTCCTCCTCCTCCCTCTCACCCCTCTCCCTCTCTCTCTCCCCACCCCACCCCTCTCACACACAGAAGATATTAAATAGCCACTTATGTTTAAAGATTAAGGGGAAAGAATTACTAAATTCACCAAAAATAAGAATCAAACTTTCCAAGAATGAGGCCACAACTTTTAAACTCAGGGTAAAACACAGCATAACAGCCTCCAAAGTTAGGTGTGTTCACTCAGTGGTTACATAAGACAATCAATCCATTAGGGTTTGATTTATATTAGTTTTTGTCACTTATCTAAAATTTTAATTCTGAATGTTCAAAAAATACCACTATGTGCTTTGTTTGTACAGAAATATATTGAAGGTTCTCTTCAGTTACCTAACACCACTTATCATTTTAGATATCATTTATGTTACTTGTCTGGCCCATGTGATAGTTGAGCTTTTGACATCTGATCTAACACTTTGAGCTTATGAGTCTTTCTCCATATTTGCTCATGGTATTTCCTCCACCTGGAATATCCACTGCTCTTATTTTTCCAAAACCATTTTTCAGAGTATACTTCAAATGACATCCTCCCAAATAAGCCTCCTTCATCTGTCTTGAAGTGTTACTTCCTTCCTTGAATACACATAAGGCATTTTAGCCATACCTGAACAATAATTCTCAATGGAGTGAGGCAAGAAAAGGATCACAATTTCCTTTAAGGATCTCACCCCAAACATAATCTGAATATTGGTAAGGAAGAATAAAATAGGGCATGTGTATTTTGTAAAAGACCCTCTGATGTTTCTGATTGGCCACCAGCCCTAGTCAATAACCACTGTTTCCATAGTTTGATTCTGTGTCTTGTGTTCCGCACTTAAAAAGAGATCAGCAAAGTATACAATTACGTGCTTGAGAATTGGTAACAGTGGTTAGTTGCCTCTGAGAAAGAGAACAAGAGGACCGAAATGAGAGGGAAACTTATTTTTTGCAGTGTATACTTCTGTAACTTTTAAATTTTATGTCTTGTTCATATATTATCTATTCAAAAGAAAAAGGAACAAATGGAACAGACTTAGAGGATAGATAACTCTTGATTTGTTTTCTGATTTTGGCATTTACTAGTTGTATATGATCTTAGGGAAGTCACTTTACATGCCTAACACTCAGTTTCCACACATTAGAAATAGAAAAGAAGAAATAGTTGCTCACCAATAGGGTAACTGTGAAAAATAAATACATTTGTCAGTCTGTCTTGTCAAAACCAGAGAACGGAATCTGGTATTTTTGTTTCCCACGCCAGGGATTTTACTAATGCTCACTCCATATCACAATTGATGGCCAGCAGAAAGGTCACTGGAATGAGCTTAATGCTTCTCCCCTCACAGTACTGTGGTTATCTTAACACTTGCCAAGAAAGCCATCCCTAAAAGTGCAAGTCTCTCCAGATGCGGGAAACTATTCTTGTGTCATGATTAACAGCTTCCTAGAAACAGTGCAGGCTAATGCTCAAGCAACTGTAAATTGCTTTCACCTCCCTTCGCCCCCCCCCTACAATTCCATCCACCTCAAGAGAAACCTTATCTATTAACATTGGCCCATACTATATGAAGGTGCTTCTTGAATCATAATCCCTTCAAGAGTGGTGGCTAAGAAGTGGTGACCAGAGTGACTATCTAAAGACAACTAGACCCTTAGGAACACCAGTGATAGCCACAAAACATGATTTTCCTTATCAGAAAGCTGATAGCACAGAAGAAAAACCTACAGCTTTGATCACAGATCATGATACTATCCTGCTGAAATCCTTCCAGTGTTTCTTGGCACTGAAATAAAGCCCACCACGGACTTCCAGGCCCTGTATATCACCTGGCCTCCCTTATTTAGCAACATTCTATTCTTCACTTAGTTTGTCTCAGACACTCTAAAACAAACGACTTCCATTCCTCCCACATACTAGCCTTTTCCACCTATGGGGCTGCTGTACCTGCTGCTCACCTGTTTCCCAGCTCGCCACATTCTTATCCTTCAAGCCTGAGATCAGAAAGGCTCTCTCTGGCTCTCTCTCTAAAGTGGCTCCCCAGTGATGCATTCGTCATTCTGTTTGTTCCTTTGCATCACTTCTTACAACCTACAACTATCTTATCAACTTATTTTTCATTTGTTTATTATCATACCCCTACCCAAGCCTAGAACCTAAGTTCTATAAGAGCACCTTTTCCATTTTGTTTCTCCCAGTTGGTAGCAGTGTGTGCCATAAAGAAGCAGTTCAGTAACTATTTCAGAAATGAATAAATGCACTCTAAGCTGCAGCCTGCCTCTGCTACTATCTAGCTGTGTAATTTGAGACAAACTTTACTATTCTCATCTGTGAAATGGGTTTTAATAGACTAGTCCCCTTTACATATTGTAGAGGTAAATGAGAAGCAAATGAATTAACTAAATTTCCAATTTTAAGGGGATTTTTTTAAAAATTTTAATTCATTAAAATAAAGAAATAATCTATGGACATTTATAACTGAGAAATCAATGTAAAAAAGTAAATATGTATGATAATGTTATGCGGAAAAATTATACATCCCTTCTCTCATACATATATTACAAAAAAAGATGGTATAGTATACCGTCTACAAATATGTAAATATAAACAGGCAACTACTAAATATGAAAAGAGAATAGTGCAATTATGGGTTAGTCTTTTTCTTCCAATGCAAAGAAAAAAAATTTTTTGTCATGACAAAATTTCAATTAAATCATTTAACGTTTCACAATAGCTTGTAAAAATAGTCTTTAAAAAGGTGCCTTTAAAAGGTTAGAAACTAAAAGTATACAAAGCATACAACTGGGAAACAAAACTACCATCTATTGAACAATTCTTACATATTGGCACTGAGCTGTATTAATTAAAGCATATAGTAAATATATATATTTAATCATCTATGACATAGGTATAATAATTGTTCATATAATGTAGAAGAAAAATCAGGCTGCTATTTCACCTCCTAAAGTGTTTCCCCACATGTCATCTTCTGAATGAGATCTTTCCTGGTCAATCTATCTAAAAATGCAAACTCACACTCTCCTGAAATCCTTATCCATCTTCCCTGCCTTGATATTGTGCATGGCACATATTACCAATACTATATAACTTACTTATTTTCTATCTCTGCCCACTAAAATATAAGTTCTAAAATGCAGAGATTTTTTTCTGCTTTATTCTCTTCTCTAACCCCAGCACCTAGTAGAGGACCTAGCACAGAGGAGACATTAAAAATATTTGATGAGTGAATGAATGAATAAATAAATAATGAATGAATGAATAGCTGAATAAGCTGAGTTTCTATAAGGTGGTTCTGAAAGTCTGTTCAACTCAAAGCCTTTCCACATCTTTATACTACAATTACTGAGTATTAAATACACATACATATATATGTATATCATAGAAATTGATCTGGAAATATAAAATTAGTAAGATTGGTAGTAAGGAACTAGAGAATAAAGGTGGGAGAGAACATCTTCTGCCTGGAAAAAGACAATGACATTAAGATGCATACAAAGTGTGGTTATTATCTTTTTACTTATTATAGAATATGATGATACTAGGCCTTACAGCTCTGAACATGGAAGGATGGACAATTAAAACTCAATGAACTGAGCCTGAGCTAAGTAAGGCATATTCTCCCCCAAGGACTTCCCTTGACTTCTAAAGCTATATTGGGAGGGAGGCTAAAAAGCTAAGCAGGAAACCTCTGAAGGACAAAGCAAAGATTTCAGCAGCCCCAAAATACTGAGGAGATAGAAATGGAGTTCAGGTCTCACCAGGAAGAGGGACTCATGTGGAACACCTGGAAGGCTATAAGTTAACAGCAAAGGCAAACAGAGGACATCCGAACCTTACCAGGACTGAACCTCTGCCTTGTCTCAGAGGTGATCACCACTCCCAGCCCCAACCCTGCCCCACCTAACACATACACACATGGACACATTCTATCTCCTTATTGGAGAGATAACATCATCCAAAGCCTTTTGCAGTTGGCATACACAATGTCTAGCATTCATTCAAATTACGACATGATGAGAGATATAACCAAATAACCAGAACCAGAGAAAATATCGAACTATAGAAACACATCTAAAGTTGATCCACATAATGGAATTATTTATAAAGTCCCTATAAACTATGATTAATATGTTCAAAAATAGAGAAAAAGATGGCAAATACAAAATTTTTTAAGTTGAGAACGCTACTAAAAAGATTATAATCTAAAAAGGAATAAAACAGAAATTTTAGAATAGAAAACTACAATTACTAAAATTAAGCACTCAATAATGGGCTTTAGCAACAGAATCAGAATATGAAATTTAGTAAACTAGAAAACAGGTAAATAGAAGGCACCCGATATCTAAGAGTTTAGTATAAAGTACAATTTTAGAAAAAAACATCATTAATTTACATGAATAATTAACAACAACAGCCTACTATGTGCTTGCAACTATTCTAAGCACATTCTATTTAATTTCCATAGCACGCATGAGGTGGTTTCTAATTTATTACTATCTCCCTTTTACAAACAACAAAACTGAGACATAGAGTTTAGATAATTTTACAAGTTAGTGGGTGGATAAGCAGAATTTGAACTCAGGCAGTTTGGTTCCAGTCAATATAATGAGTAAACTATACTGCAGTAATTAACAATAACCAAAATGTGGTGAGGTATTTATATTTCTTACTCTTGTTTTGAATTAAATCTCTCTCAATATATTTAGATGGAATTATCAATTAATGACAACTCTAATCTAATAAAAAGCTGATTCTGTAAATAATTTAAAACTAACTAAAAGATGTGCCATGTTGCTTTCATATTGCCCATCTGAAGAAAACTTGGTCAGCTGGCCCACAGAGGCACAAGAAGGAAGTGACTCAAAATGCAGGTTAGCTCAGAAGGAAAGAAATAGTCTCCCCCATGTCAAATAGTTCCCCCATTTTCCTGACCTCTCCAATATTTGCTGTTCAGCTGCTCCCTCCTTCCTGAGGGGCCTAAGAGCATGCGGGAGGAATAGGCTGAGAGCCCACCACCAAAGGTTGAGTGAGGTCCACCTGATTGAGGACTTTGCGCCTTGATTAAAGCAACTTCTGCTTAGGAAAAAAAAAAAAATTCAAACCTATAAAATAATAGCATATATAAAATTATGGAAGAGAAATATTCATCACAAATACTCAAAGAAGGAAATGGTAGATCTAAAGAAATCGCTTTTTATAAAACCCACATGCGATACAGAAAACTCATTTTGAATACTGCATGTGAGAGCATGAAATAAATAAATAATGAAAGAAAGAAATTACAAAGGGTAGATGAGATACCAACAGAATTATTTCAAGCTGCAGAGACTGAATCTGTCATAATCCTAACAAGACTATGTCAACAAATATGGAAAATAAAACAATGGCCTACAGCCTGGAAATGTACACTATACATCCCAATCCTCAAGAAAGGAGATGCCAAGGAGTGCAGTAACTGCAGATTTCCCATGCAAGTACCGTGATGCTCAAGGTGAGGCAACAAAGGCTTCCACCTTACGTGGAGCAAGAAATGCCACATGGTCATGCTGGATTCAGAAAAGGGAGACCTAATAGCAAGCGTTTGCTGGGTACGGTGAAGCCTTTCTTCAACAGCATGGATCATGAAGGGCTACTGGTTGCTCTGAAAGAAATGGGTGTGCGTCAGCAATCGACTGACCTGAAGTGTAACCGAGAGTGGCAGGAAGGCACCGTCAGAACACAATATGAAGAGACAGAACAGTTTCGTATAGGCAAACATGTCCGACGAGGGTACATTTCGTCTCCCTATTGGTTTAATCCGTATGCAGAACATACTATATGAAAAACTGGGCAAGACTCAGGAAGGAAAAAGGAAAATTGTTTAAAGAAATTTAATAACTTAAGATATGCAGATGATACCGTCTTACTGGCATAAAGTAGTAATGATTGAAATGACTTCAAATGAAAGCAAAAGAAAAAAGTGCCAAAGCAGGACTGCATTTGGACATTTAGAAGCCAAAAATCATGACTACAGAAGAAATACATAACTTTCACATAAACAATGAAGACATCGAAATTGTTAAAGATTATGTTTATCTTGGTTCAGTCATCAATTAAATGGAGACTGTAGCCGAGAAATCAATAGAAGGCTGAGACTTGGAAGGGAAACATTGGAAGAATTAAGAAAGATCACCAAGAGCGGAGATGTGTCGTTAGAGACCAAGGCTAAGATCATCCATACCCTTGTATTCTCAATTACTATGTATTGACATGAAAGCTGAACAGTGAAGAAGACTGATAGGAAAAATATTGATTTATATAAATACTCTGGACCACTAGAAAGATGAACAAGTGGGTCCTAGAACAAATTAAAACTGAAACATCGCTTGAGGCAAAAATGACATAACTGAAGTTGTCATGCTCCGGGGACATTATGAGAAGGCTGGCGTCTTTGGTAAAGACAATAACGCTGGGAAAAACAGAAGCAGCAGGCAAAGAAGAAGAACAAACATGAAATGGAATGACTCCATAAAAGAAGCCACAGGCAGGATGTACAGGAACTGGGCGAGGCTGCTGAAGATAGGACATTGTGGACATTACTCATTCATAGAGTCTCCAAGAGCTGACTCAACAGCTCATAACACACACATGTGACAGAAGAGTTTAAGTTGGGCTCAGCTCATATACCCCATGTGGGAATATTGTATCATTTTTGAAACTATTCTGACAAGAAAACCTTACCTTTCTCATCATTTGTTGAGAAAGCCACCTAGAAGTCTTCTCTACATTTCCATTACCCTGGCTTTTGATTATCCAGAATAGGAACCATAAAATTAATTTGTAGTGAGAGGACACTAAAAATGTTGGGGAAAACCATAAAAGTTACCTTCCAGCATTTTGCCATTAGAAATAAAGCTCTCGATATAAAACTTTTTAAATTAAAGAAAAAACATTCCCTATACTCAGAAAATAAACCACTTTTCTGTCTTTAAACATCTGGACTTGAAGAATTTTTAAAGTCCATATTTGTGGTCTTGATTTTTAGGAAACATTTTAAAAGGTCTTCTTATAATATCTGAAAAGCTAACACACACTTTACACAGTGTTACTCTTGTGTACTACCTTTAAGGTGGGCAAACATTCAAACCTGAGTTTTGGCTTCTAGGAAGTAGTACAAGCGATGCCACATTCTTCCCAGGCACATCTAACCATCACCTTTCATAAGTGAGACCTCACCACATTTCCAGAAAACAGCTAAGACTAAATTCTGGAAACTTTAGGTTACAGCACTAATTTAGTTTCTTCAACAAGAACTTAAAGACTAAGTTCTTCCAAAAACAAAAAAAACTGGTAACACCTTTTAAAACAATGCTTACCTTTGAATATTTCTGTAACTCAGCATCATCTGCAATCTGTGTGTCCAAAGTAGCAACCTAAATTTACAAGAAAAAATATTTTTAATATTTTTAAAAAATAACTTTATTTCTTCCTAGGTTTCCTGAAAATATTCTGTAAAACCTATATGTTGCACTGACATCTGACCTGCATTCTAATTTCTTTCTATATTTTTTAACTTCATAAGCAAAACAATGTAAAATTTCAGAATATTTGCTTTTTTGTAACTACTTTCCACAGCAATCTTTTTCCTTAAATTATTCAAAAATTGAACCAGAAAGTGATAGGCAAATATATATATAATTTTAAAAATCCATAATCCCTAAAATTTTAATATAATCCTCTATTATAATGAATTCATAAACATTTTATTCTTTTGACAAAACCACGGGTATGGTCATTTTTACACATTTTTTTTTTTTTTGGTCTTCAAGTTTGTTTTTTTAATTAGAGTTGACATTCAGTATTATTTTACATTAGTTTCTGGTGTACAGCATAGTGGTTAGACATTTATATAATTTACAAAGTGATTCCCATGATTAGTCTAGTACTCACCTGGCACTATACATAGTTATTACAATATTATCAGCTATATTCTCTATGCTTTATTTCACATCCCCATGATTATTTTATAACTACCAACTTGTACTTCTTAATCCCTTCACCTTTTTCATGCAGCCTCTCAACACCCCTCCCATCTGGCAATCACCAGTTTGTTCTCTATGAGTCTATTTCTTTGGCTTTTCATTTATTTTGTTCTTTAGATTCTACATGTAAATGAAATCATATGGTATTTGTCTTTCTCTGTCTGACTTATTACACTTAGCATAATACCCTCTAGGTCTACCCACGTAATTGCAAGTGGTAAGATTTCACTTTTGATAGCCGAGCAATATTCCATTGTATATATGTACTACAACTTCTTTATCCAGTCATCTATTGGTGGGCACTTAGGCTGCTTCTACATCTTGGCTACTGTAAATAGCACTGGGTCATAAAGAAGTTTTATTTTTAATTTTTGAGGAATCTCCAAATTGTTTTCTATAGTGGCTGCACCTGTTTGCAATCCCACCCATATTATATGAGGGTTCCCTTTTCTCCACATCCTCGCCAATGCCTGTTCTTTTGTGTTTTATTGATGACAGCCATTCTGACAGGTGTAAGGTGATATCCTCATCGTGGTTTTAATTGCATTTCTTTGATGATTAGTGACTTTGAGTATCTTTTTATATGTCTATTGGGTATCTGTATGTCCTCTTTGGAGAAATGCCTATTCAGGTCTTCTGCCCTTTTTTAAATTGGATTGGTTTTTGTTGTTGTTGTTGTTGTTTTTGGTATTGAGTTGCATGAGTTCTTTATAAATTCTGGATAGTAACCCTTTATCAGATGTTTCATGGGCAAATATCTTCTCCCATTCATAAATGTCTTTCCATTTTGTTGATGGTTTCATTTGCCACTCAAAAACTTTTTAGTTTGACATAGTCCCATTTGTTTACTTTTTCTTTTGTTTCCTTTGCCCAAAGAAAAAATATTACTAAGAGCAATGTCAGAGAGTTTGCTGCCTATGTTTTCTTCTAGGAGTTTAATGGTTTTGAGTCTTATATTTAAGTCTTTAATCGACTTTGAATTTATTCTTATATGTGGTGTGAGAAGAGGTCCAATTTCTTTTTTTTTTTTTTTGCATGTATCTATCCACATTTCCCAAAACTGTTTATTGAAGAGACGGTCTTTATCCTGCTGTATATTCTTGCCTCTTTTGTCATAGATTAAATGACCACATAGGCATGGGTTCATTGCTGTTCCATTGATCTATATGGCTGTTTTTATGCCAGTACCATGCTATTTTGATTACTAAAACCTTGCAGTATAGTTTTGTATCAAGTGGAATGATACCTTTGACTCTATTCTTCTTTCTCAAGATTGCCATGGCTATTCAGGGTCTTTTATGGTTCCATATAAATTTTAGGATTATTTGTTCTAGTTCTATGAAAAATGTCATTGGTATTTTGATAGGATTGCATTGAATCTATAGGTTTCTTTGGGTAATGAACATTTTAACAATGTTAATTCTTTCTAACCATGAGCATAATATATGCTTCCATTTATTTGTATCTTCAATTTCTACAGTGACATACTTTTCTGACTAAAGATCTTTTACCTTCTTGGTTAAATTTATCCCTAGGTGGGTTTTTTGTTTTTGTTTTTGTTTTTGTTTTTTGATGCAATTGTAAATGGAATTATTTTCTTAATTTCTCTTCTTGTCTTAATTTCTTAATTTCTCTTTTTGATAGTTCATTATTGGTGTATAAGAATGCAACTGATTTCTGAATATTAATTTTCTCTTGCTACTTTACTGAATTCACGTATCAGTTTTAACAGTTTTTTGATGGCAACTTTAGGGTTCTCTACATATAGTATCATGTCATCTGCAAATAATGACAACTTTACTTCTTCCTTTTCAATTTGGATGCCTTTTCTTTTTCTTGTATAATTGCTGTGGCTAGGACTTCCAATACTATGTTGAATAAAAGTGGTGATAGTGGATATCTTGTCTTGTTCCTGATCTTAAGGAAAATACTTTTAGCTTTTCCCCATTGAGTATGATGTTAACTGTGGGGGTTATTTTTACTTTTAAATTTAGACCTTAAAACAAAGTTTACAAGGTCATTAAAATCAGACAAGTATAGAAAAACTGGAGAGTGTGACTTTCCATAGCAAGCTCAAACCATTTCCCTAGGAGCAATAGTTGCCACAGAGACAAACAGAAAGGTCTGGACTGGTGGGAAGCTCATGGAATACTTAAGCTTTTTAATCCTGGCCTAAAACTATTCTGTTACAATAGTGGATATTCACAGAAGTGAATGGCTTGCAAGCAAAATATTGATCATTTGCATCTGTAAGTTGTTAATAAAATATGACACATCTGGAGGAGATAAGTTGAACAGTGATCCAACTAAAGCTTTTAAAAGTACTGCACTTCAGATAAGTAGACTCTGGAAGAAAATAAATAAGAAACTTTGGAGTGCACTCACCTTGCCTGGCTTCTCTTTTCTGCTTCTCATCCCTCAGAACAACAAGTTACAACTCTTAATGAATAAGCTGTCACTTTAAATTTCCAACTTCTAATTCTGTCCCCTCTTTCTAGCCCCTCTGTTATTACTTCTACATGTAATCAATGAAATTTGGAAAGGTAGTTATATGGAGGATAAAATTTTAACAAAAAAAAAGCCCATCACAAAACTGGCCATTTATAAATATTGATACACCAAATCACTTTGAATATCAAACCATTAAAGGTAATAGAATAAGTCATTTGCTAGGTGATAGCCTAATGACAAAAACAGCATTCAAAATCTATGAAGTAAAGAAGCAATAGTTCACAAAAGCTGACATCTAGGTAAAAAATTAGCAAGAGAAAGTAAACTTTTGATGCATCTTAATGACACTGGAAAATTCTGGACAATAGATAGTGGCTATACATTCTGAACCAAGAAAAGAAAAAAATATGCAACCAGCTAACAAGTACTAATGACAAACATATGTAAGAAACCGTGAATGACAATAGAAATTTAATAGAATATTTTATTACTAAAGCATTTAGTGAACACTATAGAGGATTTTCTAAGTACAGTTTTCTGCTTTCATGTGGATTCATATGGGGAAATGTAATCAATCCCCTACTCAATGAATCTAATAACAGGTGAAAGGCAGTCTAATGGACCACTAGCACTATAAACATATACCTAACCTAAATTACTTCCTGTTCTCCCAAATACATTTGATAATCATTCTTTCATTTTTCTCATAAAACTGTAAGATTCTTTGTGAAACATAGAACTAATATCCACAGCCCTTTCAGTGTACAATAAAACAAACAGATCATAAAAGCAATCGTAAAAATGCCAGCAATTTTAAGCAGCTGATACAGGTTATAAATTTAAAGGCAAGCCCTCTTTCTCCCAACATTTTTCTGCCTGTTGTTGACTTAAATAGTTTCAACGTGAACTGTCTGCTAATTGTAACTAAAACTTGTGTTCAGTCCTTAATTATTCTTATAGTTTAAATGCTTTAAAAAAAAATCAATTGATTGATTTAACAGGAAAGAAAGGCAAGAGGGAAAAATAAAGGCAGGCTGGCTACTCTTTAATTCTCCCATTCCTTTAAATTGTAGTGTTAAGGGCTTGACATGAAATGAGACATGAGTGTTTTTTATTTGAAGATTTTAACATACCATTACTTCATAATCAGGACCCAATAGCTTTTCCCATCTGGATTTCAGCTCATTTTCTGGAGAGTCTGTGGCTCTTTCTGGATTTAAAAAGAAAAAGTCAAAGCTACTGTGAGCCAAATACACTTAACTATTAAATTGTTCAAAAACAGCAGTTTCAGCAAGTAAAAGGGAAATAAATGAAAAGGAAAATGCATTAACTTAAGTCTACTAGGTAAAGTAAATCACAGGTGACTTCTAAGACTAATGTAAAATGTAAAGGCTGGCTGTTACCATATTATGAAAGGGCCTTTGGTACTAAGGAATATTGAAAAGGGAAGAGGAATGATGAGTTTTAAATGAAATTTGAATTATATACGGTTTATATATAAACATCCTGTAGTTTACAAGTAAAATGCATCTGGCTTAGCTTTGTAATATGTTAGAATAAACAAGGATTTAATTTAAATGTTAATCACTTCAAAGTGGTACCTCCACTCACCCATGGGAAAAGTAAGAACTTATCAAGCTATCTTTACTATCAACTAGGCATATCAACGCAGTCCATTCAGACTTTTCTCTTTGGTGGACATAAAGGCAGGCATGTCTGGTTTAATTCTACCAGTGGGTGGATGAGCTTTAATAAAACAGAGACTTTGGTTTTACTTTGGTCTTTTGTGGCTACTTTGTTATTATATACTTAAGATTTTTCTACTTGACAGTAATATCGCCTTTTTTGCATAGGTAAGATAATTTTAAAGAGCTAAGACAGATTTTAAGTGTCCTGCCTGTCCTCCATATGATCTTAGCCAGAAGCTTAGTACACAGTGTGTAGTCTTAATAATGCCTAATAGGCAAAACTGAAAGTACTAAGACTATAATTTCAATTTATATCTATAGTCATAGCAGAAAATAATCAAATCTCTACCTTTTTCCTTTAAGTAGAAGAAAAACTCCCAATTTGGTTAAAAAATCGAACAAGTCACAGAACACCTATCACAACTGACATCACCATCTGTCTCAAATCAAACACAACTTGCAGTATCAGCTTTTAGTCTTCAGCACAGACAGCTCATCTTGAATGCATATAATGCTTAGTTACATAACAACTTAATACATTATAATTTAATACATAAAACCTAATTACATAATAATGAAGTAAAACACGCTAAACTCAGAAATCAGAGACTAATGAACACCAAAAAGTTTAAATTACTAGATATACAAAAGAATATCCATGAAATAATTATATGCTAGATAACATTTCAGGAATAACTAATGAAAGGTCCTATTAAAACCAAAATATCATTCAGGTGGGCACCTTTGTGCCTACTCCTGTTAACGTTTCCACAAGAAACTGCAGTAACAGGTCTACCATCTTGCCTGCTAAATTTCTTCCAGAGAGCAGTTTCTTATCTGGTAAGTTAATTTGAACAAAATTTGCAATAAACTGGTTGAACTGTAAGCTTAAAAACATGGTATTTAAAGATATTTCATACGCATGTATAAAATAATTTCGACATTTTACCTTCGATTCTTTTGACTATATTTTACCTTTCAGTTATACAATGAAAGTTGTCATGAGATTTAAAGCACAGCTCAAAGGCCTAAGTACTAGAGGAAAGAGATTAATTTATTTTCAGCAGCTCAATAAATCCTGGGCTACACAAAATGATCAAAAAAATAAACTGTATGATGATCTGAAACAATTATTCCAATGGAAGTGAAGGGGAGCAGACTATACTGTCCCAAAATATGTCACTTTGACATATGGATTATTTTAAACTGAAGGTAATCAAGACCCAACAGACTCAGAAAAAAGTTTTGCCTCTCCCTTACCTAGAAGAATTTAGAAAGGAGGCCTGGCCCCAGAAGAGCTATTACCAGAGACAACATTTTTTATCTGAAAGACCTATCTGCATGGCAGGGCAAATTTCTAATTACCAAACATCTGCCCTTCTTATGATCCTGACAAGTATTCTCCTCATTTTTGAAGCCCCAGGTCCCTAGTCCCATTCTTTGGCTCAGAATGGCATATAAGTCTCAATTGCTCAATTTGTCCTTGGGTCTCATATTTTTATGGGACTTCCACACATACGAAATTTTTCTCCTGTTAATCTGTTATGCCGATTTAATTCTCAGACCAGCTAAAAAATCTGGAAGGGAAAAAGGAAAAATGTTTTCGCCCCTACAGCAAAAATACATATACATACATACATACATACATACACATACATACATACATACATATATACATAAAAGCTAACTTCATAGCTGTTAGAATATTTTGGTCTTACTCTCAAGTTGAAGTTACACATTCATGAAGAAAACTGTAGTGAGGTTGATCCAAAAAAAGAAGATAAAACATTTGATTTTTACCTGATAGTTCAAGGAAAGTCTATCTGGGTTCCCCAGAATTATATAGCAAAGACTAACTGAAATCTACTTGGGTCAAAAAAAAAAAAAAAAGGTAAATTTCTAAATCACAGGAAATTTTTTAACCTGAATGAGGGGTTACTCCTTCCTTCAGGCCATTCTTTCCTGAATGAAGGCAAAGCCAAAACCAAAATTTCTCTGAATGTGAATGGTATTAAGTATTCCATTTCATTCAACTGGTGAGGCTTTCCTGAGCAGTTCTGTGCAGGATATTGTGGGAGGCTCTTAATATGCTTTTAGAACATACTATAGTAGCCAAGGTATCAAAATACAAAGTAAAAAAACAAAGTTGCATATCATTAAAAAAGAAAAGAAAAATATATAGCTACTCAGGAGTTTGATAAAACATAAAAAAAAGGATGCATTAGGGAGATAGTTTTATAAATTCTATAAATGTCTAACCAATGTACTGTATACTTGAAACTAAAAAAAAAAAAAAAAAATCATTCCAGCCTACTAAGGTTGTGTAAATCCTACTAGAAAATAATTTGATTGCTTCCTGGGGGAGGAAGGGGATGAATGCATTATTAATTTTTATGGTGAAAAGGAGATACTGTTATATGTATTACATGTATGCAGATAGCTATATATCTATAGCTATATCAATAATATACAAGCTAAAGTATGTAGTAATTAAAAATGCTGACAAGATCAAAAAAGTTATAACATTAATAAAAATGCATTCAAAATTAATATAATCAAACAAAGATTAAACAACAATATGCTTGGTCCCCAAATTGCGATGTGTTAAGATGTTGATATTTAGAATACCCTATTTTATATCTCCATAACACCTCTAAAGCAACCTCACGTTACATTGACTATAAAGAAAGAAAACAGTTAACAATGAGAAAGTCAAATTATTTTGAATCAAATGCTTTGTGCCTACCCAGTTTTTCTAAGGCTTGTATGTTGTCATTTTTTAGATTATCCATTTTTTCTTCAGTTTCTTCATCTTCACCATCCAAATTAGTTTCTGTTTCCACTGCTCCAGTTAGAAAGAGGGCTGGTGTTTTTGGTGGTTCTATAACAGTTCCTGAAATAAGAATTGCTAACTTGAATCACAAGCAGCTAAAGACCGTATTTAAGTGAGCTTATTCCACTTCTATTCTGTTTCATAACCGCATTACAAACATCTCAGGTGACTTACATATATGATTCCTTTGTTTAAAATCCCATGTACAATAACCAATCAATTCCTTAAAAAATAAACTTTTTGGTAGTATTGAAAAGAATAAGGACCTAGGCAGTGGGAAGAGAAAGGCAAGGTGAAGTCGACAACAAAGCAGGAGTAGATGCTTTTTTATTATAGCCTTGGAAAAGAAAAAGAACACTCTTGCTGAAGTGGTGGAAAGAGCGAGACATGAAGAGTAAACTGGTCCCATTGCTCTTGGCTTTCCTAGGTTCTGGAAAGACATCATCATGAATATAACAAACAACCTATGTAGGTAACCTTATGAATTGGAAGGGAATTGGAGAGAATTCCTCTGGTTGCAGAGCTCTCTTAGCTAAATTGAGCTAAGTAAAGCAACAGGACATCCAAAGCTTTAAATCTCAAGCATTCAAAACACTATGTATCTCTTCAACACAAAAAACGTGAACAAGAGTCCTTTTAGGTTATTTTTTTTTTAATTACACATTACTTATAAAAAGTATTCTTACAAAAAATATTTAAACCCTTATAAAAAATATTTAATCTGAATCTAACTAAAGCTTTAGATCTAGCTTCTATAAAAGACATTTAAGGACAATTGGGAAAACTGAAGTACATGTTGGGTATTTGATATTAGGGAATTAACTATTAATTTTAATTAACTATTAATTTTCTTTGGTGTGATAATGTTATGTTTAAGAAAATATCCTTATGTTTAGAAGCTACAGACTGAAATATGTAGGCTAAAGTGTCACGCTACCTACTACTCTAATCATTCAGGAAAAAAAACATACATAGATGAAGCTAATATGGCAAAAAGATAACTGCTGAATCTAAATGTATTAGGTATATTATTTTTTGATATTCCTGTATGTTTGAAACTTTTTATATAAAAGGTCGAAAAGCATAACCAGTTAAAAATTCCTATGATTTTAACATGAGATTTTAAACAATACATAGAATTTTTTAGATCATTAACGAATTGATACACACTAAACATACAGCCTAGTGCCAATAAAAGAAATGCCAACCAGAAGCTGCTAGTGTCAACGGAGAGAAGAGTTACACATTATGTATTGTTTACCATACAAAGCAGTCCAGTGATGTGATTGTGTGCTACAGATAGTACACGAATAGGTACACAAGTAAGTGTATATAAGGTATACAAAAAGTAGGAGTCTAGAGGAGATAAAGTAAGATTTAGAATGGCAGAGGAAGGTATTGTGTAAGAGCTGGAATTTGTACGATTTGTTTCTGTAAAACAGACTTAAATGCTGACTTTGTGGAAGGTACACAAAGATGTTACCCGGGGCAGAGGGCAAAGGCATAACCATTCCCCTGCATTATAGTGGCTGCACATTAAACAACTGATTAGAATGGCGTGTGATAAATGCTACAGTAGAGTGCTCTTCAAAGAATGCTAGTGAAACACGGAGGAAGGACACCCAAACCTTGAAGGAAGAGGTGCAGATTTAGAGTCAAAACTTATCCCAATACAAATTTAAAATGTAGGCATGCCCAGTAAACAATTGCTAATTCATAAATGACATACTTCATTTGATATAGCAGACTGAAGCCAAGGACTCTATCAGAGCTATTAAAACCATTATGCTGATATAAATATTTATGCAAACCTTTTAAGGTCAACATAGCAGTTGTACAATTTGTACTATTTAAGCAATTTTAAATTTCATATATATAATGGAGTTGACAAGGCATCTGTCTTTCAGCAGCAAAATTTCCACCATCACATAAAACTTAAAAAGTTCCAATTTAAATACAAATCAATATTGGTTGAGAGCAAAGGTTTCTAGGCTTATTATATCTTCAGAGGAAGGGAAAAAAATGTATTCACCTTCTGATAAACTCTAATGGAATTATTTCTTACTCACTAGTTATACAACTAGTCATCCATTTTAAATTAAATGTGTCCCCATGACTGTCAAATTTTGTTAATCTACACATTTCTAAGTTGATAATTAAAAACTGATATGCATATAATTATGTTTTTGTTCCATAATGAAAATTTATATTATTATAATCAAAATAGCAAATATTATTTTACAAATAAAAATATTATTGATAGAAATCCATATTTTCTCTCACTATATTTTAAAAGGTAAATCAAGAGACATTAGAATCAAATCTCATGAGACCTAGGAATACCAGGTGCTGTAGGTGTTTTAAAAAAAAAAGGATAAATTATAAAATATATCATGGGAAGTAAAATGAAACATGAAGCCTGAAAAATGTCAAAGCATTAGACAAATGAGAGCTCTGGGAACAAAAGGTGTCAAAAAGCTTTATTATTCAAATATGAGTAATAAATGAAAATTTGAAGCTTTTTGGGAAAATGATTTCCATCTCCATTTAGAGAAGCTCTCAGAGCTTAATGAGTTTTAGGGTTCATGTTCTAACATTTGGACTGGCACATTGCAATAGGCAAAGGAAACTCCTTCAATACATAAATGAGCTGATTCATTTCTCCATAAGTGCATTCCACATGGTGGGCCATTTTTCCTTCCCAGACTCAGAGCACCTTCCAGAGCTATATTTCTAAATCCAGACTACATGATGGGGAGAAGGACAGTGGAATCCATTACCTCTGTCTGAAGGCTGTTCAAGTACAGAAGCTGATGAGGATGTCTTCCTTCGAACAAGGGTTAGATGTAACACTTGCCCCGCATTTCGTAATACTTCAACAACATCCTGATTGGCAAAACCCTGAATATTCACACCATTGACCTGAAACAAAATAAACAGAGGTTTCAAGTTAGCTGTTATTTTAAATTCTGGCAAGGCAGAATAAAATTAGGCAATTCATTTTATTCCAAAAATAATTTGTATTAGACCTATGAAAGTATTTGAATAAGGATGCAAAATAAATAGTAAAACATGCTGACAAACTTCCTGAGAAACTAGAAAGCAAATGCTCCTAAGTCACACATTTAACTTACAGCCTGAGAGAGGCAGAGGGTCTAATTCTGATGATATTCAAAATTCAAAGTGCCATAAAATACAGTAAATTGTTAGACATAGCTCTCAAGATATATTAATAAAAGTCATTATTATCGAAATTAAAGAGGTCATGTAATATTTCATTCCTCTACTACATCAATTTGATATTTTCCAGAAGAAACACACTGATCTCTCTCCATCAGGTTTTCTAGTGTTCTGTAAAAGTATGTGCAAGAAAGGTATTTACTAATCTAGGTCAAGCCCAATTCCATATTTCTGAAGTCCATCAGGACCAAAAGACCTCTTCCTTCAATCTTCTTGAAACCTGACAAACCATTATACTTTTGCTTTCCTCATAAGTATTTTCCCTATAGCATCCACAGCTGTTACAGATCTCCAAACTCTGCAAAGCCTAGTAATGTAAAAGCCAAGAGTCATGAAAGGTGCTTCCTTATATAGACTTGAAGGACAAAGATTCAAATTATACAAACAAAAATCTGTTTCTATCGTAAATCACTAAATTAAATGAGTGTATATGTGTGTGTATGTATATATGCTTCAAATATTATTAAACTGTAAATTTAATTTTCTACTAAATGGAAGAAAGACCAATCTGAATTGATAAAAGGTAATTATTATATTCTCAAATATATAAAATATCTCAATTTTGTAGGTACACAAAATTACTGTTAGCAGAAAAACTACTTTCACAAAGAAATAAAAAGATTTGGTAAATGGCCTATTAATTTTATAAAAAATGGGTGAATTGAAAGAACACAAAGAGGTGCTTGAAAAGTGTTTTCTAGGAGAATGCTAGAGTACCTTTCAAATATATATGTGTGTATATTAAAAATATATATAGGTACATATTAATTTTTCCTGCCAATATGGTTAGTGACTCTTTTACTCAAAGATAGTAAAAAAAAAAAATTAAAAAAAAATCAAATTTAGGATCATAAGAGTACAAATTAAAGAGATTTCACTAAAGTAACAAATTTAACTTTTAAAATTTTATGGGACTATTTAAGCCATTCCCCTCTCACACGTATTATAATAAAGATAACTTTTTTCTCCAACTTGATTCAGTTCTAAAACAGAGGGCAGTTACTTACAGCAACTATTTTGTCATTCACTTGAATTTGGCCATTGTTGTATGCAGCGCTGCCAGGTATCACACTTTTCACATAAATCCCTGAAGCTTCCCCTAAGGTGCACAAAACATATGGAAAAAGGAAGAAAGCTCTAATTAGGCCTTGATTGCAAAATTCATATCAAGAGGTTAATTAGCTAAAGGGGCTGACTGGAGGCTTGATAAATAGTATTTTGAACACAAGCAGAGAAATTGATGGATCATTTCAAACTGTCACCATCATGTGACCCGAATCTGAAATGATCTGACTGATGACTATTTCTGGAAAAATAATCAGTAAGAGAACCTTAACAAAATGTTATCCAATGTAAGTTGGAATTCGGGTGAAGTCTTACTCTCTTCTCTTGGTCTATCATCCTTCTCACTGTTGACTCGGCATAAGCCTTCATCATTTTTCACCAGTATTACTACAAGAGTCT
Organism: Pteropus medius; assembly: GCF_902729225.1. Taxonomy (NCBI): domain Eukaryota; kingdom Metazoa; phylum Chordata; class Mammalia; order Chiroptera; family Pteropodidae; genus Pteropus; species Pteropus medius. Next base: position 13,987,714 of record NW_024340701.1, on the reverse strand, counting down.
CCTAACAGGTCTTCCTGACTATATGTAGTTCACTGTTCATGTTAGCTTCCCCAAACACAGAAAAAAGAGAAGTACACATAGACTTAAAAATCTAGAATAATCTTGGCAACATGAAATAATCCTTATATTATAAAATAAAACATTTAAACAGGAAAAATGGCTATATAAAAATTACAACTGTATAAAAAGTATGCATGCCTATGGGCAAGGATTGGAAGGGAAATTGGAAAGTGAAAAACTATAGCTCTGGATGATTTTACATTTTTATTTTTTAATATCAAATGAACTTAAAACATTGTCTGAAGAAGAAAAATAATAAAATGCTAATTTCATAGAATCACATTCAAGGACCTCCATAATCTGCCTCAATCGTCTTTATTTCCTTTTTTTATTAACTTCATCCTTCCAACGAGATGAAACTACAGACACACTAGACTCTTGATATTCCACCAAAACACCAGGTATGTTCTTGATTTTATCCCTTTTCTCATTTCATTTTCTTCCTGCCAACCTCACCCCTTCTATCAAAATCTTTCTCTTTCCCCATGCCTAGCACAAATGACTCTTTCTTTGTAAATTTTCCATTTCCCTGTCAAATTGTCATCCGCCATGATAGTTTGCTTGCGTCTCTGCTAAAACACATATTTCATTTATGCTTGAACAACTGAGTGTTCTTTACATGTTTGTCTCTCTGCATAGACTTTTCTTATATTCATTTTCCTACCCCTTCCAGAACTAAGAAAGTAACTGCTTAAAAGTTCCAATGAATAAAATAAAGTGAAAATCATTTTGAAAGACTACATGTTAAAAAGCATATTGAGTTTTCTAAAATGTTCTGTCTAGTTTTTGGATTCACCGCTGCCCACCCACCTCTAGTCCTAAAAATCACTTTTGAGGGTAAAGAAGTAAAATGATTCTTTTCTTTATTCAGTAATATAAACATTAAATTTTATTCATTTTCTATCAATTCTGCACTTTCATTTTACTCTGCACGTATACTGTTAGGTTTAAAGAACACCTTGAAAACTTCATATAATAAATGTTCATGAGCCATAAGTTTAGGAACTCAGCCATGATTTCGCATATTAACCAGACAGCCTATTAAGAGCTACTCAATGTAGTTTTTTGTGACATTATTATACAATCCATACTTAGCTCTTTTGAAACTCATTTAAATTCTGAGCCTAAAAAAGGTGGCACTTAGAAAAAGCTAAAGGTTTGAAAACAGTTATTTCATTAGGCTAAAATAGCACGAGGTGGTCTGACATGAATTTCATTCAGGACTTTGAATACATTAGCACTTTTAATCTTTCCACCTGCTGTAAGTACATAAAATAATAATTTTTAAAAAATTAACTCTCTAATCTCGCTATTTTATAAAAAGCTAGAACATGTCATAATTCTAAATTTTCATGTTACTAGCAAATACTGTGAAAAGATTTATTTTCCTTACTCTAATGATTTTCTTATAATAATGGAGCAACTTTTACAGAGAAAGGTATCAAACCTTTACATGTAGGAGTTGAAGGAGTATTATTATTCAGAGATACTTGGACCATGTATTTATTCTTACAATATATTTCCTTTATATGAAAGGAAAGTAATTCTAATTAATTTGTTTTATTTTATTTTTTCCAGGAATTACACATAATAGTAATACTTTTTTGACATTCACAATATGAAATACATGCAGTAATCATTTTACTTTATCACATGTAAAATGTCAAAATATGTAACAGTCACACTATTCAAAATATATCTATCTTAGAAACAAGAAGAGATACAATTCAAATATTATATACTGTTGGGTAATTAAATTCTGTCGTTAATGACTATCAAGCCAGCTATAAAACTATTGAGATAAAATTGTGTAATACTGTGACTTATGTTTGGTCTCCATCCACAGTTCCTGGCTCATAGTTCCCAAAACCTTTGGAATTTCCTAAGTGTTGAGAGTGATGACGTCCTTTTGTTATCTTAATGAGATGACTTTTGGCAAGCACCTAGGGATGAGGGCTGGTTGTCAGAGAAACCAACCCTGTGATCAGAGGTTTGGAACTTTCAGTCATAAACTGAAAGGGTGGAGGGGCTGGATATTGAGTTCAACTGCCAATGGCCAGTGACTTCATCAATCATGACTATGTAATTAAGTCGCCATAAATCCCCAGAAGGATAGCTCTGTTGGTCCTTTTTCGGAGAGCTTTCCTGCTGAGGAAACAGAATGCTTCCAGGTGCCACCATGCTGGGCCCCAAGCTCCACGAAGACAGAAGCTCCTTCATTCAGGGCCCCACCCCACATATCTCTTCATCTGGCTTTTGATTTGTATCCTTTAATATCCTTTGTAATAAATTGGTCATCTAGTGAGTAAATTGGTTTTTCTGAGTTCTCTGAGCCATTCTAGCAAATTAATCAAACTCAAGGAGGGTGTCATGGGAACATCTGATTTATAGCCAGAAGTACAGGTACCACCCTGGGCTTGAAACTGGTGTCTAAAGTGGAGGCGGTATTGTGAGACTGAGACTTTTACCTGAGAATCTGATTCTATCTTTGGGTAGATAGTGCCAGAACTGAGTTGAATTCTTTGACATTTTGCTGGGTTCTGAGAATTTCTTTTTGGAATTTGGTCTGGGAACCCTTTTTAACCTTTTTCCCATATAGGAAAAAAAAATGAACCTCACTGCCAGCGTTGATTTAACATCATGCGTAGGAATCCTATGTTTAATAGGATTTGACATTTTCAGCGATCGAGAATTACTATATTCTGTAAATGGAAATATCACCACTAAAAACAGAATGCTATAAATAGAATGATGTCATTTGTTTCCAAAGACTATCAGTATACTAGAGCGATGTGAAAATAATAAAAGTGAGATATTTTGTGGCAAACTTTGGGGGTAAGGTTAGGACTGTTATCCACGAGTTATCTCAGGGTAAACGGGAAATGGATTAAACTGTGATTCTCAAATTACTGAAAAGTACTAGTTGCTATTATGGATTCATGGTTTTATTGTTCAACGTTTAAATTAAAATCGACAGATATTTAAATTTACTGTCTAGAAACCTTAACATCTTTTACGATTATTTCCAAATATAAAGTAGAAATGATTCATTTACCTGTATGAGCAGTTCCAACATAGCCAACAATTCTAATCCCAAGACTCTGTCCATCTTTTTTAATGAGTTCAACATCATAAGTTTCAAAAAGGGTAGAACTGTCCTAAAAGAGAAAAATAATTTTAGTTACATAACTCTGTGTACATAATCAATTTGTGCATGCTTTGTCAAGCAATTTCTTAGCACCTATGGAAGGCAGAATTTTAAGATGGTCCCCATGACTTTCTGATCCTTGGTGCTATTGCTGTGTTTATGTCACATTACCTGGCAAAAGGGAGATTATCCAAGTGAGCCTAATCTAATCAGGTGCCCTTCAAAAGCAAGGACTTTTCTCCTGCTGATGGGAGAAAGGCAAGTGAAAAAGATTTGAAGTATAAAGACTGGACTTGTGGTTTGAAGATGGAGTGGGTCATGTGAGAAGAAATATGAGACAGGGTAGGGCTTAAGGAGTTGAAAGATGTTCCTTAGCTGACAGCCAGCAGAGAGACTTCAGTCCTACAACTGCAAGGAACTGTATTCTGCCAACAATTCGATTGAGTTTATGAATGGATTGTCCAGAGTATCCAGATTATGAGCCCAGCCGGGCCAATATCTTGATTATGGCCTTGTAAAAATCTAGCAGAGAGCCCAGCCAGGCCTACCCAGATTTCTGACCTACAGAACTGTGAACTAACATAGGATATTGTTTCAAGCCCTAAATTTGTAGTAATTTATTACACAACAATAGAAAACCAATATAGCCACTTAGTAAAAACTCAGGATTAATTTCCATCCAAAATAACTAATTGTAAAAAAAAAAATTAGAAACATATTATAAGACTAATTATTGTAATAACTATTGTGAGCAAAAAATAATGAACAAAAACTTATTTTCATTACTTGTTTTCTAATTTAAAATATTTCTGTAAAATAGTAAGGTATCGAAAAACATAATACTTTGCTTTCAATTCAAAACATTAATAGAAAGTAAACAATTGATTGCATCAAATTCTCGCTTATTACATATGACACTGGTCTCTCACTACAAAGTAGAAGGCTCCAGATAACTAGAGTAAGGGGGTGGGGAGAATAGTTGCAACTAGTTTGGAGAAGAAAAAAAAAATGATTCTAATATCTCACACAGAAAACTTCTACTCAGAGAAAAAAAGCAGAAGACACCTAATAACCCCTCAGATGATGAAAGGTGGCTCTCTACCTCCTTCTCACCATAATCACTTCTTCCTTTTTTTCTTCCTCTTGGTCCCTCCTTTTAAAAAGGATTTCTTTCCTTTTGTCTTATCTCTTGATTCAAAGCCTGTTAGATAGTTTGAAAAGCTTGGAATAGATGAGAAAGATCCGAATTCATATCCCAGCTCTGCAACCTACTCTTTATGTGACCTTTAACAAGTTATTTGGACTTCAGTTTTCTCATCTGTTCAATAGATGATAAGACCTATCTTGCAGAATTCTTGTGAGAAATGCATATGACATGAAAATCCAGGTGCTTGATAATAATTAATAATGATTATTATTATATAACTAAAATGATTGTTATTAATCATAATAAATATTATTATCATTGTCTATTCCCTTTGGCTAATCTACTCCTAACAGTGATAACTTTCATACATTAATCAGTTTTTATAGTTTCCACTTCACTATCTGGATGTCTCCTCACCAATCTAATGAAATAGAAAGAGGGATTATCATTATCCACCAATTTACAGAAGAGTAGCTGAGGCTCAGAGTGGTTGAATGACTTAACCCTGAGAAACAGCAAAGAAGATCAAACTTGTCTAATGGTTCAAAGTTGGGCTCTTCTGCTGCTTCACTGGTAAGCACTGAGACACTACTCACAGCAATGTGGCACCATGAGTTGAAGGCATTTCTAATCTTGCGGTGTATCACACCCAGTATTTGATTTAAGATTAAAGAATAATTTGTATACTCACAGAACTAGGGCTTCTGTTGGGCTCAGCAGGCAGGGCAACAGGTAAGGCTGTAGGTGTAGGAGGGGTTACAGAAATTTCGCCAGTTGGATCTCTTGCAACAAGCATCCTGACTGAATTCCCACAGTTCCTCAGCACCTGCGCAACTTGCTCACTGGTCATTCCTTGCACATTTGTGCCACCGATCTTCAAGATGTGATCCCCTGTATGGAGTCTTCCATCCTTTAATCCAAGAGAAAAAATTGTTCTGAGAAATCAACAATCTGATTTCACTAGTTAATAACAATTCATCAGAATCTGAGCTGTGGTAAAATGGCTGGCAAAAAAAAAAAAGCTATCTAAAAATGCTGAATTAAATATATTTTTAATGAATGGTTGAATTGGCAACAGAGGCAAGGAAGTCCTTGTAAAATCAAAAAAAAAAAAAAAAAAAAAGAGGAGGGGTGGACTGAGATGCAAGGAGAGTTCAAAAGGAGAAGAGTAACCAGAATTCTAAAACAGACATTTGCTTTAGGGTATCACTTCTTGCCTAATGGCCTATAGCCTGGATATTAATGGACACTTACACAAGGAAGAGATCAGAAAGGCCAGGGCCTCGAGAAAGAAAGGAGGTCAGATCAGAAGCTTCCAGCATAAAGCTAGGAACTCTGAAGACCAACAAGCTAAGTGGCACATTCGAGGAACAGCAAGATGTCAGTGTGGCTGGAAGAGAAAAAATAAGCAAAGGGGAGAGAACTCAAATTGATGAGAGCGTTAACAGGGTTTGAATTCTCTTTACTTATCTTTACTATAATAAAGATATCAAAATGTAAACGCAGCTGATTACAAAAAATTACATCTGCAGAGCACTTTACAAATCACCTTTCATATGTCATCTAATTCAAAGAACAACTTTAAAATAAGAAAATTGAGATTTAAAAAGGTTGACTGACTTGACCAAGGTCACAAAGCTAATAAGTGGCAGAACCAAAGTTCAACCTGTTGTACCACTGAAGATCTATTCTCAATCGGTCATTTGTCTTATACTTCAATATCTTCAGACTAACATTAGTATATAGTAAATTTACTGTTTTCTTATTCTCCAAGAAATTGCCAATAACTGCCAAAAAGCATAAATAAAATGAAGATGAAAAAATAGATATTTTGCAACTGAGAGAGGAGGACTACCTGAGACTACAGCAAAGTCCTCTGGGCTAGTACAGTTTTAAGCTTCATATTCCTGGCTTCAGGATGCGTCATCTATAAGTTGTAGATGGTATTCAGAAGAAAAAAAGGAAAAAGAAAAAAACCCTTAATACTAAAAAGTATTCCCATCCTTCCTTTTCTCCAATTTTGCAGAAACCTGAATGAAGAAAGGAAAGTGTTTGATCAAAATAATAACTAGAAAGCTATGTGCTAGGTTGTAACCTCTGTAGAAGGAGCTAGCAGCAATTGGAAGTGGAGAGACACAGAAAAACAAATGCAGTTCAAATCAGAAACATTTGGAAAGACTCAGAGAAAAGAAATGAGTGTAAGGAGGAAATTATTATGGACAAAGTTATAAAGGATTGCTGGATTTCTAGTTTAAGCACCAATAATTTGATATTCTATTGTTACCAACACAATAAACTTGAAATAAAATGACTACTTAACAAAGTCAGTGGTCATGATGAAAAATAAAGGTAAAACTGCCTCTGTGAATCGAACCATCCTTGAACAGAATTATGGCTTGACCAAAGAATAAAGAATATGTCAAATAAGTGTTTTCATACTTCGCTTGGTGAAATAAGGGCATTTCACCATAAGTACATATTTAGTCACTTCTCAGGCACTATTTTTTCCTATTTTACCTCAACTCAATTTAAAATGATGTAGATAATTTGCATCTGTCATGAAAAGTCAAACATTTTCTTCTTCCAGAAAAACAGGTGTTCTAAGGAATTCATAAGTGTAAAAACAATCATTAGTTAGATTGATAGGAAAGACACCAAAATGACAGTTACTTTGTTAATGTATAACAGCCTCAAACACTGCATTTCTGATCAACATTCTCCTTCCACAACCTGTCTACCATGCAAGGAAACTAAAAGGCATGAGAGTCCTTTTTGTTCTTTAACAGCAAACATAAATCAGTGATAACCAATAAATAGCTATGCCAAGATCCAAGGACATAGTGTGCTAATCATTCAATTATAAAAGTTTATTAACTCATAGATTCTTTCAAAAGAGAAAAAAAAATTATGCACATAGGCAAAGATAGCATGGAAGAAAAAGTAAAACAGCTGATGTAACAGGGTCGGTACCACACTATTACAGTGAAAGCACTAACAGTATCACGTACACAGTTTTGTTTTGTTTTTTAAAGAAAATACTTTAATCCAAGTTAGCAGTTGTTGGCTAAAAAAATAATACACACACACATAAAACTTTGCATTTTAAGTTCTCTGGTTGGCCATTGTAGATGATTTCAATTCATAAAATATTTGAAAACCTAAAGGAATTTAGGCCCGAGCTACAAAGGAAATAAATCAAATTTGTTTCTTCAAAAACTAAAAAATAGCACCAAATACTTCCACAACTCAAAAATGAAACCATTACTACTTTTGATTCTAGGCTGTTTCTATCACTGGTCTTTAATCAAAAGGCAACAGATCATTGACAGAAAATAGTAACCTTATAAAACAAACACTCTTTCTCTCCAGGACTTAAAGAAAGGTACCAAAACTAAGTACGTCTAGACTATCCCATTCGATCAAATTCCCAGAGCCCTCATCAACTAATTTTTAAGGATAAGGAAAATATCTGTTTAGATTCAAAGAAAAATTATTTGGGAATAACCAACTGTTCATTGGCCTCAAGCTGTTCTTTGCTTATTCTAGACTAAAATTTCTTCATAGTCCATACCCACTTTCCAAATCCTTGCTTGGTTCTTTCCTTCTAGGTATTAAAGGTTACTAGATAGTTATTTTGATTCATATTATAATTGCCTCATACCAAAAAGTCAATAATTTATGATAACTTTTAAATAGGCTGAGTTCTAATAGCCCCTTTCTGGAGACAATGGGGCAATGGGGTAATTCAGTGTACCTGATTCCCCTAGAATTCCTCCAGACCACATGAGAGATTTCTGTAAAACATAGTTGTTTTCCACTGCCCATTATCAATTAAAAAAAAAAAAAAAAAGAACTTCTAGCTGCCAAAATTTAAATTGAACAGATTTCTTAAAAGATGCTTGTTTCAGGTACTGTAAATTTTGGAGAGTATCTGAGGATTACAGATAGATAGGTCTTTCAGCTTCCCTTATAATGAAACTATATATCCTCATGCATGGAATTGGCCTGATTACATTTACTGATTTGTCATTGTAGTTAGATCTCAATAAATGTTTCTAAAAAGCTATATGAGTCAATATTTTTCCATTTCATTTACTTTATAACATTTGAGGCAATAGACAGAAGGACAAGTAAGGGCTTTAGAGTCTGACACAACCAAGTTCAATGCTGGCTCTACTTTGATCAAGCTGTATGACCAAAGGTCAATTACAAATCCTACCTAAATTTCAGCTCCCTCGAAGGAAAATGGGAATATACTCCCCTCTCGTTGAGTTGTGACCATTGAAACTCAATACTCTTTGTAAAATCCTTAGCCAAAATGCTTTACTTATAGCAAAGCAAGTCCTCAAATGCCTCTTTAGGCTGCAGTGACTTAGTTAAGTGTTCTCTGCCACATTCCCTGAACTCTACTCCATTTTTTAACTACATATTGACTTATCTGTACATAAAAGGAACTTAAAGGGGCTATTTTACAAAACCCTTTTAAATCAGAAATACTGACTTCCCTAACTTTCTATTATACAGTTTTATATTTTTTGAAGAAAGTAATAATAATTAACCCCTTTAGCAGAATGTAGGTATAACTTATGATCAATTTGATCACATCTGAACGAATGACCTAAGACATTCATTTTCCCCTACCATGAAGGTTGCCGTATTCAACAGTGAACATTAATATTCAAAATATGAATAGTTTTTTAATTAAAAGCAATATTCCCTTTACATTTTTTTAAAGCTATGCCCAGGCTACACGAGCAACAACTTATACTTAGCAACAACGCAGAGTCAGTTTAAGAGATTTCATCTGCCATCAGCTGAGATGAGGGGAAGAGAGCCATGAATACTGCTCTGTTATGGTCTCACCATATTCCCTACAGGAAAGAGTCAATAGCTCAGTTCCTCCCAGAGCTAGCTATTGATTCCCTGATGACCAACTCTGGACAGGTGAACGCCAGGGAAAAACAATTAGGATTAACTTTGAATAAACAGGTTTAAGCAGTCAAGCACAGGTTTCAGAGTCGAAAAGATGTGGTCTCTATCTTGACTTTGTCATTTCCTAGTTGTGTAGCCTTGGGCAGTTTCTTAACAGTTTCCATAACTATCATTTGGGAATAAGAATTTATGGCTGTTTCAAGGATTACATGAGAATAATATATATTAGGCAGATAACAATGTCTGGCATAAACACTTGCTTCTCCATTATGACTCTGACATCCCTACCTCTCTTTAATAACCTGAAATAGTGACAATCCCTGCCAGTAAGGGTGAAAATCAGACTTAGGCTTTTCCCAACAGTACCTCGAAGGAATTTTTTTGGGAAACTCTGCACATCATATTCTCCTTGTGAAAATTCAAATGCATATTAGGATATTAAAAGCTCACAAAATTCTTACAGTAAAGAAGCCTATTTGATTTTGGTTAACTAGGGGTTTTCTAAATTTATTTGACCCTTTGTTTTTCAGAATAACTACTCCACTTTGCATCTTGAAAAATGCTACTTCAGCAACCAAGCCTATTAAAATTGCTGGTGTTAGGGGAAAAGATATCACGATACTCCAATCTTCCCTTTCCTGGTTACAAAAAAAAATTCAAAAAACCCTTAAATATTATTATTTGCTTTGTGCCACAGATGTGCTTTTGAAGACCCATAAAAAATGACCATTCTCAACCTTTTTGGTCTCAGAACCCCTTTATACTCTTAAAATTACTGATGGATATATTCATTACTTTTACTACAATGATAGATGATCTGATGGTTAAAATTTTATTTGTACCTTGGCTAGGCTAGGGTGCTGAGCTATTTGGTCAAACACTAGATGTTACTGTGAAGGTATCTGTAGATATGATTAACATCTACAATCACTTGACTTTTAAGCAAAGGACATTACCCTCGATAATGTGGGTGGGCTTCAACTAACCAGTTAAAGACTTTAAAAACAAAAACTGAGACTTCCTCTGAAAACTGAGAAGGAATTCTGCCTTAAGACTATAACAGAAATCTTGCCAATCTGTTGTACAAATTTCAGGTTCAGACTGAAACATCAACTCTTATTCAGGTCCAGCCTGCTGGACTGCCTTACAGATTTCAGACTTGCCAGTATACATATGTCAAAATTTATTAAATTGTATATTTTATTTTTATACCAATTATACCTCAAAAATTACTCAGAATCTCAAAAAGCTTTTATGTGCTTCTTTTTTGATGTTTGCTGATATCCACTGAATTAGAAATAAAATTGAGAAATGTTTAAAATATTAAATATATGGATATATAACAAGTATTTACATACGTCGATTTACATGTTTTTTGTTTTAAAAAAGCTATATTTTCTAAAACAAAAAAAAATGGTGAGAATAGTGGTATTTTAAATACTTTTGCAAATCTCTTTAATGTCTGCCTTAAAAGAAGACAGCTGGATTTTCCTACCTGCCTCAGCATTCAGTATGTTGCAGCATGTTGTTCTGGTTGAAATATATAAAAAAAAATCTGGCTTCAATCAGACTTACAGTTGGAAAATGAAAGAAAATGAGCCTTTTCAGCCCATTATTCTTTGATAACACTCCAAAACTTGACAAGTAGTGGTTTTCTAAAAAGCAGCTGCAGTGTGCAATCTCAAACTAAATCAATAAGCTTTCAGATACTGTTTCATTAAAATCCACTGATCTACTTGAATTTTTAATAGATCCTTTACCTATATGTTATCTTATCATATCACAATCATATTGGTCTTCAGAAAATATTGATTCACAGAACTATGCAGATCTTCCAAATACATATTTATTTCCTTATATAAAATAAATATTAATATCACCAATGATCGAATCAGAAAAGTCCTTAAATATTAAAAAATTTTAAGCTCATGGTAAATCACGAATTTTCCAAAATCCTAATTTTTGCTTTAAATTTCAAATTTTATCTTCACCAATAAATGCTATCAGTTGTTTTCCTTGAAATAACAGGCTCATTTAATTCATTTTTAAGAAAATGTCTGCCAAATACCCAAGTCTGAATAATGAATAACTTTTTGAAAGTTATTCTTTCAAAAATAAACATGTTATTCCAGATTGGTGGTCTCCAGAGACAGGGGTTGGGGGTGGGTGAAATGGGTGAAGGGGGTCAGAAGATACAAATTTCCAACTATAAAATAAATATGTCTCGGGAATGTAATGTACAGCATGGTGACAACAGTTAACAATATTGTATTGTATATGTGAAAGTTGCTAAGAGAGTAAATCTTAAAGGTTCTCATCATAAGAAAAATTTATAACCGTGTGGTAATAGTTGTTAACTATATATTGTGGTATCATTTCTCAACATATACAAATATCGAATTACTATTTTGTACACCTGAAACTTAAATGGTATTTGTCAAATATATCTCAAAAAAAATTTTTTTAATAAGAGCGAAAATTAAAATTGTTAAAATTGAAAGTCTGTTCCATATAAAAAAGTAGTCAGTTTGTCTCACAAATGTTTTTCCTCAAGACAACCATCATACTTGAGTATATGACAAAAGTGCTGTATGGTACATCCCTTTTTGTCATACAATATTAAAAAGACATGTACTTAAAAGTCAAAATTTACTAAAATTAATTAGTAATTCTTACTGTATACTCTCTTAAGTGAAGCTGGCATTTTTTTTTTCTTTTTTATTGCAAGTATATATGGCAGAGAAGAATGCAATGACTACCGGCAGAGTTTAATGCGATTGCCCTTTTTCACACTAAGGCACCGGTAGTTTTAGTCTACCAGTGATTCTGCATCATCAGCGCAAATATCAACATGATGAAAAGACTGACAACATCTTAGTGTTATTATAAAAGTTGCTTTGATCTTATAGACTCTCCCCTAAAGAGACTTAGACCCCTCAGAGGCCTATAGACAAAACTCTGAAAGCCTTTGCTCTAAATAAATACACTTAGATGCTGGAAGGATAATAGGACTATTAGTAGCTCCACAATTGGTATAAAGTAGAGCAATCTTGATTAGAAATGAGGAGCTAACAGAATTGCCTCAAAACTGCATATGCACAGCAAATTCATTTTTACTTATATATGTTTATTAGAAGGGATAAATGTATATATAACTAGACATTAATCAGTGAAATTTTTGTATTATTCTGATTATCTTGGACATTCTAGATAATATGGGCTCATTAAGTGGCTACACAACCAAATTTCTAAACCAATTCAAAAAATTAAATGTAATATTTAATATCTTCCTCAATGTAAAACTAAGCAAAAACAGTTGATAAGTTTTTAAATGAGCCACTTTCAGTTTAAACACTGCTAATGAAATCTAATTATTTGACTTATAATGCTAGAAATTTTTAATTCAAGTGAAATTTACCATATTGGGACAATTGTTTATAATCACTGTACCTTCTGATTTTAACATTTAGGTCCTTCAAAGAGACATTGGGAAAGAATAATACAGATATTCAAAAATGCAATACCCATTAATGGCTCTTTTTAATAAAAGATACTGTCCTCTTATGGAATCAAGAAAACCGTCGATCACAGGCAAAAAAAAAAATGTTGATTTAGGTACTTTAAAATGAAGCAGAGCAAATGTATATTAACACTTATGGGAAAAAAACATTTTTAGCTATATTTAAATTCTGGCTATGGAATCATATATCCTAGTAAGCCACGTTATAAAATTATATTTCAAGTCAATTTAAATTATATAAAATCGAAATAAAAACAAAGGTTAACTTACTCGATCTGCTAATCCTCCAGGAACTATAGTTCTCACAATCACACCACTTGATTTTCCTCCAACTATTCCAAAACCTAATCCAGAGCCATCATTAATGAGCTCAACATCTTCAATATGGCCCCAACGAACCTACAAATTAAAGGCAAGAGCCAAAGTGTTAATAAAACACAGATTCTTAGCTTCCCAATACAATAATTACACAACAAACTGAAAATTCATACAATTAAGATGACTTTTAGAGGCTAAGAAATATGTAAAGGTGATCATATGATTCCTGACCTTAAGAATTTTATAATCCAGTAGATAAATAAAATATGAGACAGCATATTGGATTATAAGACACTGTAGCTCTAAGAGGACAGAAACATATCTCATTCCCCAGTGTATGCCCAATATCTAGCACAGTGCTCAGCACATACGAGGAACCAATAAATGTGTTTATCTGAACAGAAAGAGAATCACAAATATTATAAAGACTGTGGGGAGAGGGTGCAGACAAGTCAAATTCAATCTAGAATTATGGAAAGCTTCAGGGAAAAGGTGGCATTTTAATTGCACTACAGAGGAAAAAATACATTCAAAGGGAAATGTAAGAGCAGAGCTGGGCTTGGATAAGCGAGTGGGAACTATGGAACGTTTTAGAAGAGGGAATGACAGGAACAAAGCATGGTTTAAGAAGATTAATCTGGCAGCAATGTAAAGTATGAAATGGTGAGATGGACATGAAGCAACGAGACTCATTTAGGAGACTCTTATGTGGGAGAGGAAAGGCAGACCCAACTAAAGATATTAGCAATAGGATTAGACAAATCAGACTAAGAGATATGATGTTCTTCCTCTAACTAGCAGGCTTTCATCAGAAATATGCATTAAATTCACATAATCCAACTTTAAAAGAAAATTCTCTTAAGATCATTAGGGCATACTTATTAGTTTTTCTATTGTACTAAACTGGAAAGTTACTATGCAATGTTAAAGTAACCAGGAATATGGAGAATATTTAATAAATTCATGTCTGAAACAATAGTATCTGGGAAGCAAAATATTTTATAAAATATGCTTGAATTAACATCAGCTAATATTCATAAAGTATTTACTTTGCATCAGGCACTGTGCTTAGCTCTTCACACGTATTCTCATTTAATCATCCCAACACCTTTGTGAAGTAGATGTTATTATTAGTTCCAAGTAACAGATGAAGAAACCCAGGTATGGAGAAGTCAAGAAATCTGCCCAGTATGACATAGCCAGGAAGTGGAGAACTGGATTTGAACCCACTTTAATCTGACTCCAGAGCCCTTGTTCTTAACCACTGTGATAAGCAATTTCCCACTTTGTTCATTCTATTTATTATGTAAATCGTGCTGTATATATAATAATTTGTATTGTGACCTTGTACTGTACCTGGTCTAATTTTTCTTTTGTCCCAATGAATGAAAATTAAATAAATCAGTTAGCACTTAGTGTTATAAGAAAATAAGATTTATTAGCTTGCATTCTGAAGATGCGGGCCAAAATTCGTAAAATGTTATCAAGCAAGTTTAAAGATTCCTAAAAGAGACATATACTTTTATTCTTTTGAACTGTTACACATATATTCTTGCATGAAAAAAGAAAAAGTTCTATAATTTACAGTATCAATAACCTAGTCATAAACATCCAATATAATTTATAAAAATAATGTTTTTGAAATAAATAACACAATCCTAAGATACTCAGTAATAACTCCTAATAAAAACTCTCAGCTTAATAAATGAACTGGCTATATTATCAAGGAGCACAAGACTCTTTCATCACCAAATATATTATGCCCAATACTACAATTTGCCCTCTATATTAAAACATAATCTTAAATAAGGAAAATCACAGGACATAGAAAAATAACCCTCCACGTACTATATTCTTTAATATGCTAATGCTTCATTGTAGATATAATCATCTTTTTTAAAGTAAAAGTCAAAAGACACCTTCTAAATGTCTTTAAACCAATGGCAAAATTCAGTATTTTTCTAAATTTGCAACTCACTGTTTCAGGCAGAATTGTGTCATTTAGGCTGGTAGAAGCATTGCTTTTTGTGTGGACTGGTTCCCTGGCCACAACCAGACTCAAAGATCCAGTGGTTTGTTGTAGTAATGCAATTGCTTGCTGATGGGAAATGTTGTGATCCAGTGGTGTGTGATTGATAGCCAGTATCTGGTCATTTTCCTTTAACCTTTGGTCTCTTGGTGAAATAAAAGAAAATTTTGTTTTAAGTAACATAATAGCTTAATCTTAAAAAATCTATTATTCAAGTTAAACATTTTATTTTTTATGGTACTGCTTCTCTTAGTACATTTGTTCAAATAATTATTTAATTATATAACAGAGCTCTTTAGAGTGCTTTTCATCAAAGCATTTATTAGCTAATTAACCAACTAAGTAATGAGTCTCTAAACACACACACACACACACACACACACACACACGTTTTAAAAGCCATTTGGCTAGAAAATTAAGCAAAAACAATGTATAGGGCCCCATTGTCAAGGTTTTACAAGTATGGACATTGCCCCTATTAACTGCATGAACCCTGTATTCCTGAACCCCTTCAAATCTGACTTTAACACATACCACACCCTAGTAATTATATTCTCAAATTCACCAGTAGTCTCTTCTCCAGCAGATTCACCGTCTCCATTGTACTTCACTAAAATGTCAACAGAGGCCAAACCTTCCTTGAAAATCTAGATTACTTTCCAAATCTGTATCTGAGCCCTTCTCTCTCCTCTAAGCACCAATCTCCCAACTGCTAACCAAAGTAAAAAGGGCTATTTTTAAAAGAAATTAGCAAAATCTCTTTTTTTAAAAAAGCACTTATTATAGTCAGTATTTACTGAGCATTAATCATGAGCCAGGTACTATGCTAAACACTTTACATATATTCTCTCATCTAATCCTCACAATCACCTTTTAAAGTACTTAAATTTTACAAGCCAGAAACTGAAGCCTGGACAAGCTTAGCATCTTATCTAAGTTGTCTAACTCTGAAGCATTCTCTTTAACTTTTTAAGTTAAAGTGCATTCTAAGGATATCCTAGAATTTACTTTCCTGGTTTACAGTATTTTACTTTATTATCTCCCAACCACCGCTTCTCTTCCTTTCTCCATTATCAAAGTTTCTTTATCCTTCTTTATCTCTCTTGAATCTACCCATCTCCACCTTTCATTCCCAATGTCAATCCTCCAGTTGAGATCTTCAGCTAATACCTAAAACCTAACTTGCGAAATTTCTCCAGGTTTATCTTTTTAGGCTATCTTGCGCTGGTATTTGCCAACTCAAAAGTGTATAATGATTATCTCTGTGTTTACTGACCAATAAAGAGAGAGCCAAAAACAAACAAACAAACAAAAAAAAACACCAAACCTCTTGTCATGATTATATCATAAAAGAACATTTTTAACCTTCAAACTACAAAATTTCCCTGGGAAGGGATTTACCTCAGAACAGGGAATTCTAATTCATAAATCTGAATTCTGAAAATTCCATTATATTGCCCTTATTTTTCTCAGGTCACATCAGATTCAGAAAAACTTTGTCAGGGACTGGAATTTGATAACTTCTGACATCTCGGACATAGGGCAAAACTTGGCTGGTATTCAAAGTCTTCTTTGTTTGGCCCCAAAGTATCCTTCCAACTTGGCTTCCTTCCTTTTCCAATTATTCTGATCTACTCTTTCCCTCTCAAACATGTCTGGAATTTCTTGCTCCTGTATAAATGGTTTCCTCCATCTTTAATGCCCTTCCACTCTGCTCAGCCCATTCAATCCCCGCTCCACAATCCAGCTGAATGTGTGCGTCTCCCTCCTCCTTTTTCGCTCCCTTTCCTCCTTCCCTCTCCCTCTCATACTTCATTATCATGGTGCTCTGAACCCCTCCTTTATCACTCACTGAATATTCATTTTTACGAGGTATGCTGTCAACACAGCTAACTAAATCAATCCTTCTCTAATATACTTTAAGTTTTCTGAGGACAGGGACTGATACGTCTTTGATACTCCTTTGGAACCAACAAGTTGGATATTTTGATTTTTGATGACAAAAATGTGAGTGGTTCTCACAAAAGATCACATACTTTTCAAAATGTTGCTTATACATCCTTTTAGTAATAGGAAAGGCTTATATTAAGAAATAATAATAATACATAAAATTACATGTTCGCTATGACTTTGTCTTTATAAAGAAAAAAAATTCCAATGTTTTTCCTAGTTGTCTGAGGGTAGTCAAAGTCCAAGAGGTTTTTTGGGGGGGAGGGGAATTATTGCATTTCTATATTTTATATTTTCCAATTACATGCATGTATTTGCTTTCATAATGATTTTCATAATTTTAAAATTGATATTTTCTTGAGAACATTGCCCGTGAACAATGTCTTCTTTTCTCTGACTTCTTCACAGCTTGTTAACTAAAGGAAATTTCTTAATTAATCCCAAATGAATGAGTTACTCTTGAATTTTTTCAACCCTGATGTAACTCATACTACATAAACTGGTCTTTAATTTACTCAATGCTCAGATTTTCTATTTTCTGAAAATCAATCTATTTTAATCTACCTTTCCCCTTACTCAATAGACTTTCAGGACACCTCGTTTCTTTTCATTTAATATCTGTTCAGGGAATATAAACTCAACCCAAGGATTGACAAGCTGCAAAGGAGAAGTCTCCTGGAAACTACGATTTTGATACATTCTAAAAAGCTGAAAAAATTAGTTTTACTATTATTTATAATTAACTCTCCGTACCATTCTCTCTCTCCCTCCTTCTCTCTCCCTCTCTCTATGTATATACACACTCATGCGTGTGCACACACATACACATATCAGTGTATGTGTGTATGTATGTATTTATAACTGAATTCACACTTTCCATTCAAAGGGAGACGAGTTCTTGCCTCTCCATTGCAAATAATGGATTTCCATGACTTTGAGAACCAACAAGTCTTAGGAAAGCTCCTAAAATAACACAGTTCTATGTGCAAAGTCCTGAAAAGAAAGGAAGAAATGATCATAAAGACCATTTAACATGATCTAAAGGTTCTGCATGGCTGGCCCCTGTCTCCAGCCCATTCTTGAACTGTCTTGCACTAAGCTCCCACACCAGATAAATACCAGCCACACTTGAAGGATATGAGCTGTGTTCTACTTCTTTATAGGGCTACTGATCAAGAGAGTCTCTTCATCCCTCCCTGACACCTTCTGCTCTCAGCAGACCCCACTGTCAAATATCCAACTCCTCTTTTTGGAAGCATTCACCTCAATTTGTAATTACAGACTATTAGTACAATGTAAGTGAGACATAAGGATTCACACAAAAAGGTTGTATAACATTAAAAATACACTAAAAACTAGTGAAATGTACATTTTAAAATGGTAACATTTGTATTATGTGAATTATATTTCAATAATAAGATAATAATAAGATGTTTTACAAGTTGAGTCAAAGTTAACTAGTCTTTTCATCAAGGGGCTTTATAACCTTAAGTAAGCTAATATAAGTGACCCTAAGTCCAAGTTGACTCTGGATTATCTAGTTTTGCTAGATTGTCCTAGTTTATACCTGTTGTCTCAGTGTCATTATTAATAGCCCACCCTCTCACTTCCAAAACTATCTCAACTTGGACAATAAATTATGATTACCCTAACTATGTATGCCCAATCTCCAAGAAAGGGATAGAGTTTCTCTAAGATATCTGACCATTGCTATGGTTTCTCAGAATGTATTTGAGGAAATGCTGCATTAGATGGCAGAATAAAGATGCAAAGTCATGGAAATGCCATTATTTCTGAATTTGCAGTTGGGAAGACTAGAATTGATCCCCTAAGAATATGAATTCAAAATACATTATCGACTAAGAATCTTTTTATAATAATATTGCTACTGTTGTTTTATTATAACAGATAGTAGTAGTGTAATGAATACTGTGCTTGTTAAATAAATAAAGTGAAAACCTGAAATCAAATGCACATATCCCTTAAAAAAATAAAACAAAGTCACAAGTGCAAAAGGGGGGGGGATCAAATAATCTTGAGGGCTTTAAACTGATAGTAAGTGAAATAATACTGTGATATGACTACCAAAAGTGTTATAATCTTAAATTTAATAAACAACATAGTGTGCAGAATGCAAATTTCAATATTCCCATCTTACTGACCAGACCTTAGCTAAACTAACATGTTCAATAGTGAGAGTGTGGTGGAATAGAAAGAGCACTAGCTTTGCAGTCAGTCTTGAATCACATCATGGATCCAGCATTAATAGCTCTGTGACTATTGGTAAACCACTTGAACCTCTCTCAAACTTAGCTTTCTCATCTATGATACTAGTAATTAGATGGCTGCCACCAGTATCGGTGAGACTATCTGGAAAACGCCTGACAAATGCATAGGAGAAGGAAAGTGTTAGCTGGTTTTGTTACTGTGTTTATTACCAGTTTCTAATTATCTTTATAATAATGTTGACAGGACTGTCAGAAAGATATTAGCAGAATGAAAACTGAACATCTTTCTCACCTGTCCGCTATACTCCCTGGCTGTACTTCCTTTACGAAGATATCAACTTCTCCCAGATTCTGACTTCTAAGAGCCACCACACTGAATCCAAGGCCTCCAGCTGAAGGCCTTTCTATATCTATATATTCAATTTGCCGGCCCTGAAAAAGGGAGATTAAAAAAAAAGTTGATGAAATACATTTAACCAACATACCCTTTCCAAAGAACTTAAATTACTATTTTGTGAATAGCACAAAAACAGCTTCTTTTACGTCATCTCTATAAAACCAAATAAACTCAGGATTTCAGTAATAAATTGCTTCTGGAAATCCTCTCACTTGATTATTTTCAGTAGACTATAAAAGAGAATATGCAGTATTCTGCAACCTTAGGCAATAGAAGAGGTATTTTCACACTTCATTCACATTATGAGATGAATTTCAAGCTGGATAAAAATTCCAATGTCTTTTCCCACAGTAACTTCTAACTTACTTTTTACACTGAATTTCTCTAGATTCTCTTGATGCAAAATATATTTTTAAATGGGAAAGCAAATTAGCTATATAAAAAATATACTAGTGTTTAGCCTAAGTCAGAACCAGCTGCATTTTTTATTGTTTTTAATTCTATTGTGAGGAATATTCTATTTTAATAGATTAATACAAAAGATTATGGAAAGGCCATCATACAAATGGGTTCTACCTGTGACAAATATTTTATTGCTTTAGTTAATAATTACATTTATAACATGAGAATTCATAAATGTAATCAATTTGCAAAAGCATTACATAAAATTAGGAGCCAAATTAAGAGGACAGAACTATAAAGTCAAAAAAAAAAAATTAGGTATAGAATATTATTTAACTATCATAACTTAAACAGATTCTTTATAACTTTCAAACTCAAGCTTCATTTTTTAAGACATTTATTAGAAGATGAAGTGAAAAACACAAAACATCCTAAAATTCAATTGTCTATTATTTAATTTTTAATAGGTATTAGGGGTTACTCTTTAAAATATTTCCCTAGATTTTCCAAATTATATTAGTTCTAACTTCC
Source organism: Pteropus medius (assembly GCF_902729225.1). Lineage (NCBI taxonomy): Eukaryota > Metazoa > Chordata > Mammalia > Chiroptera > Pteropodidae > Pteropus > Pteropus medius. The sequence continues at coordinate 13,967,052 of NW_024340701.1, read as the reverse complement.
ATTAATTCTGTTTTGATATGAAATTAAAAATAGTTTCAAAGGCATCTCATCACCTGTATACATATTAATTTTCCTCCTATGATCAAATCCATAAGAATCACTTTCTTTACAAGTGTAAAGATGTATCAAACTGGAATCATTGTCTAAAAACGCTCTCCACCACACACATGGATATTTTCCTTACATAATTTTAAGCCAAGAAATCTTCAACACATTGATTAGAAAATATTATCAATTCCTACTAACCAAATAAAAACACAAGCAAACAAAACACACTGTAACACATTTTAAGGCAAAAAGAGTGAGTGTAGATTGCTTTTTTAACCTGTAACAGGAAAAATAAAGCTAAATATTCCCATAACAAGATATAACTTTACCTGAGCTTTCTGTTGAATGATTGAGTTAAAGTCTTCATTTCCCGACTTAGGGGTCCAAGGAAATAACCCAGATGCAGTCAAGTTATTAGAGGACCTCTGGGCATTTCCGTTAGTAATGGCACTATCTGTGAACACTAATAAACCTTTCTTAGAAAAATCAAAGTTGGTTGAACAATCTGGAGGTATATGGCTAAGCTGTTGGAGAGAAAAACAAAAGAAAATCATCAGTGGAAACCTATAGAAAAGAAATTATTTCTATTTATAAAATATTATATTTTACTGATCACATGTGTAATATCCATGTTAAATACATACTTGTGAAATAAATAAAGTATGGATACATGAATCTGTGTATTTATAAGGCTATAAATTTTATTTAGTATTACACAAAATATTTAACAGCTTAAAATTTGTTGTTTCCTGCCTTCTACCGCTACCTCAAGTTCATAGCATATATGACAGTTCATTATAATTCACATACAAAGATACATCCAATCATATAAACATGTATGTAAGACACTGAGTCCTTTTCCATTTATTTGTACATTTCCACATGGGAGCCACAAAAGATCCACAGGTAACATATAACAAAAATAACAGTAACAGCGTTTATTAAGTGATTGCTATGAACGGAGTACTATACCAAAACTCTTACATATATTAACTCATTTAATCCTTGCAACAGCCCTATGAGATATTATTATTCCATTTTGTGAACATGAAAACTGAGGCACACAGAAGTTAAGTAACTTGCCCAAGATTAGTAGCAAATGAGTTTCAGAGCCACTTAAATTAGTGGGGGGAAAAAAGATGGGGGAAAATTCCATAATTATGGGGAACAGGAAAAGTGGAATAAAAGCAACACCCAGAACAAATGTCAATAGGACCTTATAGAAAAAGTCAATACCCATAGAAACTCTGAAAACACTCATAGGAAAAAAATCACAGGGATTTTAGAGCTGAATGGATAAAATATGATTATGTACAAAATATTGTTATTATGATGAAGTGGTTAGTTAATTCTCTCTTAGTTCAGTAACAGTGATAGATTTCTAGTGATCTTTCCCAATTTCTATTGTTACCAATAGCATTCATTGTTGTGCTATGAGACTCATTCCATGACTATAGAATGCATAAAGTTAACCTTCAATATGGGAGTGCTAAAATTATGGTATAAATTCTGATTTGGAGAAAGAAATTCACAGAAAGACATATGCAGAATTTAATCTTTAATTAGTTATTTAAAAACCCCTTGCTAAATATTTATGAGCAGGTATTTTGGTTTACAGCAGAAAACATTTTTTCCCAAATTTTGTTCATTTTCATTTGACAATTCTGCTACATTATCAATTACATTTAAAATTCTTCTCAAATTTAATCTATAGGATAGCTACTATTCAAGCTCAGCTTCTAGAATAGATGATTTAAAATCAATTTGCCATCCCTGACCCTAAAACACAGAAACCAAGAGGACAGTTAAAACTATTAATTTACATCGCTCTAAGTAGAGATGCTATGTGTCTTATAATTCAACAACCATGTATTTAGAGCCTGGAAGAGTCCAGGTACTATGCTATATGTAGTGGAGGAAACACAGGTAAATATTTAATTACCAGGTACACTGTTTCTAAGGACTTTCTAATCAGAATATCTGTGGCATGTGTAGTTATTTGATAAATATTTGATAATTATTGAGGTATAAATAACGGCTACAAGGGCATGATCATTTCTTGCTAGAAAAAAAGACCGTGAAAAAAATATATTTAAGTTAAACACTATTTTAAATTTTGAAGAAAATGTAACAATTCTCAAAGCATCTGATCTTTACATATTTAAATAAATATAAAAAACCATATCCAAAGCCAAACACAAATTTATTATAAGCATTTTTAAACTATCCATGCCTACTATACCCACAGGTCACAAGTCTCAGTACAGTCTCTTTGCTGAATTAAGAGTATTTAAAAGCAATTTGTCTCTGTCTCCTTCTATCTTTCTTTGCTAGCTTGAATATAACAACATGTAAAACTCTGATAGGTAACTTACTTGCCCCTTGAGTTGCTTGATGGACTGCTGAAGCGTGAGTATCTGGTTGAAGAGAGGACTCTTTAGCGTCTCATAAAACATAGATATCTTCTCATTCTGTGACGTGTCACCTTTCTCCTGCAATTTCGCTTTCAGGCGATCGAGAACTTGTAGGACCTGCAGTTTATCTTATTTGAAGGACAATCAGAGTACAAGTTAAAGCCTTTCTTATATTCCAATTTTGAACCATTAATTAATTTACTGATAGAAGTATATATCTAATATACCTGTAGCAAGATTTTCAGGCATTTTGAATTATTGTCTTCAAGCAGTTTAAAGAAACCTAAAGAAAAAAATTTAAAATACAAAATGTAATTTTCTGTTACTGTACACATGTCTACAGTCCTGTATAAAATTTAAAGAAAATCTCAAGAACATTCTTGATCAAAAGACTTCACTCAGGAATTTCAAATTAAAACCACAATGAGGTGCCACTACACAGCACTACGATGACTAAAAGCAGAAAGTGAAACAACAGACAATACTAAGTATTGACGAAGATGTGAAGCAACTAGAACTCTCCTGTGCTGCTAGTAGAAATGTAAAATGGCACAAACATTTTGAAAACTTGCCTGGCAGTTTCTTATAAAGTTAAATATACTTACTCTGTGACCCAGCACTTCCACTCCTAAATACTTGTCCAAGAGAAATGAAAACATATGCCCACAAAATACCTATACATGAATGTTCATAGCACTTTTACCAGAAAAACTCTAAAAGCACTAAACCAGAAAAACTCAAATGTCTAATAACAGATGAATGAATAAACAAATCATGGTATGTAAACATAAATAGAATACTCATAAATAAAAAGGAAAAAATTACTGATACACACATAGCACGGATGAATCTCAGAAACAGTAAGTTGAAGAGAAGAAATGGAACAAAAAGGATGTAAACTGTATGATTCCATTCATATGAAGTTCAATTTATAGCTATAGGCTAGTCACCTGGGCAGGTGGAAAGGAGTTGACTGGTAAAAATTTGAGGTCTTTTTTGGGGTAATGGAAATGTTCTGTTTTGAATAGGATACTGTTTACATAGATGTATACGCTTGTCAAAAATTCATTAAACTATACATTTTAAATTGGTATATCTTATTGTATGTAAACTATACTTTTATAAATTGTATTTAAAAAAAAAAAAAAAGGATCCTGGGCTGGAAAAGAACATACGGATTAAAAGATCAAGATTTTAAAGAGATCTGAAAAAAAAATATCCCCAGGCTGCACAAATGATCCAAGACTCTTACTAGTCATCTAAGAGAGTCTCCTCAATATGGCATTTTCTATGGATAATATTTTTTAATTCCAGTGATTTGTTCAAATTAGCCCAAAATGTAATGTAATCGAAATTCAAAAAGCTAGCAAAACCTTTGCTATGACCAAAATGGCACTTTCCCAGTGGTCATTTTTATTAGTGGTACACTGTTATAATGAACCATCAAAGAAATATGAGTATTACATAGTCAAAATTTTCTCATATCAGTACACTTCCTTAAGGAGATCTTACCTTCTAAATCAAGGTCAGTAAGTAAGAAAGCATATCAAAAACCAGTAAGGGATGCCACTGGCATTGATAAAAGGTCCATGTATTCAATTCAAAAGTTCACTGGATTCAACGATAACTATCAAAAGAACTGGTGAATAGAGCATCACATAAACACTTCTGATGTGCTCAAAATCTCAATTGTGCAACCCTTACAAACACCCATAGAAAGGTAACTGAGTAACAGAGGGGCAGTCACAATGGCACTGTCCTTTTCTATAGCAGCTTACAGCCCAAAAAGATTGACAATAGCCGCTTTGTGGTCATCAATACAACAGCCTCTCTAAATCAAAGAATGCGAGCTAAAACTATGAGATGGTATTTTTTACTGTTGGATTGGCATTTTTAAAAAATTAATAATAGCTTATACTCTAGATGTCATGGAAAAACAAGTGGGAATAGAAATTTACATAATTTTTAGGAGAGCAACATGACAATATCTATCAATATACTAACTTTACATTCTCTTTTCCCCAGAACATCTACTTCTGAGTGTCTCTCCTAAAGAAATACTTGCAAAAGGGCACATAGATGTGTATACAAGAATATTTACTGTGTTGGTTTTAATAACAAGACTCTTGGAAAACTTAAACTATCAAAAGGAACCAGTCATTAAAATAATAAGTAAATCTGACTGTACTGAAATGGGAATGGGACTGAAACAGTTAATAGCAAGCCTGTGGCTCAAGCCACCACCTGGAGATTCCCAGCTAGATACCAGACCTCTTGGCAAACAAGCTAAGATAAGAGTCTCTTGTTTTAAAATGTCAGGAAATACCTGATCTGTCTTAAATGCTTTTTGTAAGTAATCTGAGAATGTATGGTCATTTAAGGCATAGCTGGCTGTAAGATGGGAGATAATAACAGACATTTTCTATTTGTGTAACTAATGGAATATAAAACTTGGGATTCCCCAAATAGAAAGTTTCGAGAAAAATGTTTCCGCATACATTGTTCAGAACTTGTCTGGTAACCCAAAACAAAACAAACAAAAAAATGTGTTCTCCGGTTGAATTTTACTCCTGTAAACAAATTTAATAAAAGTCCATCAGAGATACATTTCTAAATGTCTTAATGTCAATCTATATGCAACTAGGTATTTATGTTGATGATATGGCCTAAAGTAGAAGAAAATGACATTCTTTGGAAGCTGCGCTTACAGACTGGGGCCTTCTCTACCAAGGAATGTCTGTGTCTCGCTGCCATGCCAGCCTCCTCCTGACTATAACCTCTGAATCATGAGTAAGGTTCGATGCTGGGTAAGATCCCTCATTCACATAAGTATGTTTTGACAATTCAACTCTTTGTGTTGACAAAGGGTCATTATTTAATATACACAACTAAATAGGGAAAGAGGCAAGTTTCAAGATACAGGAAATATTTCCTCCCATTCAAAAGAAAAAAATATACATATTTGTGTATATGTAGGTTTCTAGACTTAGAAAGGTAATCGATTGAGTAATAGTGATTGATGGGGAGATAAAAAATTAGACTTTTAGTCTACAGCCATGCCACCCTGAACAAGCCTGATCCCATCTGATCTTGGAAGCTAAGCAGGGTCTGGCCTGGTTAGTACTTTGATGGGAGACCACCTAGGAAGACCAGGTGCTTGTAGGCGTAAAAAATTAAAAATAAAGGATTGTAAGCTGACAAGGTCCTTGCAATCTGTGAGGTCAACCAAGGGCTACCTCACCTAAAAATAAAAATTAGACTTTTACTTTATAGATTTTGGTGCTGTCTGAACTTTATTTAAAAAACATGTATTAATTTTAGAGCTTAAAAATATAAGGGACAAAAACATTATGGCTAAGATGGACTAATGAGAGAGCAAAACAGATTCATAACAAGACAATAAGATAATTATATTGTAAGTTATACACAAACAATAGAGGTATGTACCATGTGCTAAGAAAAATTATAAAGGGAGAGTGACTAACCCTGCCTAGGGAAGTTTGGGAATGCTGGAATGGGAACACATTAGAAACCTCTTGTAAAAGAAAAAGAATGGGGTGTAAAATTAAGAGTAACCATTTGTCTTCTTTTGACTAAAACAGTCTCAGATTACCAAGAATCATTAATAATGCTCCATTTCACTCTCTAAAGTGTCCCAGTTTGAATGACATATAGGGCTGTTCTAGGTCAGTGGTTCTCAAATTTTATCATGCATCAGAATCACCTGGAGGGATTGTTAAAACACAAATTGCTGGGGCCCACCCCAGTGATTCTGATTCTGTAGGTCTAAAGTGAGGCTGGAAAACATGCATTTCTAACAGTTTCCAGTTGATCCTGATGCTGACAGCCTAGGGACCACAAAACTATTGCATACAGGTATAAAAGTGCATGACTTTCTGTGAGAATAGTAACTAGTTATAAATGACCTAGTAGTATAAGGTCTCTAAAAGTAGTAGAAAGGGCACAAAAGTAGTTTAGACTAGTATTGCTGCAAGTGTAGGCTGCAAATTGATGCCTGGCCACAAACAGATAAGTACCAAAATTGGGAGTAAGCATTTAGAAACCATGTAATGTGCCAGAATCATTTACATCTATTAAATTTAGTAATTAAAAAAAAATAACTTGACTTACCTCGTACTTCTTTTTTAATTTCATTTTTCTAGCAATTCATTTTTCTAAAAATTTATCTTACAAAAATATCAGTCCTTGAAAGATTGGGCGGGAAATCCTGATCTTTCACTACTGATCATTGGAGAAGCACTGGTTTAAATAAGACTTCTTTGAGAGGGGCCTTGTAAATAATGCTAAGTAGACTGGTCTTTATCTTGCAAGTCACAGGAAGTAATTAAAGGCTTTTAAATAGAGAAGTATTGAGTCCAGATTTCTATTTAAAAAAGTAATTCTAGTAATAGGATAGATTCATGGCCTTCAAACTTTTTAAACACATTCCTGTCAGTAAAAATATGTTGACTACTCACCTTCATTTTTTTATAATTACAAATATATACTACTATATTTACAAGTCGTATGTGTTTTAAAACATAAAATAGAAACAAGTAAGGTAAAAACTAAAAAGGGAAGTTTTACTGTCACCTTCCTAACCTCCCAATGAATCATCGTGCACATTTTGTAAACCATAGTGGTAGAGTATCCCTCGTAAAGGCAAAGGATAGAACCTTGTTGGTCACCCAACTTTCTAACTCATATTTAATAAAGGCTAAACTATGTCCATAAAGCAGGCCTGGAAAATTACTATAATTCCGTGGTGTTGGGTACTATCTAGGGAAAGGAAATAAAGCTTTAAGAGTAGATGAAGAACATCCAGCAAGCCGAAGATTATCCAGCAAATAGCATACAGGCTAAATGGAACCCATGTCTCACTCATTTTATGGTCATAGGAAACCTTCAGCTAAACAACTTTGGCCTATTTGGCTGGGCTAAGAAACAAACATGGCTTATGCAAGGAATTTCAAGTTTGTTTAAACATGGTAAAGCTGAGTGTAAATTGTCATAGATAGGGTACCTACAATAGGTCACAGTCTAAACATTAAAATACCACAGTGTGCCGCTGTCCTCATAGTTGTACAGCCTCAAGAGAATGAGTAGTTTATTATGCTCTGCAGTTTCCACTACATCACTGATCAAGAGAGTTTGTACCATGAATTTTTTATGTCTCATTTACTGTAGGATTTGATTGAAAGAAACTACTATAATATTGTGGCTTTTTAAAAATACCTATGCCCTTAGCCATCACTAGTTGATGGAACATTTGAAAAAAGCTGATGCATAGATCGAAATTTAATTTGATTTCAATTTCTAGGTGGAGGAAACTTATTGAAAAGATTTATTAACTTCCTCAATTCAAGAATTTAGGTGAGTTAAGGACCCTGAGAAACTCTTTTCAGACACCCAACAGCACAGAAGAATGTAACTCCCCAAGGTATCTTATAATTCTAAACGCAAAAAGTAAACAGGCTTTAGGTCCGTGGCATAGATCTATCCTGAAGACTAAAGAAAGGGTATTGACAGGCTCTAAATTTCTCTCTATTTGAATCAGAACCTAAAATGAGGGCTTTAAAAAAGGCATCCAAATCTATACAAAAACATGTGAGTGGAAAAAAAAAAAAACAACAACACACAGCAATGGTCAAGCAATCTCAAATATTAAGGTGAAATAGTCCCGTTTCTTAAAAAAATTTACTCTAGTACCAAGGTGGGCAAAGTCATAAGTCAACAAATTAAACCTCATTTTGGCTTCATCAAATGTATTTTTATTAAACTTTAACAAAGCAAGTAAATTCAGGCTGCTTGGTTGTTTAGTTTAAGGATAATTATTAAATGCTTTCTGGTAAAAAAAAAAAAATGTAATTAACAAAGATTACTGAATACTGAACCATTGTCTCAGAATCCCAATTAACAAAGACAAATCTCTTCTGAACTCAGCTTATAAATTTTACCCATAAATTACCTTCCAACTCTGTTATTTATTAACTTTCTCATTATTTAAAATTTTTAATAATTCTTATAAAAGCCGTTAGGGGCTTAGAAACAGGCTAATTTTAGTTAAAAGGCATGATCACGCCGTTTTCTGATGTTGCAAAATGAACCGATTTGAATTTTAATCACCGCTCCTCCCTAGTTTTCCTTTAAAAAAGATTTGTGCAAACGAATTGGCAGCCAATAGGAGCTTAGACAGCCAAGAACGTAGTATTACCATCCTCCATGTAACTAAGATTTCTTTTTCTTCTAGCTTTCCAGGGGCTTCTTCATTCATTTAGGAAACACTTGTTCTTTGCGCACCTATCAATGGACAGACTTCAAATGCAGTTGAGAAGCAACCTATAGAAACAAGGCCCTGAAAGGCGCACCGTCTCAATCGCGGAGACAAACCAGTAAACAACTCATTTGAATCCAAAGTGATAAGAGCCATCTGGGGATACGACAAAGCGCCAAGTGAACACTCCACGGGGGGGATTAATTCGGCCAGCTAGGTGTGCCAGGAGAGTTAGGGAGCTTTGGAGGGGACAGGGAAAGATCTGAAAGTGCTTTCCTGAGCTTGATTTAAAGCAGGAATCCAACAATTTCCCCAAAGGCTGGAGGTCAGAGCACTTTCTGCTTGGTCCTCCTCATCTACAAAGTAAGGCCAGTAGGGCCCAGGCCTGAATGTCGACCCGGGGAACTCCGCTACGTGACTACCAGGCGCCCAGATGGGGCCGGGGCCAAATCGCGCCCTCGCTGGGCACCCCCTCCTTCTCCGGGCCTCCAAGGCACGCCACCACCTGTTCACTCCTTTCACCTTCACCGGTTGAGGAAAGGCTCCGCCCAGCTCTGGGTGCGGCGGCGGGATGGAGGGGACGCAGGCATTGATCTGGGTGCAAAATCTGATCCCTGCCACTCCCGGAACAGCGGAGGCCTTGATTTGAGGGCCGCCAGAGCCTGCCGAGGCAGGGCGGCTCCGCGGCCTCCGGCCAGCCCAGCCCCGCGGGGCGCGGGCCACGGTGGGGGTCATCCAGGCCGACGCAGGAGGACCGCGCCCCGCACCCGCTGTGGGCCAGGCCGAGCGGCCGGCGGCGCCCTGCGTCTCCCGTTCCACCTCCCGCGGGAGGGCGCGTCGGAAGCAGGGGACGCAGGCGCAGGAGGAGGAGGTGCTCCTGGCCAGCTTCGAGGCGAAGGGACCCTGCGCGCCGTGCGCGCCCACACGACGGGGTCCCGAGCTTTACCTGTTTGGGTGGACTCGCAGTGGGAGCTCGGAGCGGGCAGGAGGGCCGGCGTCGGCCCTCCCTCACCTGGGCGGAAGTGAAAAGCCCAGGGTGACCGCGCCTCACCTGGCAGGCCCTCCCCTCGCATCGACCTCCCTGCCCGGGGCGGGGCGCCGGGGTGGCGTAGGCGGGGGAGCCTGAGCCCGCGGGAGGCCGACTCTGGGGAGGGAGCGCTGGTGCCCTTGGCTTCTCTACTTAATGCAGGTGAAGTTCAGCTGGGCGAGGGAGGGTTAAAGAGCCTAGAAAAGGTGGGGTTTGGAGGTCAAGTGGGCAAATGAAACACCAGGTGGTGGGGGTAGCCGGCTTTAATGGGGTGGGAAGGTCGCTGGACTGGTGGTGTAGGAGGGCTGGATTGAGAGGGAGACCCAAGATCAAGGAAATTAAAGGAGGACACTGAGGAAAGGATTTGGTCAAATATGCTTGGTCTCTCGTCCTATTCTATCATCCCTCTTTGTGTTTTTTATGTCCACTGACCCAATATAAAATTCTAAGAAGTTTAACTGAGAGTTATCTTTTCACCCTCATTTAGTTGAGAAAAGGAAGGAAATCAATCTAGCATTATTTGTCATAACGTTGAGAAAAGATCTTTGAAAATCTACAATGGTATTATTCCACTCTCTTTAATGTAACTAACTTGAGAATTTTGATGCTAGGCGTTTTACTTTGTCTAATATAGTCCACACATTAACGATAAAAAGAATTGATCTTCAGGTATGTATTCACTGAATAAATGTTTTTGTTAAGCACTATGATTGTGTAAATTGTTAAAAATGGAATACCTGTCCTCAAGGGAGATAAGGCATACATACAAAACAACTGCAACATAAAATCATCTGTTGTAAGAGCATGCATTATGTACTTTATAGTATCATTGTTAGTTTGCTGGTTTTAAAGGAAATATTGTTAAGCCTGGTAAAAATACACAATTTCAGCATGGTCCCTACTTCTTAGGAACTAACAAACTATTGAGGGAAATAAACTTATATAATAACTTAAATTACCGAGTAGAATGAAGCCAGAACTTTATAAAATAAAAAGAGAGAGAGAGATGTATTATGTTTGTTGAAAGCATCTGTTAGGACTTAACCAGGTCTTAACAGGTGTTGGGATGTGCTTCAGGTAAAATGGAGAAGGAAATACTTCCCAAGTCAGGGCAGCATACAGGTGGAGACCAGTTATCTCAAACCATCACCTTGCAAACATGTTGGTCTCTTCTTACTCTACTATTTGGTGATAGTTATAAACATATTCCCCCTTTCTCAAAAATAATGTGACTTTGGATTGACTATGAAACAGTTCAAACTTCTTTTCTGAGTTCCAAGACTCTCTTAAACTCTTCCCTTCTTGCTGACTCTTCTACTTAATCTCCCATTTCACCTCTCCAAGGTCCTACTCTGACTCAACAGGTCTAATCCATGTCCTTGGAATCACCACACCATGGCTTTTCTGTTGGTTACTCATCCCCTTTCCCATGCCTGGAATGTCTTGTAAGCCCTACCCTTCCCCAGGGCTAGATTCAGGTCTCACCTCTTAGGCAAAGCTGCCTCCATGACCACCCCAGCAAACATCCATCTCTGCCATATTTAAAATAATTTTCTCTATTTTTTTGTGTTGTTAATTTAATGTGAGCTTTCTTTTGGCTCTTGGAAATTTTTTAAAAATTAATTTATTCAATACATTTTTTAAGGAGTTTATTGTGGTAAACATTTTCTGGCACCAAATTTTGTTTGTTTTACCTCTGAAAACCCTCAAGTTTTATTCATACAATAAAGATGAACAAAATTTTTAAGAACACATCTCTGAAGTCAGAAGATCTGAGCTTGAATCCTGATTCCGCCATTTCCTAAAGTATTTGACTTTGGTAAGTTACTTAACCCTTCTAATTCTAATTAGTGAAATTATGGTAACTTCACATGGTGGTTTTGAAAGTTAAATGAAAGAATATATGTATCACATATACCTGGCACATAGAAAATACTCAGAAAATGAAGCAGCACATAGAAGGGAGTGAACATAACAGATACTGGTGACAATAAGGAAACAGTCAAGAACAGTAGTAAATAAAGTGAGACAGGCAGATGGTGGAAGACCTGAAAATACTACAAAGAACTTCAGGTTATAAGACTTTATTCTTCATCTCTAAGAAATTAAAGAACCACTGAAAATATTTGAATAGGATTTTTATTTGTTATTTTTTTAACATTTAATGATTTGGTATTTATTTTTAAAAAATATTTTTTAGAGTAGTTTTGGGGGGCATTGCAAAATTGAGAGAAAGGTACAGAGAATTCTCGTTTATCCCCTGCCTCCACACATACATCCCCCACTAGAGTGGTATATCTGTCAAAGTCAATGAACCTATTTTGACATAATCATAATCACCCAAAGTCCATAGATTACATTATGGTCCACTCTTAGTGTTGTACATTCTATGGGTTCGGGCAAATGTATAATGATATATTCATTGTTCTAAAAATTCTCTCTGCTCAGCCTGTTCATAACCCCCACTCCAACTCCTGGAAACCACTGATTTTTTTATTGTCTCCATAGTTTCGCTTTTTCCAGAATGTTAGATTGTTGAAATCATACATTATGTAGGCTTTTAAGATTGCTGCTTTTACTTTGTAAATACATTTACGGTTTCTCCATGTCTTCTCATACCTTGATAGCTCATTTTTTTTTCTTTTTTCTTTTGTTCTTTAGATTCCACATATAAGTGAGATCATATGGTAATTGTCATTCTCTGTTTGACTTATTTCACTTTGCATAATACCCTCTAGGTCCATCCATGTTTTTGCAAATGGTAAGATTTAATTTTTTTATGACTGAGTAATAGTCCATTGTATATATGTACCACCTCTTCTTTATCCGGATGGGCACTTAGTTTGCTTCTGATAGCTCATTTCTTTTTAGCACTGAATATAGTCTATTATCTGGATGTACTACAGTTTATTTGTTCAACTACTGAAGAACATCTTAGTTGTTTCCAACGTTTGGCAATTATGAATAAAGCTGCTATAAACATGCAGGTTTTTGTTTGGACATAGTTTTCAACTCCTTTGGGTAAATACCAAGGAGTTTAAATAGAATTTTGAATAAGATTTTGAATATGACACAGGTTTTTTTTAAATGAAAGATTAATCTGAAAGCAGCATGAAAAAATAATGGATTGACAAAGTTGAGGAGAGCCTAGAATCAAAAAGAGAAAGAAGCCATTATAGTAGGAAATAAGCTACACCTGAAATAAAGTGAAAATATAGGATTAAAAAAAAACACAAAAAAAATTGGTCACTTATTAGATAAAGGGATTAAAGAAGAACAAGGAGAAAACTGCAGTGCAAAGATGATTATAAGTTTTGAACTGATAAAAGGGATACAGGTGGTGAGACTTAGAAAAGCCAATTTATTCTGTTTTGCTTTTCTTGAGAAACAGGACTCTGATAAAGTCAGTTTTAGATTCTATATTTGACATTGAAGATGAAATATACTTGACATAGAGTAGGCCTTATTAAGTGATGAGTCTATTTAATTGGATAGTAGGCGGCTAGATTGGTGCACCGAAGAGAGGACACAATTAGAAATACTTGAGGAGCAACAGCATACATGTAGATGTAGTAGAATTCAAAATGTGCAGATGGCTATAATAAAGATCTATCAGAGTCCTGATAGTATGAATTTATCACCAGAGTGGAAAAAATTGCCCAAAACAGATTTTTAAAAATCGAGGAAAGTAAAGCTTTTATCTCCTAATATTCGGTCCTAAACATGGAAACAGGAGTCAGATTGGTTTCCTCAGAAATTTTTGCTATGGGCAAAAACTATCTGTTAATGTAATTAGGTGTATGCTAGAATCTTAGGAATGGGAAGATCCAATGTGCAGAGCTTTGAATGCCAAAGGATGTTTTGCTTCATTCTTCACTGGTAATCCTCTTTCCTAATGTTTCTACACAGCAATTTCCATATTGGGCTGTGCTATTTACATCCTTTGCTTTCTATAGAATTTTATAGAATTTTTATGTGACATAGAAATTTGGCATTGAAAACCTGCCTAAGATTGAGTTTAAGAACTTTCTTACTAAAATTAGACAATGGAGTAATCAAGTGATCAGAGACTATGGTTGCAAATAAATTGATGTATTTTAATATATTTTACTGAGCCATGAGAAAATAGACTAAGGGACAGTAACAAGAGAAAGTGAATTTTTAAATACACCATCAGTTCAAGAGTCAAAATTTTAGTATTGTTTCTTTACTTTCATGGTGAGACTCTTGTTTACAGTTTATATACATTGTAGAAGAGGATGAAGATAATCATTAGAACCATAAAAATAGATTTTGTAATGGAGTTAATCAACAAAGCATAATCATTTTCAAATAGTTAATTGTTCAAAATCTATATGAAAAATGACACAAATATAAAGATCGGCAACATTCCTGCAGTCAGCAAGAAAATACAGTAAATCCTCACTTAACGACAGATTCTTAGAACTGCAGTATAATGTGTTAACCTAGAAATAAAAATTCCCAAGTGAGAGGCAACATACATTTATTTGAGATACAAAGAATAGATATTTGGGAAGCATTGATTCACGCAGAACCCAAATAGTGTTTCAATTAGGAGGTGAAGGCGAGGGGTATTTATGAGAAATGGGAACAATTACATAAATAGAAGGAAGAAATTTCCATGCGTGTTAATGAGATAAGAAAGGAATTTCTATAGGTGCAGATAAGCTAACACAGTGAACCTAATTATAAAGAATGTCTTTAATTTTCAGTTTGGTAGTCATACTGTCTGCCTTCTTGTTTTCTTTACAGTTATTTGGGATACAATACAGCTTTAGACCCAGCCCAAATGATATTTTGCTCAGTTTTAATATTCCAAAGGTTTGAAGAGTAAGACATGCAAGGCAGTTCCTCTGGGATGGCAGCTCTGACTCCATTTTAAAGTGGCTCTGTTTATATTTCCCCTTTTGAAATCTTTCCTTGAAAGCATTGCTGATCAATCATTGGAAAGCAACACTGATTAGTTATTAAAAGCATCGTTAGTCCTCCATTGCCAGGAAGGCTAATTTTCAGTACATCATGCCTTTGTCAGTCTGTTGTCATCAGAAAGGCTCATTTCTGGTATGTCATGTCCCATATAGGAGGGAAAGTGGTTTTTTAGGAAACCTGGGCCACATTTGAGCAATAAGAGTGCCAAACAGAGGAAGTTTTTACCATCATATTCCTTTAAGGAAAAAATCTTTTGTCGTTTCTTAAGGTTTGTCACATCATCTCATAAGCCTTAGTGATCATCTCAAAATGTTGAGCAACCATTATCAAGGTACTGTCTTTAAAACATTGAGCTATGTAAAATAAACATAACACTAAAAATTCTTATAATTACAAACAACATAAAATGTTCAGTCTAAATTGAAGAATAGATCTGAACCAGGAGGCAATACCTGAGGCAGTCAGCTGAAGATATTAGAAAACCTGAGGTGTCAGTGGGCACTGTATTTAATCATTTGGCTTGTGCCCAGATTTTATCTTGTTCCATCCCTATTTTACCAGCGGTATTTTATCCAAGTACAGGAGGTATTAACCACACAGCCAACCTCACCATGTTTAGCTAGAATACGGTCAAGAGCAATCCTATTTTCTAATATAACTTGCACAAGGGAATTTAAAGATTTTTCCTGGTTGGCTATTGTGTTGGTGGTAGCTCCAGTAACTTTCTCTAAGATTTTTTTTTTTTCTCTAAGGTTTTTGATAGTTTTTTTTTTTAATCATGTATTTATTTGTTGTGTTACCTGTTCAAGGAAAACGTATTCTTCCAAATCTGATATCTTTATCGAGGTTGATATCACTAGGCATTGAACATCCATGACTATGTGTGCAGCCAGTTGCACGTTTTGACCTGAGAAGTAGGTTTAAAGATGATGCCCAGTGTCGAGTTATCTTTCCAGGCAGAAATAAAGGGGAAAAAGGAAGCAACTATTACAGCGAGTGCTTAACCTCTCATATTAATTGTGAGATAGGAAGTAACTAAAGAAAGAATAAAAAGAAAAAAATGAAGGTGAAGGTGTAGTTTATACTAAGATTTCTGAATTCTGGAGAGAAATGATTAATTCTGCTTACAAAGGTATAATTTACTAAATTGCTATAAGTCACAGATAGCTTAGGAGAAAAATTCCTTATATTTGGAAAACAGACAAAATAATATTTCAAATAAAAATTCATAAAATTATAATCATCCTCACTAGTTCATTAAGTCCCATGTTATTAATTCTTGTTTTGATCTTTTTGTTAACAGTTTTAAGAATTCAGGTTTTTTTTCTAGAATTCTGCAAATCTTCACCCAGTTTAATGGTATGATGTGAAAGTTTACTAGAAACTTGTATTTTAGAGTGTCAGGGTCCTCTCCATGGATTTCTTGCAAGATGAAACATCTTTGAAAATCACTTTTGCAAAAACATCAGAGTAAAACAATAACTGTCTGTAAATGACAAGACTTAAAGATCTGGTGAGAGTTCACATACACACATAAAAACGATCCAATTGAGTTAGTTATCCATTTTAATCTTAGCTTGACCATACATACAATTTTTAAAGTTTAAAAATTGAACTAGTAAATTTCAAATTTTCTATCACTTAAACCTGTAAACATAAAAGTTTTGATTTAAAAATAGCCGTCTCATTAAGGATTCGACTTCTAGGTTCAGGAGAAGAGCTAGAAGTTGCTTCTTTTTCCTCTAAACCAGTAGATCCCTAGAGAGAACACGGAGTCACAGGGTAGGGGTGTGAATGTGGAAAAAGTTTAATGCTGCCTCCTGTCTTCCCTGATCCTGGTGGGGAAGAAAGGAGGCAGATCCTGGTGGTATGCCGCAGATCCTGGTGGTATGCCGCAGATCCTGGGGGTGTGCCACAGCCCATGACACCTCTAGGAAACCAGCTCTTTCTCACTGAATCAGGGAAAAGGTGATACTTTTGCCACTGGATTAAAGTGGGTGCCAGAGAAGTAGCTGTCACCTAGAGAACATCTGGACACCCTGTTTTACATAGTAGGGGCGTGCAGTCCTAACTGGTTGAGAAGGGCTAGGTACTGTGTTGCTTGGTTGCTCAGGCACAAGTGACCACCTATTCTTTATGAATACATAACTTAAAGCCAATTTACATGCTTATATTTCAAATAAAGCTTTGAGGACTCAATTCAAAATAATGTATCATAATCATCCAGCTTTATTTTGAACACCTATATAGACACCAACCATTAAAATGAACAGTCTATCGGATAAATAGAAAAGAAGGCTTGTTATAGGTGGCATTTGCCTGGGAGACACAGGGCCACAGAAGGGGATTTTTAAAAAATAGTGCAGTAATGCTGCAAAATTGGTTTAAGAAAAATTTTAAATATAGTTACAATTCTAAAATATTACTAAAATAATTTCATGTACTTATAATACAGAACATTATCCCAGGGTTCTCAAAGTGTGTACTCTGAACCAGCAATATCAGCATCACTTGGGAACCCCTTAGAAGTGCAAATTATTCTGCCCCCCCCCCCCCCGTCTAGATCTTCAGAGTCAGAAACTGAGGGTTAGCCCATCCTTCAGTGTTTTTAACAAATCCTCCAGATGATTGTGATGCTCCCTAGAGTTTGAGAACCATAATACATGTCTTCAAAATTAGTGTCAGTGGATGAAGAGGCACCAATCAAATTCAAGTGTTTTTACATTAGAGAAAAAAGATTAAAGTTTCACTTTAACGAGTACACATTTCTTCAGTATAAAAGATATCTTCACTGCAGAACTTAGATGGAGGGAAAAACCTCCAACTTTTCACTTAGTGTAGTCATAAAGTCTTTGGTCTCCTATTGTTATAGCCCCTTTCCCTCACCTAAATTTTCACTATTAAAAATAAAGGTGTAATGCCCATCTTTATGATAGAGATCTTAAGTACTGGTCGTAGCAGCCTTTCACGATTTCTCCTCTAAGATAACGGGGAGGCCATTATACCTATAATAGTAAGAGCACAGATTCTGAAATCGGGTAAACATCCCTTTATTCCAACTCAGTAACATGTTTATTAGCGTCTTTAAGCCTAGTTTGTTATCTGCAAACCCAAATCCTACCAGGACTAACATAATGTTTGTAAAGCGTTAATCATATCGCCAGACGCCGCTGACACTTTCGCGGACAGAAGAGACACAGCAGGTTAGTTCCAAAGTGAGCACTGGATAGAAGGTAGCTGATTCTCCAAGATAGCTTTCTCTTTTTTTCCGGTCTGGAAGACCAACCAAAACTCTCCGAGGTGAATCTGCGTCCCACGGGGCGGAGAACCTCTGTGTAGTCAAAGCACGGTCCCTTTAAGAGCCCCCCTCCCTCTGCCCTCCTCTCGCCCGCGCCTAGGCGAAGGCGGAACCGGAAGTCGTTGGGAATGCGCTGGTCCCCAGCATGGCGGCCGCCTGGCCCTACCGGCCAGCCGTTCCTGAGGCTGTGGCTGCTCAGCTCCTGGGTGTCTTGTGGTTCGTGTCGGTCACCACGGGACTTTGGGGAGCTGCTGCTGCCGGGGGCGAGGAGACGCTTAAGTGCGAGGACCTCAAAGTAGGACAATATCCTCTGTTGAGGAGCACCCCCTTAGGGGCGAGGTAGATTTGGGGTCGCGAGTGGGTCGCGGCTTCAGCGCGGGCTAGGGTTGTACTGAAGGGAACGGTGACTTGTGGCCTCTAATGACGAAGGGACCCAGGCAGATGAAGAGCGATGGGGGATGGAAAGAACAGAGGCCACTGTGTGTGATTTCCTTGGAATTTTACAGTTGTTGGCGTTTCCTCTTCTGGTCCACTTTTTTTTTTTTAACTGGTGGCTTTATTCAGCAAACATGTAGATTCTGAAATATGCAAAGTACTTATCTCGGCACTAGTAATAAGATTGACAGGCTCAATTCTGTAAATTTGCCAACTTGGGGTTAAAAATTAATAATGATGTAGCTGGCGTTTGTTGCCCATTTATCATTAACTTTACATCTGTTACCTTATATCATTTTCAAACTTCATGAGATGCCAGACCGTCTGGGGGCAGATTTCTGTAGCCGTGGTCAAATTATTTGAACCCTGTTTTATGAATAAAAATGTAAATAACAATGGAACCAACTGAAAGGTCTGTTGTGATCAGTCAGTACCACAGGTAAATCACGTAGAGTGATGCCTGGCAAGAAGTAGGGACTATATATGTTAACTGTTTATTTACAGAAGAGAAAACAGGCCGAAGGGGTTAAGGAGATCTTTTCATTTAACAGTTCTTATAAACTGAGGAACAATATGAATTGAAAGTTACATTCAAATTAAAATAGCTACTTATGTACAAAATTTGTACAACGAAAAAAGTTGTACAAGATTCTATGAGAAAAAATCTTAAAATTAAGAAAATTCTATAGTATTTTTTATGTGAGCTAGAGGAGAGACGGCTGTTACTCTGTTTTTTACAGAGTAGCTCTTATTGAATATCATTTCACTTAAACTATGAGAATCACTGACCTAGTAAATTGAGGAGTTGGCAGAAATGTCAGAGTGGTTCTAAGAAAATAGTTGGGCAGTATGAAGAGTTGTGCTTTTTGAACCTTAGAGAGAAGTGTCTGATAATATAAGACTATGAGGTGATGATAACTAGAAAATATCTGTTACTCCTGGCATAAAAATGAGGTTTCCAGTAGTAATTCAGAAACCTTAAACAGGTGTCGGGCTCTATGTCCAGAGACATCTTGTGAATACCTTACTTATTTCATTTTAGTGTCAAAATATTTAGGAAACTGAAAAGCACCCCAGGTGTTTTTAACATCCATAAGAGGATAATTATTACATTTCCAAAAGCTTAAATTTTTGTGAGGAGACCTTGTAGACCCACCTAAAACACCATCTTCCCTGCAGTCTGCAATCAGGACTGCAATCAGGAAACCTTATTTTACTGTCACTTATATGATTTTGGATAAGTCACTCAAACTTTGAGCCTCAGTTTGTGTTTCTGTAATGTGGAAGTAATTGTCTCTACCTCACAGGGTTATTTGTGTTACGTGAAATTATGTATATATGGCAATACTTGGGACCCCATAAATGAGTTCAGTCAAATCTCTGGAAATTGATTTTTTTTTAACCCTGAAACAGTCTTACAATAATTTGTTAAAGATTTTTATTTTCATTTTTTCTTTGTGCTTTGTGCTTAAACTCTGACTGATGTTCTTTAAGATGGCATCCTCTGGTAGAACTTTTAGTATATGTTAATATACTTTTCCTGTAATAGATTAATGCTCAGGTATTATTTAGTGACACTGAAAGTATGTTTATGCTTGTGCTTTTTCTCTTGGATACACTAACAGCCTCGCTACATGTGAATATAAACATTAAGTGTATAATAAGAGGTATTAAAGACAAGATAGTAATGTTTTGTGTTGGAATATAGTTCATATTTCCTTAACTCTTTTTACATATATTTGTAAAGATCCAAAAATAAACGATGCTACACAAGAACCAGTTAACTGTACAAACTACACAGCTCATGGTAAGACTTCTAGAAACATGTATTTAATTAATTAATTAATTATTTTAATTGAAGAAATTATTTAAATTTTTTCCGCATCTACCTTCCCCCTCCTCCCTCCCCACTACCCTCTGGTAACCGCTAGTCCATTGTTCATGTCCATGAGTCTCTGTTTGTCCTGTTCATTTGTTGCTTTTAGGCTTGTATCCCATATTTAAGTGATATGTGATTTTCAGCTTTTTCTGTTTGGCTTATTTAACTAATTATGATTATCTCAAGATCCATCCATGTTGTTGCAAATGGCAGTATTTCATCTCTTCTTATGGCTGAGTAATATTCCATCGTATGTATGTACCACAGCTTCTTTAGCCAATCATCTATCGTAGGACACTTCAGTTGCTTCCATGTCCTTGCCACTGTGAATAATGCTGCCATGAACATTGGTGTGCAAATATCTTTTCAGATATGAGTTTTCAAGTCTTTGGGGTAAATACCCAGTAGAGGGATTGCTGGATCATATGGTAGATCAATTCTTAGTTTTTTTGAGGAACCTCCATACTGTTTACCATAGTGGCTGTACCAGTTTTCAGTCCCACCAGCAGTGTATGAGGGTTCTTTTTTCTCCGCATCTTCTCCAGCATTTGTTATTACTTGTCCTGTTGATTATAGCTATTCTAACAGGTGTGAGATGGTATCTCATTGTGGTTTTGATTTGCATTTCCCTAATAGCTAGTGATGTTGAGCATCTTTTCATATATTTGTTGGCCATTTGTATGTCCTCTAGGGAGAAGTGTCTGTTCAGGTCCTCTGCCTATTTTTTGATTGGATCATTCGTTTTTTTGATGTTATTGAGTCGTATGAGTTCTTTGTATATTTTGGATATTAGGCCCTTATCAGAGGTGTTGCTTGCAAATATATTTTCCCATTCGGATGATTGTCTCTTTACCTTGTTAACAGTTTCTTTTGCTGAGCAGAAGCTTTTTAGTTTGATATAGTCTCATTCATTTATTTTAGCTTTTACTTCCCTTGTTTTTGAGGTCAAATTTATAAAATCCTCTTTAAGCCCAAGGTCCTTGAGTTTAGTTTCTATGTTTTCTTCTATGCATTTTACTGTTTCAGGCCTTATATTCGGGTCCTTAATCCATTTTGAGTTAATTTTGGTGTGTGGTGATAGACAACAGTCTAGTTTCATTCTTTTGCAGGCGGCTTTCCAGTTTTTCCAGCACCATTTATTGAAGAGGCTTTCCTTTCTCCACTATATGTTTTTGGCTTTTTTGTCGAAAATTATTTCCCACTATAAACATGGGTTTACTTCTGGACTCTCGATTCTGTTCCACTGGTCCGTGTGTCTGTTTTTTGTCAATACCATGCCGTTTTGATTACTGTTGCTTTGTAGTATAACTAAGTCGGGCCAAAATATGTCTTTAAATTAATTTTTTAAAATATGTTATAGACCAGTGTATGATCACTAAGAGTAATTCATTAATGTGTTGTTTCTTGAGTTATAACATTGTTATTCAGTTTTCAGAACAACTTAAAATTGGAGAACTGGCTAGGAGACTTAAAAAAGAAACTTATTCTCTTTAATTATATGAACTGGGAAGTTTTATATTTTCATTAATTTTTTTAAACCTTTGGGATCAATTTATATAGCTTTCTTGGTACTCTACCAACTTCATTATATAAAGATGCTTCTTTAGATTTTTAATTATGCAAAAAGAACCTGAGACTGATAGTACAGTAAGGTACAGTGAGCAGTTATATCACCCACATTATGCACTTGTAAAATATACTTAGGTACATCCTAAATATAAAAATAGCACAGTAAGGATTTTAAATATGCATCAGTATTTTCTTTGTGGGGTTTTTTTTTGTATCTATATATTTTTAGAGAAATTTTGATAATGAATAACAAATCCTCAGCATAATTATTATGGTTTGAATTTGGGGGAGCTTCTATTACTCTTTGAATTTGGGGGAGCTTCTATTACTCTTAAAATATGGGGGATGCCAGATAAAAATTAATAAATCATTTTAGTCTTCTAAAAGGGTATATGTTGGAAGGGAGGCAAATAGATGTATATTGGATATGTTTAGTATTCTGTAGTACACAGTATCATTTTGAGAAAAAGTGTACCTATTGGATATATACTGAATGCTTTATTAGACATGAAATGTATTAGACATGAATTAAGCTGATGATTGATGTTTATAAGTAAAAGCTATAAAACAGATTCATTATGTAAATGAGATTAAAGGAATTATGTTTGTTAAAGCAAAGAACTTAGTTTTTCAAAAGTATCAAATAACCTCTTGATTATGAATTTGTATATATTTTTAAAAGCAGTTCTCCTTTTATCTTTTTATACCTTTATATTTTGTTACACTGTTAGCCCAGTTCCAGTCAGCAGGGATATTTGAAAGTAAGTTGTGTTAAACTTTTATAATTAATGTTTTGCTACTATTTGGAAATAGTGAAATTTTACCATATAAACAGTAATAGGATATATACATATATGATTTATATAGTAGACATTGCTTAACATGTAAACTTTAATTTAGATGTTTTAAACTTGAAGTTTGCAAGGAATCCCCTCCTTTTAAAATTTATAGGTGTACTCTGATTTGCTTGTTTTATGTAGTTGTCTTCTATGCTTTTGGAACACATAGAGAATAGAGTTAATGCACATAAAGAAGAATTAGCTTTCAAATCTTCAACTATTTATATGAAAGATGTTGGAAATCTGTTGTGAATACTATTGAGACTCACGTATCTAACTTTAGGAAGCAGCCAGCCAACTAGCTATCTCAAAAAAGGCATTTTCTAGCCTGCAGTGTTCTTTGCTGGTGTAAGAATTTTAAAGGAAATTATACAGCTAACAAAAATACTGCCCCAAAAGAGGTCTGCCCTCCAGTTAGGTGTCTCTTTTGTGTAAAATAAGTTGTATCCACTTAAGCAGTTATTGATAAATTATAAACATATACAAAGTCAAATGATCAGACTGCTAGGATGTATAAAGGACTTGGAGATATTAACAATACTGCCATGGCTTATCAGATAGTTTCTCATGGATAATTTAAGAGGAGACCTACAGGAAAATAAAAGGAAGGCTTTCTGTGTAAGGGAATGATATGATAGTTCATTTGTAGAGAATAAACCAAGTGCCTAACTGAATCTGAGAACATATGTAAAATGCTTTATATTAATAAATAAATAACTTTAAATCATTGTCATGATTTTAAAAAGAAAAAGTTTCTGAAGTAAATGAGTCATATGCCTTTTGCATATGGATGTACAGTTTGTGCATGATACAAAGGTGTCCAGCCAAGAGCTGGGGTAGGTTGTACCATCCCAGCCCAACACTCAGGCTATGTCTGTCCACAGGGAGTTTGTGTTTTTTCTTAAATTGCTCTTTTAAAACACACAAAGCTAGTGGAGTGGCCAAGGTGAATCATTTCTAAGTTCTGATCAGAGAGAACATCAAAATGCCCCTTGAAACATGAAGTTTCATTTTCTTAAATGGTACTTTCCGGGTAGGGATGAAAAGGAATGTTTTACAGAGAGGGGAGTTTGGAGATAGAGAGTAGG
The DNA here is from genome assembly GCF_902729225.1 of Pteropus medius. Taxonomy (NCBI): domain Eukaryota; kingdom Metazoa; phylum Chordata; class Mammalia; order Chiroptera; family Pteropodidae; genus Pteropus; species Pteropus medius. The sequence goes on along the minus strand of NW_024340701.1, from coordinate 13,943,231 downwards.
AATTTGGACCAAAGGCAAAGGAAATTCAATTAGGACAATAAATTGATGTGATCTTAAAAGAGTTCCCAGTCAGCCCAATGCCAATTAACAAGCATATTTATTTATTGAGAATTATCTGTAATAAATAATTTGTAATTAAATGAAATGAATAGTTCAAAACAATTAACTTCATGAAAATTAGTTTATATATTATAAAATATTTATTGAGAAATTATTTAATTCATTTATCGAGAAATTATTACATGGTAGGCTTCTGCTACATGGTATAGATGATATATGAAAGAAAACATAATCTCTGTCCTCAAGGAGTGTTCTGTCTAGACTTTGCGTGTGCGTGTGTGTGCACTCGCTCGCATGTGTATGCAAGTATTTTTATTTTTGATCGGTGAAATACAAAATATTTAGACTCCATCTCCAAAAATTTTGCTCTGGTTCTTTGGCAGAAGGCCATTTTTATTTTCTTAAGTTTTTATTGAAATATATTTACAGAAAAGTATCCATTAGTATAAGTCAAATGCATTTTCACAAACTGAACGTGTATAAGTGCTTCCTAATCAAGAAACAACATTATCAACATGCCAAAAACCTCCATCCTGCTCTCTTATAGTCACTACCTGCCTTAATGGATAACCATTATCCTAACTTTTAACAGCATAAATTAGTTATGTTATTTAGAGATAATTTCAAGCTTACAGAAAAGTTGCAAGAATAAAAGTAATACAAACAATACCTATATATCTTTTACCCAGATTCACCAATTGTTAACACATTCCCTTTTGCTTTATCATTGTGTGCTCATGCATGCTCTCTGATTTTGTATGTATAATTTTGCCCTAAATACGTTTGTGTTTTTCCTAAGGAGATATTCTCTTAACTGTATTCCAATTTTATCAAATGGCCCAAATAAAGCCTTTATAGCATTTTCCCCCAGTAAAAGTTCCTAAGATCAGGTTTTGCCTTTAGTCTTCTTAAACTGGAACATTTTCACAGCTTTCTTAGTCTTTAATGACACTAATATGTTTGAAGACGACAGTTCTTTTATTTTAATAGAATGTTGCTCATTTGGGATTGTCTAATATCTCATTATGATTAGATTTAGGTTATACATTCCAGGCTGGAAAATTACATTAGTGATGGGATGTCCTCAGCATCTCACATCGAGTCACATGATATCCATCTGCCTCGTTGGTGATGTTAGTTGTTAAATGTTGCTCACTCAGATTTTTCCACTGTATAGTTAGTATTTTTTCCTTTGCAACTATTAAACAGTCTTTGGGGAGATTCATTATGACCATGCAAATATCCTATTTCTCATCAAAAATTTTTCCTGGAGCTACCATCCATTATGATTTTGGCCTGAACCGTTCTTTATTATGAAAGTTGTGGATTGATGATTTTCCAACTCCAGCAGTCCCAGAGGAGAGCTGCCTTTATATGCTGGAAATATGAAGATAGGGTTGCTTTCGCCAACTTTATCTTTTGCTTTCACCCAGATTCTAGATTGACACATTTAATTATCTGGTCATTATTCAACATAACCTTTTAATAGAAATCATATCAAGTCTGGTCCTTTTATTTGACTGATCACGACCAGTCTAGAGACATGTTAACTGGGATAGGATCTCAAACCACCTACTTACTTTCTAGTTATCTGTTTTACTGTTATGAAATTTAATAGATTATTTCTTGTTTAACTTTTTTTTGCATTTAAAAAACAGTGCTTTTTATAGTTGGGAAATACTGTGTACTTACTGGCTTTAATAAATGACATCTAAATTCTAGATATTGGCTAGAGCCAAACTTTTTGCAAGAAAACTGCAAATTGAATAGTTTTCAGGTTTGTAACATGTCGCTTAATTTTGTCTACTAGTTAACATTTACTGGTAACTGGCTTCCTTAATCTCATCCTGTTGATTTATTTCTTGTTTCTAAAATCAATGTAAGCATGGAATTATAATGGTATAATGGAAAGAGTATTACAAGTAATGAGAATCTAGAACTTGTAGAATATTATCTACTTAGGATACTTGATCATCTCACTTAATTTCTTGGAACCTCAGTTTTCCTGTCTGTAGAAGGAAAAAAGAAAAAAGCATATTAACTAGTTCTACATACAGCTTTTTAAAAATAAAGATAATTATAAAATATGTAAAAGTGCTTCTTTTGAATTGATTAATTTCATTCACAAAATCTTCCATTAATTTTACAGCCACTCACAATGTTAAAATTATTTCTCATGTCAGGTTCCTTCTCTTAGTCTTTTCGGTATTGAAGTTCTCTAATTCCCTAGAGTGAAGAACCTCACACTTATTGAACACTTTCTCTAACCAAATGCCATGCTTTATACACCATATGCTTTTAATGCATGTATAATAGCATTACAGGGGTATTATCCCCATTTCACAGATTATAAAATAAGGTTGAGAGGTTTTGTAACTTGCCCACAGAAACATACTTACTAGTTAAGTGACAAAATTTGGACTTAAACTCAGATTTGTCTAGTTCCAAAGTCCTTCTCTTTGAAGTTCTCTATCAATTCAAACAATTCTCATCAGTCTCTCATCAGTATTTCTCTTACTATTTTCTCATGTCATTTTTAATGTAGAGGAGCAGCCCATCTTCATTAAAGTAATTTTCATCCTTTGAAATAATTAGCTCATATTTACGTCAGACTTCTCTGGAATCATTGTAGTAATGTGGTTTCCCCTTCACTCTGACACCTCTTTCCACTATTTATATCTTTCCTGAGCTTCTAATGCAGTGTTAGACATTTTTCTCTCTTTCATCTGTTTTGTATTTAATACAAAGCAGCTCATATTGAATACAAATAATATCTTATAGTAGAGATGATAAAAATATGTCATTGAAAACTATGTCAAAATGAGTTTTAATTAATAGTATCTAATTGAAAAATAAAAATATGATTTCTTAGTTTTTAATGTTTTTACAGTACATTTTTACAATTCACCTGTAAATGTTTGCGCTTTTAAAATTTTGTTCAGGAACTGTCATAAAAAAAAACCAATATATTTCTGCTAGGCAAACTGTATTGGACAATAATCTCAATTGGAATCATAATTATAGTGTTTTGTATTGCAACCATCTCTTTAAGATCTGATTTTAGACAGTCTACAGGAAGATCTAACAAGGCTGTAAGACAAGAAAGTGGCAGCTTCAAACTCAGCAAGTGCAAGGTAATACATTTAGAGAAAAATTATCCAAAATTTAGTAATAGAATTGTTTTATAGCACAGTTATTCAGTCTGGAACTTAGTTATGTTGAAGATTTGAAAAACTCAAAAGGTGCTTTTTGAAGAAAAACTTGTGTTGATCTATAGATATTCTTTCAGGTAACTTCTTTGTGGAAGTGAAATGGTCCTCATCAAAGAAAAATTTAACTTTTGCATTAGGTATCTCTTTTACTTAACTTACGTGCTTGCTGCCTAAACTCTTGGTCTTCAAATGAGTACATAAACTCCTGGGGGTAGGTGGAGCTTTCCAAGAGGTAACTTCTGGGTATTTACCCAAAGAAAACTAAAACACTAATTTGAAATGTTATATGCGCCCCTAGGTTCATTGCAGCATTATTTACAGTAGCCAAGACGAAGGCAACCTAAGTGCCCATCAATAGATGATTGGATAAAGAAGTTATGGTACTATGTACAATGACATGTTAGCCATAAAAAAATTTTTTTTTTTATCATTTGCAACAATATGGATGGACCTAGAAGGTATTACGCTAAGTGAATAAGTCCGACAGAGAAAGGGAAATAACATATGATTTCACTTACATGTGAAATCTAAAGAACAAAATAAATGAACACACAAAATGAAAACAGACTCAAAGATACAGAGAAAAAGCTGATGATTGCCAGATGGGAGGGGATTGGAGGGCTGGATGATAAAGGGGAAAGGATTAAGAAGTACATATTGGTAGTTACAAAATAGTCACGGGAATGTGAAGTACAGCAAAGAGAATATAGTCAATAATATTCTAATAAGTATGTATAGTGCCAGGTGGGTACTAGAATATAGGGGGGGATCACTTTGTAAATTATATAAATGTCTAACCATTATGCTGTATACTTGAAGTTAATATAAAATAATATTGAATGTCAACTCTAATTGAAAAATAAAAGTTAAAAAAGGTAAACAAGTATAGATATTGAATTAGTTTCCTAGGGCTGTTATAACAGTGTTACAAACTGGATGACATTTACTGTCTCTGTTCTGGAGGCTAGAAATCTGAAATCAAGGTGTTAGCAGGGCCGTGTTCCCTCTCAAACTCTGGGTAGAATTTTTTTTTCCTCTTCTGAGTTGTTGGTGATGGCCAGCAATCCTTGGCATTCTCTAGCTTGCAACCACTTCAGTTCGATCTCTGCATTCTGTTTTTACATGGCATGCTCCCTTTATGTCTTCACATCATCTTTTCTTTATGTGTGTGCACACACAATTTCCCCTTTTTATGAGGACACCAGTCATTAGATTAGGTCCCACACTAATGATCTCTTCTTAACTTGGTTAAATCTGCAAAGACCCTATTTTCAAGTAAAGTCACATTCTGAGTTGCTGAGGATTAGGACTTCAACATATCTTTTTTGAGGGACACCATTCAGCCCATAATAGCTATTTTTAATGGAATTGATTTTCAGATCCTCAGCTTGTATATGTGTACTTTTTCCTAAAATTGATGTAAAATTTCTGAATTTTAAAGAAGAGTTCTTTCATATTCTCCCTTGAATCATGATGGTTACCAAATTGCTGTGGTGTTTAGATTCCACTTTAAAGAGTGAAATAACATTTACATTTTAATGGTGGTATTTACAATATGCTGAAAATTATATTTTTTCCTAATCATGTAAATCTGTGATGCAAAATTTTAGGTGTCAGCTTAAAAGAAATAGGGAGTGTGTGAGCAAAATTTTTTGAAGACCACTGATAGAGAGCAGGGTTCCTCAACCTTGGTACTATTAATGTTTTGGATTAGATAATTTGTTGTCATGAGGAGGCTGTCCTGTGCATTATAGGATGTTTAGGAGCAACCTTGGCCTCTGCCCACTAGATACCAGTAGCAGCTTTCCAGTTGCGACAACCACAGATATCTCCAGACATTGCCAAATGTCCCAAGAGCAAAAGTGCCCCCAGTCATTGCAGTAGAGCATACTGATTTCCTTTCAGTTGGTAACATAGAATATATAGTAGCATTTCAGATATTTGCTGATCTCAGTTTTGAGTTGTCTACTATGTAGCTTTAGTCAAAACTATGACCTAAGATGGCAAATTTTCAAGAGATAAAATCTAAGAGACATGATAATTCATTTAAAAAGTCAATAAATTTTATCCCTGTATCAAAGGTGGCCAAACAGCTACATATAAATCAAGTTAACTTTTGCCTTATCTCATAGGTGTTGACATTATAAGCCCTTGCTTATATCTGGAGTCAGTGTAAGAAATGGCTGTATGGAAAATCTCTATTGTTTTGTAAAAATTCTTATTGAGGACCTTCTCTGTTACCTTCTGTTTTCCTTCTGTTATGAACCAAACCAAGTTCCTGCAGTAGTTGCTAAGTGAATTAGTATACTTTCGTTTAGTTATATTACAATAGCTTTTTAAAAGCTTTTTGCCTTAACTACCAGGACACTCAGAGATAAATTTGTGCTTTAATTAGTGTTTTCCCTTAGTTGTTTCCTAGTATAATTATTTATTCACTTTCCTTCTTCCCTTCATTTTATTAGTCCTTTTTCTTATTTAAATTGTTTTTATTTGTATTTATCTTTGCTTTTTAGTGTATGTACTTCCTTGTTTAGGAAAGTTGAATACAATTAATAAAGTGTATAAAGTAACTGGAAATTTAAATACAAATTATTGATGCTAAACATGAAGATAAGCATTTACTAAAACTAGCCTGAAAACATTATTGCCTTTTAGTCAGAAATGGTGAAAGAGGAATAGGCACTAAACATTTATCGAATCCCTACTATAAGCTGTGCCTGGTGCTAGGTATTTTATATCATATTTAATCCTCACAATGATCCTATGATATAGGCAATCTTGGCGCTTTTTATCTACAAGGAATCCAAGGTTCTGAAAGATAAGTCATTTTCATTCCAAAGTTCTTGCTCTTTACACGATTATGCTATAAAGGCTTCAGAAGAGTGCCTGCCTAGCACATAGTAAGCTGTTAACTTCCTCTTATTATGTCATCTGGGCTATGAGTAAGAAAAATTCCTAAATACTGAAATAATATACTACATCAAATCCTAGAGGGACTAAAGAAACAAATACATTTAGATTAATAAAAAATCTATTTAGAATGGATAAAAAGAATCTTAGTTTATGGCAGCATCCTCTGCAAGAGTTCATATAAACTGCAAATATAAAGTCAGATTATGTTAAATTTAATTAATTACACAATTACGCAACAAGTTACCAACAAAAATTCTAGAAGTATTCTTTATCCTAGAGATGAAGTAAAAGGCAGTAATATCGTGCATTTCTTCCCTTGACACCTTTGTCAGAGGCAGGAGATTGAACTAGATGGTTCATACATCTAAGCTACTGTGACAATTCTTACATTTTTATGTTGAGACCACAATATCATATTATCTGTATCTTGTACATGAACATATAGGTGTGCGTACATATACATTCACGCGCGCGTGTCTGTGTGTGTGTAGCTTTTCCTATCTAAAGTCTCATATCAGATGTTATTGGGAGGTGGTTTGTTATATGTTATATTTTCTTGTGCACTTTGCTAGTCTTAAAAAAAAACATAATTATATACCTTTCCTACAGAAAAATAATAATTATTTCTTGCCTTTTTCTGCCTTTAGTTCCATGTTTTCCAGCACCCAACATAACTTGTAAGGATTTCAGTGGCAATGAAACACATTTTACTGGAAATGAAGTTGGTTTTCTCAAGTCCATATCTTGCCGAAATGTGTAAGTATATTACTGAAGCTAAATTTTCAGATTACTTGCCTATGCTATATTTTGATTGCACGAAGTGAAGAGATAAAGAGTTAATTTATAGGGAAAATCAGCACTAATATAACTTTTATCTGTGTCAGGAAACCTCTTTTAAGTGTGCATATTGTTTTATAAATGCAACTTACCAACCACATAAAGCCCAGTAATTCACTATATGAGATAAAAAAGATTATGAATGGCCTCATGCCATGTCAATCCAGTCTGTTTAGCCTACCAAATGAATTATGAAAACATTCTATTTTCAAATTTCGGGGATTGTGTACCTATAATATTAAAAGAATACTATTAAATAGTTCGCATATTAAGGGCATTTTGAAACTTGGTTTCATTCTTTGTAATAGATGTGGATGATGAATGATAATATAAAACAGAATTCAAAAGTTAGTTTGAGATATTAAGACAAATGTCTTTATTTTGTTAGGAATGTTCTTTTTCTTAAAGAGCTTTTAAGTTTGCTTTTAATTTTGCTATAGTAAAGGTAACATGTTATTCTTATATTTCTGCTTTGTGCTAAAAACATGATTTAGTTTAACCCACTTTGATTAATTGCTGGCACTATATTTTTACCTTTTAACTGTACATGATTACATTTTGTTCGATGGCACCTATTTGAAGTTATATCAAGAAATAACTACTGTTTGGCTGTTTTTACAAGTTCTATTAGAATCCTTAGAAATTACTAGCAGAATCTTTTTTCTTTTGACCCTACCTACTTCACCGTATTAATGAGGAGGGGCTTTAAAGTCTATCTTGCTGTGTAATCCTAAGCCAATCACTTAAGCTTCTTGGGTTCTAAGATTTCTCATTAGTAAAATAAAAATTGTTAAAAGGAATTATCTCTAAAGTACTTTGGTATGGTTTAGTCAGGTTTTAAATTTATACATTGATATTTCTACCTTAAACATTCCATATGACAAATAATTTATTAAGTGCTGGTCCAACATATCATAAGATATAATACAATAACAAAGAAAATCATCTTTGAGAACAGCTGACTGCACAAATTAGACCTTACAGGTTCATATTACCAGTAGTGGTAACACCACAGTAATCTGTTACTTAATTTTCAAGTTAACTCTGATTTTTCTTTTCAGTGTCTCTGAGTAGATTAGGCTCAATGCCACTAAGCTGCACTAATCATGCTCAGAAGACACTGATGTCAGTTATGATAAGAATTACAACTGTCAAGGAAACCAGATACTCCAAGTGTCCTGGCCAACTTATTCCCCTTCTGTAGTTAAAATCTACAATTCCAAAATAGAATTTGCCTGATGAACTTTGAATCAGAACAAGGGTAGTTAGATCGATGGATAATTCTAGTAAGTCACAAAATTAAGATAACCTGATATCATTTTTTAAAAATCAGGATATTAAAGAGCCAGCTGCTAGTCAGCTATGGAATAAAGACTCGCCGACAAATTCTTATTCCTCGAGTCTCCCTTTTCCAGTTAACACATTGTTCTTCTATTTCTGTTAGTATATTCTTTTTCAGACTATATGTAATATTTTACTTGATTAAAACTCCATCCTCATATTGCAGATATAGCCATTATTTAAAATATTCTCTAGCAACTAAAGTCTAGTAACCATGTCCACTTGATTACCAAGCCATGCTGCTATTTATATTGGCTACCTATATTAGTTAGAGCAGGCTAACTGCTATAACAAATGTGTTTAGAGTTTCAGTGGCCAAACACAAAGTTATCTCTCACTCACATCACAGTCCAATTTTTGTAGGCTTGGAGGTCTGGATAAGGTGAGAGTGATGGTTGCTCCATGCAGTCATGCAGGAGTCTTTGCTCCTTTCTTCTTGTGGCTTTGCTTTCTCTAGTCCTTAGAGTCCTTTCTGTTCAGCCAGCAAACGGGAAAGAGAAAAGTATACCCCTTATAAGAGTGTTTTATGGGCCAGACCTGGAAATGGCATTCATCACTTCTGTCCTCATTCTGTTGGCCAACACTTATTTGTGGTTGCACTTAACTGCAAGGTGGGCTAGAATATGTAGTTTAACTGTATGTCCATGAGAAAAGGAGAAACTGATTTGAGGAATAATTAGACCATCTCTGCTATATTATCAGTTTGCAGATTATTTTTAGGGTAATTTATTTATATAGATAATTGCTTTTCTCATTCATCCCCCTTCTCAGCTTTTTGAAAAGCTTGTTTCTCTAATACTTATTTTTAATACATTTAATACATTTTTCTGTCTAATTTCAGCATGGCCAAAAGCCAGTAATCTTTGTTGCTATATTAAATGGATATTCAAAGTCTGTATCTTAATCTTTCTATAGCATTTGGCATTCCCTTTTCATAATTCTTTCCTTGACTTCTAGTATAAAACACTCTTTTCTTTCCTTTGATACCTACTCTTCTTAAATCTTGATATCTCCTGGAATATATCCTTGGTCCTTTTCATTCAATCACCCCTTTTTTCTTCTCTCACCACCTTTATATACATTAAGGTCCCAAGCTGAATCTCTCATCTTTTCTTTCAATTCATTTCTTCCTATGTCATAGTGAATGGCACCTATTCTTCCCAGCTTCTTAAGCAGAAACTTTGAAAAGTTTTCCCACATTTAGTCTGGTTGCTTCTGCCTTCTTAATGTTTCCCTGTTTTGTTCAATTTTCTCTTCCACTGCTACTGCCCAGTAGATTATAGCTTGAGTTTCTACAGAACCTAATTTATTTCTCTACTTCCATTCTGGTGCCCCATTCCATTATGAGGGGCATCACTCCCCTCAGCACAAAATCTGACATCCTTGTAATATTAGATACATAAATAGAATCTCTGGGCTGTTTATCATTTATCTCCCCAGCACTCTGAAAATCTTAATTATGAGTGCAGTGCAAAAACCAGCATTGTAAGCAGGAGACTGGCATGATCTGATTTGACTTTAAAATGATAACTCCAGCTACCTCTCTATTTCTTTACTCCCCTTTGCAGCAAAACTCCTTGAAAGAGTTGTCTGATACTTCTTTTCTTCAATTTTTTTCCTTCCAATCTTTCGGAAGCCTACTTTTTTGTCTTTTGCCCTCAGATTGTCACCAAAATTGCCCTTGCTCAGGTCACTCGTGGTCTCCTCTTGGTTAAATATAGTGGTGAATCTTCAGCCATTATCTTATGTGATCTGTCATATTTGGCACATTTGAGTACTCTGTTCTCCTTAATACACGGTCTTCATTGGACTTCAAGATACCACACTCTTCTAGTTATACTTCTTCCTCATTGTTAGCACCTTCTCAGTCTGCTTTCTGCTTTCTTCTCATCTGGATCTCTTAATATTTGAGTATTTCAGGGTTCTGTCTGTGAATCTCTTCTTTTGTCTATGTATACTCACATGGTAATCTCATGGATTTAAATACTTTCTGTATGTTGTAACTTCCTAATTTATACCTCCAGCCCGTACTTCTCTCCCTAACTCCAGACTTATAAATCCAGCTGTCTTTTGGGCAACTCTACATGAATGTCTGATAAACATCTCAAACTCACATATCCAAAACTGGAATACCGATCATCTTTCCAAGGTCTAGTCCATCCTCAGCCTTCCCCAGTTCAGTTAATACTAGCTTCATCCCTCTAGTGACTTAGGATAAAATTCTTAGCATCATCTTTACTAATTTTTTTCATACCCTAAATCTAATACATGAGGAAATCCAGTTGGCCTTACTTCAGGATACATCCAGAATCTGGTCACTTCTCACTGTTTCCTTTGCTCATACTCCAGGTCAAGACACTATTAATTTTCACCTGGATTTCTGCAGTACCCTTTAAACTCATTAGTCCCTGTGATAGTTTGAATTTATTCAGCAAATTCATCTCTCTCAGTCCCTGTTAACTGGGCAATGCATACTTCCCACTCCATTGATTTTGGGCTTGACCATGTAATTTGATTTGGTCTGTGTAATGTTATCAGGTATGAAACAAGCAGAGGCTTAAATGTACTTGTGGGGTTTAGCTTTTCTCTTGTACTTTGGTGATATGTCCTGAAAAGAACTTGCCTCAAGTAAATGCTTGTACCATTAGCCTGGGCACTAGAGAAACTTAAGTGGAGCTGATTTGAACTGAATCTGCTGTCTGGATTCAAACTCAGCCAAACTTCAAACTGAAGCAGAATCTTCTAGCTGAACACAGCCTCGATTAGCTGAACCAATGCCAATTGCAACCAATAAGTGTGAGAATAATTGCTTATTGTTATAAGTCACTGAGTTTTGGGGTGATTTGTTATGCATTATTATTGTGACAAATATTCCCCTGCAGTCTGTTTTCAGTGCAGCAGCTAGAGTGATTATTTTAAAATCTAAATCGGTTCATATCACACCATCACACCTCCCCTTAACATCTTGTAGTAGTTTTCCATGTGTCTTTGAGTAGAATCCATAGTCTTTGAGTAGAATCCATAGTCTTTACAATGGTATTCGAGGCCCTGCATGATCTGCCCTCTTTGCCCCTTGTTACCTCTGTGACCTCATTTTCTACTATTCTTCCCTCTTCTCACTCCTCTCCTGCTACTCTGGCCTCCATAATAGACCTCAAACATGGCAGGTATGCTTCCTTTGTAACATGATTTTTTTTTTTTTTTGGATCTGGGACATTCTTTTCTCAGAGGTGTGACATAGATAGCTCACTCCCCTAAGATCAAATATCACCTTCTCAATGAGCCCTACTCTTATCATCCCCTTTAAATGGCTCCTGTTTGTATCCTTAGCATTCTGGATTCTCTATACACCCTACTTCATTTTTTTTCATATCATTTATGACTTTATAATATATGATTTACTTTTAAAATGGTTGTTGCTTCTGCCCCTAGAATGTAAGCTCTTGAGGGGCAGGGATCTTTGTTTCTTTTGTTTATTAATGTATCCCAATGGCCTAGAATAGTGCCTGGCTTGTAGTAGTCGCCCAAAAGCATTAATTGAATAAGTGAATGGATGAATGAACTAATTAACAAATAAAAATGAAAAGTTTTATTTTCTAAGATGTTTACATGTTGGAAATATATAAATGTGACACTCAGGTTATAATTTTGTGCAGAAATGGCTATTCGTACAAAGTGGCAGTTGCACTATCTCTTTTTCTTGGATGGTTGGGAGCAGATCGATTTTACCTTGGGTACCCTGCCTTGGGTAAGTATGTTTCATTAAAAATCTTTGTGAAACTTGTGTTATAGCTATTCTTACAGCTTAAATCTCTGCATACTACTATATAGTTGCAAGTTCTTTGTATCTGGAGTTGAATAGTTAACATTTCTTCCATGAATATAGAGCTACAGTTAGCTTTACAGTTCAACTTGGATAAGAAATATAGACTTTTCCTGTACTTTCATCTTTATGAAAACACACACTCAAGATAGGGTAGGCACTTACTTAGGGTAGGACAGTGGACCTGATCTGTCATTGCTAGTGCTGGGCACATAGTGGATGTTCAGTAACTATTTTGTGAATAAATATATATCTCTCTTCTTCCAAAAAATATTTTCTTATACCTGAACAACTATCAGTGTTGCGTTGGGAATAGAAACTACTACTTTGAGGAGAAGTCGGAGTTAGAACTATAACAGCCAGCATAAGCTGGTGTGGGGCCTGACTTTTATTATACTTGGCATCTCTTCCATACCTTCCTCCTAGCTGTAATCTTCACATTTTCCAAAGTTACTAAAGCTTATGAAACTATTTAGATTTGACAATAGCTTTTGTTTGAACAATACTTTCACGTTTGCCCTTATTTAATCCTTACAACTCTGAGTTTATCATCCTCTTTAAATCTTTTTTTAACAGGTAGAGAAATTGTCACCAAAGAGGTTAAGGGATTTACTGATTCTCAAGGCCTTGCTTTATTCTGTGACATACTTGTTATCATCCCTGTTTTATGGATAGTGAGATTGTCGTGAGATCAGGAGATTTACCCAAGGACATTCAGTCGATGACCTGAATTTGAACCCAGATTTTCTGGTTCAAGAGATCATGCTTTTTTTACTGTAGTACACCGCTTCTATTTTAGCCTTTCACTGAGCAAATTTAAAGTTTCTGAATGCTCTGTTTTTCAGCTAGCAAAGCTGATCTTATTCTTTCCATGTTGCTACCCACCAAAGATCAAAGAAGATCTTCACTATGCGATTGGTGGGAAGTATGTTTCTGACAGCATTACCTGGAACTTAGTGTTATAAAGTCATAAATAGAAGTCAGAGTTTAAAATGCTATATACGTGTATTTATTCAGTTAAGAAACATGTATTCAATGTTTATTACCTATTAAGTAAGTAACTAAGTGCTCTGGCAATAATGATGAAGATCACAATTCAGACTGGTTAAAAAGAAAGTAAATATAAAATATGTCAGACCAATTTATGATATTCATTATTACAGAATCATAACAAAGTGCTGAGAGCACAGAAAGGGGACTGATTTTGTCGGCCTTGGGGTGTGAGGGAGGACGTCTTAGATGAGGTGACATTTGAACTAGGATTTGAAGGATGAACAGATTGCAGATATTTAGGGAATTACAGGGAACAGCTCATGCAAAGGCACAGGGTATGAAAGAGCATGTATGCATGTTGAGAGAATGGCAGATATGTTAGTCTATGGTGTAGGAAGAACCATGGCATGGCAAGAGATGAAAAGTGACTGCAGAGGTAGCCTGTGGTCAGATTATAAAAGGCTTTAAATTTTTAAGGAGGACTGTTGTCAAATTCATATTTCAGGAAGATAATACTGGAGGAATTGTGGGAAATGGCTTAGAACAGAGAAAGACTGGTGGCAGAGTAAGCTGAAAGGAGATTGATTCAGTAGTCCTGGCCTGAGTGATTGTGTAACTACACTTTTCATGTCATTTGTAATAGCAACCATACCTTTCCATAACACAGCGGAGAACCATATAATATGTGCAGAAGGCCTCTGAGTTGCCAAAATAAAACTCATTTAGTCTAATACTCTCTATTAGATGATGGTTGGATGGAAGGACGGATGGTCAGACAGAGAAACTAGGTTAATGATGAGAAAGTGAAATGAAATAGTGATGGTTAGAATACATCCGAAGCCTTCTGCCCTAGTCTTTGCATTTTCTCATGTGTTCTTTAACAGGACAAGATCATATATGTTTTTTAGAAAGATTTCTAACTTAGAAAGGTTTAAAGGAGAAACACTATTTTTTAGAATAGTTTATTCTGTGATGATTTTGAATAGTAAATATATTTTAAATATATTTGGCTTAATGAATGACTTCTTAGCTTCTTGTGATGTTTGTCAGATGAGTTGTCATGACCTATAGTGTAAGTTAATGTTTTTGACTTATAGCAGTACATAATAATGTGTTGGTATATATGTTGTGAATTTGTTTTTCCTGCAAAATAAAACTATAAAACGGTAATAAAGCTCTGTATAAAACTCTCTGTAGCAGCTATGGGTAGTGAATGTTAGTTTTTTGCCAGGAGTTGCCCTCTCTGGCCACTGTTACTCCACAATCCATTATTAGCTTCAGTCAAAGAGAACCTTGCAGTTTGTGTCTGAGACTCTATAAACTTGTAAATGTTATTTTAACTTTATGTGTCAGTGTAGTTTCTTTTTAAATTTTTTAAATAACATCACAACAACCTTTAGACGTTCGTTAATTTAAAATCGACTGTTGACTTAGAATACAACTTTCTCAAGGTTGCTGTCTATTACTTCTCATCTATTTTACAGTTTCTGAATTTTTGTCGCTATTGTCTTACTTTCCATTCTCTTTATTCCATTGGATTTGTGACTTTGTAAACATCCATTTACCATCTTTCAGTGGAGTTTTAGAGTGAGAGGAGTTAAATGGACATGACAAATTCATTATCTTTACCTGAAATTTCTCTTTAAGCATTCAGATATTTTTATCTGTATCTTATGTACATTTAAGCTATCTTAATATTAAGGATTTTGATATGTTTTATTAACTAATCTAATATGTAAAATTACAACGTTTGTAAATTTTAAAAATTTAAGTGTTTTTCATTAAATTTTAATTTTTACTAAGAATCCAAGGTTAAGGAATTTGGGCATTTTTAATTAAAATGATTACTGCCATTAAGAAAATTATTAACTGGATAATATAATATTGACTCATGAAAATAGTAGCAGAGCCTGAAATTCTGTTTTTCTTATAATCTTAAATGTTCATGATTTTGAAAAACAGTGGTTTTATTTATATATAGCTTTTAAAATTCTTAATACTCTTTATAATTATTGGAATTTAATAAGAACAGAATAAATAGTGTAAATCATGCAGGTATGAAACTTGTTTTTTTAGAAGTAATATAGTGTTAAATGTGATATTTCATTATATATGTTTTACTTCAGGATTAAACAAGGGAAATTTGTTGAGGAGTGAGATTGAATAAAATTTGGTAAAATCTGAAAATCGTTCAAGAAAAAATTTTTTTTTAGCCCATGGCTATATCTTTATGTTAAAGAACAAAAATTCAGCTGAGTAAATCTGAAGATCTCATTTTTTTTTTTTTAACAATGTATAGCTTTACTTCCTTTAATTGATTTATTCTTCAATCTACCAGTGCTGCTTTTAGCTGGAAGCCTTTTTTTCACCACAAAGCCTTATTTTTCTAATAATATTTTTTTGTGTTTTTAACTGTGTTAACATTCTTTTTTTATATACAATAACTAGCATATTTTGTTTTGCGCATCTGTAGCTTTAGAAGATTATGGATTCTCAAAGATAATAGCTCTTTTGTAGCAGTTAATAGGAGAGATGCTCTTTTTATAGTGATTTTTTTTAAAATGTAATTTTCTTACTATGAGAGTAACAAAGTGTTGTCTGTTTTAAAGCCCACATCTCAAAAATCTTTGGTTATATTATTCCTTTTTTTCCTTTTAAATTTGAAGTTACCAGTTTGAACTGGTATATAATATCCACATATCATAGGACAAATAAAGGGATTTGAAGGTAAAACTTTCTAAGATTTGAAAGCTCTCCTTCATAGATACAGACACACAAAGAAATAGTGATAACTAATAATGAAATCATTATAGAACACTTGCGATTTGACAGACAGCAATTTCAATATAAGTAATCTATATAAGTAATCTGTATAGAAGTAATCTATATTCTCTGTAACAGTTAAGCAGATAGAAGAGTATTTGTGAGACTCAACCTATAATAAAACAAGAAATACCAAAATTTTTTTTAAATATCCAAAGTTAATCTGTTCTTTTTATTTTATATCCAAATAAATCTTTTTTTGAATTTATGTTTTTAAAATGTAAAGTTTAAGTTACTAAGGTATAAAGTACATTCAAAGCATGAGCTGTATTAATGACATTTGATAGATACTCTATTTGCAGGAATGCATCTACAGTAGTAAAGTTTCAGGAAAAATGGATTCTTCTTGATTAGAAAGACTTTTAATTGGAATTTTAAAACAATTTTTATAAACTAAAGATGATATCATACAAAGAAAACCAACAGTTTTTTATTTGGACAAAAAGAAGTCAGTCTACTCTTTGTAGTTTACAAATATCCTATCTTTTATAAAAAACTGGTAATAATGGTCAAATTGAAATCTAAGAGTAACGGTTTGTATTGATGTTAATAAGTGTTGTTTAGAATGTATGCTACTTTTTGTTTAAGTTGGTCAGTGTTTATTTACTATTGATAAGTTTGTTCCTTCAGTAGTCATATTGACTAGGCATGGGAATGACACAGCCCTAACTTCATGTTGCTCACTAAAAGATAAGCAAGGCAGACAAAGATATATATAAAAACTCATACTGGGGATATGTGCTATGCTGAAAGTTAAGGGAAAAGTGTTAAGGAACATCTAGGAATGGTTTTCAGTTCATCCTGGGAGTGTTAGAGAAGACTTCCCAGAAGTTTTAGAAGACTATTACAGGTTAGGTAGGTGATCAGGAATAGTGAGGGGCAGGGGAGAAGGCAAGGCAGAAAACAGTGTAGCACACATAAATGCAGAGACAGATGAAGGAGATTTGAGAGCCGGACACATTAAGAGAACTTTGGGTAGTTTATTTGGCTGTAACACAAGCAGAAAGGATTTGCATGAAATGAGACTAGTTTAGATGATGCTACTATAAAGAATGTGGGTTTATGTTGTTTAAATTTCTTGATCATAATAATAATTGTAGTAATAGTAGAAATAGTGGTAGCACAAGTAGCAGCTGGGCTGACATTTATCAAATGCTTACTATGTGCCATATCCTGTTCTAAGTTTTTACTTTGTCTCAGCTGTTTTAATCCTCAGTGTACTTCCTATCTTAAATTTGTAGATATAGATGGACCGTGGTTAATATTATATGTTTGGAGTGAGATGTAATGATTTTAAACTTTCAAGTTTTTTTTTAAACAGTCAACTTAGTTTTTTAAATTTTTTAAAACAGCTTTATTGAGGTATAGATGACATACATTAAAGTGCATATACTTAAAGTGTGCAGTTTGATAAATTAGTCATATGTATACAGTTGTGAAACAATCACTGTAATCAAGATAAT
Source organism: Pteropus medius (assembly GCF_902729225.1). Lineage (NCBI taxonomy): Eukaryota > Metazoa > Chordata > Mammalia > Chiroptera > Pteropodidae > Pteropus > Pteropus medius. The sequence continues at coordinate 13,925,766 of NW_024340701.1, read as the reverse complement.
GACCATATCTGTCACTCCCAAAAGTTTCCTCATGTTCATTTGTAATCCCTCCCTTTTGGCCCTTCTTGTCCTACTCTTTCCCAGGCAAACCACTCATCTACTTTCTTTGCAGATTCCCTAAATGCTTAAATACATCTTGGATATGTCCTATAGTTTCTTTAACTGTGTTACTCCAGGAGTAGGTAACATTTACCAAAGTTCCAAATACACCTATCATTCCCTTATCTGATATTTTATCTGAACAGAAACCTGTCATGTTCATTTTTCTGAAGCACTCTTAAGAAGAGGTTCAGCAGCAGAATATCTTGATTTTAATGAACTGATTATCTTTCTCTGTTTAGAATGTTACCACATTACTTTGACAACAGATAGTACTCTTTCCTATTGTTAGATGTACCTGAATTTTTTTAGACAATTCTTCCCTGTTAGACATTCAAATTGTTTTTAGTTTTTTGATAGTCATACAACAAATATTTATCAGACTCTTACTGTATGTCAGTACTGATCAAGGAAGCGACTTGAATGAGACAAATAAAGACCTTGTCTTTAGGAATTTATGTGGCAGTAGAAGACAGAGAATGAATGAGCAAACCAATGAATGAAGCCCTTATAGATTTCAAATCAGCACCATGAAGGAAATAAATAAGGGAGATGTGGGGGGAGTGGCATGTTGCTTTAGACAAGCAGGTTGGGAAGACTTCTCTGAAGAAGTAGCCTGAGAGATGAGAAGAACTACAGGAAGGCATCCTTTGAAAGAGAGCATGCCAAGGGCAAAAGCTCCAACGTGGTTGTATTTGTAGAGTAGCAGTTACTGAAAGACAAACTTTTTTTTGGACCATTCTTTATATTCTTTTTATAAACAAATTGAAGGAAGGGAACAGTGATATTTCTAAATTTATACTAAAATGCTATGTGAAGGGGATGCATTTCATAAATACAATTGAGTGAGCAAATGGATATAATATACTGAATGAATGAAGTTCCTTGGGCAACTGTAATAAAATGTAACTGATGAAAAAAATAAAGGAGTTGATACATAAGGTAATGAGTGGATAAAAAGGCCTATCTACAACTAAGTTTTTAAGAAACAGAAAAGCTGAGAAAATTTGTTCATTCATTCAACAAATATTGAGCATCTACCATGTGCTAGGCAATGTTGTAGATACTAAGGACACAGGAATAAATAGAACAGACAAAAAACCCTTCCCTGATGGGGCTTCCATGAGACAGTAAACATATATAAAATGTTAGATAAGTAAATAAGTGATTTGAAGAAAACTAAAAGCATAATTTTATATGATCTCTATATTTAAATAGTTTTTAAAACATCTAACATGTATTATCCCAGTACTTACAACATTATTCTGCTATATGTAATACTAAGAAGGGAGAAAATCATCTAATATACCTACGTATTTCCATTTTATTTGTGTATTTCCAAATTGTGTGCAGAATGTGATGTCATCCACTCTTGTGATTTTAGCTGGCATCTATTTGTAGTTGATGCTTAGAACTACCCTTTCACGAAGAGTCTTACCACTTTCATATCTCAAATGAGACGTCTAGAAAGCAACTCAAGTTTAAATATAGAAGAAAGATTACTCATCTCACCCCCACCCCCAGTCTGCCTCTTCTAATTTCATCATGTTTGGGGGTTATATCGTTGTATATGTCCTAGATTCTATGCTCTATTATCATCTATTTTAGTACCTTACCTCTGAGGTTGAGACCAAAACCAGAGATGTACAAAATTGTTATTTTGACTACAGAGCTAATAAACATGAGATACTTAGGAAAAAAAGTATAAGATAAATTCAGGATAATTGGGTTACTAATAAAATTTTGCAGTTTATAAGATCAATGTTTTTTCCTGATTATTTTTTCTGTTTCTTGACAATATTCGGACTTTCTGCGGTAAATGTGTATTAAAATTTAAATCACATAATTTCTTAAGTAATAAATAAATAAGGATTTTTAGGGCTAAAAGATACTCTGTAACTCTGGTGTACTGAAATTTAAAGATTTATTTTCTTTGGCCTTTTAAGTAATTCTGTAAGATTACATTGAGTTTTTTATTTCAGTTTCTAATATTTATTTGTTAAGTGAGTTAATAAATGTTATTGTGGCTTTTCTATATAGAGAAACCTTTAAATTTTTCTCATATTTTCAAGTGAAGATTTGATTTTTTTAAGTGTTAATTTTATATTCTTGTTATAAAGAGTTTGCGGTGTATGTAATAGTTTATTGGGAAACGGAAAAGTTTGTTACTGTTTATAAGACTTTCCAAGTTGTAAATGATTTTACTTTCTTTTCTAGGTTTGTTAAAGTTTTGCACTGTAGGATTTTGTGGAATTGGGAGCCTAATTGATTTCATTCTTATTTCAATGCAGGTAAGTTAGTTTTAATCTAGAAGATGAACTACATTTACATTCAAATTTCAGTTCTGTGATCTTCTCCTGGTATATTTTAAATATATTAGGAAACAGTTAGGAATGCTTTTTAATTTTTCTTCAGATGCTAGATCCAAGAGATCATGACCATCTTTCCAAGTAGCATTTTCCAGCCTGTGCTCTACCAATTAGTTGTTCTAAAAAGCATCAGAACCTCATAAAAAAAGGATTCTGATATCAAATATGATTTGTAAATGCGAGTTCAACTGAGTTAAAGAGATTTCTTTACTAGATAACTTCTCAGAATATTTATAATTTGTATTATGAATCTCTGAAAAGGATTGAGGTTATTTCTCAATCTTACTGTTTCTTTTCCTGAGAGTCACAGACATGTAGTCAGTTACTATAATAGGATATTGATGGGATTTGATATTTACAGATGAACATATGGAGGCAGAAACAAGATTTTCTTTTGCACTGGACAGGCACTTAGTACTAGTATTTTCTTGGTTGCAAATTATAGAAACCAAAATCCAGCTAGCTTAAGCCAAAAAGGAAAAAGGAATGTCTGGGTCCCCTATAGAAAATCTAGGAACGGGGCTGGTCTTGGGCAAGACCAGTCCATATAATCAGATGATATCAGGGCTCTCTTATAGTCATCTCTCTTTCTCTGTGTTTGCCTCATTTTCTCCTGCAGTGGTCTGGAGGCAGGCATAGTTTGTGAAATGCAATTCTTAAGCATTTAAAAGTGCCACCAGATGTTTTCTATTAAATTATACTGAACTGGTTGTGGTTAATTCATGAGGATTCTTAAATTAGAGAAAGATGAATTTATCATAACAAATGTCACAAAGAGCATTTCAGTAAGCATTTATGGAGCACCTAATGTCTTCAGCAAGTGTGTCAGTATGGATTTAGATCATCAGTATTTTTCTCATACAGTCATTTTTCTCATACAGTATTTCCACTCCTCAATTCTGTCTGCTTGATGTTAGCCTTATGCTTTAAAAGAAAGTCAAAATCTAGATTTTTGGTAGCATACTGTGAGGAGGGTAGCATACTGTGAGGAGGAGGCAGCATATGGACCAATAAGATACCAGAATTAAACAAGGAAAATATTTGGTTTTAAAGTTGGAATTTTCCTGTCTTTATTCATAAACATATGTTTAACCAAATATCCTGCCTTCTTTGACTGTGGGATAGGCAAGCAGGCATGAAGAGGCTAAGATACTTTGCACATATGCTTGGAAATGGGTTTCTCACTTTAAATGAGGATTCAAGGAATTTAATGTATTATTGGGATTCTTTAAGATATCCAGAATTCAGTGTCTTTGAGACCCAACCATTTAGTTAATATTTTCCCACTTGGTTATTTTTTTGGTGATACCATTGTTTTGTAGCTTTATTTATAACAAATTACAGAAAATATTTGATTGAGCCCTGCTTTGTGGCATATATATGCCTGAACTTTTCAGAATAAATAGTTCATTTCTTAAAGATAGGGAATTTAGACTATCGATCACATTAAGAAGTTATTGAGGTAGACTTAGAATGTTTGGATTGCTACAGTAAATTTCCCTGAATAAGACATTTTAGTAGGTATGGCTAGTTTAGAGTGCTTTCAGAGTGGGGAAAAATTAATCAATTTTCAAATGCACCAAATAAGACGTGCAGCTTTATTCTACATGTCATTTAATATACTTGACTTGTAATGTTGACTACATTCGTTTTAGAAAATTATTTTTTTAGCAAATCAAATATATTTTTAATATAAATATTACAAACTATGTTAATTTTTTGTCACGAATATATTTTTCCAGTGTCTCATAGACCTTTTACATTTTGTCTATTATCGTTTTATTTATTCTTCTTTCCTTCCTCAGTTTCTCCATCTCCAATTTTTTTTTTTTTTTGGCTATTAAATTTTCCCCAATGAATAGTACTGTTTTTCTATTGGGCTTTGATCCCAGAAACATATTGTGCATGAACTTAAGACCTATAAAAAACATACTTTGCTTTACAGTGTTTATAACAAAAATTCAGGAAAACCCTCTTTAAAAAACAGGCCTAGTTATTTCATCTTTGAATCAAAATAGTATAAAGTATAATGCACATATTGCTAAAGTAAGTTTTACATGTTATATATTTACTGAAAATAATTCAATGAGTTTATCTATTTGTTAATAAACTTTTGAAGTTTCTTGTTTTTCATTTTTCATTCTTAAAAGTATGCACATGGAACTGTGTGAATGAATGGTATGAAACAATGCATGGAATTAATTCAGTTTTTTTGTGCATTCAACAAAAAATCTGAATTCATACCTGTGTAGCATAGTCTTTCAGTTGTAGGTAACTACTGTATATAACTACTATATATAGTTGTTTATAAGGCAGTTCTGAAGATTTTAAAACATTCATTTTTTTTGTGCCTGCATATTTTTGTGTGCATCACGAAGGATAGATTATACAATTTAAGTTTTTTTTAATCAGAAAAAAATGGGGATATCTTGATTCCATTTAAACCTCTTTTCTCACACAGTCTGGACATTTTTAATATACCCAAACCACTGATATGTACTCTGCCAAACAAAAAGAATAGAAAATTTCTTCTGTTGAGACAAGACAGACACAAATCAGAAAGATCTTTGAAGATGGGTAGGGGAAAATAGAAATGTGAGTTTTAATGTAAAAAGTTGTTAGAAGGAAGTATATTGGGTTCTTTGTGATAATTTTAGAAAATTCTATGCATTATGAAAGAAATTACTTTTATTTTCATTTCTGTTAATATTACAGAGTAGATTTTCTTAAAAGACTAATAGCTATAAGCAGAAATTCAGAAAAGCAGAAAAGTCCCGAGACATTTATGAATTTTACAAATTTTCAAATTTATAAAATATCTCATTAGTTTGGTATTTAATATATATAACTCATTTAGCATTGGATTATATATTGCTTTTGCATTATTTCTTAATTTTTACATACCAGGCTTGACTTTTCACACGTAAATTTTTTGAGGGGGCATAAAACACTTTTATTAATTCTGTATAGCACTGTAGTATGCTAAACAGAGTATGCCCTCAAATTTTTTTGCTGATTTGAACTAAATGCAGTATACCTTATGAAGAATGTGGCTTTGTGCCAGTTATAGAGAAGATGAGAAGCTGAAAATGGTAGTTTCAAAAAAGTGATTGCTTTTCTTTAGGACCTTAAAGTTTTAAATTTTATAGGGTTACTTGAGAGGTAATGAATAAAAGTAAAAGTTGGTGTGAGAAACTATATATAATAAGTTTTATGCCATCAGTGAAAATGGGTTTAGCGAACACCAATTAAGTATAATAAATTGGGGTCTTTGCCCATAAGGGCCTTAAAATCTATCCCAAGAGTGATCTGATAATACTATTTCACTTATTTGAAATAAAATATTTTCTCAGGGACTGCAGATTTAAAATAAAAAAGTTATCTTGATTTTATCTTGTTTAAATACTTCAAATTTTACTAAAAATTTTAAAAGCCTAGGCTTTTCAGTTCAGAGTATAAATAAGGCTAGGATTATAGGTTCACTTCTGTGTAAGCCAATTTATTTTATTGAAGACATGGCCTACAGCCTTGCCCTGTGAAATACATGCTATTGATCAAAAGAAGGACTAAACATGTAATCAGCCTAAATCTTTTACCACTACTGGAAAAGTTGGTCAAAGTCCTTGATAGTTCACTAAATGTAGGTCAGCACATTTTATAGATATCAAGTCTTTCAGATAGCTCTTTGTATTACTTATTTAACCTTGGTGTGATTTATTGGGGAGATAAACTGGAAATCTGAGGAGATTGATAATTTGTCTAACTTCTGCACTGTCATATGACCTTAATTAGGTAGATTTCACTTAGTTCACATATCCTGTGGGCAGATTTTTATTTAGTGAATTAAAGTAATGTTCAAAAATCATAGAGTGTCTTAAACTGGTTCTGAGACTAATCCCAAAGCTGTGTTTTCCTCAGGAGATATAATGGTGAATCTTACTCATTGCTTGAAGAATGATGTTTATATTGGTCATTAAGGATTGATACTAATCAGTCTTTAAATCAAATGAAGTCAGATGCCTAACTTCTGGCACTGTGTAGGAATTTTGATGCTTAATTAAAATGTGACTAATCAGATGGTTTTAATGGTCTTTTATTAAAATTGACCACACACAGGAGTCAGATATGAACACAAAAATGTAATTTGACTTTTAATAGAATATAAATTTAGAAGAATCAGGATGGACACAGGTTGCATCATTATCCTCTAATTGCAGAGAGCTGAGTCATTTTACTGTTTTCATCAGGTTTATAGGTCTTCAGTAGATGATTTGATTTTACCATTGCTAATATTTGAATTATTTATATGGAGAAACTCCTAAGTGGATTAAATAGAAAAAGAGTACATTGATAGAATTGTATAAAGTATTATTTTATTTGTCCTTCCACTCTTTAATTCATTCACAACATTTTAAATTTATAAGATATTTGAGTTACCTAAGCAGTATGACTTCAGTGACAGTGCAAAGCCATTAAATGGAGTATCATATCTGTTGCTAAAGTTTAGGTGTTAAATTACTTACCTGGTAACCACATTTTTTCCTTAAATTAACTTATTTATTAGGATGCTGTTTAAACATATACAAACAAAAATATGTTTTCCACTAACAAAATCAAAAGTTTACAAATTATAGACAGAACTATCAACTTTAATAAAATAAGTTCTTTTTTGCATGGTAAAACATATATAATAAAAAATTTGGCATTTTATATTATATTTTTTATATAACCATTTTTAAAAACCTTTAAAAGTATATAGTTCACTGGCATTAATTACATTCAGAATATTGTACACCTGTCACCACTATTTCTAAAACTTTTCATCACCCGAAACAGAAACTGTACCCATTAAACAGTAACTCCCCACTCCCCTCTCCCCCTGGCTCCAGGTAATATCTAATCTACTTTTTGTCTCTATGAATTTGCCTATTCTAGATATTTCATATAGTGGAATCATATCAGTGTTTGACCTTTTATGTCTGGCTTATTTTACTTTGCATAATGTTTTCGAGGTCCGTTGATATTGTGGAATATATCAGAACTTTATTCCTTTCTTTGATGAATAATATTCCATTGTGTGTGTGTGTGTGTGTGTGTGTGTGTGTGTGTGTGTGTACACTTCATTTTGTTTAGTTATTCATCTATTGGCGGACACTTGGGTTGTTTCCACATTTGGGCTACTGTGAATAATGCTGCTATGAATATTTGTGTATAGGTATTTGTTTAAGTCTCCATGAAGTTCTTTTGGGGATATACCTAGGAGAAGATACATTTTTAATGAAGCTAATGGAAGGGAATATCTTCATGATCTTAGATGGGTTGAGCCTTCTTAAACAAGATCCGAAAAACATAAACCATAAAGAAAAAGAAATTATTGAATTTGGTTATGTTAAAATTAAGAAATTGTGTTTTAAAAAGGATACCATAGACCAAGTTAACAGTTGACTGAGTTAAAGGATACTAGCAACAGGAATTGATGTGGAATATAGAAATAATTTCTGCAAATCAATAAGAAAATAATAGGGAGTCTAATAGTTAAATGAGTACAGTAAACTACTAGGTGATTCACAGAATTGCCCAAATAATTGATATATAAATTAAGAGATACATCTGGGCATTTACCCAAAAAACTCATACAAGAGTACATGTACAAAGATGTCTGTTGTAGCATTGTTTGTGGAAGCAGGAAGTTGGAATCAACCTAGATGTGAACACTAATAGGAGAATGGATGGATGTATCGCCTGTAACAGTGGTTCCCAACCTTTGTGGCACCAGGGACCAGTGCTCCTATTAGAATCTAATGCGTGATCTGAGGTGGAGCTGAGGTGGTGATGCTAGTGCTGGGGAGCAGCTGCAAATACAGATGAAGCTTCGCTCACTGGCCGCTCACCTCCTGCTATGCAGCTCAGTTCTTAATGGCATGGAAGGTCCGTGGCCCTGGAGGATTTGCCCTATAACACTGGCCAGCAATTACAAGCACTTACCTAGATGTACATATAGCTACATGAAACTGTCTTAAAATCATAGTGTACTGTGAAAATAGTGTAAAGCTGAACATGATATACCATATTATTCAGTTAAATTAAAATTATATATTAAAAGAACATCATATGTTTTTCCAGAATAAATATGTATCCAAGTCATGTACCAAATTCAGTGCATGCCTATTTGTATGGGTGCCTATGGAGGGTGGGCATGTAGGTTTTGTAGGGAATTGGAGTGGAGATCAAAGATAAAGAACAGAAAAACAGGAAGTTTAGTCACTACTGCTTAACATTCTTTAATATGTGTTTGTAAAATTTTCTTATTTACTCTTCTTGCTATTAACTTTGCGCCTACTGAGAAACCTACCCCTTTAAGGTAAACAATTCAGGATTTTTTGCGTTTAAGCCACAAATAAAATTGCAAGGTAAAAACAGAAATGACATGAAAAAAGAAATTAAATTCCACCTAATTCTTCTAAACCACTACAAACCATCTTCACAGAAGGTGTGGTAAGACAAATGAGACCCATGTCAAATCCCTGGAATCCATGAATATTACCTTATTTGGAAAAAGAGTCTTTGTAGATGTGATTAAGTTAAGAATCTTGATAAGAAGAGATAATCCTGGATTATGGTTGGGCCTTAAATCCAGTCACAAGTGTCCTTATAGGAGATAGAAGAGGAAAAACCAGAGACACACAGAGAAGAAGGTAGTATGAAGACAGAGGCAGAGACTGGAGTGATATGACCACAAACCACATGCCAAGGAGTGCTGATTGCTACCAGAACCTAGAAGAGGCTTTGATAGATTTTTCCCCTAGAGTCTCTGTAGAGCATGTGGCTTTGCCCATACTTTGATTTTAGACTTCAGGCCTCCAGAACTGTGAGAGTAAATTTTAGTTGTTTTAAATCCACTAAGTCTGTGGTAATTTGTTACAGTAGCGTCAGGAAACTAATATAGAGGGATGTGAAGTTGCTGTCTTGTGGTTTTAGGGCTTTTCACACCAGAAACACGGACATCTATTGTACAAAATAGCTTCCTATATAGTGTAGTGGCCCTCCTGCTTCCCCTCTTTTAAGATGAAGACCTGTAGCAACCTCTTGGTTGATTAATTGGAATGAATTATGTAAGTGGTCTTTCTTCTCCCCATAGATTTCAGAAGTTGCCCCAGTTTATCAAATGGAGTTACTTCATGCTATACAGTTTGGCTTTAGGCTATGTCTTAGAGAAATAAACTCATAATTTAGGTTTTATACTCTGTCATTAATGAACAAATGGGCATAGGCATATTTAAATGAGTAAAAGATTTCCCAGTCAGAGATATGGATTTATAGATTTATAATTAACTATGCGATAATATACTCATACTAAGGGGATTTGTAAGTGTACATAAGATGCTTAAAAATAGGCTAAATTTTTAATTTTGGTGCAGGAATGTAGATTTGAATAACTGAAGCCTTTACCAGGTGTTAATTTTCTTAAAAATTAATTAGAACAAATTCTTCAATGAGATAGTTCATAGAAAAGCATGTTGCCGATACTTTGTAGGGGTGTTTGCATTTAAATGTTGTAATTGTACAAGATCTTAAAACATACCATATAGAACAGCTTATTCTGTTCCTCATTATATTCATAAGAAATGCTGAAGTCCAGAGAGGATTAATCCTACAGCTAGTTATTGTCAGCTTTCTCTTCGAGTTCTCCTTTCAGTCTAGTGCTTTATCACACTGACTTTATTCGGTTCTTTGTGGCAGATCTTCAAATTGTTTTAGCAGAGAATAGCAACTAGTGCTGTGGTTGGGGATCTGGTAATGGTGTGGAGGAGGCATTAAAGACATGTTCATTATCAGTTTTTCACTACAAGTAACAGAAACTTCAATTTAAATTGGTTTTAATAATTTGATAGTTCTAAGATTTGTTCGTTTAGAGCTGAAAGATATAATGAAGGACCCAAATCTATTCTTCCTCTCTCCTGTCCTCTTCTCTCCTCTCCTCCCCTCTCTTCCCCTCTCTTTTCTCTCCCCGCTCCCCTCTCGCCGCCTCTTCTTCTCTTTGCCATCAAGTCCTTTGGTTAGCATCACTTCCTTACAATTACTTTCAGAGGCAGAAAAAGGCCTGTTTGCTCTCACACATATCTTCTTAAGGGCAGATAAGCCCCCAAAGAACCTGTCTCAGGTGATTGGCCAGAATTCCTTTACATGCCCAGGCTGAACCAAGGTCTGGAAAGAGGATTGGAATTACCATGATGTAACCTGTCGTTGAGGAACCAGAGTCACATAGTGTGAGGGTAAAGAAATGCTGTAAAAAGATTGCTGAACTAGATACAGAATTGGATCATGTATTACTACGTAATAAAATTAACTTTGGGGGCTATTTTCTATACAGGAGGGGGAAACAAAACAAAAACAACACTCATTTTTCTACACTAACTGCTAACTAAACAAGATTGTAAAGCATCTGGGTCCTCATCAGTTTTTAGTTAAATAGTTACATTTCCTGAGTCAAGTGAGCCTCCAGTGGGCTATTAGAAATGCATGATTTTAAAAGGTTACCCAATTATATATTTTCCTTATTTTCATCTTCTGAATACTTATTTTCAATAGGACTAAGTGAGATTGTCAAGGGAAATGGCACAAGAAGAAAAAGATAATAGGACAATAGGCCCAGTTCCAATCTATGCACATATTCCAAATTAGGCAATTTATTACCATTTGATTTGATCTATATCTGCTGGCTTTACTTTTTTTTATTTCCTTTATATAGTCTCAGAACATGTAACTTCTAGTCACCTATTTTTCTATTTCTTGGGTTAATAGTTTCCTTTGTCACTTTGGCCACTAAAAAAGTTTCAATTTTTACTTAAATTCATAAATACCATTCACAAATGTCAGACCAAATTTAATCTTTAGAAAGTAAGTCAAAGTGTGTTACAGCACCTAGCATGGTACTAGCACATCAGTGCTTTGTGTTATTTGAATATTAACATTTATAGTTCACTAGAATAAGCTCCCTGTTGGCAGATATTGCATCTTATTCACTGTTGTGTGTATAATACCTAGCAGAGTGTCTGGAATCTTGTAGGAATTAAATGTTTATTGAATAGTTTTTAAAACCAAATTTATTTTAAAAAACAAGAATGCTTAATAGCAGTGCTCATCAAACTCCAGCTCTATAACGCCTAAAAGAATTTTTTTAAAAATCCCTACCCTCTGCATATTTGTTGATATTTAAGTTTTCCATCATTACTTTAGTTGCAGAGGTTATCATTTCTAGTTTTCAAATATTGGCACATTTAAATAAAATGGTTACATTAACTTTAAAATGTATCCAACAGGATATAAATTCTATAGAATTTTAAGTGTCGTTCACTTAAGACACAAATGAACGCTTCACAATACCTTGTAAATTTCACATGGTTTATTTTTCTCCATGGATTTTTATTTTTATTTCCATTCTCCCACAGAATTTTATCCTAATGTAATAATATTTTATGCTTGAAAATCTTCTGTTGGTTATCTTATTCATTAAAATTAAAAGATTTTAAATTTTCTGTGATTTCTGAGTCGAATTGTCGTAATTATTAATAACGTACAATTGATCAAAACAGCATAAACATGTTACAAATTTTAGCAAATAATTTTAAGCAAAAAAAATAAGATACTGGGAATACATCCTTTTGAACAAGATGTGGCAGAGCATATTTTTGGACTCTCTTAATGGAGATTTACCTACATCCAATATTTTGAATTATCTCTTGTTTGGCACATTGCGGGGTTTTATACCTCAAGGCCATCGATGTGCCATCATAAGATTCAGGGTATGCTTTGATGGGAGGTATGCTTTACTGTTGTCATGTTGGCGAAAGGACTACAGAGAAAGAGAAGTGGGAAGGGGACCTAGCCCGATGGCCTCTAACATAGCGTGGCATCAAGGGGATCAGTTTTACAAAGAGTACATATGAGAATTAAGAATCTCGAAATTGATTCCTTTGGAACTACCTGGGCTTACCTATACCTTGGTAAATCTGTGTACTCCTAAGGCTGCAGTTTGAAGATTGCTATTTTAAAGGATAATTTGTAAAGATCTGTTACCAGGATTGTCACAAATGTGATTAAATGGACAAAATGATTGTAATGAGTATGTGCTGTTTTTTTCCTCTCACTCTTCTTTTTCCATCCATGTGGTTCTGGAGGGGTTATCAGTTTTGCACTACCGTATCTCCCACAGGGAGCTGGGCCTGGCCAACCATATTAATCTTATTCCCTTGGATGCGCTAATTTGTCCAGCAGTGGGCATAAACAAGCAGATTGATCAAAGTCCTTCCCTGGGATTGGCATATAAACACTGAGGAAGGAAATTTTACTTTCTGTTGGGATCTGCTGAGCTGCAAAGAAAAATGTGAATCTGGAACTTCTGGCAACCAGTTGGGAGTACCTGTCTGCAGAATGAAGGCAAGCAAATCCAAGCAAAGAGGCAGGGAAGCCAAACCAAAGGCCTCATGGGTCATGGAATTTCAGTCCTTAAGGCCTTGGTTCCTGCAACTCTTTTGGTCCTGTGAACTTCCCCAATATTTTTTTCAGCTATCTGAGTCACTGAATTACTGTATTTTGCTTTAGTTTGATTTGTATTTTTGTTGCTACTAAAATAATTTTATTAATGAGAAAAACTTAAAGTATTGTGAAAACATCTTTTGTAAAAAGTAATTTTTAAAATTTTCTTTTCTAGATTGTTGGACCTTCAGATGGAAGTAGTTATATTATAGATTATTATGGAACCAGACTTACAAGACTGAGTATTACTAATGAGACATTTAGAAAAACACAGTTATATCCATAAATACTTTTAAAAGAAACAGTAAGTGATATGTATATATACTGTTTTTTACATATATGAAACGTTCTTTATTTTTAAAAAATTTTTTATAGTTTTATTTTCAATTATAGTTGACATATACTCTTAATTGTTGTATATTATCTGCATAAAATTATGACACTTTAAGAACTATAGGAAATTTAAGAGATCATTTAATGATATAATTCTCTCATTTTGCTTATCAGGAAACACAGGTCTGCATATGCCTGAAATATTTCTAATCTTTCGTAAAGCATTTTTATGTGTGCTCATTGCTCCTATATGTCCCAGTTCAGGCTCTGTTTCTTTGTAGTGAATGTGGTTTAAAGATAAAGTTCACAAAACAAATAACATCAAAGCAAAAAGATATTTTATAGTATTATAAGATGATTATGCTGAAAGTATATATTGTAGATAATTCAATAAAGCTTAAGTTTTCTGCTCTCCTAGGGTCTATATGATCCTTATGGCTTTCTTTTTCATCCCTAACCTGAAAGTTGGTACAGTCTCAACCCTGAACTATTATAAGTAATCTAACCTAAAGTTTGGCCCTGCTCATTAACCAGAGAGTTATTAATTGGCCTCAGCTTTAAATAGGTAATATACTTGGAGAAGTCAGAGATACCATTAATTAATCTTCCTGGTTCGACTCTCTGGTTCTCTAAGACTCCGCTACTATAAGGTTTTTATTTCTGTGGCTAGTGCATTAGTCTATTCTAATAAATAATCTTCCAGTAATGCTAGATTTTTCTCAGGAAAACAATTTCCTGGTATAATCATTCTTTTCAGTGGAGAAGTCCTATATAACATGGTGGGTGCAGGATATTTCTTAGATGATAGTTCACTTTGAACTATCTAAAGTAAGAAAGCAGAGAGAAAGACAGGCTAGATGTTTTGGCCACAGTCATGGTCCTAGAGTTTTCAGTCGACTCTCAGAAAGTGCTTCTAGAGGCCAGGAAGGGAATAGACATTTTCTCTGTCGTACTGTATAAACAGGATATCAAGTATAATTTTGCCCTTAAGGTAGATTTTTTCTTTTCTCACAGTAAAATTATGGGGTACTCTTTGTAGATATTGTCATGAGTTTGAACAGTGACAGATCTGAGAATTTATTCAACTGATTATCCAAAAAGTTTTGTCAAGATCTGAGGAATTTATTCAACTGATTATCCAAAAAGTTTTTCAAATCTTTTTTAATAAACTCTAAGAGTCTTTGGGTTTAAAATTGAAATGAAACTTAAAGATCCATCTACCTCCTCTTACCAGGGGGCACACTGGGACCTAAGGAAGTTGAGACTAAGACACAATTAGTGTGAAACTGAATCTAGAATCTAGGTCTTCTGTAAATTTCACTGGTTGTTCGCCACCTCCCACCCACAACCCTCCGACTATATCATTTTGTAATAAGCATCTTCATTTTAGAAATTATTACTTTTACTTTATGAGAAGGGTTGTGTCATTTCACATAACCTTATTTCCATACTGTAAATTGCTGTGTCCCTTTCAAAAGTATATGGATTATTTTTAAACATAATGTGTAAAACTTAAGCAAATGTAATTTAAAAAGCCATTCTATTTTCTGTAGCCTATTATATAAACATTTAATTAGCATTCCAGACTCAGATTTGGAATTTAAAACCTGAAGGGCCCATTGAAGAGGCAGATCTCTGTATTATCATTCATATGATCTCTCTATAGAGGAGGGCTCCCAGAGTAAGAAAAATGTCTTAAGTAAATGAAGCATTAAATTGTGCATCTGTAATAACCTCATTGGACTCTTTAAAAATATTATGTTTTAATGTATTTATTCTTTCTGTTTTAGGATTTGGGTCTTGTTGATTTTAATATCAAACTCTCAAGTGGATTTCCAGATTTTTTTTCCTTTTTCACATACCATTTTATGGATTCTATGTAATTTTTCATTGTTGATGTTTTTGTTTTGTTGTTTTAGTTAAAAGCATAGTATTCTGAGGTTTATTTAATAGAATTTTCTTTGAGAGCTGTATGATAAGTCTTCCTTAGGCTACTGTTTCTTTGAGATAGATAGCTTATTACCCCGATATTCCTTAATCTCTTTTTCAAAGACAAGTTGCCACTTGTCATTTTTGCTTCTGAAAAATAAAAGTATGACCTATTCACATTTTTTAGTGCTTTATTATTAAGAAAACTTTAAATGTTGAATGTAGCTGTCTTCTGCAATTTGATCCTTCAACGCAGTTAATCTATGGTGTGAACAAATACCATTTATATTGCCTGGGACTGCAGTCTTGTATGACAGCCCACCTGGTTTTCTGTAGCTTTCAGATCTGTCTTTGCTGTAGTATCCAGGGAGCTAAAGATCATCAGTGAGTCTGAAACCTTGAGGCAACATGGATACCTCTGGCATTGATTCAGGCCTCTGAAGTGTGAACTTTTTCCTTTAGGAGTGATTCACTAGCTTTTGGAAGACCAGATGCTGACTCACCTAGCTCAGTGCAGTTACATTTGATGGACAAGGTGGGAACAGCGAACAGATGATTAATGTCTTCCATCTGTTAACACTGCCAGGCAGATGCTGGCACAAGTGCCTCAAGTGATGCACCAGTGTCTGAAGGAAGCAGCACCTGAATACTAGCACTGGTTTTTCTTACCATGTTTTAGAAGGGTTTTAAGAAGATGGAAATACATGAAATGTTATGTCTCCATAATACTGTCATGTTCTTTGTTAACAGCCATGCCAATTTCAAAATTACTGAGGTCCGGGCTCCTCAAAAGTAAAAACTGTAATTTTTTATCACACGTTTTACTCAAAAGTATACTCTTTAAGTCCAGTTACTTTCATAATATGTTAATTTCAGTAACACATATTCTATTTGGTGGGAAATTACTAAGTATTGATATGTGAGGTAAATTTGGGTTGACTCCTTAATATACATCAGGAATGGTCTTTATGATTAATTTATTAAAATACTGAGTGTCTGCCATCTGGGAGGCACTCTTCTAGATGATCGGTTGCAGCAATGAACAAAACACAAACATCTTTGCTCTTGAGCTAGCATTCCCTTGGGATCCAATTTTTCCCCGTGATATTTTGGCGCAGTTAAAGTAACTGGTAAATACTCATTTTCTAGTATTTCCTAGATCTTTTTGGTTGCAGACAGTGCTTTGAAATTTACTTCAGGATCACGTAAGCCCAGATTTTAAAACTCTTTAAGCTTCCATAGCCACATAAGTTCAATTATATAAGAAACACTTGCAGTTAAATCTTGAAAAGTAATCTTGAGTCTTTCATAATTGTTACAGTTATTAACTTGGCCAGGTGGGAAGTCTGTTTCAAAGCAGGTGCTTCTCAAAGTATTTATTCAAATAAGCTGTAGTACTCAGGGTTGTTGATAAAATCTAGAAATAAAGTCTCTTTGCAATACACTCTTAAACTTTTATTAGTCTTTATTTTCAGAATAATTTCCTAAATTTACATGACAAGAGCACTTTACTTTTTTCCAGTTTGTCTAATTCCCTGTTGCCTAATATATGTAGTTCTTTAACAAATGCTTTTTCTGTGTCATCTTATTTTTTTATGTGAATGCATTTAATGCATGTGAACAGTTTGTTTTTACTTTCATAGAACACTATTTTGTTATGGCTATTTGTTAGTGTGTCTGAGTACAAATCACGTGTTAAGGCCTCTGTGTGGAATGCTTTATATGATAACCCTGCTTTTAAAGCTGTGGCCAAAATTGTAAGATGGATCAGTCATTCCTTGAATGGTTCAGTCATTCCTTGGGTTGCTCCTAAACCCTCCAGGGTGAGACGGGATGGATTCTTTGAATTCTACAGAAACAGTCTTTCTATAGAAACATTTAAAAATGGCACTACTATACTCTGAAAGGGTTAATACAATTTCCAGAAATACCTCTTTACCTAGGAAGATTTCTTAGCTACACTGTATTAAACTAAAGGACCTCTTTAAGACTTCAAAGATTTATCTCGTCTGTGGCTAACATTTGTTCATGGGACTGCTAGGACTATAAAAAATATTAGTTTGGAGGTATGCTTTTTGTTTGTTTGTTTGTTTACAAAAAATTTCTGTGTCTTTTTCCTTAATTTTACCCTTGATGCTTAAGGCTAAGTTAAGTATTATAAATACTGATAGACAGCTAGGAAGCTAACATAGATCTAATAGCAAGAAACACCAAAAGTTGTAAAGAAAACTTATTTTCACAGCTCAAAGATAATGTTAATATTTTTATGTACTGGTGCTTTTTCCAGGCATGTATGTACATTTTTTTCTCAAAAATTATGAACAGGCTGTTTCATAACCTGCTCCTTGACATTGTAAAGATTTTTCTGTTTCAATAAATATTCTTTTACAAAATTATTTATAATGGCTGTAGAGTATTCCATGTCTGTATTATAATTTATTTATGTAATTCCTTATTGTTTGGTATTGTTATTCTAATAAATGAACAATATACATTTCTGATTTTTTTCTCTGGAATTGTCATTTTTGGTCAAAAAGTAATCACATATTAAAGTTTTTGATACAAATGTACAGTCTTAGCCACGGTAATGGAGGAAAAAATGAAGTCAGATATCCCAAACCCAAGTTCAAACAAAACCCCAGTCAACTCTCAGTTATTCTGGTACAGATTAACTGTGGATAAGACACTGCAGGGACCTGCAACTACCCGCTCTGCGATTAGGACACTGCTTATTCATGCTGACTGCTGCCCCTGGCATCCCAGGAGCTGAGGAAGAGCAAAACTGAGAATAGGATAGCTGCCGGAGAAAGGGCGCTGGTTATGAGTATTGGGGAATGATAGCAAATCTGTTGGTTTGGCACAAGATGTCAAACAGTTGACCAATTTATCTAAGTATCCTCCAGAAGGCTTCAAGAGAAGAGAGAGTTTTAAGAAGGAGTAAGTAGGAAGCTCGTCCATAACGGTTTCTCTCCCTGCCGCTTCCCCTTGCTGCCTGAGAAGGAGTCAAGTAAATTTGGAAAATGAGAAAAATTACTAATTAGGAATGAATTAGTAATTTCTTTTAGAATGTATCTTTTAAAATAGAGCCTAATATCTGAGTAAATGTAGCAATGCCTTTAAAGCTGGCCATTGTCTAATGGAGGAAGAATGTTATTTACTTTCCTAGAAAATATTTTCAAGAAAAAATATAAAAATATTAAGGCTTGCCCAAGGTCATGAAATAAGTGGTGAAGCCAGGATTTAAACCCAGGTCTATTAACTGCCATCTTGCCTGAAATGTGATGGTTACAAGCATCTAATACTATGAAGTATACTGCTAATTATTGTGTAATAGACTTTTCTTAATATGTTGTTTAATGTTTTCAGTAAAGATGAAATTATCTGCCTATACTGCACCTTTTTGCTTAACAGATAGTTTGCTGGTTAATAAAAGAACTTAATTATATTTTAAACATCTCAATTTTACATCACACACATGCTAAAATGTTTTATGAATATTAAAATGAGACTATGATAGAGCGTGATTATTATGAAAAAAACCAAAGATTTTTCTGCTGCCGCCACCTCATCTGACATTTGCAGCACTTTCTGGAACAAAAATTATGTTTGTATGGCAGGGGGAGAGATGTTAGGTTGGACCATACTGTCACACTCTGTCTTGCTGAGGTCACTTGAAGCTGGGAACATCTGTAGGTGGTAGGATTGCAAATGGTTTTTATTTAGTTTTTCTTTCGGCTTATCTGAATTTTCTAATATTTCCACAGTAAACATGCATTATTAGCGTGCATCTATTGGACACAATAAATAGTATTAGAACAAAAACCCAAGAAAATCTAGATCACTTCTTCCCTGCCTCCTTCCTCCTCAAGATAACGCTTACTCTGATTTCTGACGTGATCCTTACTTTAAAGGCTGATACGTTTAAAGGGAAAGGCAAACCTAACCCATCATGTCAAAGATTTGACATCCAAGCAGCACAGTTTGATAGGAAATGCACAGACTGGAATCAGGCCTGAGTGTATCCTGTTTTTGTCACTTGTTTTGTGATGAGTACATAACAGTTCTGAGCCCCCCCTGCCAACCAGCACCATCTTCATATAAATAGGGATAATAATACAAATCAGGTAGTGTTGAGAGATTAAGATGACATGGATAATAGTCACTGTTTATTGAACATATTTTAAAGAAATGTAATGATGGCATCAGGCATTGATGAGGTCCTGGAATTTGCAAAGGGTTGTTCACACTTGGAGTATAGTTTGGTTATACCTTGAGTAAAATGCTAGTGGACTCAATAGTTATTTTACAGAAGGAAGGTAAGATGCGTGCTTTGGACATTGTTTACCTAGATTTTTCTTATCTCCATTATGGTTATTGTTAACTGTAGCTACTCTAATGTAAAGGCCAAAAATACTCCTTTTCTCAAGGAAGTCTTATTGGCACTTTCACTGCTGAAAAAAACTTATGTAAGGGAAGGCTGCGATGTTGCAGATTTTGTTTTTGGTCCTTTTTAATCTAAAGTTTTCTGGAGATATTTATCTAATAAATATAGAAATGTTGATATGAGGCAGCTGAACAGTCTACTTTCAGCCTAAATTAAGGTTAATTGCAGCAATCGCTATGCATACAACAGAATGTTGCTTTTAACCTGTCAGTATTATCAGAATATGCCAAGCATGTGGAGATTAAAACCTGAAAACTAATTAAGGTTAGAGCTATTTGGACTGCATATGCCAAAGAAAAGCGTTGTTTTACCAGAATACTTTAGAAAGTGCAGTGTTTGGAACTTTTAATCATGTGAGCTAATTTTTATATTTAAGAGGGTACGATTACAAAGGCTCACGGTCCCATCTTTGATTTTCAGACAAAACTCAAAATTTGACTATTTGAATGAATTTTGAAATCATTTAATTACAATATAAATAAGAAGAATGGCATATTTATATGGTTTGTGATTGAAGCAAACTGTTGTAGTGAAGTCGTCTGTGACATGACACAAATTGCTTTAAATAAGTACAGCAAGTCTTAAAAGGTATTCAAAAGAAATAAATGTATTGTTTATTAATTCTCAATCATTTTTTGACCTACTTACTATGTACCCCTTATGCCCTTGCCCCTCTATAATATATTCTCCACAGAGCAGCCAAAGTGATAAAGTAAATGAGAACATATCACTTTTCTGCCAATTCTCCAAAGGCTTCTTGTCATGCTTCAAATATGCCAACTTGTTTGCCACCAAGATTTTCATACTGGCTTTTTCCTTTGCCTGGAGTGCTCTTTCCCAGGTCTTTCCAAATATTATCCCTGACCATCCCTTCTGTGCCTGAAATATAATAGTACTCAAAAGATATTCCCATTAGAACAGGAGCACTAGAATGAGTTAATAGGAATATGAATTAGTCTGAGATTAAATAACCTACTTTAGATAATTTAGGAGTTGACATCCAAACATGATTCCAACCCTAATTATTGTTTATAGGTGGTAGGTGAAGAAATGAGTTTATGTTGATTTATTCTAGTCCTTGATGGTCCCAGTGCTTAGAATAGTGCCTGTTATGGCACAAGAATTTTATAAACATTAAATTCTTACCTTGGAATGGGTAATAGTGGTGGTTCTTGAAAAAAGACCAGCAAGTAGATTATTAGAAACAATAAGAAGGAGGTGGGTGGTTATTGGGGAGGGAGGCGGGATACTAAATTATCTAATATGTGTCATATGTACTTTCCTGACCTGTTTATCTCAATTAATCCTCATAATCACCCTGTAAATCAGGACAAATAGCTACCCTTTCAATGATAGGTCTTTTATGCTATAGGTATAGATTGCTAGCGTTTAAGATGTTCACAAGAAGCTTTAGCTAAATATTGTGCTCTTCTGCAGAACTCAGGCTAGTTTCTGATTCAACTTTTCACTATCCACTTACCATCCAATTATACCAATGGCTACACAGGGTAATACTTAAGCTATGGACTTTAGAATCAGACAAATCTGCCACTTATTATGGGCAATCTCTTAGTACCTTAGATTCCTCATTCTTAAAATGGAAATATCTTCTCATATGGTTGTAGGATTAAATAAAATGTATTTCACAGTTTGTGGTACATAATATGTATTTAATAAATGATAGCTGGTTGGTTTTAAGATTTTTATATTTCATATCTCGTGTGGTCAGTACTGTTATTTATGAATCCTTATTTTATATATAATGTGACTAAGGGTTAGATAAAATAACCACTAAGCTTACACAGCTAACAAGCAATGAAGTCAGAACTTGAAACCAGGTCTGTGACTCCTAACCCCATTCAGTCACTGCACTGTGCTACTTACCCATTAAGTCTTATGTGTGTAGACAATTGGCCATAGGTCTATCTCACTCCTTTACAACTGCACCATTGGAGGTTTTTTTTCCTATCAAAAAGAAGAAACAATTACAAGAGTCTAATGACTTCATTTAAAAAAAAATAAGCCACACAATTCAAAATAACATTTCTAGCACTCCAGAAAGTTCCCTTGTATTCCCTCCCAGTCAGTACCCACTCCACTTCTCTATGATTCTGTCACCATAGATTAGTTTTGCCTGTTTTTGAACTTTATATGAATGGAAGCATTTTGTGATTGGCTTCTTTCACTCATCATTATCCTGCCATACTACATTATATGCATATGCCCCCAAAGTATTCATCCTACTGTTGTCAGTTTGTTTTCGGTTTGGGACTATTGTGAATAGAGCTACCATGAACACTCTTATACATGTCTTTTGTGAGATATAGATCAAAAATAATATGCCCTTATTTTTCTTGTGTTTATATGCAGGAGTGGACTCTTTGGTTACAGTTAGGCATATCTTTAACTTTAGTAGATGCCACCTACAATTTTCCAAGGTGGCTGTACCAGTTGACACTCCCACCAGCAAAATATGAGAATTCCAGTTCTACATCCTCATGATTTTTTTTTACATTAGCTGGCTTCCATTTTAAAAGAAGATGGAATACAGCTATCAGTGTGGCTTAAAGAGGAAAACCAGAATAGTGGGTAGAGGTTGAAGGACAGTTTCAATTCAGTATAAAATAGAATAGGTTCTCTCTCTGCCACCAGCAAGACTTAAGCAGAGGCTAGAGGTCCCTTTGTTGTGCCCAATTTAAAGGGAGTTCCCTAGCCTTAAGGAAGTTTGGTTTATAAAACTTGTGTGCATATCCAAACACAACACTATATTGACTCAGTTTAAACTAGCAACCCTCGTAAACTGGGAGAAACCTCTAAGTCAGCCTCCTTCCTCATTCTATAGACGTTATTGATAGCTAGCCCTGTACTCTTTACATAACACCCACCACTGACTATGAAGGTCATTGTATTTTTCCTATAAAAAGTTTATATAGAGTTTCCTTTGAGAGGTCAGAATGATCTGCTGCGCACAGCAGATTTCCAGATTAGCCTTCTGTAGAAAGATTAGTTTGTGGTTTCCTAAAGTGAGTCATTTCATGTTCTGGGTTGTGTAGATATGTGGTTTTATTTCATCTATTCATTTGTTGTTTTGCTCTTGCTCAAATTAAATTCTTACGGACTTTTCCCCACACTGGGCTTTTCCAGAGTGTGTAAGAATATCTTACAAGTAGCCCTTTTAGATTTCCCTTATCTCCGTCTGTTCGCTTTAACTTTAGGAATATTGATCCTGCCTGCTTTTGCTGCCTGTAATAAAGCATGCCATTTGCAGGTCCAACCTCACCCAAACCTTGGACCAATACAAACCAGACCTGGAAGGCATTAGTGGCCTCTCCTTAAGAAATCCTGGTATCTGGAAATGTTCATGATTTACATGCCCAGAGAACACTGGTCCTTGGAACGATTCAGCCCCAGGAATATCCAATGAAACATCCGGCTATTTCTTATTGAGCCTGTATTTGTGAACGGATCATTGGTCTGCCTACCTCTTCTGCACAGAGTCTTGTAGTACGTAGAATAACGGCCCACCAAAGATGTCTATGTCTAATCCCCAGAATCTGGGAATATGTTACTTTACATAACAAGGGCTTTGCATATGTGATTAAATTAAATGTTTTAAAATGGGAAGATTATCCTGGATTATCTAGGTGGGCTCACTACAATCACAAGAGTCCTTATCAGAGAATGAGGGAGGCAAGAGAGCCAAAGAAGAAATGACTGAGGCCAAGGTCAGAGAGGAGAGATATTCGAAGAGTCTATGCCACTGGCTTTGAAGATGGAGGAAGAGGCCATAACTAATATAGTTATGTTCAAAGTGAGTTACTTACAGACAGCATATGTTTGGATCACCCTTTTATTCCCATTCTGCTAATCTCTGTCTTTTAATTGATATAGTTAGACCATTTGCATTTAAATTAATTATTGATATCTTAGAGCTTTAAGTCTGCCATTTTATTATTTATTTTCTGTTTTCTCCTTCTGTTTCTTATCCTGTTTCTCTCTCTCTCTCTCTCTCCCTCCCACTCCACTCCTCTCTCTCTCTCTCTCTCTCTCTCTCTCTCTCTTTCTCTCTCTCTCTCTCCCTTTTTTTTCCCCCTGCCCTGGGAATTACCCGAACACTTTTAAAATTGATTTTCCTTTATTTACAATGCTTTTGAGCATATCGTTCTGAATAATTTCTTTTAGTAATTGTCCTTGTCATTACAATATACATACATAACTTATCATGGCCTACCGGTATGAACATTTTACCACTTTGAAGTATTGAAAGCTTACTTGCATTAGGTCTCTTTACTTTTCCACTTTTAAAATGATACAGCAACAATAAGAAACTAAGATAGGGCTCAAAACCTCATTTTGTATGTAGGCTTAGAAGTTAAACTTCTTGTGTTCAAATTCTACCCTCTTCACTTAATGTGTTGTGTGATGAACAAGATACTTTACCCTCTAAGCCTTAGTTTCTTCATTTATAATTTGGGGATAAAATAATAATACAAAACGACCCATTAAAACATTTCTACTTATTTTTCTCTGGACCCATGTGCAACACTTTAAAAATTGTTCTCATCTTCATTTTTTAAGAAATAATAGGCTTTATTTTTTAGAGCAGTTTTAGGCTCACAGCAAAATTGAGCAGAAGATACATTCCACATATACCTCCTGGCCCCACACATGTATGGCCTCTGCCATTATCAACATTCTTCTCGCCAGAGTGGTACTTTAGTTACAGTTGATGAACCTACATTGATACATTATTATCACCCAAAGTTCATAGTTTCCATTAGGGGTTCACTCTTCGTGTTATACCTTCTATGGGTTTGGACAAATGTATATTGACATATATCCACCATTATAGTATCATACAGAGTTTCTCACAGACCTAAAAATCCTCCATACTCTGCCTATTCATCCCTCCACCCCACTAAACCCTGGCAACCACTGATCTTTTTACTGTCTCCATAGTTTTGCCTTTTCCAGGATGCCATATAATTGGAATCATATAGTATGTAGCCTTTTTCTATTGGCTTCATTTACCTAGTAATGTGCTTTTAAGGTTCTTCCATGTCTCCGTGGCCTGACAGCTTTTTTTTTTTTTCAGAGCTGAATACTATTGTCTGAATGTACTACAGTTTATTTACAATTCACCTACTAAGGATCATTGTGATTGTTTCCAAGTTGTGGCAATTTTGAGAAAGGCTGCTGTAAACATCTGTGCGAAAGTTTTTGTGTAGTCCTATGTTTCCAACACCTTTGGGTAAATACCGAGAAGCATGATTCCTGGACTGTGTGGTGAGAGTATGTTTAGTTTTGTAAGGAACTGTTCAATTCTCTTCCAAAGTGGTGTATCATTTTGCATTTTTACCAGCAATGAACGAGAGTTCTTGTTGATCCACATCCTCACCACTGTTTGGTGTTTCAGTGTTTTGGATTTGGGGCATTCTAATAGGTATGTAGTGGTATCTCATTTTTGTTTTAATTTTCATTTCCCTGATGACTGATGACATGTGATGTGGAGCAGCTTTTTGTACGATTATTTGCCATCTCTATATATTCTTTGGTAAGGTGTCTGTTAAGATTTTTGGCCCATTTTTTTAATTGGGCTGTTTATTTTCTAATTGTTGAATTTTAAGAGTTCTTTGTGTATTTTAACAGATGTGTCTTATGCGAATATTTTCTCCTTGCCTGTGGCTTGTCTTCTCATTCTCTTAAAAGTGTCTTTCACAGAGCAGACATTTTTAATTTTAATGAAGGCCATCATATCAATTATTTCTTTCATCAATCGTGCCTTCGGTATTATATCTAAAAAGCCATTGCCAAACTCAAGATCATCTAGATTTTCTCCTGTTATGTTCTAGGAGTTTTATAATTTTGCATCTTACATTTAACTCTATAATGCATTTTGAGTTTATTTTTGTGAAGGGTATAAATTTATGTCAAGATTTGTTGTTTTTTGTTTTTTGTTTTTTTTTGCATGTAGCTGTCTAGTTGTTATAGCACCATTTGTAGAAAACTCACCTTCGTTTTAAAACTTATTTCTTCTGTTTTCCTTATAGCAAGAATCAATAACACATCCATCAAGAAAGAAATTCAGAAGTTATCCTCGATGATATCTTCTCCCTACATCTGATGGATGACTAAGCGTTTAAATTTCACCTCATAAATACTCTGAAATTATTACTTCATCCTCATTGCAACTCTATGATGTCGGGCCCTTGAATTTCTCCCATCTGGGTCCTGTGATAAACTTCTGCCTGTCTACCTGAACGAGTCTCACCTTCCCCTCAGTTCACCTTTCCTACTTCCACCAGAATGATCTTTCTTGAAAAGTAAATTTGATTATTTATCCTGCCTAAAACTCTCCAGAAGCTCCCAATTTCATTTAGATAAAATCCTAATCCATTTTCCTGGCTTAAAAGGCTTATCCTATTTGAGTCCCAAACACCATTGATCACCTTTTCTCTCCAGAGTAAGTACTTGTGAGCTGACCCCTTGAGATTACAGGAAGATGCCCCGATCCCTCTTATTCTGAGACTTTTGCTTACTGCTGCCCCTTGTTCTGAAACACTCTGGTCACCCGCTTCTATCTCTTACAAGTTTTTGA
Organism: Pteropus medius; assembly: GCF_902729225.1. Lineage (NCBI taxonomy): Eukaryota > Metazoa > Chordata > Mammalia > Chiroptera > Pteropodidae > Pteropus > Pteropus medius. Next base: position 13,899,458 of record NW_024340701.1, on the reverse strand, counting down.
AGATGTGGCTGGAGGTCAGAAGTCCAACCTGATCTCACTAGGCTGTAATGGAAGTATCTGCAGAGATGTGTCCTACTGGAAAATCTAGGAGAGAATTCATTTCCTTGCTTTTTCCAGTTTCTCTTTAAGTTAAGTTAGATGTTGCTCTTCTGTTCTTCTGTTATACCCTATGTTTCCCTCTAGCATGGCACTAATGATTTATTATTGTGATGTTCCCTTTTAAGAATAATAATAGTAATTAAGTTTATTGATTTGGGCCTTGTACTACATTACAAACAAACTAAAATGAAGAAAAGTAATGCAACAGACATCTGTGTAGTCAGCGCTGAGATTAAATATGTTAGCGATTTGCTATATTTGTTTCAGATCTCTCTTTTTTCTGCTGTGGAATAAAAGGTATGACATAACTAAAGCTCCCCCCATCCCAAACTTTTCTCTACCTTCCATCCCTGAAGGTAAACACTAATCTAAAGTTGGTGTGGGGAAAGTCTTTTTACTCATTTGTCTCCCTCATTCAACAGTTGGTGCCATAAAGGGCAGGCAGGAAAGATGTTTGCCATTTTGCTGTGATCTCTCTATTGTCAGGCTTAGCACAGGGCTTGTCAGTAAACTATCAGTGAACAACTGGCTGGCTGAACCAAGCCTCTGCTTGATTGCCTTTAATTTAGTGTCTTCCGAAGCAGCCCTTTCCAGTTTTCAGATAGCTCTGCCTATCGTTCTTACTTCAATGGAAATTTGCTCTTTCTCAGAGGAAGGCTGAGATGATTGTAAGAGAAAAACAAACGAACAAACAAAACAAAGGACAGAGCATGAATTTTGGAATCAAATTTACTGGGTATGTGCCTTTCAGCAATTATTTAATCTCTCTAGATGTTTAATTTCCTCTTTTGTAAAAATGAGGCTAATAATACTCATTTAGCAGGGGTTCTGTGAGGCTTAAATAAAATAACAAATGCGAATGTTCCCTTTATGGTAGAATAGGTGTTCATTGAAAGTTACCATTCCCATAAAAAATAATTAAGTATTTTATCTTCTTGTTTTTTGTTTCTCCGATTTTCTCCTTGCAGGTTTTTAATTTTCTTTCCCTATTTCCATGCTTATTTGCACCACTATTCCTTCTCTCATTCCATTTCTCTGGCCTGGAAGGGAGCTCCACTGTGCACTGCTGGTCCGTAGCCAAGTACACTTCAAGGTCCAGCTCCTTCCAATCCTAAATATTCCAGTTTTCTTATCCTCTTTTCTTCATTAAAGGTAGGTCATAGATCAGTTCACATCTGTGATATACTCTTTCGAACATATAGCATTTATATTGAAGTGGGGTTTTTTTTCATTCTATCTGTAACTTCCTTGAAGGCCAAGACTGTGTCTTATAGGTTTCTATGATTTACCATCCTTCTTAGCACTAGCAGGGAAGATAGTGTGATATGAACTCGAATTGCCTGAGTTCAAATGCTGGTTCTGCTAACTATATGATCTTGATCAAATAGCTTCACTTTTCTAGGCTTTGATTTCCTTAGCTATAACTTGGGAGTAATAATAATACCTATCTTATGATATAGTTCTGAGAATTAATAAGATTTATCTGTAAAGAATCTTATACTGTGCTTCTTCCTAAGTGTTCAATAAATGCTGGCTATCATTACAATTATTACCCATTAAATAATACAATGTTATGTCAATTATATCTCAATAAAATACTTGTTATATGGTTTATTAATGTTAATAATAATGTATTATTTTCCTATTGCTACTATAACTAATTACTACAAACTTCTGGCTTAAAACTACACACATTTATAACCTTACAGTTCTGAAGTCAGAAGTCCAAATTGGGTCTCGCTGGGCTAAAATGAAAAGGTCTACAGGACTGTGTCCTCCTGGAGGCTCTAGGGGAGAATCTGTCTTCTCGCTTTTTCCAGCTTCTAGAGTTTGCTCACATTCCTTGGCTCCTGGCTCTGCATCGCTCCGACCTTGTTGTCCATCTCCTTCTTTGACTGACTCTCTTTCCACCCTGTATAAGAACCTGTGTGATCACCTTGGGCCCACCAGGTAATCCAGAATAGTCTCCCAGGATAAGTAAGATTCTTAATTTAATCACATCTGTAAATTCCCTTTTGCCATGTAAAATAATATATTCAAAGGTTCTGGGAATTACAATGTAGACGTCTTTGGGGTGGGACATTTATTCTGCCTATACCACCAATATAGAAAAACATATTGATTCATTCAACAAACATTTACTCATCACTTACTCTATGCTAGGCTTTGTTTTAGTCCTTGGGGTTACAAACACAAATTAAAAATAAAATCTATTCACATCACTTTTAATCTAGTGGGGAATCTTTGTTGGTAGTGAATCTGTCTTATGATAGATCTACCCAAAATGTGGAGGGAAAATGAGAATACCTCACATTTAACAGTTACCTAAAGTATACGGCCATTTTGGCTGATGGAGACGCAGAAAATGGATGCAGCACAGCAGTTGTTGGGTTATGCATACCCTAGACTTGGGTGTTGGAATACATGTCAACTAAGTTGAAGAATTCTTGAAATTGCTCTTAATAAGGAACCAGCAGAAACCAGGCAAGTGAGAAAGAGAATGTGGAAAGACAATAAGGCTTTTTATTTTCTGCTTAACGGCAAGGTTGTATGTGTATATTGCAAGGATTGGGGAAAAAGATTTACTTTGGACATGACCAACCCCATAGAGTAAGCTTATTTTATTTACCTTCTTACCCATTATAATAAACACACTGATTTTTTTGTTTTTCGTTCTTATTTTTTTTCACATCCATGCTTTCAATTATTGATTGCCAGAATCATCAAGGGAATCATCACATCCTATTCACAGGAATAGAAAATGGAAGAAGGAATGCAGGAATAGGAAGTAACTGCCAGAATTCTTAGAGATATGGGCCTCGGTTGGCAAGGCAGAAATCAGGAAAAGAGAACAAACCAAAAATAACTTTTCCGGGTGTCAAGTCAATCATGCCTTTATTTCTATTCTCTTCTCAGAAAGGAACAAAAAATATCCCTGTCTAGATCCTATATTTCCTATCCAATAATTCTATCTGACTCCTCTGAACTCAGACTTACCTCCCAAACTTTTTTCTCTTCCATAGTGCTCTTCCTATATGACTACCTAGAAGTGGGCTAGTAATACCAGAAGGACAGAAGCTAGAAAGGCTTTTATTCTTTCCAAGTACTTTATTTTTGTTGTTGTTAGCTGGGGTCTGGGCTTGTTTGTATTTTGTCTTCTTTATTTCTGAAAAGACCATAAATGGCTGAAGTGGCTTTCTTAAAATGCAGGAAGTTCCCTCTAGCTGCCTTTTTTATTCATTGTTTTAAATAGTGAGGACTTTGCGAATCACTTTGGTTTGTAGAGGTCACACAGTTCATTTTGTAAAGGTTACACTGACATTGTCTCATTCAACAAATATTTATTGGGTACCTACTGTGTGAAAGATAGGTGCAGTAGGTCAGAAAGCGGCAAAGGGAATTAATATCTACTGAACTTCAGTACGTGCATGCACTATGACTTTTTATGTTTATTTAATTTGACTAAAAAGTATAAGTCATTATACCAAAGGTTTTCAGTATGGCAGATAGGTTTCTTCTTCCATGCCATATCTAATTATCAACCTTTCCGAACTCTCTTGGCTAACTCTAACCGAGAATCATACAGGAAATGAGATCCTGAGAAATGTAGATTCAGCTTAGCCAAGTCAACATGATTCAAAACATCACACCTCAAAAAGTGGAACAAATTTGCGTAAGAGAAAAAGGTGTGAACCAAGCATAAGGGGAAGGCTTATGAGCAAAAGTTTGGAGGTAAGAATCGATAGTGTTTGGGTAACCATGAATAGATTGACCTGGGTATAGTGAAGGGCTCATGCTGGAAAATAGTGAAAGATAAGGCTAGAAACAAAGGTTGGAATCATTAACTAATGAATTAACTAACTTATTCAACCATTATCTATTGAGCACATATTTTCTATCAGGCACTTTACTAAGTGCTAGGAGTATAGTGATGAAAGAAAAAAGCAGGGTTTGGATGTTAGATTAAAATGTTTGTTCAGTTTTTGATCTATCTCTTGAGAAATAGTAGACTCTTCCAGTTGGAACAACTGATCCATTGAATATCTGCCCTTACTTCAACTCAACCAATGCTTAATCCAATCCAACCAACACTTAATCTTTGTGCAAGCTCCCCACAGGCACACTATCATTGTCCTTTCAAACTGAATGAAACATGGCCGCACCTGATAATATTGGTCAGAGTGGAGGTACTGAGTCACTTCTTTCTGGTAATTTTTTAGAATGATTTGTGCTCACATTTCATTCTATGCCATGACATCCTTATTCCAAAGCAAAGGTGCTTTCTTAACCACCTAAGTGAGACAACCAACACACAGGTTAAATTGCCTAAAACCTCCACATTTCTATTGAAGTAAATGTTATTCCAAAATTCTGTAAAAATGTTGATGCATTATTCACATTAGCTTATCTTGGGTCATAGGTGAATTCTGTGCTAGTAAAGCATAGCACAGACAGCTTAGCATTATGCCTCTTGCTTGGCATATGTGATCTCATTTAATCCTTACAAAAACCCTAAAAGGAATTGGTCCAATTTTGTGTCAAGGAAAGTTAGACTTAATGAGATTAAGTATTTTTCCCAGGATTATATAGCTAGTAGGAGACTGAGCTAGAATTCACTCTTCTTAATCACTCCTATAAATGAGCAGCCAACTCTTCTATAGTTTGGTAATTGTTGACTTAAAGACTCCTCCAGATAACTCAAGAGAATAAGGTGTCTAAAAAATATCGCTCATTGTCTTAAGGGATACAAGTTGAGGATAAAACATCTGTGGAAGGAAAGTTGCAAAGAGCAAAGCGAGACCTTTGAAGTCTCTAGGCTGCGCTCCAGCCGTGCAAGTTGGCATATGAGCATTTCCTCTAGATTCCAAGATGCAGGCACCTGCATGTCAGACCCCTCCTTGTGATATTTGGATAGCCTTGAGCATTGTGTGATGGGTGCTTTTACTTCTTACAACTAGCCCGTAAACTTATTACTGGATGATGTGAATATGCTGCCATTTCTGCTAAATAAGCAATGTAATGAGGATCTCATTGCACAGTTTGTGTGCATGTGTGAGAAAGAGCATCGAATCCTCAGACTAAAAACTGAACTGAAACCAAGGACAATACCTGACTGACCCTTGAAGGGTTTGCCACAGAATCAGAAGCATTTCCTTCTTTTTGTTTCTATTCTACCACTTTCTGCTGCCCCCTCTCCTGACTGAAGTGTTTCTGTCAGCTCAACAGACTCTTCATATTCTTTGATACAGAGCCCGTTATCCTGACTCTGCTACATCTAGCAATAGATTTCTACGTTACTTTGTAGGTTACCAAGCAGTCTTGCATTTAACCCTCATAACAGCTTAGCGAGATAGACAAGGCTAGTACGACTCTTTCCATTGTATAGAAGAGAAAACTAAGGACAAAAGAGTTGAAGAGATTTGCTCAGCTAGTTAATGGCAGAGCCAAGACTAGTCCCTGCTTTTTCTGCTCTGCCACATAAATAACATCAGTCCTGGGAAGGACGGCACCATAGTTATGAATCATATTTTTTATTTTTTAATCAAATTTTCCCATGCTGACATCCTGTTTTCTTTTAGACCCATTTAAAATTAATTTTTGGATGGGGATGTGAGGTTGGGTTGTTGAGGAGGAGGGAGTGAACAGGAATCCAGAGCACACAGGCCTATGACCAATGGGCTGCCTACAGCACAGACTATCCAAAACAAATGTGACAAATGGGCAGAATCTCATAAGTATTCCAGCTCTTCAACTTCCCTAGTTTGATTACATTGTACCGGATGGCATTTGAAACTTGGTTCAGGGTGCATATAGCTGAATTATGCAATTTGCCGATATGCAATTAACTGGAGTAGCAGCACATTCAATCTAATGGGGGCCAGACAGAGACTGCATAATTCTTGGGAGCACAAGCTGATTATGCAGTTAAGTGGTATGCACTTAAGAGAAGTGCACCACATCTATCTGATTCCATTTCTTCCAATAGATTCTTCATGGCACTTTATTCTAGCCTTTCTGCTTTTATGGTCAAACATATTCTAACCTGTATCCACTTGTAATGAGACCCTTTCAGTTCATATGTAGATTTGGGATTCATTTCTTATAAAAGTCAACCTTCAAAAATCTTAATTCTTGGAGGCAAAAATGAATAGGCATGTGAGCAAGAAATAGGATAAATCTGGGTCTCCGTATGCCTGGGTCTAAGAGATAGGGAACAGTACCCAAATTATATGATTGAGGATGCTTCATTTTTAGTTTCTTTCTTTCTTTTTCTTTTTCTTCCTTTCTCTCTCTCTCTCTCTCTTTTTTTTTGCTTGCTTAGGAAGTTGTGTTTCAAATGCAAACGTGAGGTGCATGAAAAGATTTCTTTTTAAAAGCAAAGGCCATAACAGTCAGTATTTTTTTTTTTAACTTGAAAATGGATATTATAGAAAGGGGGTCCTTTTACCAGAAACTCCAATTAAATGACAGTTCATTGAGTATAGCCAGTTTTAAGTTACTCTGATGATGATGGATTGTTAATTTAATTTGGCAGGTTTTACTGGTTTACTGTATGCTTGCTGTGTGCCCTGGATTGACCTAAATCCTTTGGGGGACCCCAAGAAGTATAAAATATGGCTTCCTGTCTTCAGCCTCTTTGGAAGGTCATGATTCATGCATACAAAGTAATTGAGGAACAATAAAATGCAGCATATGATTAAGTATCAAAAATGATTGTTAAACAGAGTAAAAGATAAAAGAAATCAGAGAAGGGAAAAAATGAATTGGGTTGGAATTTTTCATCACTAGAGGGAGCCAGAGGGAGAAGCAAAGGTCGGTGCTTCACAAGTTAGATCCATCAAAACAACTCTGGAAAAGTATTACCACCCCCAATTTACATATGAAGAACCTGAGGCTCAGAGGTTAAGGAACTTGTACGTGATCCATGGGTATTAGGAAACAGAGTCAGAATTTAGAATCTAGTCTGTCGGTCTCTACACTTCCTTCCTGGAGGTGTTCTAGCAAAAGGCCATGGCAGATAGTCTGTGGAGGACTCAGACATCTGCTGGGAGAATTAACTGCATGACCATTGTAATCTCTCCCAACCATGGGGTCCTGTGCTCTCAAAGGATTTTAAGGATCAGGTAACAGTTATTGTCTCATTTTGGGGAGAACTTCTTAAACCTTTAACAGAAGAGATGCTGGACCGTAAAGATACAGCTTTTCCTGAGTTGAATACATTTCTGCAATTCAGCAAAAAAAAAAATGAAAAATGAAAAACAAAACAAAACAAAACAAACAACAAAACAAAACAAAAACCAATAATGATTGAGTAAAGAACAGGGTAACTTGACATTCGGAATAGTTGTAGTAGACAAGAAAGAGAGACTGACAAAGATAAATGGTCAGTCGCATTATCATCAAATATTTCCTTAAAGGAGAAGCTGCTTCAGGACCAGGAATGGGGAGCCAGGTGTGGCTGGGCTCAGAGGGGATCACATTGGTTCCTGTCTTTTAGGTTTGTAACAAAAGCACTTCAGGGCTTTCTGCTACTCAGTAATTTACTCTTCACTTGTATTAGTTTTCTCCGGCTGTGTAACAAATTATCACAAACTTAGCAGGTTGAAGCAACACCCACTTGTTATCTCACAGTTTCTGTGGGTATGGGCTACATCCACATTTAGCTGGCTCCCTTGCTCAGGATCTCATAAGGCTGTGATCAAGATGTCATCCAGGGCTGCATTCTCATCTAGAGGCACAATGAGGGAAGAATCTACACCCAAGCTCACTTAGTTTGTTGGCAGAGTTCAGTTCCTTGAAGCTGTAGGATTCATGGTGGTTTCTTTCTTGTGTCAGTTTGCCTTTGGAGAGCACTTGGTAGTTTGAAAATTCTTTTCCATTCTAAAATTAGCCACAAATACGTTCCTACTATTCTCAGCTAAGGATTTCATCACTCAAACAGTTGTCCAAACCAAAATCCTGAAAGTCACCCTTGAGTCATCAGCAAGTGCTGTGGGCTACACCTCCAAAATAAACCCCTAATCCGATAACTAGTTTCCATTTCACAGTCACCACCATTGTCCAAATCGCCCTCATCTCTGCCCCAGCCTACTGCAATGCCTTTCTTTCTGCTCTTCCTGCTTTCCCTCTAGCCCTCCCCATTCTCCACAGACTGAGCATCCAGGGTGGTATGTAAAGGATGAAAATAAGATCATGTCGCTTCCTTACTCAGTCTTCCCATGACTTTTCATTGTTATTACAATAAAATATAAATTTCAATCCCTTCATGATCTGGCCCTGCTTCCCTCTCTGATTTGGTATCTTACCACTCTTTCTCTTAGTCATCATATTTTGGCCACGCTGGCTTCCTTTTGTGCCTCAAATGTGCCATGGCCTTGTCTGCCTCACAGACTTTGCACTTGTTTTTTCCCTCCACCTGGAACTCACTGTCCCTAAACTTACATGTGGCTGGCAACTGTTCATTATTCAGGTCTCAGTTCAATGTCCTCACTTTTCAGAGAATATCCCTGACCATCTGTGCAGTATAACAGCCATCTCTCAATCTAAAATCATCCTCATCCCATTACTTAATTTCCTTTTTCTCATAGCACTTATTATTATCCAAAATATCTTTCTTCTTTCTTTCTTTTCTCTCTCTTTCCCTTCTTCCCTCCTTCCCTCCCTCCTTCCCTCCTTCTTTCCTTCCTCCTTTTTCTTTCTCCCTTTCCCCCTTCCTCCTTCCTCCTTCCTTCATTCTCCTTCATTCCTTCCTTCCTTCGATGGTTAATTTTATGTGTCAACTTGACTGGGACATGGGGTACACAGATTAAACATTATTTCTGCATGTGTCTGTGAAGGTATTTCGAGATGAGATTAACATTTGAATCAGTGGATTCAGTAAAGCTGTCCTTCTTATTGTGGGTGAGCCTCATCCAATCTGTTGAAGGGTCTGAATAGAAGAAAAAGACAGAAGAGAAGAGAATTCACTTTCTGCCTGACAACTTGAGTGGGCACATCAGGCAGTCTTCTCCTGCTCTCAAATGAGAGGTACACCACTGGCCCTCCCGTTCTCAGAAGTACACCCTGGTTTTCCATTGCAGATGGTAGATCATGGGACTTAAACTCCATAATCACATGAACTAATTCTTTATAATAAATCTCATTTTCCTTATAATTAAATATTTATGGTATATATCCTATTGGTTCTATTCTCCAGACAACCCTGACTAATACCTCTCCTTCTTCCCTCCCTCTCTTCCTCTCTCTCCTGCTCTCTTTCTCTCTCCTTACTTATACATCTATTTTTATATGATTATTGCCTTTTCTTCCTTCTAGAATATATGCTCTGTGAATGACATTCAGCACTGTGCCTAGCATATAATAGATGTTCAATAAAATTTTATAGAATAAAGAAATGAATCTTGTAAGGCGGGCAAGAGAGGGATTAGTAATTCCTATCTTAATCAGAACTATTAGGTCAGTTGCCCAAAGTAAAAGTATTGTTCAGTGTTTACCCGTGAGTTTTCCAAAGTTTGGGACCATGTTTTATACATTTTTCTTGCCCCAACGCAGTCTCTGGTATATCGTCCCTGAGAACGTGATGGAATAGTGGTTGATGAGTTGGAGTTTTGACTCTGCCAGAAATGTAGCAATTAGAAGCAGGATTGCAGAATGTCAAACTTGAGTTAAACTGGCCTGTGTTCAGGTTCCTAGATTTGCTACTTATTAACTTTGTGACCTTGGGCAAGTTCTTTAACTTCTTTGTGCCTCTCTTTCCTCATTGGCGAAATAAGAATAACATCTATCTCACGGTTTAGTGTTCTTGTGAAGATTTAAGATTCTGAATATTATGTATACTAACGAGCACTTAGTAGAATCTAAAAAATATTAGTATTATCTCCCATCTCCATGCCCCAACTAAATGGAAAGATTTGAATTTCACTTCATAAGAGCCAAACTAATGTTCACAGAAGCTTTATTCATAATAACCAAAGGTTAAAAGCAATCAAAATGTTTTTCAATAGGAGAATAGATAAACCGGTTATAGAGTAGCCATGCCATGGAATACTACCCAGTAATAAAAAGGAATGAACTGTATAAATGTACACAGCAATGTGCACGAACTCAAAAATGTGCTGTGAAAAATGACACACATAAGAGTATATACTGTATGATTATATTTATATGAAATATTAGAAAAAAACAAATATAATCTATAGTGATAGAAAGCAGATAAGTGGTTGTCTGAAGCTAGGGGTAGGAGTGGGGATTGATTGCCACAAGGAAATGTTTTTGGATGATGAAACATCATCCAAAATTGATTACAGTGGTAGTTCTGCGAGTATATTGCTTTATCAAAACTCATAGATACGTACAATTAAAATGGAAACTCTATCTCAGCAGAGTTGATTTAGAGAAATAAGAATCAAAAGAAGCTGATAATTTGGATAACTCACACTTGACAGTACCTGGTAACTGATTTTTCCTCTAACACTCGTTATCTAAAGAAACAGAAAAAAAACATCCTTTATTGTACAGAGATTCCAGTAAGAGGTAGTAGTCACTCCTTGGAGTGAGGAGAAGTTTGGGGCGTCGAGTGTTATGCTTTCATGGTTTGGGAAGGAGAACATCTGTTGTCTCCCATAAGCTTTGTTCCTTTGTTCCCAGAGGGAGTGGGGTGCTTTATAAAGCTTTCTCAGGTTCTGCCCTTCTTTCACTTCCCTCACTGTTTTCTTTCCTTTTCTTCCTTTCTTTGTATTTCTTTGCCTGCCAAGTTCGGTGAGGTTCTGAATCACAGAAAAACAGATCATCTCACATTAATCTGAAAAGCCAGGTTCGAACAGGAAAAGTACACAGGAAATATTCAGGCAGTTGCCTTGAGATAATCTAAGAAAAAGTTCTGCTTTTCACCTCGTTCTCATAATAATCTTTTTTTCCCTCTGAATAATTGAGGCTAATTCTTCATTAACTTCCTCATCTGTTGGAGTGGAGAAACATAGTGAGTTCCTGGAAGTTTGGAATTTATAGATCGGAAAAAATGCTTATAAAATACATAAACATTTTGTAATGAGTTGTCATAAACACATTTTTTAAAAATTACAAAAAAATTCTTATTGTGAACGACCGAAAAATAACCATGTTAACTTTTTTTGAGTATCTTCTCTGTGTTTTGTCTATATTTTTCTTATGTTTTTAACATAAATATGCCTTACTATGTGTACTGCTCTGCAACTCGCTTTTTCATTATACAATATGCTTAGAAATTTGTCATGTCTGTACATATATTCAGTTGAATCATATGAAATTGCTATTTTGTAGACCTAAACATGGAAGAATTGGCCATTTCACATAGTTAACCTAATACATATACTCTAATATTTTAATGGCTACATAGTACTGCATTGTATGGTTGTGCCATAATTTAAAAAACTCATTCCCCTACTAATGGGATTTAGGCTGTTTCTATTTTATTTTGCTAACACAGAAAGAACTGTCATGAATATACACAAGTATGCATATACATACACATATATCTTTGTATGCATATCTTTATGTATAGATAGCTTTGCAAATTGATGTATGTACATCTTTGTGTGTATATATGCACATACGTATCCATATATATATACATTATATGTAGACCTTTGTGTGTGTATACACATGTAAAATCTTTGTATATATGTATCAGTATTTCTGTGGAATAGATTGAATAGATTCCTAGATATGTAATTCCTGTGGTCAAAAGGTTTACACGTTTCACATTTTGATAATTATTGTCGAAGTGTCCTCTAAAATGACCATAATGGTTCACACGCCCAGTATGTCCTTTTCGCTCACACACTCTATAATCTGATGAGTACATTGGTTTTTGAAGCATTTTGAAGCATACCTAGTACAAAGCCTGGAAATGGTAAAACTCAATATTTGTTGAATAATTAAGCTTTCTCATCTTCAGGCCTTCAAGCATGCTGTTCCTTGTGTGTGAAATATTCTTCTTCTTTTATTGTTTGCAAATTCCTATCAACTTAAACATAAACACTTATTTTATTCAGCAAAAGATATAAAAAAGACCTACCATATGCCCAGCTCTGTGTTAGGCCTGAGGAGTGAATATGTACATAATTAATATGCCCACTGCCTACACTGAGGGTCCACTGGAGTCAGATGGAACAAGTGTCATTCCAGTTCCTCTACTTACGATCTGCATGGCTCTGAGTTTCTTTATTTATAAAATGGAGATAACAGTGGTAGTGCCCACAGAGGGTGGTTATGAAGATTAAATGTAGAGCGCTAAGCATAGTGCCCAGCCCTTAGTAAAGACTCCACGAATGTTAGCTACTGCCATTTGCCTGTATTTCAAGAGTGCTTACCAGCTTCATGTGCCTATTGTTTTCTCTCTTATAATGTGGCATTAAGTAATGAATAAAAAATATTCCTTATGTGGTGTATCTAGCCCTGCGGAGACAGAGACTATTGCTTCACTCATTCTGAACATTATACTTCTATTAGTACAACCTGGTTGCTAAGGTTTCTGCTCTAAAGTTGTTTTATTCTAGGAACTTTAAACAACACCTATACCCTCACATAGGGGGCTTGCTCATTGCTGTTTTACAAAATCCTGATTCTTGTTTGAAGAAGGGCCATTTCAATTACCACCAGTGTGTTTTTGAAGGAAGATAGTAAGGGCAAACACTGTAGGTATTTTTAACCAAAATAGAATGGTGCAAAGTTAAGCCATGCTATACATCCTTTGCTATATGGTGCAAAGTTAAGCCATGCTATACATTCTTTGCTATATGGTGCAAAGTTAAGCCATGCTATACATCCTTTGCTATACAGAGACAGATAAGGTAGATGTTTACCCATAACAGACAAATTTCCTGCATGTATTATTAATGTTTCAGAAAATAACTGTTGTCTTCCAGATATGTAAATGTTGTGTTCACTGTGGTAGCATAAGCAGGTGGGTGGAAAAGTGCCTGGTCCATTATGCATGACCATGAAAGTACTCTACTCCATAAACATACTGCTTCCTTCTCCAGTACATTTATTTAATCTGTTCTAATTAATTGCCTGTTCGATGCTCAGGTGGCTGCAGCAACTGTTGCTCATGGAAACTGGAAGATCAGAGACATATAAACAGTTGACAATCTAACAAGAGAGCATTGTCCCCACTGGAAACTCATTAGAAGGAAGGACTATGGTGCATATAAATAGCCTTCAGAAAGAGGCATCTCCATCATCTGCTCAAGATACCCTGACAACATGGACAATGTCTGGATTGATAAGTAGCAGCAAGGAAATGCTAAAATGCCACTTAAAGACAGGGCTGAAACCATTCCAGCTTATTCAGACCCAAAGTTTTCTGTGTTCGGTTTCCACTGGCATAATTATTTGTAATTAGTAAGTGAATCACAGGCTACCAACAAGGTCTTAACCTAATTTAGGTCATTGGATTCCTTTGACCATCCAATGAAAGTTTTAGTCCTTTCCTCCCCAAAATAGCCCTATACACATATACTTAGGATTTTGCTTATAATCTCTGGGGCTTCACAGATGCCCCAGAAGCTCCATGGGCCCTGGATTAAGAAACTCTATTTTGTACTTGTTACTGTTTTCTTTACCCTTCACTCTTAGCAGTGACACTGGTAATTTTACAAATTCTATGCTTCTTGGAAGCCCAGTTCTTGTTCACACCCTTCTGGAGCTCTTTGCGCTCTGAACTCCTAGGGCACTTGGAATTGTAACATTGAATTAAGTACCCAATTATATCTAGGATGTCCTGAGCCTATTACTGACACAGTATTTATATTTTCATCCATTCAACACATTTAATGAGAGCCTACTATGTGCCAGGCGCTGTTCCCAGTCAAGTATTGTAGTGTATTAAAATCAGGATCATATGGTACACCTTGCTGAGGACCAGATCTCCCACCTTGCCACATCTTTTTCTCTTGCCGTATTCCCACTCATCTGTCAAGGCTCAGTTCCAATGTCCTCTCTCCTGGGCTGGGTTAGGTACTTCAGTACTTCTCTGGCATCCTGTACTTACCACTCGTAAAACTCTTGCCACAGTATTTTAAGTCATTTGATCCCATGTCTATCTTTCCCATGGCGCTCACAACCAGGGCAGGGTCTTATACCTAGTACAAAGCCTGGAAATGATAAAACTCAGTATTTGTTGAATAATTAAGCTTTCTCTTATCTTCAGCCTTCAAACATGCTATTCCTTGTGTGTGCAATATTCTTCCTCTTTTATTATTTGCAAGTTCCTATCAACTTAAATATAAACACTTCCTCAGGAAAGCTTTTTTTTTTTTTATTCCTAGTTGAAGTTAGGACCCCTCATAGAATACTTCCAAAACAACTTTGAACACCCCCTAACATTGTGCTTTATTGTTATTCCTTGTTCAATATTTACATTCATTGTTAGAATATCAGCTTCATTAGGGCAGGAGCCATGGCTGCCTTATCTGTCTCTGTATAGCAAAGGACTAACACATTCTGTAGTCCCTGACTACTCAAAGAGTGGCCCATGGTTCAGCAGCATTGGCATTCCTTGGGAGCTTGCTAGAAATTCAGAATCTCAGGCCTTACCCTAGACCTTCGGAATAAGAATCCCCAGGTGATTTACACTATAAGGTTTGAAAAGCAGTGGTCTAATACAAATGCATTCAATACATATATGCTAAATGAATAATAAACATTGAATTGGACAAAATGGAACCAATTCAGCCTTGGTTACCCCTAGCTTAAGGCTTAGCTCAAAGTAGGCACTCAGAAAATGTATGAGGAACAAATATTGTCTTTTATTCATCTATATTTACTGTTTTCTTCAACTAGCTTACAAGCCAAATTTGGGGGGCCAGGCATGCTAGTTTGGCCTTTTTTTCTTATCTCTGTAACTTCTAACTCTGCACTGTAGGCTTAGTAGTTACTTTAATAAAGATTTGAAGCCAACCTAATACTTCAAGGGTAAGTAATTTATTGTCCACCAGACTGGATTCAAGCAAGCTAGTCTGAAGGGTTGGGTATGTATGAAGTGACCAGAGACATTTTCAGTTGCGTGAGACCCTCAAGCCTTGATAAATGTGCTTTTGGACTCCAGCCTAATTTCCATAAGGAATATCTCATAAAGGCCAACAAAAGGGAGAGGCCATGGCAATGAGAACTTTGATTTCTGGTTTTTGTTCTTTTTTCAGGATACTGGTTTGAAGAGGCCTAATTATACCACTTATACAAGCAAAAACAGTGAAACAGATCCTTCTGAGTAGTATGTTTTAGTATAATTACCTCTTCCAGATTTTCTCAAGGGAAAAACATTTGCTTTTTGGCATTTGGTCTTAGTATTAGGACAACTTACAGACGGTGGGCAAAGGCTTTGTGAAAACAGGCATATTGATGCATAAGGTTAGGCTTTTTTTCCCTTTAACTAGGTAAATAAAATTTGGATTTAAACATTATATTAATGCATTTAGTGAACAGTCGATATTTTGGGAGAATGTTGCACTGAGTTAAACTCAGCAGATATTTCTTGAATACTTCCTGAGTCTGGTTCTACAGATTCAAGCCCTGCCCTTGAGAAGCTTTAGTCTAAGAAGAGATTGTATCCTGATTGTTTTTTTAAGCCTACTTATTGGAATGTTAAAGTCTAAGAGATTGTGGCAAGAAGTTATATTTCTTTAAAGCCGTGGGATTTTAGAAAGAAGAATTGGAACCTTGGAATCTTGGAGGTTTCAACCTTTAAATTGTAGATCACAAACTTTCCAAAATAGTTTAAAGGTTATCCTGCTGTGGAGAGAGTCACACGGAACCACAGGGATGGCCATCAAATGCCATCAACGTCTGACTCTTCCCCTGCCTGCTCTGTGAGAATTTCTACCACTTCAATTCTTTCCAGATAGTCCTGGAAGTTTTCAAGGAGGCTCTCACATGTACCCCACCTACTAGTCCTCGGTTACTCAGTGGTGCCCACTGTTTGGGTCCTTTCCTTCTCTAGCTCCTTGCAATGAGTCTTCTGTCATGAAAGAAGCTGGTGCCCTGGGTCACCAAAGACACTCTAGTTGCACAACCACCAAAGGCCCTCCACCACTGCTAGTACCAGCTGGGGTGTATGGCCACAGCTCTGTCAGCACCTCCATCAATTCTAGTGTTGCCACTACTCTGTCTACAGACATGGTTGACGCCTTTCCTCTCCTTCCCTGCCTGTGGCCAAAAGGCTCTAAAACAAAACCAGAGCACACACCTGCATCCAGTTAGCAGTCTGCTCAGGAGCCAAGTAAACAAGGAATTTCTGAGTCACAGCCTTTCTAGCCTCCACTTCATATCTTCTGCTTGCTGCTACCTCATCAGGCAGGAGAGACTTGACATGAGAAGCTCGATCGTTGCTTCAGATGTCCTAGATTGTTTACCATTTTTACTCTCATTTACCACCCCCCTGGGAGGAACCAATTTAACTCCAAGTAGATTTGGGGAATCTATTGCGTAGGTGGGTTTGTAGTAAGACATATGCCTATGCTCCTCGCACTCCCAAAATTAGCCCAGAGAAAACACTCCCTTTCTCCCTAGAGTCAGCTCTTCTGCCCAGGAGAACCAGATTTCTTCAGGCTGTTTGTTCCAGACCTTCCCATTTCCACTGGGTTCTGGGCCACCATGTTTAATTGCCTCCTTTAGAAAGGAATAGTCTGGTTCGGTCAAGAGGTTAAGAATCTCGTCCGTGTGCCTAGCACACAAAGCAGCTAGGAGCACAAGCTTCAGTAGTCAGATCTTGGCTCTGCCCCTTCCTACGTACTCTAAGCTGTCTCCTTATCTGTAAAATGGGGAAATCCTTCTGATAGTAGGGAGCACTGAATAAGGTTATATATGTTGTATTTAGCTTTGATTCACAATAATAGCTCAATTATTGATTGCTACTAATCATAACAAAATAGGTGTTTTTAAAAAATAGTTAAGATATAGGGCAGTGATGTTATAACATGTCTTCCTGTCTTTAGCTTCTTATTCTCAGCAATTCATCTTCATTCAGCTGCTAGATCCATCTCGCCAGAACATTGTGATCATATGACTCCCCAATATGAAAATGTTAGTTGGCTTCTCCTTACTTGTAAATAAAATCTGAAGTCCTTCTCTTTGCACTCAAGGCTCTTTGATCTGGTCCCACAAAACATTACCTCCTTTTCTCCATTACTCCTCTTCACACCTCCTCTACTCCAATTAAAATAAGCCAACATTCCTCACATGCACCCACACCCTGTGCACTGTTTGTTCTTTTTACTGGCATCCAGATCTTATCTTTTCTTCATGCCACCTCCTCTGCCAAGCCTTCCCCAGCCCATAGTAAACCCCATAGCTCTTTAAGGACCTTGGGGCGCTTACCCCTTGTCACCGCACAAGTATCTATGTAAACTTTGTGCTTCAAATTTATATGTACATCTTCTATGTACATATCAGATGATTGATGGTGATATCTGTCTGATTCATCTTCATATTCCTAAGCCGAGGTTTCTCATCCTCAGCACTATTGACATTTGGGGCTGAATAATTCTTTGTTGCGGTGGGATGTTGTGTGTATTGCAGGCTGTTTGGGCAGCATTTCTGGCCTCTACTCACTAGACGCCAGTAGCATCACCCCACCCCCAGTTGTGACAATTAAAAATGTCTCCAGACATTGCCAAATGTCCCTGGAGGACAAAATCACCCCTAGGGAGAACCACTGCCCTAGACCAAGCTTGGAAATTTGAATATGGATGCTTCTCAGTAAATGCTTATGAAAAGAAGGAAGGAGTTTGGCATGGGCCCTTTTAAGTTTAAATAATAGTGGACTATGCAATTAATGATATTCTTTCAGTAATTAGAAATAAAAGTGTAGAGTTCCCGTGAGAACTCAGAACTACAGATAGAGATTTGAATACCACCAGCATGGAATCAGCCAATAGGTATTTATTGTGTAATATAGAGTCTGGAGTCAGATACAAGTTGGGTTCCAATACTGGCCTCACCACTGTGAGCTGTCACCATAGGTGAGTATCTTAAACTCTCCGAGCTTCAGTTCTCTAATTCAGTAAAGTGGGGATAATAATTGTAACTCACGTGGGGTTGTTATGAGGATAAATTAGATAACACATATAAAGTGATGAGCAAACAGTCTGGAATGTAGTAAATACTTAATAATAGTTTAAATTTATTCTATTAATATTGTGATTATTATTGTAATAATGATTCATTTTTAATCCTTTCAAAGGTCATGACGGTATTATTTCCATTTTATGGATGGGTTGTGGTTCCATGGATCTTTTGATCTAACTGGATCATACTCATCTGACATAATGCAAATGGAGTCTCCTTTATAAGAAGACTCTTCGCTTTTTTATTTGGAAGCTGAGTGCTAACTGCCTACAGCAAAAATTCTTTTCCAATTGGTAAATACCATCTTCATCTATAACTATCATTGGGAAACTCAAGAACTGCTTATTAAGCACTTTGGATAAGTAGATGTGCTAGACATTGGCTATAAGACACCTGTGTTGTTAAAACAACACACCCGCCTGTTTGTAGCTTACAAACCCCGGTAAGCTCAAAGAGTCTGTCCTTTAGGCTTTAAGAAATGAATTCATAAATTAGCAACCAGTTGGCATCAGCTCCAGGCAGCATTTGATTTTTGGAGTAAAGCAGCATGAGCAGCTGCCTTGGCCCAGAGCAGAAGCTAGGACAGAAGCTCAGGGACAGGACAACAGGTAGATGGGGAAGCCAACTTCCACCTGGGAGAGCCAATCGGCTTAGCGGATCCGTGCAGGCCAATCCACGGTAAGGCAGAATCATTCTCTTGTCTCAGAAAACAAACATCAGAGAGAAGGTCAGAAAAATTTAGCCCCAAACCAGTTCTATCATCAACGATCTGGTTAATCTGGGTAAAAACTCTCCAAGCCTCTGTTTACTCATCTGCAAAATAAGGGCATCGGATAAAATTAGGGGTTCTTACTTAGTGCTACTCACACTGGGGGTGGCACACTGGACTGGTCTAGATGGCAGCACTGTTTGCAGCAGTTGCTAGCCGTTAACAAAGTGCCTAAGAAACCCCTAAATATGCCTGGGGGGAAAAACAGTGTTCATTTTTAAAAATCACATTAGCTCTCTGTTGTTTGATGGAGTAGATTATTCTTTGGGCTAGGTTCATTTGTTTGTTCATTCATTAATTCAAAAGTCGTGCACAGCAATGTGCGGGACCTGTGCTGGGGACCAGACACTGTCTTTGCCCTCAAACGGGGCTTACATTTAACCAGTTAAATGAAGGCTGTAGGAGGAGGCATGATACATTTTCTCTTCCGAGGTATGAATCCTTGTGCAGAGTCTGATATTCCGCTCTTGACCTGGTGATGGAGATCCCTGCATCTCAACTCCTTACATCCCATTCCTAAGGGCTGGGAAGTCCTCCAGGCCGTTGTCAGAGTGCCCCCCAGCCCCTCCCGGTGTCTGCGGAAGCGGAGGCGTTTTCTCGGTTTGCCTTCTGATTCCTGTAGGTGGAGCCAACCCCCGTGGCCGAGCGGCGGCGGGCCCGCTCTCTCGCGGCCTCTCGGCGGGTGGCTTTCTCTCCCCGTCTCTTTCCCTCTTTTCCTTTCTCTCTTGTGCGGTCTCCCTCAACATCCAAACCCACCGAGTGCGTCTGAGGTGAAAGCGTGCCAGACTTGGAGACGGCTGCCAGGTTTCTCTCAAGTCTTGGCGTTAACAAAGGAAAGCAAATTACAAAAATGGAAATTTTCAAACTAGCGTTCAGTGGTATTCAAATCGACGTTTGGGAAGCACGCAGGCACAGACCGCGTTCGTGCTATTTTGTGATTAAAATGATACCGAAAATACCTCCTTGCTTTGGTTTTCGTCTTCTAAAACGACTTCTCTCCCTCTTCGAATTTCCCCTTTCTCCCAGGACCTGCAAGCCCCTGACCACTCTAGAATTGCTAACGTTTGGATGGGCGTCTGTCAAAACCTTGACCCTGATGACTTTAGTGAAGAGCTGAACTTTAAAAATGCCTGCGCCTCTCAGCCTGGAGAAACACAGATAAAGAACTTTGTAGGCACTTTACCGGGAAGTACTGTTTTGTGTAAGGGACTATGAGTTCTGTGACTGTGCATAAATCGTCTTTACGTTTCATCTCGATGCAAGGAGAAAACCTGACTGTGTGCCTTGACGGAAATGCGTGTTACCTTGTTTTCCTCTCAGCTTGAAATGTGTGCTCTGTCTCATCCTTTAAGAAACAAAAACCAACACACACACACACACACACACACACACACACACACACACACACACACACACACACTGGTTTTAAAGTGGCCCCTGTGTTGGGTCTTGAAATATTATAACATAAGGTTAAAAAAAAAAAAAAAAAGCCTGACTAGGTCCTCCTTGTTAATTTTTGCAGTTGCTAGACAGGCCCTTTCCCAAGGGAGTTGTGAGAAAGGCGCTTCCATAGTCCCCACCAGACAGCACCGTTTCTTTCCTTGGATGCTTTGACTGTCTTCTTACACAGCTGTGTTTGCAGTGCCTAGAGACAGGTGAGGGAGAAGCCTCCAGGCCAAAGCCACTAATTCCTTCTCTAAGGACTCTAAATAGCTATTAAAATTTAAAGATCACACACACACACACACACACACACTTTTTTTTTTTTGGTGGCGGTCACTCACTGTGCCTGTTATAAAAGGGCAGCTGTACCAGTTTTCCAGACTGAGACTAAATGTCACAGTCATTCTATTGTCTGTATTCTCCAGCCCACATAAGCATTACCTTGGGCCACTGCCACATCTTTCTAGGCACCTTAGAAAGCTGGGTCCTGTGGCCTTGGCCAAGTTGTAGCACTGATTATGAACCATGGGAGATGGGATCACCCATCTCAATAGGTAAACCCAAAGCTCACATGAACACAGGCAATATTCAGGTCGTAGTCACATTAAGAGGTGTTGAGTTAGGCCCACACAAATTAGAATTTCCTACCTGGGTCAAGTAATAGATAAATCAGACTAGACTGGCAGTGCTTTTCAGACTGGAATGGAAGGATGACTTTTCCAGTCCGGAATCGAACACCGTATGGTTTCACCCTGAGGGCTTTAGCCCTGAGGAGCTAGTGCTCCTTTAGAGCCTCCTACTTGTGCTGTTTCCTCCTCTTGGCATTTCTCCCCCACCCTCTGCTTAGCAAACTCTTGTCTTTCAAGACTTGTCTCAAATGCAAACTCTCTGAAGTCTTTCATAGCTATGCCCATGTGCCAATCCCCCCTGTAGAATTAATAATCCTGTCATCTGTTAAATATAACTCTATGGCTTGATCTATGTAACACACCACACTGTGCTATGCATATTTTTTATGCCTCTTTCTCCCCCGATAGAATATACTCTTTGCCAAGGCAGGGAACACATCTTATTTACTTCATACCCCTCACACTAAAAACGCTCAGGGAAAAAGTCTGTTGAATGAATAAAGAAACAGTCTTGGTTTTTAAACACTTTCAAAGGGGACAATTGTTTCTTTTGGGTTTTCTTAGTTTAACTACCAGATGTCTACGACTGTGTGTATAGAGCTGAAAGTAAAAACTTAAAGTTTATGTGCAAATCTCATTTTCATAGCTTCAGAGACGTTCTTCTGCTTATAGTAAGGAAAGTTTGATGTGGATAACAGTGGAAATTTCTGTATCCCCATCATTAGATTAATGCGTCTATTCCTAAAAAAGTCAATGAGAGCAGAGTACCACTGTAGACATGGAAGCTTGTGAGAGTGAAGTAGTTCTCCTATGGCTGTGATGCAGCCTTAAGAATCATGCTAAAAGTCGCTATAGTAGACTTTATTCATTAAGTTGTTCCAGCTAAAAACTTGGAAATGTCCTTGGAACCACCTTTTCCCTCACTTCCCATGTCTAGTTATCAGCAAGTCATGTCATGTCTTCTCCAAAATATCTCAGATTTGTCCACTGTTTTTC
The DNA here is from genome assembly GCF_902729225.1 of Pteropus medius. Lineage (NCBI taxonomy): Eukaryota > Metazoa > Chordata > Mammalia > Chiroptera > Pteropodidae > Pteropus > Pteropus medius. The sequence continues at coordinate 13,877,417 of NW_024340701.1, read as the reverse complement.
ATCCTAGCCATTGCCCTATTCCAAGCTACTATCACTTCCTACCTGGACAACTGCCAAGGCCTTCTAGTTAGTCTTTCTGCTTCTTGTCTTGCCTGTCTCCCATCATTGTCACTCCCTGGCCTACCACCTTTCAATGGCTGCATGTAGCATAATCCTTTACTTGGCCTTGTGTGGTCTGGTTCCAACTTTTTCTCACTGAATCTATTGGCCTTCGGGCTCTTGAACTTCCAAAGTCTTGTCTACTTCAAGGCTTATCCACATGCTCACTTCTCCTGGGAATCCTTATCTATTCTCTTGAATCACTTCTCATCTTTCAGAAATCAATTTAAATGGCACTTTCTTGGAGATGTGTTACCTGATTCTCCTCTCCATTCTCTCTCTCTTGGATAAATCAGAACCCCATTATTGTCCTTCCTGATGCCCTGTTTTTTCTTCATGTTAATTATCACAGTTTGCAATTAACAAATTATTGATATTTTCATTTATTGTAGTTCTGTATCCCCATCCGCAGTAATCAAAGGAAGGCAGGGATTGTATCTCTTGTTCAAAAGGGTTTACCTTATGCTCTTTGGATAGTGCTGCAATGAAAAATGTTAGCAGACCATGTGTAACAGACCTGTGACATGAAAACAGTTTAATGCAAAAAAAAAAAAAAATGGTAATCTGAATTGAGACTCAAAGATGTTTATGCATATGGAGCAAGCAAGGGGAAGACTTGAGTTATGATATGATATCCCACGGCCTTTCTCCACTGCCATTTGAAAAAGAAGAAGAGAACAAGAACAAAAATATTTGTTTTACAGCTCTACCAAGACTCAGCCCTCCCTTTTCTCTCCCCCTTGCATCAAGTACATCCTGTACTTTTGGCAACATGTTGACTGGATATTTAAAAGCTGTGAACTGTTCAGAAAATTTCACATACTGGGTTATGGGCCATGTGTGTTTGATCAAAATTCAATTACTACACTGTACCATACTTGGAAACCTATCATCCCAAGTTATGAAGTATGACGAAATAGGCGAACCTAATTGGTTCAGTATGGGAACAGTATCAACCAAGCTTGTTATGATAAATAGCTTCCTGTGTTAAAGGTTCTCTAGAGCTTATAAGTATCTTGGCTCACCTCCTTCAGTGGAATAGGAATATTGCTCCCAGGGACCCCCTAGATCACTGTCCCTCCAATGCAACGGCAATTCAGGGTTTTCTTCAACTCACTGCCCCTGAAAAAGAAAAGCGCTATGCGATTTTTCCTCTTCCTTCTCACTTCTTCATTTAGAATTTGAGCACCTGGTAACTCCTTTAGCTTTTTTTTTTGGAGGGGGAAAAACAATTTAAAAAATCATGAAGCATTCCAAATCAAAAAATAAAAATAAAATAAAACAGACAAAACATCGGACATCTTTGTACCCGCCACTCAGATTAACAAATAATATTTTTTTCTCCTATTTCCATCAGCTCTCTTGTCTTTGTTGCTGTGATTTTCTTTTAAACCCCACCCCGCACACCCCCTTTTACCCCTGACCTACTGTCCTTGCCTTCTCCTCTTAAAAATTGGATCTCTGAAGGCAGCCATCTCCTCCTACGTGCTGGCAGGGCACACCCGGGGCCTGGCGCAGCTCGGGGGCCTGGCACGCCCGGGGTACGAACCATGGCTTGAACCTATGACCTTCTGTGTGTAAAGTAGACGTGTTAACCACTACTTTATGGAACCACCCCTTGTCTTTGTTTTTTATGGAACCACCCCTTGTCTTTGTCCTTTCTCCTGCTTCTTGGGACCAAAAATGGACCACCATTTATTAAACCACAGTATTTATGAGATTTGTAAATTAAGTCCTGAGATATGTGAACACACTTGAATCAAGAGAATGTACATCTCGTTACAGAGAAGTACCTGTAAGTTTTAAATCTTTCAGGTGTTGAACTCAATGAGAATTCCTGGTCTATGCTGTAGATGAGATTACAGGATCTATAGAAGAGAAAGCTTTGTTGAAAGTGTAAGAAGAAAGATCGAGAAATTGTCTTAACGGTTTAGAAAGGATATAAAAATAAAACAAAATATTTTCATGCTTTCTGGTCATCATGGGCATTTGTCCATGTGTTTTCTTTAAAAGTGACATTTTGGGTTGGGTTAGTAGTATTTTCTTCTAGTGATCTCAGTAAAGGGCAAAACACTTGGGTGATTGTCATTTTTAACTTCTGAAAAACAACCAGTAGCACTGGCATTTTCCTCAGAAGACAGCTTTAAGGCCAGGAAAATTTGCATATGTTTACCCTTAATTCAAGTCCACTACTTCTAGTTGCTTTCCCAAGTTTGCTCTCATTTTATTCACCATTCGTATCAGACCTCTTTAACCTGTTAACAAAAATGCATAATACTAAGCTTACATCTCTCCCCTGGAAGAAATTTTGTGTTCCATAAAAAGTTGTTTTGGTAAAAAGCAAGAACCTTAGTTTGTCCTTGATAATAATTCATCAGTCACGAGTGCTGCAATATATAACCGAGACGCAGAGAAAGATCCTTGGTGAAGGCAAATATGCAAGCCCACACAAAGGAAAAGTGAGTATACCATGTGGTTTAGCAGTTTGAAATCACAATGCTGCCAAGATTAGATTAGAGACGTTCTTGTTCTCTGCAGTACCATTAGGTTTACTCTGGAAATTGCAATTAGCTTAAAAGTTGTGATTTCGAAAATGGCCCATTTGCCTTTCTGCGTTCCTCCATCAGGTGGATGCTAGTACTGTAATCCTTCTGTAATTTTTAAATAGAACTTCCAACAAGAAGTGCTCCCTGAGAGCTGTAAACTAAAAAAAAAGAAAAAAAAATGTAACTGTAGGCACTTATGCTAATAAATGCCTATATAATTTTTTCCACTTAACAAATGTCTAATTTTTGACAAATCAGCTTTTTTTTTTTTTTGAAACTTGCCTGATTGAATAGCATGGGAACTGCCAGAATAAATGGTATTATCTGTGTATTAAGGAAATAGTCCTTATCACTCTAATAGGGACTAGGCTCTGCCTGCCTATAATAAAGTCAAATGGTAAGAATTTCTGAAGTATAGCAAAAAATAAAGGGAAGTCAGTAACTAGCATGCGGTTATTCCAGATGAATAGTAGATTAAAAGGAATGATACATTTTACAGAGAGTGATGAAGAAGTTAAATAACAAAAATATATCAACTTTTCTAATTTAATGAAATAATTATTTTAAGTAAAGGAGCTTTTCAATTTTTCTCTTTAGGAAGAGTCGACGTTTCCTTCATAAACTTTAATATATTATTTTAAAATGTGGTGTCACCAAATACAGGTCAAACTCTACTATAATAAACTTCAGTTTTAAGACAACAATTCTCTCATTAAATGTTTTACTGTCATAAAAAGTAGTACTAAGATTTGGAAACAAAGTTTTGAAATGATGCTGACAGAAGGAAAATTCTCCTTATGGATTCAGTGTATCAAAGTGTGGTGTCCTATCGTCTTTTTCTCTGATGTTCTCCATGACTCTCTTTTCTTCTCTTTCTGTGTATTTATTAGTCTGCTACTATATACAGTAATCCCCCCTTATCCAAGGGGAATATGTTCCCAGACCTCCAGGGGATGACCGAAACCACAGATAGGACCGAACCCGATATAGACTATGTTTTTTATATATATATATATATAATAGCTATGACAAAGTTTAACTCATAAATTAGGAACAGTAAGAGATTAATAACAATAACTAATAATGAAATAAGACAAGTATAAAAATTATATTGTAATAAAAGTTATGTGAATGTGGCCTCTTCCTCTCTCTCTCAAAATATTGTATTGAACTCACCTTTTCACGTAAAGGAAGCGCTTCACGGCTTTCTTTGGCATATTTGAATTGAAGCATCGCTACTTTTGCTCTTTGGGGCCATTATTAAGTAAAATAAGGGTTACTTGAACACAAGCATGTGCAATACTGAAATAGTCGATCTGATAACCAAGATGGCTACTAAGCGACGGGTGGATAGCAGATATCCTAAACAATGAGATGATTCACATACTGGGTAGGAAGGTGCAGGATGGCCAGAGATTTTTATCATGCTACTAGAACACTGCACAATGTAAAACCTATAAATTGTTTATTTCTGGAATTTTCTATTTAGTATTTTCGGACCACAGTTAACCGAGAGTAAGTGAAAGTATGGAAAGTGAAACCGTGGATATGCAGTGACTCCTACTGTATCTGTTTGTTTCAAACATGGCAAAGAAGAAAACAAAGGCACTGATAAATCTTGGAATAAACCTCATCCTATAAGAAATACTATTTTCTTTAGAAGAAACTGAAGTGGAGTATGGGTTTGCAAAGGAAGGAGGCAGCACTGCGGTAACTATCATGTTAAAAATTGTTCTGTACTTTGGAAGATCTGGTGCAGGGATTGGCAAATTTTTCCTGTAAAGGGCCAGATAGTAAATATTCTCAGCTTTTCAAGCCATACATTCTCTGTGACAACTACTCAACTCTGCTGTTGTAGCACAAAAGCATCACAGACAGCATGCAAATAAATGAGTGTGATTGTGTTACAATAAAACTTTATTAATGGACACTGAAATTTGAATTTATTATATTTTTCAGGTGTCATGAAATATTATTTTTCATTTTTTTCCAACCCTTTAAAGATGTAAAAATCATTCTAAATCAGGTGGCAAGCTGGATTTGGCCCACTGGCTGTAGTTTGCTAACTCCTGATCTAGTTGGTTATAATTTTCTTCACTTAATAAATGTCTGTTAAGCACCTACTTCGACCAAAAGACTTTTAAAGCATTACGATAAATGTTAAAATGTAGAAGACATTCAACAAACCTTTAACACATATCCGTTGAGCTCTACTAGGTCACAGAGCTAGGTGATGGAGATATGATGAAGAACAACACAGACTGTCCTGCTCTCACGAGTTTTGTTATAATGGAGCATGGGGTTGGGGAAAAACATGACAAATAAAACCTGACTTTGAGTAGATTTTCTTTTTAAATGGTTCTTTGTACTTGATTTTCCTATCTCTAATCTTTTTCCTATTCATCGCTATCTGATTATTATTCTTAAGATAGAGTATGACGGTGGTACTTCCCTGCAGGCAGGGAAGTCAAACTATACCTAGAACAAATTTCTGTTCCAATGAGGTCAAATCGTTGCCCCCTCCATTGTGGGAATTGTCCAATTAATCTGCCACCAGATGTCAATCTGATCTCCCCAGGATATGGTATCATATAGAGGGGCTAATTTTGGGTCTCTGTTGTTGGAAGAGTGAGCACTCAGCAGCACTGCCATCCAGACCCAACATGGTGTGAAGAAAAATCTTTTCTATGTTATTTATAACCACAAATAACAGCCATCTCTGTACTATGGCCATTTATTTTATTTGTGAGCATACTGAGCAAACTCTGGCATAACTAGGAAAGACCCTGACTTACGTATTCACAGTTCAGATCACTTTTTCTACTGTTATTGAGAGCCTCCTCTGCAGTAGGGGCCTTCTGATGAGCATTCACACAGGACACAAATATTCTCACACTCTGGAGCCACTCTGTGAAGTTCATCCTTACAACTCTCTCCCATTCATCCTGTTACCGACCCTCCAATCTCATTCCTCCTAAGTCTGTGACCATCTAGCTAAGCCATTCAGCACTACTCACAAATTACTATAGATCTGTGCCTCTTCTGTTTCTTTCCAGGCAAAGGTACTGCTTGAGGTTCTGCCTACTGAAAGAATGACCTTTCTTTACTGTCCTTTAGTCACTCTTAAGTTGGACATACTGCTCCCGCAATCCACTTTTAGCTAGTGCACATTCCTGCAGGTTTTTCTACTTCCTCAAGTCATTTTTCATAAGCTACTCTTCACAGAGCTATTAGAATGAGTTGAGGTGGCAGGTCCTCTTAAGTAGGCACACTAGGAGTGTGAACGACCTGTCCATGTAGCTTACCACTGCCTTTACCACCTGCTTGAGTACAATCTCATGTTTAATGCTTCCTCTTGATTTTGGAGTGTTAGTGTGCATGCCCAGTTTTATGGCTTGATGAATTAGACAATATACAGTTGATAATGGGCAACTCAAATCACATGGTCCCTTGGTATCCCATAGCTAAGCATTCAGTTTCTACCAACCAGGAGATGTTTCCCAAAAAGAGACTAGATATTTGTGGAAGAGTGCTTGGCTTTGCTCCAAACCCTAGGGGCTTGTATTTTGATTCTGCTATTGGAGCTGTCTGTTTAGTTTCCATCAGTCACACACACTTTGAGCACCATGATTCTGTTAGATCTTACGTCCACGCTGCTTGATCCACATCCTGGACCAGCTGGAGAATCATCGCTTGCTCTGAGACCTAATCAAAGTTGACATCCTTAGGTGTTATTTGGTAAATGTGTCCAGCAGCATATCCAAATGTGGTATTAGTTGTCTGCAAAACCCTAAGAGGCCTTCCAAGCATCTCTGTGCTGAGGTGGTAGAGCCCTGGATTTTGTGAGGTTTATCTCACACCCTTTCATGCACACATATTTTATCAAGAAGTCTAGGATTACAGCTGCTTCTTATTTAGGATGTCTTAAGAATACAGTATTATCAGTGTACTGAACTACCATGATGTCCTGTGGGATGGTGAGGCTATCGATGTCCTGTTGACTATTTTTTGACAGAGAGCCAGAGTTGCTAGTAGCCCTGAGGTTAAACAGTACAGGTGAACTGCTTTCCTGACAGATGAAAGCAAACTCTTCTGGTATCCTCTGCCTATTGGGATACAGAACAAAGCATTTATCAGATCAATAACTGCACACCAAGTGCCAGGGTCTGTGTTGATTTGCTCTAGCAAAGAGACCATCTCTGAAGAAGCAATTACAATTGAAGTACTGCCACGTGACTGAATTTAAGAGAATCCATTGTCATTCTCCAAAACATAAACATCTTTTGCAATGGCCACAGTGGTGGATTAAATGCGGCTATGATAAAAATCACCACACTAGTATCTTTCCAATCTTATTTTTTAATAGCTTGGTGAATTACTTTAAAGTGCACATCCTTGTAACCAACTCATGAGTCAAGAAACAGAACTTTGCCAGTCACCACAGAGGCTTCTACATGTTCTTCATTTTAACCACAGTCCTCTTCCTCCCTTCAAACGTAACAGTTATCCTGACTGCTATGGAATGATCACTTTCTTGCATTTTTGAAATGCTTTTATCACCTAAGTGTGCGGCCTTAAATATTAGAATTTAATTATGCTCATTTACGTTTTTCAAGTTGTGTTTAATCTGAGGTTCCTTCCCCATGCCCCCTTTTATCCTTTATCCTTGCCCATTTGAACTGCAGAGTTTCCCACAGTCTGCTTATTTTTATTGCATACTCATGGAGCAATTCAGTGTCCTTTTTCCCTTTGTGCTTCTTGCAGATTGGCAGCTAGATCTAAAGGCCTGACCGGACCCAGATTCAATCCCTTTGGCAATACTATGGGTGATGCTGTGTTCTTTCATCAAAAGACACATGATGTCTATCTGATTTTCACTTTTTTTTATGATCTCAGCAACTGGTGAGGCTCAAGGCCTTGACCCATTCATTTATCGGAGGCTTCAAATTGTGATATTCTATCATTTTGTTTTCTTATTAGCTGGAATACTTACACTAATCTATTACTTGGCTAGCCAGCTCATGTAGAATAGGCAAGATAAATGCTTGATTCTTTTCTTTTGTTTATCAAGAAGTACACTGAGGTCCTTTTCATCCTCAGAAGGTGACCAATTAGTTGTTTTTTCCTTTACTATTATTATAAACTCACAGATTTAAATATCTTCGATGAATTTCAATCTATTGCAATTTTTATTGGAGCTGAAATTGTTCCATCTTTGGCTCATAGGAACCTCTTCACATTCGCTCCTAACTTTTTGACAGGATGCCAGTAATCTTTGATAGCTTACTTGCTATCTGTTATGTCAAGATGTTCCAGGCACATCTTGTACACATTATTCCCCAGGCCTGGAACCAGTCATTTCTCCAAAAATCCCTGGTTTCTTTGAATGAGAAATGATATTTCAAAACCACCATCTGGACTCTAGAGATGCTAGTTATTACTGGGTCAGTAGTGGGTTCTAGTTCATACTAATATTTTCAACTTAAGTTCAGGCTATAGGATTTTTTACTTAACTTCTGTATTATATTTGTATCTTCTTACTTCCACACTGAGAATCCTGGTCCTCAAGGACATGATAGAATTAGAACATTCCATAATTATTCATTTGCTTTGTCTCTCATTACACACATAGTAATCTCAGGTATCACTATTAATTATGATTACTGAAAATGTAATATAAAAATATTTTTATTTTCATATGCTATTTCCATCTTCTCCATTTTTAATGGTTTTACTATATGTTTTCAAATTATGTAGCTATTACATCCCATAATCTTTCCCTTTTAACTCATTTAGTCTTAGTTATTTAATTAAGTATGTTTTTAAATCCCACCATCAGTTTTAATGTCAATATTTCTCCAGTCATTTTTATTGTCTGAACCTCATTGGCCAAGACAGTGCTGCTACCCAATAGAATTTTCTGTGATGGTGGCTAACAGAGAGAATTTATTATAAAACAGAGATAATAAGTTATAAATGGCGTGGCCATTTTAGATATGTTTTCTCAGGCACACAGTGTAATTTCAAATACTTTTATTATTATTTTTTTTCATTTCAGGAAAGATTTTATTATTGGGTCTGTTCTCCTACTTTGGGTTTCTTCAGGATTCATATTATTCATATGTTGGATTTTCTTTGTCTAACTTCAATATTTATCATTTCCTCTTGACTTCTCTTTCATTTTTCCTCATTTCTTTTTAAATAAAAATTTTCCCCTTCTTTTCACTCTCCATTTTTAAAGGCATTACTTGTCTTATTTACTTGCTGTTGTCTTTCTCCTATAAGAGCAATCTTTACTCTAAAAAAAAAGTGTTTTTTTTTTCATTTTATTGGTAATTCTTTCTTGAGTTCTGTTACATTATTTCTGATTTATTTGTATTATTTTTCCTTATATTGTATTATTTTCTTAATATCTTTGAGCTCATTTTGAAATAGTATATTACAGTTTCTATTTGAGCGCCTCCTTCAAGTACATTTTTATTGTCTGCAGGGATATTATTCTGCTTCATTTCTTTTCTTTTTTAAATAGTAAACTTTATGGGATTTGATCTTGATACTTTTTTGTTACTCATTTTAATGAAAATTTGGCTTTGTTAAACTCTTAAAAGGAGGCTTGTTTCACAGAGATTTTCTAACTTTACAGAGCTCCCTCTTCTGTCATTTTTATGTAATATTAAAAAATATGGTGGCTTGCTTTCTGAGATTTCTGGGCTCTATTCTCTTCCCACACTTTGACCTTTTTTTTACATATATCTCTGTTATTAGTGTCCTACTCAAGTTTGATTCTACTTGTAGCAGTTTCTCCTATGGGGGTCTGTCTTGGAAGGAAGCCCAGTCAGATGTTTCAAGAGTTCAGAGGGATTAGACTGCTCTAACCCCATTTAGGTCTTACTTCCTTATACTCACCCACTACTGGAGTTTCTGTTGTGATTTTCAAATTGGCCTGCTGCACTTTAGTCATTATATGCTGCCTTTTTGGGGGTGTTCACTATTTAATATTTACTTGTCCCTTTCTTTTATGATAAGGGAATGAACATGGAGATTCTATCACTTGCCAAAATGTTATAACTTTGTCTTCTGGAATGGGCAAATAATGACAGAATGAGTTCATGGACTTTCTTGGCCCATTGAAAGATGGATTCTGGCCAAAACTTCATGTATTACTGACCCTCTTAAGTTCTTACTCTTACTAGTGAATCACAGTTGTCTATTGTGTCCCTAAGGATTAATGCTAGCTAAAAGCAAGTGTCCAGTAATAACCCCCAAAGTCTGGTATTTCCCTTTTCCTAGTATACAGTTACTCTGGCAAATGCCTTTGGTCTCTTTAAGGGGAAAAAGAGGAAGTTCACAATTCATACTTGGGACAGTGCCACAGAGTCCTTCCTTGTGAGTACCTGGCTTCTTTTTTTCCCTTTTCACTCTCATTTAAATTTTATTATCATAATTATTAGTAATAGCTGGCTTCTTTATTCAATGGGCTCAAACTGTGAACTGGATTAGTTTCTGGGAACTGAGAAAGGGAATCTGACTTTCCACTGTGGCAACTGAAATCAGTGTCCCAATTATTCTGCCATTCTAGATTCCTATTATCACCACTGAACTCAGAGAGCCTATTTCGATAGCATCTCCTATGCAAGGCAGACACTACAGTGTTTTAAAAGATATTGGTGCTTTAACCAGAAGTATTTCTCTGTGTCTTAGTTAAGGGATCATCCTTTGGACCTTCTAGGCAAACATAGTTAGATGGTGAATGAGCAAGTCATAAATAATAATTCCATTTCAACATTATTATCTTCCTAAGTCTTTGTTCCCCTCCCCTCACCTTCTTTATATCAAGGAATTTTGAAATTTCAATCTCACTTGGGATAGGCTTCTGATGAAACCAGATTTCAGTTAATCAACTGAGTAAACAGATGCATTGTTTTGAATTAGATTGCTGAATTAAAATTTTCTAATAAATGCATCTGTGTTAATAATTACTTCTCATTGACTAACCCTTCCCCCATCTGAATCCATTATCACACATATCCATTATCACACATATTTCCCAGGTTTCTACAGATATAAATAAACAGGAAATTATAACTATTTTAATAGGTTAACTCTCTTTACTTGTCTCTGTGAGGCATAATGGGATTTGACTTTCTTTTTGTAGGTCAAGGGACAATGAAAAATGTTAAGGTGGGATATGAAGTTAACGGGCACCCTTTTTCAGGTAGATACATCAGGTGAGGTCAGCTGGGTCTCCATAGGAGGCAGAGATAGCTTTATGAGATGAGTAGGAAGGACTGCTTCTTCTGACAAGTGAAGCTCAGTGAATAATGGGGGCTCCAGGGACACATAGTCACTCAAATTTACCTAATTGTTTTCATCTCAGTTTTCAGAGTTCTACTCTTCCCTAATCAAAAACTATCTTGACAATAAACAACCTGGGTGAAGCTGTGAAATTAATTTAATTTGTAATTCAAAACTCTTGTGATCAGCTTTGGCATCCTACTTTTGGGCATATCATATCATCTTATTGGCTTTAAGAGATTAGAGATTGTTTAATGGTGATTACAGAAACTTATAGCAATTATAGCAATACTATAATTTTGCCTACAGCATATAATTTAATGAAATGAAAAGGCATGAGATTGTTTATAACACCTTTCTTTAAGCTCGCCAGGGCTTAAGAAGTATCCAGCTTGCCCCATAGTCCTTGTTGGCCCCATTTTTATCATATTAATCCACCAAAAAGCTTACCTTCAATAGGCACTTAATTAAGTCCTCCAAATATGTGGTAATTCAAGTAACTATTTGCAAGTATGCCATGGACTGCCAATTCCCATTTTTTGGTGGGAACTGAATCATCTCTGCCTTCAAATCCAACCAAATCGGGTAACCACTCCTAAATTCTTGTTGTTGAGAGTCTGTTGTCTATAACCACTTGCAGTTTTATAAGCTATATCAGTCAGGGCTCAAGATAGGAGATACAAAACATCCTAGGTATTTTGAACATGAAACAATTTCTAATAGGAAATTGGGTGCTTTAAAAAAATGGTTGGCAATGCGAGAGTAGCAGGAATCAGGAGACCACCACTGGCACTGTTAAGTTCAGTGCTCATCATCATAGCTGCTATTCAGAGATCAGATACTTGAGGTGAGGAAGCCACTTCCTCTGTCACCATTGAAATTTTCTCGACGCTCATGAAGATGTTAACCAGGTGCTGAGTCTGGCCATCATTTCTCTTCACTTGTTTTTTGATACTCATGTTTCCACAAGCTTGCTTGTTAGCAGAAAGAGCAATGGGAAGATAGCCTCTTTTTTCTTATTTGTCTTCCCAAACTTTTGTGAGTGTGTTAATTGGAAAGACCTATTTTGCATACAGAACTATTGTTGCAAGAGTCTGGAAGATGTATTTTTAAAACTTTCTAGGCTCTCTAAGGTGAAAATGAATGCTATCCAGTACATTAAAAAATTAAATGCTTTTTTTTGGCTTAAGTTAGTCAGTTTCTGTTGCTTCATGCAAAATGGGAGATAAATTGTAGTGAGGTAAAGAGTTAATGGAGATGAGTCTATATAAACAACAAAAATAGTATACTCTTTTAAAGAAGTTTATATATGAAGAAGAGAGAGATGAGATGGTAATTAGTGAGAGAATTTAGAGGAAAGGGACAGCTTCTATTTAGATCTAAGAGATTTAAGCATTATTATAGGCCAAATAGGAGGAAAGAGTAGAGAAGAAGATTGATTGAAGATTTAGAATAGAACTCTATGGGCAATTGATGGAACGAGGTCTGGCAGAAGTGCGAATATAGGAATCAAGATTATAGACATTAGGACTGGCCACAAACACAGGAGCAGGAGAAACAGCTTTACTCTACAGGAAGTCCTGCAAGGACCTTGAACGTCAAGGGATCTAATACATGCAAGGAACCTGACCAATGCGAAAAATCAGAGAGCATGATCATAGATGAACACGAGTCTACATCAGTCATACAAGAGTAGTTTGTGTAAAATAGATGACTAGACGTGCATGTAGTTTCAGTTTTTTAAATGAATAATTTGTTTAGAGGCATCTCACCTTTCAAATACATTGCCTGTTATCAGGAGTTTACTTAGGACAGATGAAATTCAACCTGTATTGTATAAACTATGAACACTGTTCCACAACCACCCTTGTAAACGTGTGAAACCCACCAACACTGATCAATGGACTAGTTAGGACTCAAATTTGCTACCCAAGCCTAGTTCTTACACAGACTCCTCCATTTCTGCCAGCCAGCAGATCTCCATAACTTAATTAGCTGTAGTTGATGTGGCCGCCAAAAAGTAAGTTAGCTTTGGTTGAGAAAAATAATACATCACTGAGGTTATGGCCACTGTAAAAATGTCTACCCTTAGGAGTGAATCTGATAAAAACAGAAATTTTGAACTAGGTTAATGCAAAAAGACCTAAAGTGGGTGATTAGAGCAGAATACAACCTGTCTTCACATCTGTCTAGAGTTGCTGGTTTAAAGCACCTTGGGCAGGGCTTTTGCGTGTCAGAGAAAGTGGAAAGCAGAGTAAGTCAGTTCTCACTCTCGGCTAATGTAATTGAGTCTTCCTAGGTGGCAAGCAGAGGGGTGAAGGCTGAACAGAACGCTTGAGGGGAGTGGTGATCTCGAGGGAGCTTTCCAAGAGAGAGTAAGAGGATTTCCCATTCTCATCTTCCTCTTCTTTGGTCAGTCTTGGCATCAAGAGGTCTCTTGGGTAGACCCTAAATTGATCCATGTAATTTCATCCTCACTCCTCTTATATACCCATCATCCTAAATAAACCTACAATCCAATTAAGAGTGGTTCGTGCAAATGTAATGCCAATGTGTACTCAAGACAGACCCTGAGCAAGACTTTTCAACCAGCAGTTGCCTCAAGCTCTTCTTATATAGATAGTCAGGAGCTACTACAGCCCTTGATCATATTTTCTGATGCTTTATTCTGAAAACAAAATTTAAAAACACTTTCCTGTCTTGTGTTAAAACTTTGGTCTGTGATTCTCTTTTCTTCTTGATACATCCCCTAAAGGCTGAATGCTTGTCACTGACTCAGTTTGCCAAGATCCCCTATTTCTTACCCACCCAAATCTAGGGTCCTTTTTTTAAGACAAGTCCTACCTGTGTCACTTTTTCTCATAGCTCCACAAGGTGACTGGCTAGCAAATTTAATTAACTAATGCACAGTAAAGTCCACTGGTTTCATACATTGCTCTTTGAAGATAACATTTGCATTTTAAATGAAGCTCCTTAGACTGTCAAGCTCAGCAAGTGGCTTATAGATCATCAGGACAAAAGCACTGATTTCACAGAGGAGGCCACCAAGGCTCCAAGGCCTCACAGGACGTTCTGAGGGTTTCAGGGCTAGTAAAGGGAAGAGCAAAAACCGGAACTGGTTTGAGGTCTAGTGCGCCTTGGACCATTGCACACAAGGTCTCACGGCATGATTAGTTAATAATAGAATGTTTGGGTCCTAAAAAGAAAAATGTTTTGAATTGCATATTATTTAATATTCAACATACATTTATGTATAAAGTTAATAGTCCTTAACTAGAATTCCTGTTCTCACCAGTATTTATCTCTGTGTCTAGCAGAGAGTGGGGATTCACTACATGTTTCTGAAAGAACGCATGAACAATGAATGAGAGTCAGCAACAGGGTTAGAATCCTAGGTACCACACTTTCATGGTTCTGAGCAAAGCTGTTTTATTGATGAGGCATATTTCCTAAAATTCTTCACATCACATCAGATACTCACCTTTCTCCTCTATTTCCTCATAAGGCTGGTTGCTGGCTTAAAATAATTTTTACTTTTGTGTCATTTGACTGTCATACTCTGATATTGTTACCTCTCTAGTTTCTTCTACTCCATAAGGCTTTTTTTCCTCACATGGTTATCATCTTCCTTTTGCTAGATTAAGAAAGGACATACTTAACGAATACCAGATTAATCTATTTCGATTTTTTTCTCAGCTAGGGATAAAAAAAAAGCATTTTGAAGAGCCTTCAAATCAACAGTAATTTCAAATTTTCACAACGTAAAGACACGGAGTGCAAAGTGAATTTGACACTTTGAAAAATGTGGTAAGCCTCCCAGTAGATGGATGAACATGCTTCCACTTCATGAATGCTTGTTTCATAAGTATTCCATAAATATCAATGTCAGGGTTGTTAAGTAATTAATATTAACCTATTGAGAACACGTTTCTTTTCTACGTGGTTGATTTCCAGTGGGGAGGCTAATTAAATATTAAAGACCATGTGAGATGTTTTCTATAATTACAGTTTCTAGCTGTATTTATAAATGATGTGTTTACATACAGAGTGAAATAATGATACGGTATCAATCCTTTTTATTCCTATATGGAATATATAGATTTTTTTTTTAGTCTGGACCTTCTCAGCCCAAACCTTTTATTACCTTTCACAATTGTCCTCAAAGACTCTTCTATTTCTACATGATTTGAAAGGCTACATTACATGTACCATTCTACATTTTTATGCCTTTCTGTTTTCTGGGTCTAATTTCCAATCATCTTCACTTATTTCTGTCAATTCCTATTATTTATATTATTTATAGAATAAACTCATTTTGTGTCATCAATATGACCCATCCCCAGTTAGTTGAGTGCTTAGATCTTGAGTTTTGGGGGAAATCACATCATGTAAATGTTTATATAATTTGAGTGTTATCTGGGGACATCTTTGACCCTTAATATCGTCCTAAGGTTAACCTGAATCACATTCCATTCCCCATGGCAAAGTCTAATGTCCTCCTCAGCATTTGTGCAAATTCTCAGGCAGCTTAATTTTTTATAGTCATCTCTGAATCCTATCTCATATTTCTACTCAATTTTTACTTTCCATTTTGCCTTTTTGTAGCTGGTCATTTCCCTTCTTTACTTTGGTATAGACTCCCTCCAAATTTAAACAATTTCTTTCCATATACATGCATATATAAATAATACATACATACATGTAAACATACATGTGTATGTATACATACACATGTGTGTGTGTGTGTGTGTGTGTGTGTGTGTGTGTAAAATTTATTTTTAAATCACCAAAGACCTCTGTATATGTTGCAAACTAAAGTTTGGTAAGACAAATGGGAGGTACAATAATATAGATTAAAAGAAAACTTAGACCTGTTCTAAGTTTGCCCATTGTTTCCCTTCTCTATATCCTATCTGCCCTCTTCTCTTCAGGAACAAAAAGTCTCTCACATTCTTCTCAATGTTTATGCAGAACAATCTAACTCTCTCTACCCTATTTCAAATCCCTGGATTTCTTTGTAAATGCAAGAACTCTGTCAAAGCATAAAAATCACTGTGTGTAAGAGCCCACACTACTGCATTCTTTGACAATCCTCCTCATTCTCTGCTGGGGAGTGGGTCATGCCTGATTTAGGCTTTTTTGTTACACTTAGTTTTCAAGCAGAAGCCATCAGATACTTTCAGATTTTCCTAACCACTCAAGAGCACATAAATAAGGCAGTTCTGTTTTTGCTTTTATTTATTTATTTTTAAAATGTATTTATCTTTTGCTGTAAAAATACGTCACACTTTCGGTGATTTTAAATTATTGACCTTAAGAAATAATTGAAAGGAAACATTTCAGAAGCATCCTTGCTGACCTTGCTAAATATTTATAATGAGTTAAGTGGATTCAAGCAGGATTGTTTCTGATGCAAAGAACCTTGAATTGTTTTTAGTATATAAAATGCTATGACTTTCATGTGTATGTTGAAAGAGGATTAGATTTGCTGTGTTTAAAAAGAGAGAAATAACTTTGAATAGGACATTTACCTTATATGGAAAAAATGTTTCAAAACCAAATAAAATTTGCTCACCAAAAAAGCCCCTGGCTTTTCCTTTCCAAAAACCAAGGAGAGGATTAATCTGCTAATGGTTTAGAAGCCCTACTTCCTTCCATTTGAAGCAGAATCCTCAGTAGCAATACACTTGAGGACTTACCCAATCAATACCTGCAGGAAGGACAACCACTCCTCAGACTTGTTCGCCCACGGTCACAAGTTTCAAGCACACTTATGTCAAGGCCCCCTTACGAAGTCCAATGTCAGACGGAGAGATCCTAAATCTTTTTGTTCAGTACATTGGATCAGGCATGATGGCTTTTCTGATAAGAGCTTTCTTAACTTTAGGTTCATTTAA
Organism: Pteropus medius; assembly: GCF_902729225.1. Classification (NCBI taxonomy): domain Eukaryota; kingdom Metazoa; phylum Chordata; class Mammalia; order Chiroptera; family Pteropodidae; genus Pteropus; species Pteropus medius. Next base: position 13,860,580 of record NW_024340701.1, on the reverse strand, counting down.
TACTTTAAACTTGGAAAATAAGAATACAAACTGGAGTCTTTCCAAGTGTTTATAGATTAATAGACATTTTAGGCACTTGCTAACTAGGTAAATACTGTTTAAGGAGAAACCACATGTAGACATGAATGGTGTGGCCTCCAAATCAAAGTAGAAGGAGTGGGTGCACTGTTGATGAACAGCAGCCCTAAGCCATTTTAGGGGCAGAAGAAATTCACTTAACCAGATGTAACTCCTACATCTTTTGCTAAATTATTTGTTCATCCATATAACATATTTTTATTGAGCCCTATGTGCCAGTTACTGTGATTCAGAGAGGACACAAGTTCCAAAGATATATTAGGATTCTTGGTTCCAAGTATAAGAATGTCTTAAGCACAAAAGGGAATTTATTGGCTCATATAACTGGGAAATGCAGGATGTGTTTACGTCTCATAGACTAGATCCAGGGGGCTACTATGCTATTTGGGTTTTACTTCCATATTCTAACTGTGCTTCTCTCTCTAGGGTTAGCTGAACTCTATGGAACTGCTCACTCCATGAGATGGGAAAGATAACTGTTGGTGGTCCAAGGCCTGTATCATGATAGCATCCAATCGAAAAGGAAAAGAGGAACTTTCTTTTTCCAGGATGTATATATTAACGTCACAGAAAGTCTCTGTCCAATAATATGCCTATGCTTAGATCAGTCACTGTTGTCAAGAAAATACAGTACCAGGATTGGTCCGAGTCAGACGCCAAGCCTGCTGCAAGTAGGTAGACAGGGCATTGTGATGAATAGTCTCAGCAGAACCAAATGGGTGAAGGAGCAGTGGTACCCTAATGGAAAGAATGGTCCTGGGCAGACAAACATAACTGATGCTCACAGTGAAAGGCTAATGCCTTCCTCAAGAAACTCTGAGTGTGGTGAAGGAGATGGACATAAAAACAACTGCAATAGTTAGGTAAGTGCTCATATGGCTTGTGAGCAAGGGAGGGGAGGAGAGATAAAGGTCAGGAAAGCCTTATTTGAACTGGTTCTATCATAGGCTGACCCCATGTTCTTGGCCTGAAAGATGTATAAAGTTGACCTTTTTCCAGTGCAGTGCTTTCCAGGGCTCCTGTGGAGGTTCCCGGTCTGGCCCTCCACCAGAAATTTGATTGCACATTTTCCTTTGGCTTGACTATTCTCTTTTCTGCAGACCCTGGCTTGAGCGGGGCCACTCTCCATGAGCTCACACTTGTTGAGTCCAGGAGATTCAACTGGATAGGGCTTGAAAGGTCTGCAGCTCAGTTCTCTCTTCAGCATCGTCATGTCTGTCCCAGGGGAAATACTTATCTCTTGTCCCATCAAACTAAGGGTGTGCAGGACTTTCCCCTACTCAGCAGCCCTCTCTTGACTCCACATCAAAGTGACCAGTCACCCTATTGCTCAGCTTCTAGATTTCCCAGTGGGAGGCAGAGTACAGGCCACGGCTGTATCTGCCAACATGCTACTCTTGCCATATGAAAGCCCCCTTCATCTGGCTTGAAATAAAGGAGATGGACCCCGTCATCTCTGCTCTCTATCTTCTACCAACTCACCAACCCCCCTTTATAGGAATGTGTAGCAACTCAAAGCCCTGTTCGAAAAGTTCTAGATTACACATGCCAATTACAAAAGGAGAAAGCTGTCAATTTTAAGGGCACTGGGTATACTTTCTACTTAGTTGTTTCAAGGTTAAGAAGAATCACTTATTCAATTAGTGGAGACATGAGACAGTGACAGCTCTTTCCTAAAATAGATGAAAAGGGTGCTGCTGGGAAAAGAATTCTGACTGTAATTTGAGAAAGGTGCTATTAAAATAATGAGTCAGTATTTTAAATGACACATCTAAGGAGATATACTAGCCAGTCATATTGCTTCTGTTCCTAAGAGTGACTTCTTTCACATAGACCCCCAGAAAGAAGGAAATGCAAGAATGGAGAGGTTCCCTTGCTCATGATCACCTCTTTAAGAACTTTCAAACTCACCAGACAAATTTTTTTTTATCAGAAAAGCGTTAGATGGAAGAATAATAAAGTTTACTCAGGCTGTGGTTGTTGTTGTTGCTGTTTTTCTCTCTGTACGAATAAAGATCATTTATTTACTCAAAATAAATTTTTTTTATTTACACATAAAATTTTTTTTATTTACACACAAAATTTTTGAGCAGCCACATGTGCTAGGAACTGAAGAGAGAATAGTAAAGAAGACACTAAAAAGATGTTTATAATCCAGTAGTAGAAAAAAATGCTTATTTTAGTGTTACCTTGTTATTTGAATTAGCCAAACAAGATGCTTTTAAAAAATCTGTAGCACGATCTATAGTATCTCTCAGAGAAATTTACCCTGAGGAACAGTGATTTTGTGTTTACTACGTAATAGGCCACCAGACATTCTGAATTCAAAAAGCAATGAAAAATGGAAGGAAAAAGTAGAAAGAAATGAGTAGGAATCATTAAGAACAAATATTAGATTTAGTAATAATGCCATAAATTATAATTGTTATAATAATAATTTTTGTAAGTGGCATTTATTGAGCACTTATTATATGTTAGACTTTATGCCAAGTACTTTCATTATTATATTATTTGTTTTTCATAACAATGCTTGAAAATAAGCATGTTATTATCCCCACTTTACAGATGTGGAATTTGGGGCACAGCTAGCAGGTGACAAAGCCAGATTTGAAAATGGAAGTCTTGATCTTAACTGCTGCTTCATGTAATCTGGAATGAAAATGCACTACACACATTCTCTCAGTCATCAATTTTCCACTGGAGTGAGTTGTAAATGGAACCCATCCTCAGGCAGTTATTGCAGATAGCCCACATTTTCTTGGTCACAAGAGAAAGGCTCCTGGTCCTCAACTTTATTTTGTGACTTGTCATTGTGTGTAAACAGTAAGAATCTACTAGATTTTCTTCTGGAACATATATATTCCATTAATATGATCACCCTTACCTGCTTTGTGTTTGAAAATCAGTGACATCTTGTCAGAAACTTTGTTCTTACTTGTCTTAAATGAAATTGTACTGAAAGAAGTAAGGGATTTGGAAGTGATGAGCTTCAGGGGAATTATCCAGGCATCTGAGAATATCAAAGACTTCATGAAGTGTTCTCACTGCCCGTGGGCTTTGTGAGCCCAAAATGCATTGCACACTTCACAAGGGAGTCTCTCCCTTGTGGAGTAGAACTGAGATCTTCTCCAGGAACACTTCCTTTACTGGCTGTCTCCCACTGCTGCTCTATTCAAAAGCAGAAAGAAGCCCATGGTCCCAAGATGAAGCTCTGAGAACCCCCTGCTGTGCACTTGAGCATGTGGAGTCCAATTTTAGCAATATCTGCTAGAAACGAATAACAGGACCTCATGCTGAGAGAAAGTTTCCCAAATTGAGTTGGCTCTCTGGAAAACAACTGGATATGGTATTCGTCTTTATTACAGTTTCCACAGACTTAAAAAAAAAAAAAGTTGTTTATAAAACAAAAGCCACATACAATTTGGTATGGTAACATTTTTTAGAATTTTGTTTTTGCACAGCGGAAACCAGGGCTGATGTGGTCATGATGGAACTGGAGCCAGTTCTGTTACCCCAAAGCACCTCTCTTAAAACACGAATCTGAGTAAGCCAGGCTCAGCCTTGCCAGGAACAGCGGCATTGTTTGGCTCTTTGGAGAGACTTCCGGGACAAAATGCTCCAAACAACCACAGCAAAGCCCCCACACGATGTAACCTTGATCGTGCACATGGCACACCCAGCCTCCTATCGCTCACATTTTCAGGAGTGGAGGAAAACATCCCAGGTCTCCTCCTTTCTTCCAGTCCAGTGAGAGTTGATCACGGTCATCGTTTCCGGACAGTATCATGGTATACATGGTTCTCACCTTTCCTCTCTACCGCTAAGACATCCCGGGCCAGAGGAGACACCTTTCTTGTTTGTAGTTCTTCAATTCTGTCAGTGAAAGACGCCAAATGAAACATCCAAGTTTCCTGATGTTTTGAGCCAGGTCATGTGAAAACTAAAGAATCAATGTTTTCTGGTTTTGAGAACAGGACTAACAAACTACTTATTAAGCACAAAGGAGTTACAAAAAGGGCCAGAATCATGGCAAGAAAGTGAAGCATGTAGAAAATTTATTAAAATGTGGGCTTTGGGAGACTTTCTATTGGCTGTGTCTTCATAATCCATATGACTGGGACAATTTATTGTCCCTCATCTTGACATTCGGTGGTGAAAATTAAATTCAGCACTACAAGTAAGAAAGGGAAAGATTTCTTCTATTTTGGAGGCTGCTATACTATAGACACTTATATCTTTGATTCATTCAGTGGCATAGTGACTCAGGGCTGTAGAGAAACAGACCAGACTCCTGTCCTCAAGATCTCACAGGTGATAAATGGGGGAGATAGATAATAAATTTGTAACCTCGGAAACATACCATGTAGTTTATGACAGTGATGATGCTTTGAGGAAAAATAAAGCAAGGTAAGGACATAGAAAAGGAATAGTCAAGGCAGACAGAGAAGACCCCTTGGAACAGAAGATATCTGAGCGACACCTGAAGACTGGAAGGAGTGAGCCATACATTATTCCAGAGGAAGGGCATTCTAGGCAAGGCTGGCGGCTTAAGCTGAGTGTCGGAGGGAAAGCGGTGGTGGTTGAGATTGGAAAGGTAGGCAGAAGCCAGGCTCCTGTTTGTCCTGATAAGAAATACAGATTTTTATTCCAAGTGTTGTGGGAAGTCTTCGAGTGACTTTGTTTACAATCAGCTTACTCTCTACCCAGTTCCAAAAAGAGGTAGGAAGAATTTCATCCACTTATTTATTGAGCACTAACCATATATTTTGCTCTGTGCTTAAAAAGTTGTGACCTCTGTCATCAGATGAGGGGATAAGAAAGTAACACGAACAACTGGAACAAAAGTAGGATGAGGAAAGTCCCTGAAGAGAGGGAATGATACTACTATGAATAATGTAATAAGAACACAAATTACGAATATTAATGCTAATTAATTAATACTAATGCTGTGCACTAGGTACTATTCGTGCATTTTTTCACAATGAATCAATGTTTTATATACTATTGTTACTAGTCACTGTAAATGAGGAAACTGAGGTCAGAGAAGCAAAATACTAATACCACAGGCCAGAAGGTGATTAAGGATTCAAAGCCAGGATTTGAATCCAGTTTTGTCTGATTCTAAAGTGCCAGGTTTACCTACTCAGAGGAAGGAGCTAACATGCAGACAAAATTTGGGTAAGTCAATACGCATAACTGCTACCTCTAGAAATAAGACACTTTATCTACCAGACTTGGATCAGACTGTCTCCAGATATACATTCCAAGTACAGTACTAATAAGATGAGTATTAAGATCTTTAAAAACAATTTCAGAATACTGTAAGGAGAACAGCCTACACTTTTTTCCTTCATAAAACATGTTATAATTTATAATAATGGTGTTCTATTTGTTCCTCATTTATTTCTGTTGCCCTGACTGCATCGTAGCTACCATAAGGGCAAAAAAACCGCGTCTGTTGGTTCACCATTGTGTCTCCAGAGCCTACCACAGTGCCTAGAACGCGGTAGGAGCTCAATTAATATTTGCTGAATGAATCAATGAATTAAACTTCATTTAATTTCTTTCCAGGGCCTGCCTTTAGTGCCATGTACTACTCTAGACAGCATACAGGGATGGCGGAGAGTATAATAAACATCAGAGGTATTTTACAATTTGTGGCTGACCCATACTGACCCTTTCTTTAATTAAATCTTTCACTTGTGAATGAATCATTTCTTCCATTAATTAAAATAGGATACACATATGTCTCTGTAAAGTATGTGTCAAAAGAAAGCATTCCACCTAAAATATACAGGAGGAGCTGACCACCATAGTGAGTCATCCATCATAATCTTTGAAAAAGATCGGCTCTGGAATTATAACTAGCACAATCATCCCTTATGACCTCAAAAATATTAGTTGCAGCTTCTCAACCAATCTGTCAGCTCCTGTGTTAATATAAGGAATCACGCATAGTGTGAAACCATAAGAGAAACGTTTATTTTGGAGAGCAGTGCATGCAGTCCCGGCACTCCAGGAATGCCATCATCTCTAATCACTGCTTGGAGCCCGTGTTCTCTGGAGACTTGTCTCTTGATGGTTAGAGCTGGAAGGCAGCTGGGATTGTACTGTTGCAAGGTTCAACCTTTGCTGCTCTGGAAGCTAAAATGATAGCTACAAGAACACTGATGGTGCCACTGAAGTGGCAAAAGCAAGTTTGTGTTTCCATTCACTCTACAGTCTTCCCCCCGGAAGAAATAGGATGCAAAAATCTATTTGCGATCTTTAGCTCCAGAAAAACAGCATATCCAGCCATTGTTCAAAATACTTTGCCTCAGAGTCAACCATGCAGTGTCCAAACTCCAAATGCTTCTATTAAGTACCTTAACATGTTTAAAAATCACCACTGGGGGTTCCGTGGGCAAGATGAAAAGAAGGGAGGGGTAAATCATTGAGCAACTCAGTTTAAAAGTGCCTCAGGTCCTCTAAAACAAGTTTTCAATATCCTGCAAGGTTTCAAATGCAGCAGTTTTGAAAAAGTAAAAACTGTAACACCTATTCTCTCACTGAAGTGTCAGGCACAGTAGGAGCAGGAATGATAAACACTCCCCTTGCATATTTAGGAGGTTGTTTCAGAAGAGGCCAAGTGATTGCTAAACCAGTTGTGGCAATTGAATGTGTTTTATTACCATACCTTTATGTGAGTACTAACTGCTATTTTATTTTTCCTTCAGATGAATCCTGTAAGGCAGGCACAAGAACGCTGTAGGAATGGTAAGGACTTTTGAGATCATCAGGGCTATTTCCAATGGTGTAAGATATTTAACATACAGTAGAAATGGACAACAACATTGGGGAATTAATTTTTTATGTGGTATACAATAGTGATCAAGAGCATGGACTCTGGAGTCCAGTTGCCCTGGGTTCAAATATCATCTTTGACACCTAGATAGGTAGTCTAAGATCACTGATCTTGGGCATTTTAAATTACAGAGCCTCGATTTTCTCCTCTGTAAAATGGGAATACAGTTTATAGGATTGTCATGAGGATAAAGTGAAAAATCTGAAATTATTCCTGGAGGTCCCATTTATATGTGTAAATTAATGATGTATATACATATCCAAACAGTAATATTAGATTGTGAACAATGGAAATGTTAGACAACTGAATTTGCTTTATATTGATTGAACCCATATTGGTAGGTCATTTTTAAGAGAACATCCTTGTGCTATGTGATGATGCTGTTTCCTTTTTCTCTCTGCTCTCGTCCCATGGGACTCCAGTTTAGATGCCCCATGTCCCTTGTCTGCACAGTTACAATAGCCTTCTCTCTGTCCTCCTGCCTTTCTCATTTTCTCTATCTCCAATCTAATTCTTCTTGAGTAATTTTTTTAAAGCAAGTATTTGGCCATTTTATTCTCTAACTTAAAAGCCTTCAGTGAGCCCAGTACAATCTGGTCCCAACAAACTATTATGACTCATTCCTACCAGTAACGTTCTCATACCCCATGTTCTAACCAAATGGGACAGTTCCCTCAATGCCCCACGTACTTATACACCTCTATACATTTGCTCATGATGTATTCTTGGCCTGAAACCTTCTTTCTCTTCTTCATCACCTACTAAATTCCTAGTCATTCATTAAGGCCCAGCTGCAATTTTACCTCTTCAATTAAGCCTTTCCTTACTTCACTTCTCTCTTAGCAAAATTAATTACCCCTTGCTCTGTGTTGGATGCTACTTTATTCTTATCTCACAAATAGCACTTATCACATTAAATTATATTTTGTTGTATGTGTGTCTGTCTAAACTGTAACTGGGTTAGCAAATATTCAAAACCATTTCTTCTTGCCATGTCTATGGTTCTGTTCCTTACTAAGATTAAATGCTGTCTAGTTATTTGTAATCATTGCTCTGGGCAGTCCCTCTAAATCCATCAGAGTTGATACCAGAGTGAAACATATTTGCCAATCTATAGCTAAACTATGACTGCCATGAGTGCAGGACCATGCCTTATTTATTTTTCTACCTCCAGTACCTAATGCAATACCTTATACTTAATAAATGTTTGTTAAATACATAATGGCAAAGTATGACAACACTTTTAGATGTGAACTCTAAGGAATGATTCTGGACACTGAAAATATAGAGTCAGATCTAGACTGTTAATATTTGACACCGCACTTCATATCCTAGACTCTGGGATATGGAAATGTAAACTCTGACTGTAAAAGGAGCTCAGCTTTGGGAAATAGTCGCACAGTAACTCAAAACTGTTTGATATGCACATACACACAGATAGGCTTGTTTGGAAGAAAATATACATCCCATACATAAGGAACTTTTAGTATCATATTGAACTTATCAGCCATGTGGTAGGATATTTATCTGCTTCATCCTTCTTTACCAAATATTTCTAAATAAGACTTTATATTCAATTTCATAGGAAAAAATACATCTAGTTTTATAATGGAAATTAACAGGACAGTAAGAGTCATTTTATTGAAATTACAATTATTATTATTGTTAATAACAGTACACATTTATTGGATCCTCATTACATACCACATACTGTCTTAGCTGCTTGTATGTGTTATCTCATCTGGTTCCCACAATGGTGCTATGAGGTTGGCAACATGATCATCTCCATTTTGCAAATGAGGAAATTGAGTCTCAGACAGGCTAAGTAAGTTGCAGAATATTTCATATCTAGTAAATAACAGAAGTGAGATTCAAAACACGATGCACCAAATTTTAGAAACCATACTCTTAGCTGTCATCCTACAATATCTCGTGAGAACTCACATTGCATCATGTATTAGCTTTTTCACAATAACGCTGTGTAACAACTACCTTAAAACTCAGTAGCTTGAAGCAAACATTTATTTTCATGCTCAAAGGTCTTCAGGTTAACTGCGATCTGGCTGTTTGGCTGAGCTCAGCTGGGAGGGTCTGTGCATTCAGTTTATATTTGCCCTGTGCTTGTTTATTCTGGAGTCCAGGCTAAAAGGAAAATGCTACCCAGGGCATCTTATGGCAGGTCACCAGTGCACAAAATTAAAACTAAACTGAGAAAGTGCATTTAAGATACGTGTTGTGCCCTCAGACATTTAATTGGCCAAAGCAAATTGCACAATTAAATCCCACATCGATAGGGGAGGGAGGTGAAGACCTATGATGGGCTGTGGAGGGGAATAAATATTTACTGAATAATAATACAAATCATCACACAAATTTATTTGTTTGTTTGTTTGTTTGTTTATTTAAAAGTCTGGAATATGCAACTCTTGCATCGAGGCAGGTATTATTTCATTTTTGATCATGTGCAAAGATACAAAATTCCAAAGTTGCTGCAGAAGATTTCAGTCCTTCTAGCCCTCATGTAGTTCTACGCTGAGCCCTAAAATGCTGGTTATGGAACTCTTTAGAATGGTACCATTGTTGGCAGATCGCAAATTCACGCTATTCTTCACATGATTCGTTGCCAAGTTCATAAAGGTGTTTATATTTTTAAAAAACACTGCAATAAAACTTTGATTTCCTCAAGAGCAAAATATTTTCAGAAACCTAGAAGTTCTTGTGAACAACTCGTATAAAGAAGCATAGAATAAGGTCATAGCATTTTAGAGCCACCTTAGAGGGCACTTAGTTCAACCTCCTCATTTTACAGAAGAGGAAACAAATAGTTTCATTTTCAAACTTTCAATTACTGCATACGGTGGGAGAATTTTTTTTTCTCATGTAATAAAAGCAATGAAAAAAAATCTGAGGCAACCTTTACATGTCTTACTGTAACTATAATTCTGTAATGGGGACCTCTGTTCAGTTTCTTTTATGAGAACCCTCATATGACCTGCTAACTTTATCACTATAACCAACTACCCCAATTGCCTATGAAAAACGAAAATTAAGTCTTTCCATTTCTCTTTATAGTCTTGGGGATCTTCTGTTTGTAGGGCCAGCAGGATAAGCTGAGAGATGCCTGGTCACCGGCTCCGGTATCCTGAAGACATCTAGGGCTGCTTTCCATAACAGAGAGAATAAGACTGGCATCAAGCCCAGTTTTCCAGAAAGGAAGTTATAAGTATCTTTCTAAGCCAAACATTTTCAATATTTAGCTAATATTCTCCCCTATTAGAACAGTAGATTTAGAATGGAGAGTACACTAATGTGAGGGTAGGAGCAAAGATTGGAAAAAGCTAAGATGAAAAGTGCAATTCATTCAGCACCTGCTATGTGCCATACCTGTTTCTAGGTACCAGGGTTATGACGTGAACAAGACGGAAAATGATCCTGCGCTCACGATGCTTCCAGTCTAGCCCAGACATGTAGTCAAGTGTTATCAAAGCGAAAGTACAGGGTGTCACGGGGGTGTGTAATGCAGGATTTAACTTAGTGTATATGGGATGGGGCTGAAGGGTAGTCAGAGAAGGTCCTCCTGGGAAATGAATATTTTCAATAGAACCCTATGGAAAGCTGAGGTAGAGAATAGAGCATGTCCAAAGGCCTAATGGAACTGAGATATGGCCAAGGAAGCCAAAGCTTAGCTGGGGAGGGGAGACTCATATGAGACTGGACAGGTAATCAGGGCCCAGACTGAAGTGGTGGAGGGCTCACCGGATAAAGGTAGAGTTTTGGATTTTATGCTAAGGTCAAAAAGAAGGTGTTGAACATTTTGAAGTAGGGAAATAACATACAATAATTGGATTTGCATTTTTAGAAGGAACGCTTCAGTTCTACTGTCAAGAATAAATTGGAGAGGAAAAAAAAATAACTGGGGAATGTACGAAAATGATACAGAGAGCAAAATAGGAATCTGGAGCTGGTGAATCTAAATATTCAGCCCAGGTTGGCTGTAGATTATGCAGAGTGGACAGTTTGTATGAGTGTGCATTTGTGTGTGTACGTGAGTGTGCAATGTTTATGGATTATGTAGAGTATATTGAAGGTCCCCCCTTCTCTATAAACTCACCTATAACTTCCAGACAACCCAGGAACAGGATCACTCTTTTGGGGTTCAAAAACATCTCCAGACCATGTTGGTTAAAAGACAAGAACAGCTTTAGAGTTAAAGCTGGCATATTGGACTTATATATTTAGCTCTCTTTCTTCCCGAAACCCACTAATTCAAAAACAAAAAGAATGGAAAAGGAGAAAACAGCGGAACCTTGGACGCTGAAATGCTGTGAAAGGCCGGTGACTGACCCAGCTGACAATAAAGCCGCATACTAAGCCTGCACTAGGCCACTCCAGGTGGAGATCAGGGTGAGGAGGCATCTACAAGTGGAAGAACACCAAAGATCAATAGCGAACTATCAGAAGCTAGAGGTGAGGCATGGAACCGAGTTTCTTTCACAGCCCTCAGAAGGAACCAACCCCACTGTCAGCTTGATCTTAGATTTCTAGCCTCCAAAACTGTGAGACAACGCATTTTTTAAAAAATTTTTGTCCAAGCCATCCAATCTTTGGTACTTTATTAAGGCAGCTCTAGAAAATTAATACACATAGTACACGACGGCTCATTTCTGTGCACTCCATAAAGGGAAGGACCACGTCTCTGAATCTTTCTCTGAAGGAAGGGAGGAAAGGAAAGTGGAGGAAGGGGAGAGAGGATAAGGCCAAACAAAATGTGCTTAGATCTACCTTGATCCCAACTGGAAAATCTGACTTGGAGCAGAAGTGGTTTATACTTCTGTCTTTAATTCTTTTATAACCGGAACATATTTATGGATTACATTTATAGTTGAAAAATAAATACAAACATATACACAAACCAAAGAAAAACAGAAAATTCTTCCTTCATCCTTCAAAATCTCCAAAAGGGAGAACGACTAATTGGTAATGTCTAGATTAATAAAAGATACTGAGATTAATAAAAAAAATTCAAAATATTGTATTTAAATTTGTTCGCTATAAGTTTTTCCCTAATAATTTAAGATAAGTGATTGGGCAGGCCAGGCTCTGTCTTATTTCTCTCTTGGAACTCACAGAGTCAGCAAGACACTGACCCAGGCAGTCCTTCTTGGACTTGCTTGAGAACATTTAGAAAATTTTCCAAAGATTGGCCCTGGATGGATGTAGGCAATAAGGTAATAGCTACCACTTCCACCCTGTTGTCTAGGTTCCAGTACATGATACATAAACCACGCACAGCCTCTCTGTGGTTCAGAAGGTTAAAAGTTATTAACTGAAATCAATTGAAATAAAAAGAGTCACATCTGCCATGGTCCACAATTCACTTCTCCAGACAGCTTTGGCCTGCATTGCAAGGGTCTTTCTCTGTCTCTCTGTCTCTCTGTCTCTCCGTCTCTCTCTCTGTCTCTCTGTCTCTCTGTCTCTCCGTCTCTCTCTCTGTCTCTCTGTCTCNTCTCCCTCTCTCTCTCTGTAACCCTGGGGGAGAGCAGAGGCAGCTGCAGAAGCCAAAAACCTCCCCAGTCCTAATTAAACCCTCCAAGTTTCCAGGCAACGCAGCCAAGGAAAAAATCATTTCTAAGCTGAAGACCCCCAGCTCCCAAGCCCCAGCAAAGGAAACGGGTCGTTTGGTTTAATCAGACCACGTGCACATTCTCTCTCCCCAGGTTGCCAAGAAGGGGCCTGTACCTAGCAGAGGTATTTGTGTAATCAAAGCTTCTGGAACTTTCCCTGCCAAGGTTACCAATGTGAATAGGCTCCTGAGGTAAAAATGTTCCCCCCGCTGGGGACGGTGCCCTTGAAGTCTACATCAAAATCAAGCCAGGGTCACAGCTGTTGCGGCACCCCACAGCGAAAAACTTGCAAGAAATCCTAGCTTGTATCATCACTCTCTGCTTGCCTCTAGCAGGAAACAGGGCCTGAGAGAGAGAGAGAGAGAGAGGAGAGAGAGAGAGGCAGAGAGAGAGAGAGAGAGATGATGCCAAAAACCCACCCTTCTAGCTTGTACTCAGGGGTGAAAAGACAAAGGCAAAGCCACTCCAGAACCAGACCCCTTCGCCAAGGCAACCCTACCCAGTCACCTTCACTTATCTCTGTCTTGTGAGCTGGGGGTCCCGTGGGTGGACTGAGAGCCACTAGGTGGCAGCAGATTAACTCTTCAAATGCCAGAAAGGGCTCAGAGTCAAGAGTTGGGTGTGAAAACTTTACAGCTGGTCACTTCCCCCGAAGAAAAGGAAAAAGAAACAATTTTTTTCTGTACTCAAAGATTCTTGGTTTGCAGTGTAGGCATTGGAGGAGATTCTACGGTGGGAGAGGGGGCAGATTGCTTCCTAGTCACCTACTCATGTGGTGTATCGTGTATGCTCCAGGTTTCATGACTTCAGTGACACTTGGTTCAAGGGTCTAAAAGATCCTTTGAGAAGTTTATGCTCACATTCAACTTACTTCAACAAATACTAAATACAATAAGAAATGAGTACATTCCATTTTCCAAGGAGAGCGCTAATTGGGGAACGTAGGGAAGACAGGCATTAAATGAATAGTATCTTGTAGTGAACCACCTTGAATGAGTAAAGGAACAGAGATTCAAACTTGCTATGAATAAAAGGGAAAGAAGTAAGTTAAGGGAAAATAGGCTTATAAGGATCATTTTGCATCAAACTTCTCAGATATGAGAAGCCTTAATGGTTTTAGGGTGAGCAAGGCCTAAAATATGGGAGCTGCCCGAAAGAAATTTTGCCAGTAGGGGTTAAAAATGCTTGCAATTCAGTTGACAAGGAAAACAAATCATTCTCCGGGGTATTCTAGCCTCTGTCATTCTGCCTATTAAACTTCTGCCACAAACATAAAAATACTGGGGTGTTGACTGGAGAAGTGGGCCAGAAAGAAGAAACTGATTTACTTTAGAAAGAGGAGAGGGAGCTACCAGCCACAGGAAGAATTATTCCAGAAAGGGGATGGGAACTGGGGGTGAAAAGACAAATGCTCTCGTTGGGTTTAAGAGAGTTTGGAGGAACACAGGGAGAAGAAGGAAAGAAATTAGGAGGAGAGAGGCATAAATGTGTGATATACATATATGGGGGGGAAGGCAATTTTAAGATGTTTTGCTGTACATTTGGGATTCTCTTCGATATGCTTCAAGTGAGCTCAATAAAGATTAAAATTGCCTTACAAGTATTTTTATTTCTGGGACTGGGAGGCCACTGAAGACACAGCAAGCAATGTTGGAGCACTACCCGCTTCTCTTTCCCGCCTACCTGGGTAGGAGGACAGTACCCAGATTTTAACTTCTTTCAGGAAAGGCCATCTCAGCATCTCCAGCAGGTTACACAAAACATAAGTATTTACTATGCTAATCCTCATTGTGCAATGGACAACTTCAGAGTTTAAAGTTTACAATTTCGTTGAAAGGACAGGAAACAACACAGTAAGACAACTCTCTGGTCATCGAGAGCTTTTAGATGGTGATATCATGTTGTTTTCTTGTATCATTCACCATACTCATGCTGGGTACATGGCAGGGCTAATAGATGTTTGATGGAGTTGGGGTTCATAGTGGCCCAGTAGCCTAGCTACTTATTTGAAATACGAACTGTTGTCCTTGAGAATATTATAGGTTTAGGTCCTGGGGTCCTGATCATGCGTCCCTGTCCAGATTCTTCTTACCTCTACTCACTCCTTTACTACCCAACCATTTGTGTTCTGCTTAGCAAATGCCCACTCTAAAGTAAAGACTGTTAAAAAATAAATAAATAAGAATAAATAAAGACTGTTGAAATGTACTGGCCTCTGTGAAACCTGTCCTGACCACTCACCCACAGCCTTTTGTATATAACTCACCCCCCCGGACTACAATATGTTTTCACATCTATCTTCCTAATTAGAGTGAAGACACGAATGATCTTTGTATTTTCAGTGCCTAGCACAGTGCCTGATGCACTGCCGATACTCAATAAATAATTAGACAAAGAGCTGTCATATATCTCATTATTCTGTGCTGAGAAAGCCCAGCTTTTGAAAAGCCATCATTTTCCAAACGCTTAACCAAGGGAATTCGATCAATTATTCACCCCTCTAATTATAATACATGTATACTATGTATGTATTCTTCAACTGGCAGTCTCAGAACAAAGCTGGCTCAAATTCACAGAAAGCAGAGGAAAATGTTCCAATAAGACGACTTTCTGATCAACAGAACTGTAGGAATATGGTTCTCAAAGCCTTTAGCCATAGAAGTTTCTGTGCCTATTCAGTTTCTGAAATGAAACTCTTATTCTTTTAAAAAATGTTTACTTTTTTAAAATATAAAAGTACTCCATGCTCATTAAAGAAAATTTGCAAAATAGAGAAAAGCAGAAAAGGACAAAACAGTTTTCAATCAGAGTCTTACTATGTAAATAGTGAGTCTGTAACATTTTGGGGTATGAATTACTCACTTATGGAATTTAATAAAAACCAGACGACAGCTCGTTCTGTCTGCTAAAATCAGAGCCAGCTCCCACAGAAAATACATAGGTGGATTTCATAGTTGGTTGCTGCAGCACACATGTAGGGAGCGCCTGTAGGCACACCCTGGTAAGCTGCCCTGAGTGAGGGAGATGAATTAACGGAAAGGGGGAATTAGCATGGTTGGGTGCCTGTGCTTGATCCTGTGGAGCTTTGTATTTTGCCAGCCACTTTTCTGTCTTCTTCAGATCGCCTGAAGTCATGACAAGCCTCAGCTTGCAGTTCCTTCCAGCTCCCATTCATGCAATTACTGGTCAATCCTTTCATTCTGCGGTGATAGTCACGCACGAAGCCTTTCCTAAAAAATAGAGGGCCTCCCCAACAGCTCCACCACTTGTTTTCTTGACTGAACTAGCCTTGAGCTGCCGTAATACTTGATCTCTGGCATCCAGCCGACACCCTTCCTTGGACCCTTAGTGGCAACCCCAGCACTCTGACCTGTTAGTGTAATGGGACTAACAGATCACCAGAAGTGAAGATCATGGCAGAAGGATGACACCCTGTTGAAGTAAATGAACAGATAGAGGCAGCTTTCAGCCCAAGGAGGTTGGACAGTCACGATGCCTTGTTAGAGAGCGGGCACTCTCTCATCTCCGTGGAATGATCAGCTCTGAGAAAAGCGTACAGTGACATTTGGACACTGGAAAGGATTTTTACAGGTGCATATACATTTGTTTTATTTAATGTAAAAAGCATTTCTGGGCCCAGAACAATGAATCAACGTTGTAACTGAACAAGGTTTCTCTCTCTCTCTTTTTTTAAAATTTGTTTGTTGTTGTTGCTGTTGTTGTTGTTTTTCTTTTTTGCCAGGAACTGAGTTAGTTGCTGGGGACACAAAAATACATATGACAGTCCAGCTAGGGAGACGACCATGCACCTACATAGAAGGAAAGTAATTTAATATTTATTGAATGCTTACTCTGCTTGGCATTGTGCTAGATGCTTTTTAAATTAACACATTTAATCTCAACAAAGTATGAATTCTATAGTATTTCTTGTCATTTTGTATTAGAGGAAATCGAGGCATAGAGAGCTGTTTACTTCCCTAACTCACACTGCTGGAATTTTGAATAAAAACTCAACTCCCTCATACGAGTCTGTTTGAGAGCAGGGAGAAGCATTTCAGCGCAGTGGCCGGGGCTTCGGTAGGACCTCCTCATAGCCATCTTTGCCTGGCTTCTGCAGTCAGCCTTGACTCAGGAGCGATACCTCCGCAGAGAAGCTGTCCGCGTCAGCTGCAGCAGGGCTGCCTCGCGTCAGGTGGGGCTATTCCTCCGCTTTGCAGACCTCTAGTTTTGAAAGAGGCATTTAAATTCTCTCTGTCCTTCCTGCTAAGCGTCAGTCTTACCTCCTTCTTCCCGGACAATGCAGAGGAGGGAATCGTGGGATGTATTTGGTGTGTAGATTCAGATGGACTTGTGCTACTCCTGGTGGCGTTGCCTGGGGTTCCTAATCCGTACGATGGCACAAGAGTTACCTTACGGGGTGATAATTATGTTTCCTTTTATATAAGAAGTGGTGGCTCACACAGAACGTGGAACATTTCAGTGCTCAATAAACATTAGCTCTTGTCCCTTCACTGCTTTCCAATCTGCTAGCACAGACCTGTATGGTCAGCACTGTTCTAAATGCCCATGTCCTAAAATACTATGGTTGTTTGTTTTTTTTTTTCCTGTGTTAATCTGTGTCCCCTTAACCCTTTCCCCTCCCCTACTAGTCGGTTAAAGTTCTTTGAGGGGAAAGACCATGTCACATATTAACACCTTTCAGAGTGTGCAACCCGCAACAAACATTAAAAAAATAATTTGATTGATTGTTTTGTTTACACCATATTCTGACTGCTAAGTGATGTGCTAGCAGTGGTGTACTGGAGCCAGCTGATAATGGCTTGTGAGAGTCGTGTTAAATTTTCAGGAAATTTGTGAACCAGTTATTAAACTGTGGTAGCTTAAATTTTGCTATAGTAGGAGTATTTACACCACAGAAATTGTCGAATACTACAAATCAGGGCTTCGCTCCCTTCCTACCCCCAAACACACACACAGAGCTAGTTGTGTCTAGGTTTCTTGATAGTCTAATTTCTGGTGCATCATTTGCAAAAAGCTTCCAGATGATAGCTTGATTTTGCCAAAGCAGAAGCCCAAGGAGTATCTTAAGATTCTCTGCAATGATAACAGGATTTCTAGCCTTAGAATTGGAAAATTAAAGATCTCATTTAGTTTTGCCTCCCTTCCAATATGGAAGTGTCTTTAACATTCCTGATAATGCCCATCTGGCCTCTACAGAATGCCCATAAGGATAGGGGGCTCATTTATTACCTTCCAGGAGATCTTTCCCATGGGGAGCGCCAAGATTATTCAAAAATTCTCCTTCATAATGATCGGTTCCTACCTTTTCTGTAACTTCTTGGATCTGTCTGTGTTTTTGTAGCCAAGCAGAATGTCTACGCACTCTCCAAGTGATAGCATTAAGACTAGATATCATGTCACTCACTCTCAGAGTTCCTCCTTGTCAGGCAGTGGGGTCTTCATTTCCCAACTGTTAAGACCACCTCACCATTGTGGTTATACAGAACAGAACAAAATATTCTGCATCTGGCCAGTTCGGTACAATAAAGTGAGACTACTACTTTCTATGATATTTTTCCACAAGCATAGTACACATTTAGTTTGTGTGTACTTTAAAAAAAATTATTTCTTTTTATGGGCATCATTTTCAAGCTGGATCATCTTAGTGCTCTACCTGCACAATTCATTTTATGAACTCAGCACTTCATAGTTATGGTGATTGTATGTCATATTCTCATTATTGATGCATTATCTTTTGAGCACTGTTTTTGGTAACCACCATATTCACTTAATTAATTTTTTAGTTTTGTAACCTATCCTATAGGCTATCCTATAAATAGATTTTCAATACTAAATAAAAATATTCCACCAGTTACAGTTTTACCTAATTATTGTTACCCAATACAACTTTCTGAAATTTGACTCCAAGGATGCTCTGAGAAGTCTTGTCCAATAGTTTGCTGAGATCAGGCATGTTTATATAATTCCCTAGATTTTTCAGTCCAGTCACTTAATCAAAAATGGAAATGACTTTAATGTAGAATGCCTTGTTTTCAGTGGGCTCAGCCAGTTTTTTTATAATCATCTACTTGTTTCCTAATTTGCTTCTAAATGTTGATTTAATAATTGATTCTAGAACTTTGTCCTGAGAAATAACTTACCAATCAGTAGTTTCTGACAACCACCTTTTCCAGTTTGTTCGAGTTCAGAATGACATTTTCTTAATACTTCTTTTGATACTGCTCCTATTTGCTTTGATTGTCACATGGATTCCCAGTCACGGGACTCTTGCAAGTCCTAGTTATTTCCTATTAAATAATTTGTCTGGTCCTTTAGTGTACCGCTGTGCAATAGAAACCTGATGTAAATCACAAAGGTGAGCCACTTATAGAATTTAAAATTTTCTAATAACCACATTAAAAAAATAAAAAAGATAAAACTAATTTTAACCTTTTCTCTCCAAATTATTATCATTTCAACATATTATCGATATCAAATTATTAATGAGATATTTTAAATTTTTTATACTAAGTCTTCCAAATCTAGTGTGTGTTTTACATGAACAGTAAATCTTAATATGTACTATCCACATGTCAAGTGCTCAAAAGCCACATGTAGCTAAGGTAGCACTTATATTGAATCGCAGAGGTATAGACATACAATGATTTCAAGTACCCGGACATTATTGTTGTTATAATTATTATTATTATATATCCTTTTATCTTGTACCTTGTTCCCATTTTCATGATATTTATTCTTTCCTTCTCAGTATGAAGGCCTCACTCACAGTCAAGTAGGCAAGAGCTAAATAGAGGCGGAGTGACCTTGCTTTCTCTTTGTCTGTTAATATTAACGAGGGTACCTTTTACAGTTAAGAACCATAAGGAAAGCTCATTAAGGGCAACAACATCCCCTAGCACACAACTCTCCCTAGAACCACAAAATGGGTATGTTACAGAGGCCTGGGAGCTAATTCTCTCCAGATGTCTGCAAAGTGAGCAAGACCAAAAGGTGGAAACTGAAATTACTAAACACTTAATAAGGAGCTGATGGAACCAAGGCCCCAGGGCTGGCTCAGCAATAAGTGAAATACAGAGACCTCGTTTGTTCAGAAGAACTTCAAAGCCCCCTATAAACTCCCAGGAAAGGTGAGAGGCAAAAACGCTACAGAGAACCTAGCATTCCTGCAAAGTCAAACTGGAGTCTAACTTGAGATGCTTCTCTTGGTGCTTAAGAAGAAGACTGAGGGGCAGGTCTGGTGAGCAGATGTTTGACTTTTGTTTACGCCCATTCTTACATACAGTATGTACATGTCAGATAGAGGCTTTTCTCTAGCTAAGCCAAAGGGGACAAACCAATTACACATTCAGTTAAAAAAAATAGAAAGAGAAAATGCCTTTTCTGTACTAAGTGTTAACTCTTCACCAAAACCATAAAATTGCTAACGAGACATAGCAGATCCCATAAAGTGGGTTATATTTATCTTCATTTTTTTCTTCCTTTCCTCTCTTTAATAATGGAGTTTTTCCTCCTCCAATTAAAGAGGAGAAATAAAGACTAATTCATCAAATGTGGTTTTCAGTCGAACGTCTGATAAGTTATCTCTTTGGTCACCAGTTACCTGGCAGGAGAATGGCTTCCATGATGCAATCCTGCAGCTGTTTTTTTTTTTTTTTTATTCCACTGCTAATCACTGTGACCTGCCAGGTATGTGCTGTTTGCCTTTTATATCTTTCTTTGAGGTTCAAAGAAAGTGAAACAATGGCAGCCCAAAAGGAAATAAGAAAAGTGGTCAAAAGTGACCTCACCGCCTAAGCAAAATGGCTGCTATAGCAGAGGGTGGAGAATGAGTCCCATTAAATAGAGAGGAAAAAAAGGATAGTTGTTAGAAACTGAGGCAAAATCCCATCTCCTTGGAGAATCAATACAATGGGTCAACTGTCTTTTTTTTCTTGCTTACTTTCTTTTTCCTTTTTTTTTTTTTTTTTAAGAACAGGATTATGTAACATTACATTCAGAATATAATGGTTAGTTACATGCATAGTCTCTTTGAACTGAGGTACACCTATGTTGGATTCCCAACTCAGCTACTTACTAGGTGTGTAAACTTGAAGGTCATTTAACCTCTCTTGAGTTTCAGTTTTCTTATCTACAAACAGGACATGAAAATAGTGCCTTTTTCTTAGGACCACTGTGGGTAGTAGCTGAGAAATGTATGCAAAATGCTTACCTCTTATAGCCCAGTTCCAGGCACAAGGGAAGGGATAACTAATGATACCCAAAGTGATAGCCTATTTATTATTCGACATCTCTGGCTTCTGTTCAGCTCTCTTCCTGCAGGAAGATGTTCTTTTGTTATTCATAGCCTTGATATATTCCATAATTTGCAGACAGATCATTTTCCTTCTTAATCTCCAAAGGGTGGGTTCATTGAAGTTTGTTTCTTATGCTAGTTCTCTTCATACGGAAAAGGGACAGTCTCAACAGAGTCATATATTTGGTGAATTTCTTAACTCTGAGCGTTTGCTGGAAGTGTGGCTCTCAAAAATGGTTTTCTGAGATGGATCATTGGCCAAGGAGCCATGTGTCATCTTGTACCCATACATCCCTCAGTTCCCCTTCACAGTACTTTTGTGCAGATGACCAATTGCCATAATAAAGCATTTCATAAAGTCATGATTCAACAAGAAAAAGATAAATGTAAACATTGCACAGACAAACACTGTGAGGAGAAACATCTGGATGTCCACGGCTGTTTCCTGTTGAGAGAGTTTGGGAACTTGGGGATTTTAACAGTTGGGCAGGGCTAATTTTGGAAACTACTTCACATTTATACAAAAAAGAAAAGCACACATTCATGACACTTCACTCATCAGATGAGGGAAGTTGGCGGTTAGTTTCCCAGGCCTCTCTGAGAACAAAAGGGATTGAGTTTGGAAACAGAGCAGGAGGTTTTCCTTCCCTTTCCACTCTCTCCCTCTAGGGCACTCTTTCTCCTCTCCCGTGACTTTGTTTTCCTGATGTCTTCCTTTCCTTCTTACATTCAGTTTCCTCTTGGGTTCCAGATAGCTCGGCTTTGAAATCTGGCTTTGCCACTGGCTGGCTAGTTCATTTTAGACAAATCTCTTAATCTGTATAAGTCTCAGTTTCCTTTTTTGAAAATAAATTTAATAATAATAATAATAATAGCAATAATAATAATAAGTGCTCACCCATGAATTTCACAGGATTGTATAGATCAAATCTCCTCCCTCTCTTTCCAGTTCCCAGAACATTTAGTGTTCTTTCTCGCTTCCATATCTTTTAATACGAGGTTTCCCTTTCTCTTTCCCTAGGAAACTGTGACTCCTTTTGAGGTAGCCCAAATATTACTGATGCTTCTTTCTCAGGTATTAAAAATAACATTTCAAAGCATATTTAGCAGCATGGGAAATTTTACTACACATTTTTAAGAAAGAAAAAGCAATACAATCCAAATTCGGTAAAATATTATATGTCTGCATATTTAAATTTATTTTACAGGATGACAAATGGGACTCTTCTTGTCCTGGACTTCAGGCTATAGCTGCAAAGGTGAAGGAACCTTTATATTCTAAAGAAGAGATGCTAGGTACATACCTGCAGATATGTAAAGGTAGTAAAAGGTAGACCAGATAGTCTTGCAACACTCCACTGCCCCAATCAGTCTACATAAGAAAAGACAAGTTTACAGCTAGGAGACCTGGGTTTAATTCTTGGTTCTATTTTTCATATGTTCCAGGTCTTCTCTGAACCTGTATCCACATCTGTAGAATTAGGAAATAGTACCTAATTAATAGTGTCAGGTTACGGAAAGAGTTGCTGTTAGATTAAAGAAAATAATGTATGAAAAATGAATGAACCCAGCACATGGGCTGGTAAGTAGAAAATGCTCAGGTACTTAATCAGTGTTACTTGAATCTGATCACAGCAAGTGAATTCAACCAAAAGATGGAATATTTCATATTAAGCTAGTTTCCTAGTATTCCCAGTTGAGTCTAGAAACAAAACACCTGAAGAGACTATTTTCAGAATTTCTTAAAACTTTTTTTTTTTTTTTTTTTGAGAACAGTTTTGAATAGCTAGCTGGGATATAGAACTAAAACAAGACAAAAATCTTGATGGTTCTCACTCAATTTGCTGTGCATAGTAATAGCCTTACATGAAAGAAATGTTTCCCATTCTGCATGAGAAAAAAATTTGAGCTCATCAGTTATCTAAAATGACACACTGAAAATATGTAAAAGATCCCTAAAACCTTTTTATTCACCTCTAATGGTCAGGATACCAAAGAGGGCTTGGAAGTTCTATTATGATTACCATATTACAAAAAAAAAACAAAAAACAAAAAACAATAGAGACTCAAACTCAATTTGCTTCAGTAGGAACTTTATACTAATGAGATACTGGCTGAGTAGGGACTCCTGTGTCATATCTTCTCTGTTTCCCATGAGTTACCTATTTCTCAAGCCAAGTGAGTGTAGCTCTAAGTAAACAATTTCAAGAAATTGGGACTGCCTACAAGGACCCCTCCTGGCTTTCCACTCTTCACTAAATGCTGAGTTATAGATACTACTAGGCCCATGGAGGTGCTGCCTCCCAAGCAGAGTAGAGTGAGAAATTTGTGGGAGCTTGACATGTACTCCTTTCCCTAGAACGTGGGAGGCACATGTGAACCCAGAGAGTTGTGTCTACTTCCTGTCTGAGCAGCCTGAAGGTGGGATGCCAGAGGAGCAGTTTGCAATAGCTGGACAAGGAGAAAAAGTGGCAGAGGAGCAGTTTGACTCCACAATTCAGCATAGAAGGGATGCTTGAGTTTTCCACAGGCCAAGAGGATGTTTTAGAAGGTAATCAGATCTAAAGATCCTTGAAGGTCACCCCAGCAGAAAGTGATAGTAAGGTAACTGCAAAAGCTGATGGCAACACATCAGCTGGAGTGTATGTCACTCAGGCTGATGACAGGGAGCTGTGCAGTGTGTAGGTGCTCAGGGTGCCTTCAAGTAATCCATGTATCCAATCCACCAGAGATCCAAGTTATGGAAGGAAGCCTCCAATAGGAGACAGGCAGTGTTAGCCAAGGGAGACCCAAACAGCAGCAGCTAAGAAAGGATACTTCTCTCTCTTCCTCTTTCCCTCCCTTCCATCCCAATTCTGGAAAGCCAGCAGAGGGAGAATAGGCCCAAACACCCAGCTCCCACTCCCCATTATAGGTTCCTGACCATGACTCAGGTCTATGTTGAGGGTTGCAAACTGAGATTATTGAGAAGAGCAGATGTTTTAGATTGGGAGTAAATTGACATTGAAACTTTGGTTTACACTCAATAGAACTTGTGATTATAACTGAAAGTGATATTTTGCTCTCAAGATCCCATTCTTGATAATGGAGGAGGAAAACTTCAGACTTGTCAACAAAAGATAATGTAGGCTGCCACCCTGAACAGGCCCAATCCCGTCTGATCTCGGAAGCTAAGCAGGGTCAGGCCTGGTTGGTACTTGGATGGGAGACCGCCTAGGAAGACCAGGTGCTGTAGGCATAAAAAAAAAAAAAAAGATAATACAGGCTTTCTGCACTTACCTAGAGAGGGGTTCATGTGGCATCATTCTGGGTTCCTGCTATAACTTAAATGAACCCTTTGTAATGTCCAGAGCCCTGAATGTCCTACAAATGAAGGAGGATGTCTTCAAATTCCTTGCAGCAGGAACCCACTTAGGTGACATCAATCTTGACTTCCAAATGAATGGAACAGCACATCTACAAAAGGAAAAGTGACAGCATCTAGAGCATAAACCTGAAGGTGACCTAGGAGAAGCTTCTGCTGGTGGCTTGTGCCATTGTTACCACTGAAAATCTGGCTGATATCAGTGTCATATCCTCCAGGAATACTGGCCAGTGAGCTGTGCTGAAGTTTGCTGCTGCCACCGGAGCCACTCCTATTGCTGGACACTTCACTCCCAGAACCTGCACTAACCAGACCCAGACAGCCTTCTAGGAGCCCCGTCTTCTAGTGGTTATTGATCCCAGGAATGACCACACAGGTGTCTTCTGTTAACCTGCCTACCAGCACCCTGTGTAACACAGACTCTCTTTTGTGCTATGCGGACGTTGCCATCCCACTCAGCAAAGGAGCTCGTTCAGTGGGTCTTATGTGGTAGACGCTGGCCCTGGAAGTTGTGTGCATGCATAGTATCGTCCCTCGTTTAACACCCATGGGAAGTCATGCCTGAGCTCTACCTCTACAGGGATCTTGAAGCTATTAAAAGGGAAGGGGCGGCCACTGAAAAGGCTGTGATCAAGGAGGAATTTCAGGGTGAATGAACTGTTCCAGTTTACTGTTACTCCACCAGAGAGAGGTCACTGAGTGGTCTGAAAGTGCCCCTCCAGCAGTTCCTTACTAAAGACTGGAGCCCTCAGCTGTCATTGAAGACTTATCTGAAGCTCCCACTGCTCAGTTAGCTGAATGGGTAGGAGCAACCAGTGAGTGGTCTCAAGCTTTTCCTCCAGAGACTCTTAAACAGAACACGTAAATAAGATTGATGGAAAGAAAGCTAATGTAGTCTTTAAGTTAAAATGGTTTCAGGTAAATAATCAGAGGATTCCATTAATAAGACTATCAGGACTATATCTCCTTTCTCAAGTTATTTCCCTCTTTTCTTCCTTATTTCTGTGATGGTGTCTAAGTTTAGGCAGAAGCTTACATATCCCTTTCTCTTGGAATGAGAATTCTCTAATCCATGTTTCAGGGCCTCGTTTTACAGTGAGAAAACAGAAGTTAAGTATCCTGTAAGAGCACATAGCTAGTGAGAGGCAGAACCCATTCTGTGGGTGAGCAGAGGTAGATGTGCATAAATGTAAGACCACTGTGTAAGTGACATGTCATCTTAGAAAACTGAGGGACATGCTGGCTGGGGTGTGTGGCTGAGGTGCCAGATCTTGGCGCACTTTTCAGGACACTCTCAAACTCATTAAAACACATTAGCTTAACACAAATGAGTTGCTTCTATATTTCTGAAAGATAAACATGCTCCAGTAAAAGCCATAGGAATTTATATGGTTCAAAGTACAATCTGTACTGTTTATTTCACTCACTTATTTTTCATTCATTTATTACGTATCTATTTTGTGTTTTACAAATGAGGTAATGTTCTAGGCCCTAGGGATAGAGAACATAAACAAGACAGACACCCTTGCACTTAGAAAGCTTTTATTCTAAAAAGGAAGGGAATGAATAAAACTAATTATGCAATTCTTGTCTTATTATAATTTTTGATAAATACTATGATGGAGAAATTTACAGTCCCATGAAACCATAAAATGAGGAAATGATCTATTTGGTGGGTCAAAGAATCTTTTCTTGAAGCAATGGCATTTAAGCTAAGCTAGAAAAGATAAATGAAAGCTAGCCAAAGGGAAGGGAAGAGTTATAAGAATGTTCCAGACTAAATATGTGTTATTTCTATTGAGACAGACCTGAAAAAGAGCTGGGATGACTGGACTGTAGTGAGGTCAGTTGTACAAGATTTTAGATTAAGTAGGTATTGGATTCGGTCTATGGCCCATCAGGCAGTGTATATGGGAATACCCATGATCTTACTGGGAATTTACTGGGAGAATCCAGGAATTGGAAGAAGTAGCCAAAATGCAGCTGTATAATTTTGGTAAGCTTTCAATATGATGTAACAACAACAACAAAAAATCCAACTAACATTACTTACAACTGAGGTTAGCAAAGTTTTTCTGTAAAGAGGCTGATATTAAATACTATAGTTTTTGCAGGCCATGCTGTCTTCGTTGTAACTACTCAACTCTGTCAGTGTAGCATGAAAGCAGCCATAGACAATACATGAACAAGTGAACATGGCTGTGTTCCAGTAAAGCTTTATTTATTGGCCCATGGCTGTAGTTTGTCAATCCCTGTCATAAAATAGGATATTTAAGATGTGCTTAGCAAGAAGTCTAGTAGCGGTGTTTTTAGGGTTGGTTCAGCAACATCATGAGATGAGGAAGCTGGAAAATCAGCTCTGTGATTCTCTTGTGGTCATTTGAGCAAATGAAAGACACCAGGCTATGAGAAAGAATGGTTCACGGTAGTTAAGAATTGAAAACTAATGCTCTATATAGAGCAGAGTAAATTCATTAGCCTCACGATGATTTATTAAAATCAGTCTAAATTTATCAGTCAGCAGTCTTGAGTTCAGTCCAGAAGGGATCTGATTCCCTAGGTCTCTCAAAGTTCACAGTACTTGATAGATTTTGATATCTCCTAGGCAAGTGTTGATGTAGGAGGAAATTTTACCTTTGACAGTTCCAAGATGGCTACTAGAATTCCAAGCATCACTTGTTTAAAGGACAGCATCTCACCGAGAGGGAGAGCATAGTCAGAGAAGCTTTTGCTTAGAGCATTCCCTTTTATACCAGGGAAGAAATCTTTCCTAGAAACGGCCTATCTACTAGTGCAGTCTTACCCTTGTGTCTCATTGGCTAAAACTAGGTCACATGTTCACTTCTACATCTATCATTGGCAAAAAGGACTGGAATAATTAGAGCCCTTCCCTGGGCTGCCTGTCTGATACCTGCGCAACACTGACAATTTGTTAACATGGAGAAAGGACTTTAATGGTTATTGGGAAGGCCACCAACTGTGTCCCTTGACACTATTACTGGCTTCCCTCCTTGTTAACAGAAGACGCAGAGATGATGGGAGACAGGCGCTGCTGAAGAAGCTGTAGATAGAGCACTCTGAAACAGTTTTGCAAGAATTAGGTGGATCCTCAGAGTACAGTCCCTGATAATAGGGCCGAGTGCTCTGAACGAGCGTGAATAATGCTGGCTGCTAATGAGAATAATGATATCTGTTTAGAGATTTGGATTTTGTTTTCATTAGAATGCTTAAAGGAGAATATCCCTTCATGCAACCCCTATTCCTAGGAATACAGAGAACCAATCTAAGGAAAAAGCTTAAGGACAGGAAACTCCAGTTTATCTTTAAAACAAACATACTTATAGTTTAAATAATCTGCCACAGGTTATTGGATTTCTTCTCTCTATTTATACTCTACTTTTATGAGAAACTGGCAAAGTACATATACACACATGCCAACACTAGAGATTTAGTAAGAAAAGCCATTTTTAGAGTATGTTATAATTAAAGTCATACTAATTCAGCCAAATCCTTAAACACCTACTCTGCCTCAGTCTGCACTGTGGGGTAATGATATAATTATAACCTTGAGGCATTGCAGGACATGGGAGAAAAAATGTACTCTTCAAGGTTTTATGTTAATTGTATGTTACTGTTGTCTAATTCTTTGTCAGGGGAAGGCAATGAAAAATGACAGGAAAAGCATAGATTTTTGTAGCTGGCAGATTTGAGACTAAAATCCAGCTCTGCCATTTAAAAACTGCCTCAGTTTCCTTGTCAATGTTGATAAGAGTTTTGGGGTATCCTCAAGGGCAGTTTTAGTGTACAGAAAGGTTAATCAGAAACTTAGTTTGGTTTTTAAAACTGCGTTGTTTTTTTTATTAAAGTTACAAATTGAAAATGAGTTCTTAAGCTTTTAAGTTTGTCTTCAATCTTATTAATATATTTATAAGTCTAGCAAATTTTAACAATCAGCAGGAGGTGAACGATAGGTAATAAGAGATGCTTCATCTGTATTTGCAGCCACTTCCCAGCACTAGCATCACCACCTCAGCTCCATCTCAGATCATCAGGCATTAGATTCTCATAAGAGCACCTCTTCCTCATGCCAAAAAGGTTGGGACCACTGCATACCTTTCTCTCTACTCTTTTCCCCTTGGTACTATCATCGAGTCTCATGATTCCAAATACTATCCATATACCGATGGCTCCCAAATTTATGTCTCTATCATGGACCTCTCTACCCTACATTTCCACTCAGAATCTAATGGGTATCCCAAATTTAACATTGTCTGAAATTGAAATCCTGTACTTTTTCCAACAAATTTACTAAAGTCTTCTTCATTTCAGGGAATAGCGGCTCTATTCTTCCATTTACTTAGGCCAAACCACTGAGTCAACTTTGACTCCATTCTTTTTCTTCCAACTCATATTTGATCCATCTGCAAATCCATTCGGCTCTATATAAAAAATAAATGTGTATCTAGAATCCAACCATTTCTCACCACTCCACTGCTATTTCTGTGATTCGGACAGCCCTCCTCTCTCACCTGAATTTGAAGCAATAGCCTCCTTACTATTGTCCCTGCTCCTACTTTGCCTCTACTTCAGTTTATTTTGAAAACCAAATAGAATGTTTTAAAAAATGTAAATTATGTCCATGAGTCTCTGTTTGTTTGTCCTGTTCATTTGTTGCTTTTAGGTTTATATCCCACATTTAAGTGATATCATGTGATTTTCAACTTTTTCTGTCTAGGTTATTTTGCTTAGCATGATTATCTCGAGGTCCATCCGTGGACATGGACTATAGACTAGTGATTACCAGAAGGTGGGGGGGAAGGAGGAGGTAGGAGGTAGACGGGGTAAAGGGGGGTTAAATATGTGGTTACAGAAAGAAATCTAACTATGGGAGGTGAACCCGCAGTATAAATATATATACGCCTTACTGTTAAAGTGTACAGATGAAACTTATGGGATTTCGTTAAGCAATGTCACCATAAAAAAATTAAATTAATTAATTAAAAAAAAAAAAGACAGGAAGGACATATACAAATGTGTCTCATAACCTCTGTGTAAGGATAGTACCCATGTAGCTCTATAAACATGTACATGATCTTTTCAAGTTCGCCACGAATGATATGTAAATAAACTATTGACATCTATGGAAAAAAATAAAACTAAAAAAAGAATAAAAACTTTAAGTCAGATCATTCTACGTTTCTAATGGCTCTCAGAGAAAAAGTCCAAGTCCTTACAAAGGTACATAATACCCTATATGATCTGGAAGTCCATCGTGTCTTGGATTGCATCTTCTGCTATGATTTTTCTCATTCACAATTCCAAGCATATTCAAAATTCCAAACATACTTGCACTTTGAGGACTTTGCATTGTTATTCTTGCTGGGAGTGCTTCTCTCTAGATATCACACTTCTCACTCTTCCACTTCCTTCAGGTCTTCAATCAACTGTCATTGTATCAGAGAGGATGGACTAGGTTGTGCTGAAGTAATAAGTAACATCAAAACTTCCATAACCTTAAAAAAGTCATAATACTTGTCCATTTTGGGGTGGCCGTGTTTTTCTCCGTGTTATCCTCACTCCAGGTTCCAAGACAGCAGAACAACAACTACTATGAGAACATTGCTGAGACAGAAGAAATGAAAGAACAAGAAGAAGCAAATACTAGATTTTAAAGCTTCCATGCCGAAATAACATCCATCACCTCTACTCACATTTCATCAGCTTCTCTATTTTCAATATAGCAAGGAAATATGATCATATCATGTGACCAGAAGAAGAGCAGTAAATATTGAAGAACAGTACTATGTAATTAATTGTTATCACAGTCATCATCTAACTAAGACCTTCCCTGGCTATGGTATACAGATTACAAGTCTTCCTGACCATTTCCTAATTTCCCTTACCAACTTTACTTATCTCTTTAGTATCTTTCACTATCTACCATATTATATATATCACTTGTTTACCTCGTTTGTTTTATATCATTCCCTATTAGAATGTAAACTCCAAGGGAAAAGAGATTTTTGCTTGTTTTGTTCAATGTTGTGTTCCCAGTGCCTAAATAGTAACTGTTATATAGAGGCTTTAGATAAAAATATGTTGAATTAAATGAACAAATGACAAGAAGGATACAATTAGTGATCCATGTAAAATATACAATAATTTGGATTTGGCTTAAATCAGGGTGGGTGCTATTTAATTATTCAACAAATTTGAGTATGTACCTAATTTATGCAAGGTACTATGCATCAAGTAGGACATCCTCATCCTCAAACATACCAGATATATGAGAACTTACTACCTTTCTTATTTTACACTACTTATGCCAATGGAGGAGAAGATACAGCTAGACTTTCATGGAAACAAAAGTCATAATCTTCCTTTGTTCAGCTAAGATCTGTTTGAAATCAAGGTTTCTTGTCCAGAAATACTAGAAAGTCTCATTTGTGATAAGCACACCTCCTAATTTCTCCTGATCCATTTGCATTTTATTGCATGCACAGGCCCCCAAGTAAGCAAAACT
This sequence comes from Pteropus medius, assembly GCF_902729225.1. Taxonomy (NCBI): domain Eukaryota; kingdom Metazoa; phylum Chordata; class Mammalia; order Chiroptera; family Pteropodidae; genus Pteropus; species Pteropus medius. Next base: position 13,829,833 of record NW_024340701.1, on the reverse strand, counting down.
TATGCCAATAATGAAGCTCCCAGTATCTTAATTTGAAAACTCTTCACCAGTTTGAGGTCAGCCTCTTTGCAACATAGTCTTCTTTAATGAATCAAATAATGTATTTCTCATTTGCAATTAGATAATACCTTAAAAGGCTTTGTCTTCCTCAAAAGATTCCTGCGGAATTCATTTTCACATAGGGACAATTACACTTAGCACTGGGAGTGGGCTCTGTGGGGAGAGATATGGATATTCACTAGATCCTTGAAGAGAAATCATAAAGGAACTTAGTAAAGAAACTGAAAAAAGTTCTTAGTCAATAGAAACTGAAGTTAAGATGTAAATATTGCTTCCTCACTTGGAGATATTATTGCTGAGTCAATTATTTCCACCAAGATTTTTTTTTGCAAAGACCATATGTAAAATATTTGAGAGAACAGTAAGTACATTTGCAAGTATGTACATATAATTTGCATGCGATTACATACCATTCTCAAGAAAATTCTAAGTTAGAATGAAATTAGTGCTATTTTCCTTGCTTTCCTTAGCTTCTGCGCTTTAGTCTTTATGGCTTCTCATTGCTTACCGGAAAAAAATGTAATATTCTCTGCCAGGTCTCCAGTTCAACTGTCCTGCTATCACCTACCACCTGTTTTCCTGTTCCCTACATTATTTTATACATAGCACTACTCACTGATTTGTAACATGTCATGAGAAGTCACTATTAGCTGACTGTCCACTAACAACTTTCTCACTTTCTTTCTTCCTAACAGAACTATGATTTTCTTCCTTCTGGCATTTGTATACTATATGCTCCAGGGGCCCTCACAAAGCTCCAGGGTGTAGATTTTGGCTAGTTTACAGCGGATCCATCCCCTTAGTAAGTGATTGGTTTAGGCAGGGGCGTGTAAGGCAATCCCGGCCAATGAGAAATACAGAGAAGGCTGCCAGGGGATTTCTTTGAAATTTTCCTGAGACTTGAACGAGGACACAAAAAAGGATAGAAACTCACCTCTTTTCTGCTTCTAGACAGAACTACGGAAGGAGGTGATACCTAGAACAGCCTCAACATCATAGAACCATGAAATTTGGTGGCATACATGAGATGGCAGAGTATGAAGATGAAAGAAACCTGGGATTTTGAAGAGGTCATTGTGTCCCTGGCTTAAGTTATTATAATAACAATGATAATTGTGACTTATGTGTCAGGTACTGTTATGATCATTTTATGTATGTTAAGTCATGAAATCCACACAACTATCTTATGAAGTGGGATTTTTTAATTATTTTCATTTTAAATTGAGCAAACTGAAGCAGAGAGGGATTGATATGCCAAGTCTACTCTCCTTATTTATTTGTTTTTTAACTTTTTATTATAGAAGTTTTAAAAGTGTATACTAAAGTAGAGAATAGTTAAATAAATCTCCATGTACCCATCAATCATCCAGTTTAAATAATTAGCAACTCCTGACCAGTCTTGACTCATTTATGCCCTGCCCACTTTTCTCTGCTCACATTATTTTGAAGCAGATCCCAGATCTCATATTATATCATACTGGATTACTTGATGCATGGCAAAAACTAATAGCTACTTTTATTTGGGTCTTCTGTTACAACAAAAACTAGTATCTAAATATTGATAACTTTCTCCTAATAAAAATTTGAAAATGTAGATAAGCTGAATGCAAAATATAAAACTCACCTAGAACACGATCACTTAGCAATAACAACTAATAACCATTTAGTAGACTTCCTTACAGTCTTTGTATAAGTTCATTTTGAACATGATATCGCATTCTTTGCATTTATTATGACCGGAGCATTTTCCATCCTCATTCCAGCCTCCATGATCTCTGGGTGCAGAGCTGCTTCTGTCCTTTCTTCTTTTAGGAACTTGAGATGTGCTCCCTTTGCACTTGGTACAACACCTCCACCACCATACTTTAATAACACATGGCAATTGTCTATTTATCTGTGTTCCTGATTAGACCAGGACACACTGAGATCAGGGACTGTTTCTGAGTTAAAAAAATTTTTTTTTCTTCCTTTTTTTTTTTTTTTTTTTAATCTCTGGTCCCTATATTGTTTTAAGTAACAATCTGACAACTCATTATTGCGGGGATAATGTTGGACATGAGATGGCCCGCATCAGGCAGCATCTGTCCCCTTTGCAAGGATCCAGTGGAGAAAACTTCCTCTTATACGAGCTGCAGTTAAAACCATGTTACTCCTGAAAAACAGGTGTGTTTTCTTTAGTGGATGACATAAACTGTTTTAATATTAGTTTGCAGGTCCATTTTTGTTTTGGTCACTAGATAGCTCAGAGCTGAAGTGGTTCTAACTTTGGAAAGTATTTAGAGTTTTCAAAGTGTTAACTCTCTCACTAGTTTTATTTTATTTTTTTCGACACCACGAATTATTTATATTTGATATAATTATGTGGTATCATGAGAGGACCATTTTTGACATGTTAATTCATGAATTTTCTTCTCTTCCTTCTTCCATGAAAGTAGCTTTCAGGTTCCGTGCCTTCTTGCTTCAGGGGTGGTAAAACTATGGTTGATTTCCATTTCTGGTTTTGAAAAGTCTGAAATCTTTAAGGAGGATGAGCTAAGTGTTTGCATCAAGAGAAAGGGCTTCTGAGACAAAACTTGAAAAGAGACGGATTTCTCCAAGAATGACAAAGAGATTTCTAGATCTGTTGGTTTAGAGAGCAGAGGGAAGCAGAACTCTCAAAAGTGACGAGACTCCAGGTGAGAATAGTGGCCAGTCCACCTAGCTAGGAAGAGTGGGCTTAGATTAGAAATTAAGATTCATATATAAAAAACAAGGAAATTCAATATTTCTTTTATACCTGAATTACGAGACTAGGATTTAGATTCATTACAGTACTTAATGAATTTGTGAATGCTATCCCAAGTCCTTTTTGAAATGAGACAGTATACAAACAAACAAATAGCAAAGAAAACCATTATTATCATGGAAACAATGTAAGCTTTGGAGGCAGACCTGTCATCATTCTACGTTAGGCCCTTAATATTTTCCCTTGGATTTCTCTAACTGCCTCCCAACTGTTCCAGCAACACCTGCTCTTGCCTCCTTCAATGTATCCTTCACCCAGCTGTCAGAATCCTCTTTTGCAAGTGCAGATCAGCTTGAACCACTTTCCTGCTTAAAGTTCTCTGCTAAGTCCCATTTTTCTATCAGTTTAAAGTTCAGATCTACAAGGGCCTTCATCATTTCATCTTGCTTGCCTCTGTAAGCCTCATCTTAGAAAGACATCCTTCATTTCTACCCAAACTTGACTCGCAAGCAATAGTGTCCTACTTGCTGTTCTACAACTGCACCATCTCCCTCTTCTCAACTGGTTTTTGCACATGCTCTTCTTATTGCTCAGATGCCTTCCCATGGACTAGCTTCTACTCTTCCAGAACTCTTCCCCAGGTGACACTGTCATCGAGGCAGACTTCTCCAACTCTGCTCTCTCCTTGTGGGTTAGGTGTGTGTGATGTCTCTGCTGTGCATTCCCAGAGCACAGCAGGTTACATCTAAGTCAGTTATCACTGTGATTTGAATTTCATGTGTCACAATAAGAAAGAACATGGAAACTTGTTTACAATCGGGGTTCCAGTATCTACAGATAGGTCTGATGGATGGTTAAATGGAAGCAGAAAGACATTGCAGGGAGGGTCATTGGGAGTTTAGAGGAAATGAGGAAGAAGTCTAGTACTGTGGTCCACACTTGGCAACAGGGCTCAAGGGCAAAGTGGTTTGGAGCACAGTGTCAGGATGTACTCAAAAATGTTCAAGGCAGAGACTGCTAAACTCTGCCCCAATATCTGTTCTCTGTTTTCCTTCTGGTTATATAGACCCCTGCAGGGTTTTAGGTGGTCATATGGCCACCCAGTTAAAGATTACGTTTTCCCAGTCTTCTTTTCAGCTAGTTTTGGTCATGTGACTAAGTTCAGGCCAATAGGATGAAAACAGAAATGATGTTTGGAAACTTCCAAGCTATCATTTTAAAGAAAAAAAGCTGCTTACGCCAACTTCCTCTTTCTTCTTCCTGCAGGCTGAGATGCAGAGATAAATGAAAAAAGCACTACTCCACGGGATCACTAGATTGCCAAGTGATCCCGTGGAGTAGTGCTTCCCACCCAGAGTATAGAGCTCACCTAGCTCAATTCTGTTACATGAGAATGAAACAAACTTCTGCTGTTTGGTTAAGGCAACCTATAAGTCTTAGGTTATTTTCCAGGGGTTTCATTCAGAAAAATGCTGTGAGATTTACCAATGGGAATGTTAATCAGAGTGGAGTGGGTGATTATAAGAAATCATGCCAGAGTGCACCTTCCATAGCAGGCACTGTGCAGGGTGAGGGCCTTGTGGATTCCCTTTAAGAACTCACTTTGAGCCGATGGGAGACTGAACATTTAGACTTCTGCCATACATGAGCATTGACTGCTGAGGAAGAAGAGGCCACATAGCACCACCTAAATTGAAGACTTTTGCTTCCCTCTCCCTCACCCATCTTTAAGGTCCCAAAATGCTGGGGAAGAAAGGGGAGGGAGAAAGAAAAATGAAAGAGAAAAGCATGCTTCCTCCCACAGCAGACAGTAAGAATCCCAAGTCAGGAGGAAGATAATTTAGTTGGATATGAATCTGAAGCTTTAATCTGGAGATTGTATTATATTGCATTTTTAATATCTGAAAATGAGCATAAAGTTTTAGCTAAAATGTCATTTAGGGAAGGAAGAATGAGATTCGACAGAGTTTTTTTAGGGGCAGTCACCAGAAGAAATAATATTTTTCATTTTTAAACTCTATTGAGTTCAGTAAACTGGTTATGCACTAAAAAAAAATAGCTAAAATTATAACTCTAGCACTCCTCCCACCTTATTTTGGTTGTGGCCTTCTTCCTTGTGAAAAGAACAGAATACAAAAAGAGGAAGGGAGAGGGGCGAGTTGGTCAGAGAGAGGTGAATGCCAAAGATCTAGACTCAGGAACCCCAGAGGCATTGGAGGCCAAGGGCAGATCAGCAGCACCCGTGACGGGAGTGCTCAGCAAAACACTGCAGGGCGTTAGAGGGTACTTGCTTCCCCACTACTGCTGATGTTTCCTTTTTTGTGGAATGAGCTCAATTAGAGTGATACTCTTGACCTCTCTCTGCCCCTTTATTCACTCCCTCCCAGCCCAGTTGAAAAACTTAACTGATTTGTAATTTGGGGAAGAATAAATGGCATAGCTAGCTGAACTCCTCCCTACTCCTTCTGAAAGTAAGCTGCCCCAAGGGCCAACCATTCTATTCTACCTCTCCATGCTACAAGTGGCATAGGAAACTGACCCCACGTGGGGAAACGTGCAATGGTTCAGTGCTCCTTGGGACTGGGTGGCAAAAAAAAGGATTATTGTTATTGGTCCCTCCCAATCCAACCCTGAGGTATCAATATGGATGAGCAGAAAAACAGCACACTCCAGACAACAGAAACAACCTCCAGAGGACAGGGAAGGGAGAGATCATTAGAAAGCAGCTCAAATTATATGTGACACATTCCAACCTCACCTTGGAACTCCCAGAGAGATGCAAAAAAAGAAGGTCCGAATAAGCCACCTGGCAGGTGAGGACCGGTAATAGAGCAGGTTTGCAGGCAAACTCTTAAAGTAACTTAACCCTGGTTCCATCAGTTATGACAATGAAAGGAATATTTGGGCTGCAATAATCAACTAATACTTGAAGATCTCCTGATAGGTAAACGATACTATTCCAGGTGTTTTATAGAACTTAGGGGAGAAGCAGTCTAATACCTAATAAGTTTATAGCCTAATGCAATTTATTAAAATGATAACTTTTCTTCTTGCCATAGAAGGAGAAAAACCACATTGTCCTTAGAAGTTTCCACTTAAATTCTTTCCAGTTTTACCCCTCCTAGTTTTATTGATTCTGCAGCTTGGTGGAGAAGGTATGAGTTTAGATTAGTTTAAAGGAACCAACCAATGAGGTCCAACTGAACCACTCAATCTCATTGGAGGACTGAAGGTTCTCAGAGATACAGGTTTTTGAAGAGGTTCATTTCGAATCGATTCTTTAAAAAAGTAGAGGTATAGATATGCTTCATCATTCCTAATTGGTGTGGTATGGGGGTGTGTGTGTGTGTGTGTGTGTGTGTGTGTGTGTGTGTAAGGAGAAAATTCTGAATTCAGCACAATTCTTGTCCTAAATAAGTATTTCATAATGATATTCATACAAATTCTCATTACAGAGCAGCTAACAAGGGCCAGATTGGTTGTGGTTGAGTTATATTTGCCATTTTGTGGGCTACATCTTTGTAAATCAGCCAAATGAATGCCTTAATTGGGGTCATTTAGGGGTTTGGGGTGGTGCAACAGGTCACTCCTTTTCACTCCAGTGGTTCTTCATTAGTCATTTTGTGTGCCTAAGTACAACAAGCACAAGGAGGCCAGATCACATATTTGCTTTGGGAAAAACAGCAGGTTTCCAAAACATGCGATGCTGTAGATGATTCAAAGTGTCAAAAATGATTTTCTTAAACATACTATAGTTCTCTTCTCTCAGAAGTATAGTCAGGGTAAGTTAGCACTCATGAAAGAGAACCGGCTTTGGAGTCAGGCTGCACAGCTCTGCCACTGACTGGCTATGACTTTAGGTGAATTCATTAACCTTTCTGAATTTCAGGTTTCTCATCTGCTAAATGGGATAAGCGTACTTCAATCATGGGATTAAAACTAGCATTAATGAGATTGCATATATATAGACCTAATGCATGTGAGGCACTCAGATATACAAGCAACATAACTTTGATATCACAGGCAAATGATAGAAAATCCAGCTACTTGTTAATAAAGCGAAGAGGTAATGCACTACAGAAAAATACATAGTTTTGAAAATGTGATGTTAGTCAAGTAGGGACATCAGAAAAGAATGAATTGACCAAAAGTATTAACTATACATCCCACCTTATGCCAAGATCTGCAAAGATTTACAAAGACCAAATAGACCTGGCCTCATCCATTGAGGCTCACTCAATCCTGTTGGAGATACGACTGTTAGACACATGTAACTCGAAACAGAAAGTTAATAATAAAGGTCAAGCAACAACAAAATCATTGCCTACCGCATAGTTGATACACTAGAAATATTTGTCAACTAGATGAATATTGCCTAACTCTAATCAAATAATAGATTGTGTGGATTCAAAACTTTCAGGATAAAAGAATAAGAAACTGGGAGAACTCCTTCCCAGAAAAATAAATTAACTGGTGAAAGTTATAAAAGACAATCATTTAAAGTCTCTAAAAATGGTCCAAAGAGCATAGAACAAACAGAGAAAAATTCATTTGCGAAAATCTAAATCATGCTAAGTACAGTGAGAGTCTGTGGCATTTAAGCCAGAACTGCTTTTTTGCCCCTCCCCACAGCTTCATGTTACAGAAGCTCTTCTCCAGGCCTGTGCAGCCAAGAAAACAGAGGCTCCTTCCCCCTCTAGCCCCCAGTTTGGAGCTATAGTTTCACTTAGGGCAGAATAGGCTGCTATTTCTTCCCCAGCCCCATGTCACAGAAGCTCTATTCTAGGCAGTCATGGCCAAAAGGATAGAGATTCCCTTCGTCACCCAGTTCTAACTCAGGATGAAAGCTCTTATTTCAGGTGCAGAGGCTGCGAACACTGGAGTTCCACTGCCCCCATCCCAATTTGCTTGTAGGGTGGAAGTTGCATGCCAGGAGAGGCAAGAGAAGATCAGGGGCTGCCACCTCCCTCTGCCCCCACAGTGCTCACTTATAGCGTGGAGGTGTCACTCTGGTAAAAACAGGTCTCTGCCCTCAGCTCTGGTGCAGCACCCAGGACAAGGCAGGCCATAAGGACTGAAGACCTCTAGCTCTGCCGGGGGGATTAACTTCACTTGGAACAGTGTGGAGGACTCCATACTCAAAGCCACTGCTGAAAATAATGGACATCTTGGTGGAGAGCAATTTGAAAGAGGCTGGTAGCTTTGTTATACAAGAAAAAATGGCATGGTGGAAGTTCAGAAGAGAGAAATCAAAGAAAGAGACAACTAAGAAAAAGCCCTGCCAGAATCACAGTCATTTCTGGAGTCAGGAAAGATGTACACATGTGCTAGGCTTCAGCTCCTCAGGAACAACCAGAGCATGAGAGGCCAACTTGAAAGTGTCATTCAAGCTGCACACAGAGTTATTAACATAGGGCAAAAACTACAATAGCACAATGGGCTTAAACACAACCTCTGACCAACCACTGACTGAGCAATAAGTGACTTTGACCAAGGATGACTTCTAGGAAGCCAGGTTTAAAATCAAATCACACTCTTCTCTGGCCATCTGGAAGCCTGTGTGAATGCCCAAGGCTGCTCTCTCTCAGGAGTGATCAGAGAGGGAACCTCTACACTACAGTGCCTCCCACATTTGGGGCAAAAAATGTAAACTCTCCAAATTGTGATAGAAACCACCAAGCTACACACAAACCCGTTGTTAGAGGGTAAACATCTAACTAGTGTTCTGTTTTTCTATTCCAGTGCTTTGTACCCTGTCGTCATCTCTCTGGCCCACCCCTTTGGATTGAAGTTTGCCCCTGAATATTGTCCTTAATTTCTCCCTGGGTTCACACTCCATAACTGTGGGCCAGTCCCATTCTCCCCATGGTCTCAGACAGTAAGGACAAGCCTGGGTGTTACTTCCTAGAGACTGTGTCAGGTCTGCAATGGACCTGCATGGGCCCCATTCTCCCCTGCAAATAGTGCTTCCTTGTGACGAAGGAGAGAAGGCTTATTTCTGAGGTCCCTTGGGCAGCAACGGCATCAATCATCTCAGTTTTAAGTTTTCAATCAACCAGGAATAGAAAATGGGAATGCAAACAGATCAGGAGAGAGGCCAAAGCAAACCAGGTCCACCTGAATGCCCAAAGCTTCTTCAGAATGTCTCCGAGGGTAGCAAGCCTTCAGGGCCATGATACCAGAAGCAAAACCTAAAAGACACTGGTATAACAGTGGTCTCCGAACTTGCAAGGTTCTGCCAATTCGACTGTGGTGATATGTTCAGGGAGGGAAAACCTGTGTTCCCTGTGGTACTCTAGGAGGGATGGACGGGCCTGAGGATTGACACATAGAAAAGAACAGGGATAGAGGTACACTACTTAAGCTGAAAAACAATTCTAAAATAAGGCTATTTTTATTTTTTGGCTAATAGCACACTATAAGTCAAAGAAGCAAGAAAAAGAAGGAGAAAGAGACAGAAAGAGGGAGGAGAAAGACCATTAGAGGTAGATGCGCTGAAAACAGCACAAATGACATCTTACATCTAGACGATGAAGAAGTTAACAGAAAACTGCAGAGTTTATTCATTCAACAAATATTTTTGAGCATCTACTGTATGCCAGCCACTATTCTAGTTACCTGGGATAGATCGGTGAACTCCGTGAACAAATCAGATCAAAATCTCTGTCTTCATAAAGCTTACATTCTAGCAAGTTTCCAGTTGTTACATAACATCCGTGGGTGCATTTAGAATATTGGCACATGCCTTACAGATTTTGGTAGTTACTTCGGACTTCATTATAGCACAGCTCATTCGGCACAGTAATAATGATGATAATAATGGATAGGTGTACTGTGCATACCATCTGCCAGGCACTGTTCACCTGCTTTCTGTTCATTAGCTTCTTTAACCCTCATTGAAACCCCAGTGTTATTTTTTTCTTTGAACCAGTCACTGTGGCCAAGTACCTTGGTGTGCTGATAGATCCGGCCTGCTGTCTGTGACTGCTTGCTCACGCCCACCCCATACCTCAGCCTGCTCACCTCCTTTGGGCTGAGACAAATGTCATGGGTTCTATCAGAACCCATATAACTGGAGTAGGGTGAGGGTTGGCTGGCCAAAAGAAGTGACGCTGAGCCGACAACCATAGTTACATAACAGGCCATTTTAGAAAGGCAATAACTTCGGTATTCAAAGTACGAAATGCAGGAATGATGCAGGGCAAAACAGAATTTGATGATTATTAACCTCATTTTATAAATAGAAAGCCAAGGCACAGAGAGGGATATAACTTGCTCAGGTTCATACACCTAATAAACAGTGCACATGGAATTTTGGTCTGATTCCAGAGCCCATGCCTGAATCACAGCATTATTCTGATGAAGTCATAAAGGCAACTCGAGTTCTGAGAAGTCTATCTTTCCCATTTTAACATCTCTGCAGTTAGGATGTGTTATATAATAGATATAAGACTGTGTAGTATCAGTTTAATTGGCAGCAATTTTCTTCCTTAGGGGTACATAAAGTAATAGTGCATCTCGCCAAAAAGTCACATTAGAGTTGATGAAGGACTGATTTCTTTCAGCAAATGTTGATAGTGTTTCTACTCTATGCCAGGCAGCTGTGCTAGGCTCGGTGTGCAGCACGGTGCACAGTGATACGAACACTTAATAATTATTCACGATGCCATGTGCGGTGTACAGTGAAAGTGTCATGCACAGGAGGGAGTGGCAGCAAAGAGAGGGGCACAAGTCAGAAAGAGGGAGTCAGAGAAGCCTTCCCAGAGGAGTAGAACATAGATGTCTAAGGGAAGAAGAGGAGAATGATAGAGATGCAAGTGGCTCCATCTTGATGGCGGATAAAATACGAGGCAGGGAGTGGTTTAAGATGAAGCTTGAGGTATTTAGCCTCATTTGATGTAATGATATCTGATTCAGCTGGACTGGGAATGTCATCCTGTGTACACTGCAAGCAATAAGCATCCACTTAAGGGACTTTGATAGGCCATAGCCAAAATGCATTTTGGAAAGTTGCCTCTGGGAGCCAGGTGTCTGATGCAAGTCTTTAAACTGGAAGCTGGCTCAGGGGCAGTGGCGGTCATACAGAAGGGCAATGTTGAAGGCTAGAACTCTAAGAGTCAGTATCAGGATGCAGAAGAGGAGGTAGGTTTGAAAAAACTTTTAGAGCTAAAATTAGGTTAGGTGATTGGATTTGGGGGTGAGGAAGAGAGACAAGAATCAGGAATGATATCTAGATTCTGGGATTGGACAACTGGCTGGGTGGTAATGTTATCGATTAGAGCAGAGAAAAAAGGAAAAAGAACAGGTTCAGAGAGAAGGATAATGTGTATGATTGTGTACTTGTCGAATGTGAGGGTTCTGTCAGATGAGGAGGTGGCATTTGTGATTAAGTGGAGTGTTCAGGTTTGAAGACAGAATTAGCGGTCAATAACATTGGGAATTAGTTAAAACTGTGAGTTCCTTGAGGTCAGGGACTCTGTTTTTCTGTTTTCCACCCATTTTTAGTGGCTCTCATGAAAACGGGCACATAATCAAAGCCCAATAAACATTTGCCAGTGGGAAAGTATAATCATTATAATAATCTATGTGTGTCTATGAGAATGTATGTGTGATGTGTGTCTGTATACTAACATGTATATGAAGGGGTTATAAGGCCTTTTATATGCTGGGCACTGTTCTAAGATCTTTACGGGTATTATCTCTCATTTACTTCTTACAATAATGAACAAGGTATATACTATTGCTACCTTATTTTAAAGATTAGGAAATTGAGGCACGGAGATGCTAACATTGCCTAAATTTCCGGAACGAGAAAGTGGTGGAACTAGGATTTAAAGCTGGGCAGTCTGGCTTCAAGATTTTTTTCTCTATGCTTTCGATATATTTTTTTAAATAATATTTTTCTTCTTTTAGCAATTGGTGAAGAAAAAAGTTTCAGCACACCGACGGTTAAGTTCCAGTTGCTTAGAAATTTTATATCATCTTTTTATTTGGCAAAAGCACATTCATATAACAAGAATCAGCCTAAACATCACCATCTTTGTGAAACTTGCCCCAGGTCTTTTCTTCCTAAGTTAAGCTTGCCTTCCTCTGGGCTCCCCTAGCATCCTTAGAACGCTCTTATTAAAATATTTACCACTTTGTGTTGAGTCTTTCTTTTTTTTCTGACTTGAGCCCTTCCTGAGGGCAGAGACTTTGTATTATGCTTTTCTACATCCTCAACTAGCTAACCTCTTGCATTGCATATACTTAAGTATACAATGAATGTTTGCTAAGTGAACAAGTGGATGAATGAATGAATAAAAATTATTTTTTATTTTACTAGCATTTGAGAAATAAGCTGTTGCTGTGGACAAAACACTTACTGCTCTCTCCGAGCTTCCGGTGCAGCTGCAAGGACGATCACATAAGGTCCATCCTCCCGCTGTATACAAGGTGTATTAAGATGTGTTGGTCATGGGTCATTCAGTCATAGCTCCCTCTCTATAGCAACAGCAGGGTTTAGTGTCCCAATGCCTCTGCCGCGTACCAGTTCCCAGGGAGAAATCCAGAAATTCAGAGGGGTGCTCTCCCATGACGCTTGTAGAGGAGAATTCCTCAAGCTTCCTCAAAAGCTGGATTACAACATGAACATGGATGCCAGGTTCGGGCTTCCTGCGACCATGCCAATATTGGAAATCCTTTGGCAATTCCTTTAATATTCAACATCTTAATGTCTTCTTTTTGATGTAATGGGATCTGGGAATGCTCAGAATATCCTCTTCAATGCTTGTTTTCTAAAGACCTATTTATATTAGTCCTTGCCATGTCTTTATTTAGGAATAAAATCAACATTTGAAATCATCACAGCATGTGGTTAGTGTTTTCTCTAAGGGGCAGGGTATCCATTTCTCCATCATGTGGCAAAAGTGCAGCAGCTGTAATATCTCATTACAGGGCTTCACTTTAACAACAACAAAAAAATAGTATTGCTCCACTTAACAAAATTATCTTTATCCCCCTACCCGCCCCCAAAAACCTGATCTGTGATTTCAATGCCTCTTGCTGTAATGGCTTTAGATGGTTTGCATGTGATATTAGTTAGCATTGGAATCTGCTTTCAATTCAGTTGCTTCAGATTGTATTTTCACTGTGAGCCATTAGTCACCAAATGTTGACAAGCATTTGTAAGGGTGCCATCTCCCCCTTTGTTTATATGCAAGTGCAGCAACCAAAATGATTTATTTGTGTTTTAATTAAAATTTGTGGGTAGACCAGTGATTTTTAGCAGTGATTTTTCTAATTTGTGAGCTCTAGAAAGAAAAAAATCAATAACTTGATGCCATTTATGTTTTTATAGTTATCTCAGGCATTTATAATGCAGACCTGCCACTCACCTGCAGTCTTACTCTGAGGAGAGTGATCCTCACTACATAAATCTTCCCCAGAGGCCGAAAGGGTCTATATTTCTGAGTCACTTCCCTTCTGTGTCAGCTGTAAGTGAGATGTTACATGCCTTCCATTCTCATGGCTTTCATGGCAAGGCACAGACTAAAATTATTATTGAAAGTAAATTGATGGACTGTATGTTTTATAATACCTGACTTGATCTGTTACCACTGTTTAGAATTTTAATAATTTAAGCTCATTGATTTTGGTTCCTGCATATCGCTCTCCACGCTGAAAATGTACCCCATAGGGTCTTTGGAAAGAACATACCCAAAATGCCGAGCTTCTGTGGGAACTTAATATATTCGACACTGCAGGTGCATAAATCTCCATAAAATTACACCGAGTTAACGTATTTACTGGTTCACACAATTTAGTAACTACTTTGTAAAAGTCTAAATAAAGATAGATAAGACAGGTAGATATGGAGAAATAATGAGTAAATGTTCCTACGTATATTAACAAGATGAGTTCATTGCTTTCGCATGGCTATCAGACTAACTAGAAAAGAATTAATTAATTTTCAGGGTGTTTGGGATGGTTTTAATTGCTGTTCTTCAAAGTCTGGGAAAAATGAACTGTTTTTGCATTTTCTGCCAAACTCAAATTATCCGCTCCCAAATAGTGAGGGTTGGAGGTGTGTGGGGGGGAGTGATGACAGGGAGGGTGGGAAGAGAAATGCTCGATTTCACACACCATTTTGGCTCTGTAAGATAAAAACATAGTAACAAGGAGAAGATCGTTTTAGTTCAGAAAGTCCTTTTAAGAAGGATCCCATCTGAGTTTCTGCAGCTTCTCTGCTTTCAGAATACATATTTTCCAAGTCCCTGTAAACACTCATATTCACGTGCTTGACTTTTCTTCTTTCTCTCATTCCTCTCCCTTTTCTTAGTTTTTGCAGTTCAGCTCTGGGAACATTCAAGTCAAATTTGCATCGCAGCACGTTACAAACATCTGGCCATTCTACCAACAAGACCTCCACCCTTGGTTACCTTTGGAGGACAGAGTTTGCGTCCTTTCCTAGGGTCAGACTTTTTTTGCTTCATGGTGATAATAGTTCATTTCCTGGGAACTATCTAACTCATAGATATAATTTCAGACAACAGAACCCTTTCTTCAGGTGAAATCTTATCTAGCAGTCATTATATAAATCAAATAAGTGTAAACTGCTTCTCTGTTTGAAATAATGGCTTTAAAATAGATGATGAAGAAGAAGGGCTCATTCTGCCTCCCCACTTCTTATCCGACATGGTTCATGGGCATCTCTATAGAACTCCCGGAGTTACTTAGAGCAGATGTGAAAAAAATTACTGAAATGACACTTTTTCAGTATCAGTCACAGTATCGGTCTCTGTTAATGTAAGTGGCAAGAAATAAAAAAAATCAACCAAATAAATCTTAATATTACCTTCCTCCTTCATCAGCAGATCTCTTCTCCTCTCTGGGCTACCTATCCTGCCTTGGATTTCAGATATATGGAATGTCTTTTAATTTCTGGAACATAAATAGATCTCTGCTACCTCTAGTCCTTGGAACATGTTGTTTGCTCTGCTTGGAAAACATTAGACCTCCTACACCTCCCATCATCAATTGGCTTACTCCTACTAACCCTTTAACAGAGTTCTCGTTCTATGTGAAGCCTTCCCTGACCCTCAGACACTAGAACATATCCCTAGGATCTGTTCTCCTATAATACCAGGTCCTTTCACAGTCAGCACACAACACTTGCAGTCTTATTTAGTTTCTGTCTTGTTCAGGAACATAGATATAAAATTGCCAAATAAAATGTAAACAAAACCAAGTTGGGTTTATTCCAGTAAACATTTATACCCATTTATGGTAACAATGAACAAAAACACTTAACAGATTAGAAATAAGAACATCCTTAGTCATATAAAAGTTAAAAAAAAAAAAAGACAACCTAAAGGAGATACACTTACAGGCAAAATATTTAAAGGCTTCTTTCCGGAGGTGGGAATAAAATGCTTGCCATCGACAACTTTCTTCAGCATCATACTGAAGGTCCTAGTCAGTGCAATAAAACAAGAACATAAGAGGATAAAGACAGCAAAGGAAAAAAACTGTCTTTATTCATAGGCAGCCTGATTGTGTACCTAGAAAGTCCAATAGAATCTAAGATAAACATAATTAAAAAATTCACTAAATATACACAATCAATATATAAATATCGGTAGTCTTTTCATATACCAGCAACAACTAATTAGAAAATCATACTTTTAAAAGATATCATTTATAATGTTAATGAATACATATAATGAAAGAAGTGCAACATCACTAGACCATAAACCATTATTTAGAGAAATTAAAGATGTAAATATATATACAAATGTCATTTCTTCCCAGTGTGATCCAGATATGCAATGCAACCTTATTCAGAATCTTAGTAAGTTTTTCCGGAAATTGACAGCTGATTCTAAAATTTATACAAAAGTATAAATGACCAAAATAGCTAAAACAATTTTGAAAAACAAAGTTTGAGGACTTATACTACTACTGTATATAAAAACTTACCATAAATGTTCAAAGTGCACTTGAAAAGAATTTATATTCTGTAATCATTGATTGTAATGTTCCATATATATCCATCAGATTAATTTCTCAATTATGTAATTATTTCTCTTATATCTTTTCTGATTTTATTTTTTGGTCTGCTTATTCTATCATTTACTGAGAATGTGTGTTTAAATCTCCCACTATGGAATCCATTTAACTAAAGATGTGCAAGACTTGAACTCTGAATACTATAAAATGTAATTGAAAGAAATTAAACTACAGCCATGCCACCCTTAACAAGCTCGATTCCGTCTGATCTCGGAAGCTAAGCAGGGTCGGGCCTGGTTAGTACTTGGATGGGAGACCACCTAGGAAGACCAGGTGCTCTAGGCATAAAAAATAAAAATATAAGGAATTGTAAGCTGACAAAGTCCTTGCAATCTGTGAGGTCAACTAAGGATTGCCTCACCTAAAAAAAATAAAAAATAAAAAAAAAAAAGGAATTAACAAATACATAAATAAATGGAAGGAAACCTCATGTTTATGGATTGGAAACAATATTGTTAAAATGACAATACTCTCTCAAATTATCTGCAGGTTGCACACAATTTCTATCTACATTTCAGATGCCCCTCACCCCCAAATCAATACACTGATCCTAAAATTCACATAGAAATGGTAGGATCCAAGCAGCAAAAACAGTCCCGAAAAAGAATGAAGTTGGAGGAATACTCACACTTTATGATTTAAAAACTTACTATAGAAATATAGTAATTAAAACAGTGTGGTATTGGCAAAAAGATAGGTGTACAAATAAATGGAATAGAATTGGAAGTCCAGAAATAAACTCTTACATTTATGGTCTATTAATTTTTAACAAGGTTGTCAAGACAATTCAATGAGGGAAAGAATACAAATATTCAACAAATAGAAAAAATTCAACAAACGTTGTTTTGACAACTGTATATCCACAGCAAAAGAATGAAGTTGGACTCTGAGCTCTCATTATATTAAAAAATTAACTCGAAATGCTTTATAGACCTAAATGTAGGAGCTGAAACTAAAACACTCTTAGAAAATAAAAACAGAAGTAAATCTTTCTGGCCTTGGATTAGGCAATGGTTTTATTTCTATGACAATAAAAGTATAAGGAAAAAATAGCTAGATCAAAGTTAAATGGTTTTTAAACAGATTCATCAAATTAAAAAAGTTATGTGCTTCAAAGTATACCCTCACAAAAGTGAAATTGAAAACCACATATCTGATAGGGGACTTATACCCAGAATATATAAAGAATGTTTTCAATCCAATAATAAAAAGACATGCAACCCACTTTTTAAATGGGCAAAATATTTAAATAGACATTTCTTCAAAAATATGCAAACAGCCAACAAGCACATAAAAAAGTGCTGAACATCATGAGTCATTAGGGAAATGTAAATAAAAACATGAAGTATTACTTCACACCTATTAAGATGGCTGTGAAATACACACACACACGCACACGCACACACACACGCACACACACACAGAGTGAGTGAGAGAGAGAGAGAGAATGGGAGAGAGAGAGAATAGCAAGAATTGTCAAGGAGGTGGAGAAATTGGGAGCCCCACATGTTGCTAGAAGGAATGTAAAATGGTACATTCACTATGAGAAACAGTGTGATGATTCCTTAAAAAGCTGAACATCATAGGTATATGCCCAAAGGAATGAAAGCAAGGACTCTAACAGATAGCGGTATGGCAATATTTACTGCAGCATTATTCACTATTGTGGATACAAAAGGTAGAAACAACTCAAGTGTCCATCAACCAATGAATGAATAAACAAAATGTGGTATACACATAAAATGAAATATAATTCAGCCATTAAAAGAAATGAAGTTCTGATACATGTTACAATGTGGATGAACCTTAAAAACATAATGGTAAGTGATATAAGCCAGACCCAGAAGGACAAATATTGTATGATTCCACTGATATAAAATATCTAGACTAGGCAAATTCATAGGAACTAAAAGTAGATCAGAGGTTACCGAGGGCTGGAGAGTACAGGGATAGGGAGGGAATGTGGAGTTACTGCTTAATGGTTAGAGTTTCGGTATGCAGCGATAAAAGTCTTGGAAATAGAGAATGGTGATGGTTGAACAACATTGTAAATGTAATAAATGCCACTAAATTGCACACTTAAAAATGGATTTAAATGGCATATTTTATGTTTTAATTATTTTTTTCACAATTAAAAAAAAAGAATAATCAAGAGCAACAAAAACTGCTGAATTGTACACTTAAAGTGGATGAATTGTATGATACGTGAATTATATCTCAATAAAGTTGTTTAGAAAATGATCCAGAAATTCTACTCTTAGGTATATATCCAAGAATGGATTGAAAGCATATGTCCACACAGAAATTTATATAGAAATAGTCCTAGGAATATTATTCATAAAACCCAAAATTGGAAACATCTTAAATGTTTATCAACTGATGAATGAATAAAATGTGGTATATCCTTAAAATGGAATATTATTTGACCATAAAAAGAAATGAAGTACTGACACATGCAGCACCCTGGATGAACATTGAAAACATATGTTCTTGAAAGAAGGTACACACAAAAGACCACATGTTGTATAATTCTTTTTATATGAAGATATAGCCAGAATTGTCAAATCTATAGAGACAGAAGGTACATTTTAATGGTTGCCAGGAGGTTGGCAGAGAGAGGAAAGGGAAGTGTATGCTAATGTGTGTTTCTTTTGGAGGGGATAAAAATGTTCTAAAATTAGACAGTGGTGATGGTGGCACAATTCTGTGAAGATACTAAAAACCACTGAACTGTACAGTTTAAAGTGTGAATTTCATGATATGTGATACTATATTTTTAAAAATATAAAATAGTTTATATTTTTGGAATATGATATTATATTCCAAAAAATCTTTTCTATAAAAAAAATCTCCCACTATGATTATGCATTTGTTTTTATCCTTTTTTGATCAAGTTTTGCTTTGTATATTTTGAAAGTATGTTATTAGGAACAAAAAAATTGAATTTTTAGTCTTCCTGGCAAAATGACCCTTTTATTATTATGAAATGTCATTATTCATCTCCAGTATACCTCTTGCCTTAGTATTTATTTTCTATTATCTACGCCCTCCTTATTTTTATTAGATTTGCATTGCATTTCCTTTTCCACACTTTCATTTTCAAACCTTCTATATGCTTGTATTTACATTGTGCTTCTTATAAGCAGCATACTTTCTTTTACCTAGTCTATGTCTTTTCATTGGAATTTTCTTTGAGTAACCTAGTCTTTGTATTTTAATTAGAAATTTTAGTTCATTGAAATGTAATGTAATTACTAATTTATTTGGGTTGAAATCTACTATTGTGCTATTTGTTTTTATTTATTCTACCTTTTCTATATTGCTTTTTTTTTTCTCTTCTTTTCTTCTTCTGGGTTAAGATTTTGTTATTGTTTCATTTTCTTCTCTATTATCTTGTTTTTATACATTCTTTTATTATTCCTTTAATATGCATACTTAACTTTTAAAATTTAATATAACTATTTATATGATAGAATATGTATCATTACATAAACTATAACATAATCTAATACAAAAAATGCAGGAATCTTAGAACATCTTGACTTCATTTAATACCCTCACAATTTCTGTGCTTTGTCATTATGAATTTTAATTCTCTCTCTATGTGTTTTATACCTCACAGGACAGTATTATTATTTATCCAGTCAACATTAATTTAAGTTTTTCTAAAATGTACCATTCCTGCTGCTCTTCTTTCCTTCCTGCATCTCCATGCTTCTGTGTGGGATCATTTTCCTTCTGTCTGAAGAACATTATTAGCATTTTCTTTCATACGCATCTGCTGTCAAAAAGTGTCTTTATTTTGCCTTTGTTTCTTGAAATATATTTATACTCTAGGTTGCCAATATAGTTTCTATTCTACTATATTTTATTTTTGAAAGCTACATGTGACTTATTGCACTAATTTCATAAACCATTCCAGTGAAGTGGCTTGAAGTCCACCATGAACCATTGTAAACACACAGATTGAAAAACACTACTATAGATTGTGCCCCATGATCATTCAGCTATTCTAAGCCACTTTGAGAAGTAAAGTGAAAAATCCTCCTATAGTGAGAATCTCCAACAAGCTTGCCAAAACAGTAACCACTCCTACAGGGAAGGTCTTTGGATAGTCATTCAGTCCTCAGCTTCCCAGACGTTATGGTCTGGGTCTGAGTCACCTGTGAAAAGTTACAAGGAAATTTCTGTCCAATAAAGGAACAAGAAATCAGAGTGGTCATGCTGCCACTCTAAGCACAGGATTAAAATAATACCTAACTGGGAAACAATGTAAACTCACTGACTCACCTTAGCTCTCAGAACTTGAGTAGAACCAGCTAGAGGCAAGCTGAGGCAACTATAATTATCTAGGATTTGTTCACATTTTAAGTATTTGTCGAGTATCTATTCTGTGCCAGGCATTTGAAATAAAAAGGTATTCATCTCAATAACTGACGAGACTCCCATCGAAGCACTCGGAATGACCCTAATGGGACTTCCTCTTCCTTAAGCACTCTGGGGCGAACACTATTAACTTTGCCTCCATGCTTCTTCTACTCTTCCATTGTTCACCAATAACCCAAGGCACCTTCTGCATGACCCCATATGTTTAGTTACTCTAATACTCTCAGTCAGGTCATAGTCAAGGCTTGAAATATTGGGAGCCACTTTTACTTTCATTCAATTAATATTAATTCTGTGTCTATTAATTGTCAGGTACTGTTTTTTTTTGTTGTTGTTCTGGAGATACAGGTCCTACCATTGTTGAACCCTGTTCAGTAAGGACAACAAATAACAAATAAATAAAGAAATCTCTAATCTTATGTCAGATAGTGGTAAGGCTATGAATAAGGGTAACAGGAAAGAGAAACTGAGTATGATGGTGATATCTTAGAGGATGTGGTCAGCAAAGTTCTCTTTGAGGAGATGACGTCTGAGCAAAATCTCAATGAACTGAGAAAATGAGTCATGAAAAAACTTGATGACAAGCACTTCCAGACAAGGGAATAGCTAATACAAAAATCTCACCATTGAAGCATGGCTGGCTCATTCAGAGAAGAACAGAGGCCAGTGTTTCTAAAGTACAGTAAGCAGGAGGGGACTATTAGGAAATTAGGTCAGACAGGTGGTCAAAATTCTGAGCATAGTTCCAGGTGTCAATTCCATGTCTTTAAAGTAATTTCAGAAAATTGATTATTAATTTAATGATTGTGAATATTTATCTTTCATTTTATATAACTAACATATAGTTTTATTTCTTTAGGGTTTCCTAATCATTAGTTTCGTAATCATTAGTCTGAACATAAGCAAATTTAATTCAGACTATAGCCCTAGGAATAGCCTGGGTGTTGGGGTCAAATTGGCTTAACTTTTAGACCCATCTATAAAATGAAGATATGTAGCTCCATCCCACCTGGATGCCGTGAGGATCAAATGGCATAACATATATATAAAACAGAAGCATTCAGCACAGAGCCTAGTATTCAGATGGCACTCAAATTTTAGTTTTGTGTCATTAGAGCTCAAGGTAGGGGAGGGGTGGGATGTGAGGCTCCCCAGGGAGACCAGGATTCTGGCTATCATGCTAAATTGATTAAATTTTATCCTGATGAGGAGGCCCCTTTAAAGTGTTTTGAGAAGGGGAGTGAGAATGAGATTACACAGGAGAGAATGGATTTGGGAGGGTAGTGGCACTAGTGGCTGAGGTTATGGGAAGGGCAGGAGAGAGCAGTACCAGTAAGAAAGCCACTGTAGGATTCTAGGTGAGAAATGGTGAGAGTCTGACCTCACTCACTGGTAGAAGAGTGAGGGTAAAGTTGGAGGGAAATGAATTGAAGAGATGCTCGTAGTTCCCAAAACTGTTCATATATTGGGGCCAGTGAGAGAGCTTTCTCCTCTCTCTGGATGGCTCTTCTCCTTTTGCATCTGCTATCTCCTCATCCTGAGAATCTTCAGCTCAGGGAAGCTCTCTTTTGCCCTCCAGCTGGCTTTAGATACTGTTCCCTACACTACCTTCATAGCTCTCTAACTCTCCCAGAAAGATGCTTTTCTTGTGTCTCTTCCCATCTCATTTCCTGGAAGGACAACAAGGACTCCAGCCTCCCTGTCTTTGTACCCTCAGGGATGCTCAGTCAATGTTGTTACTTACATTCACCCTGGCACTGTGATTTCCAAAAGGAAGTTGGTTAAGCCCCGAGAACACTTCTGTTTTCACTAAGAGCCTTTCATCTCTTGTAATTATAAGGTCCCAGAGTTTCAGCCCAACCTACATTTTTTTAATTTTAGAACAGCGTGTGTCCCATAACATGAGTATATCCCACTGCCCAGACTTCTTGTTCTAAGATTAAGGTTTCTAAGGGGAAACTGGCTTTGGTGCCCAGTAACCAGGTTATTGTTGTTTGGGCTCCATCCTTGAAAATTTGTAATTTTCTGATTCTGATATTTACATGTGTCCTATCATAAGATGCACAGATAACAGAGGCAGACCTAGATTAAGAATGGCCCGAGGACTATCTTAATAATTAAATCAGCTCCTTGGTTGCGCACTGGGCCCATTTACTCTGGGAGCCTATTGTGCATAAATATACTTTAATAAATTACATCTCCGTCAGGCCAGGACGCCCTAAACAGGAGTGCCTTTCAGGTTGCTCCAAGAAGACAATTACTTACAGCAAAACCAGTGAGTGGGGAGGAGACAGTATATCAAACCTGCAACAAAGAAAAATGTGAAGGCCAGCAAAGAGGGGCCTTGTCAGCAGAGCTGCCGCGGCTGTTCCCTTTCATTAACGATTCACGGCTTTCTGCTTCAAGCTCTGGTATTTGGAGAGCAAGATGGACTGGGGGGGATGGCAGAAAGTGGATGCTCATGTGGGAATGTTAGTAGGCAGAGCACATACAGGCTTAGGAATTAGAAATATCAATATTTGTACCATTACTACTGATAATACTGTTAAAATAAAGGAAACTTCATTAAAAATAGAATTAGGAAGCCCTGAAGGGGACACTCTCATGCTCTGCCACCCAGACCCCAAACAGAAGGAAGGAAGAATTTCTTTTTTGCCCAGCTAAACACCTCAGTCTTCACTTGAATGTCTTTAGCTGGTTGACTTCAGGTTTAGGCTCCTGCTTAGAGCCCGGCTACTGAGAAAGCCATTACCACCCTGTACTCTTCCAAACGGACACCCCAACTTCCTCTTTTTCCCTTTTAAAAGCAAGACTCTCTCTATTCTTTGGACTTGCCTATGGTTCGCCATAATTTGCTTGTTCTGAATTGCAATTCCTCTGCTATTCCCCAATAAACACATTTTGCTGGTAAAATAATGGCCTCTTTTATTTTTTTCAAAAACGAATACTAATATCAACGAAAACAGTAATGATAGCAAATGCTTATGTAGCGCTTACTGTTTGTCAGGCACTGTTCTAAGATTAACTCATTTAATTCTCACAGCAACCCTATAAGGTATAAGTATCCTCATTTTATGGAGGAGGAAACTGAGACATAGAGAGATTATATAATATGCCCAAGGTGATATACGCAGTAAGTAGTAGAGGTGGCAACCATACCCAGGCAACTTGGCTCCGAAGTCAATTTTCGTAACTACTCTGCTTATTAGCTATTCCCCTTGGACAATTCATTTAAGGTCCTTGAGTTAGAGTTATCCACGGTAAAAAATGGGATAATGATCTTCCCATGGCAGAGTTATTTTGAGGGGTCAAATAGTATGCACTCAGTAAATAATAGAAAAGAATTAGAAAACCGCACAGTGAAAAGAATCCTGAAATAAAATATCTCATAATGGCTTTTGATTTTAGGCAACAGAAACTGACTGACTCATCTAGGCAAAAATGGAATTTATTGAAAGGATAAAGGGTATCTTAAGTTGAGGCCCTAGAAAACGGTCTCTGCAGGACCTTCACTGGAAAAGACTCTTGGCAAAAAAAAAACTCATGAGGGAGTGAGGGAGATGTTGAACTTGATCCCAGAGGGATGACTTTTCAGAATTGTCCCAGTTCAAGGGAGAACACACCAGGAAGCATGTGTAACCTTGGCTGAGAGAGTACTCATGAGCAAAGGGCAACTCTTTGGAACTTATCTGTGGCCATCAGTAGGCAACACTGTCAACAGCTGAGAGAAGGAGTGCCTCAGTCCCAAGTGGGTATCTGGGCAGTGCACCAAAGCATCCACTATAGGAGCCAATGCACAGAATTGAAATAAAACTAAACAGCCAGGCTTGAGAAGGAAGTGGCTCGGCTGCACTTGGGGACGCGAGATAGCAGGAACAAATGGAGAGTGTTTCTGGAGCCATAATGTCACTTTGCTGGGTTCTTTCACTTCATGTTCAAATTCCAGGCATAGAGCACCTGGATGGGTTTATTAGGTTGCATGCCCACCTGTTGGCCAGGATGGGTGGTACCTTTGCTTAAATATTCTCCTAAGACTGGATTTGGAGTAAAATTGTAGTATGATTAACAGAAGAAGAGGAAACAGATGCTAGGTGGACAAAACAACAGATATCTATTTTATTTCAAAATCAAGAGACTTGGGGAAAATTCCTGGATAGACTTAGGGTATAATAGTTTACAAAAAAGGCCCATTATTTGCATCCTTGTATTCTGCTCTTTTGAAATGTGACTTTAAAGCTCCTTCCTTCAAGAGACGGAGACTATTCCCCCATCCCTTGAGTCTGTGCTGGCTTTGTCACTTGCTTTGACCAATAATAGGATACAGCAGAAGTGATATACTAGTTCTAAACCTAGACCTAAGAGGTCTTGAGTACTTCCACTCTCTCTTGGATTCCTGCCCAGCTGCCATGTGCATAGGCTTAGACTAGTCTGCTGGAGGATGACAGACTATGTGAAGCAGGAAGGAGCCATCTTAACTAAGGCCATTCTAGGCCAGCCAACCCCTAGCTGACTCTGCATCTAACTACACATGCATAAGTGAGCCCAACCCCAAATCCCGATCCACAGAACGATGAGCTAAATATGTGGTCATTGTCACTAAGTTTTGGGGTGGTTGGTTACTTAGCAAATGCTGATACATGCTACTAATATACTGTGTGACATTAAATAAGGAACATTCTCTCTCTGGGGTTTTTTACCTGTGGAATGAAGGGATTGAACACATGAGGGTCCTTCCTGATCAGATAGTTCATGAATCTAAGGAGAGCCAGAAGTGGACCTAGACTACCAGAAAGCAGAACTTGAAGGTGTCGTAGACCCAGACTGCCACCTATCTAGTGTAGAGGGACCATTGAGCTGAGGTCTCTTCAGGGTCTTTGATCAGGTGTGAAATATTATCAGGTGAGAATGGGAAAGTGACAGTGGTGCTGATGCAGCTAATTTTGGTGATCAATGAGTCATAGGCTAAAGACCATGTAACACAGCCCAAAGAAGGCAAGAGCACACAATTAGTCTCCTTGTCTCTATGCCTTTAGTAACTTCCTGCACCATTCCATTCTGGCAGTTACTAGGGATGAGTATTATGCATGCTTTCTTCCAGCCCAGGCATTGATACTTAAATTGGTACCTCTTCTCCTGTACACTTGCTTTTCCTTAACTGAAGGCAAGAGTGCAGAGTTAGGGAGACAGTTATCTCAGATTCTTTGCCACATAAAAATCCAAACTAGCAGTTTACTTCTCTAAAGAGGCCCATGGCCCAGAATAAGCTGATCTATATGTGTGCATGTGGTTTTTTAGTTAGTTAGTTAGTTGGATTTTTCAGTTTTGCAAGTCTCAGTAATGATCTTCTAGTTCTTGCAGCATTTATTGAAAGCATGTTCTGTACCATGCATTATAACAGCTGCTTTCATGAAGATTATTTTATAATTATTTCCATTTTCCAAATGAGGAAAAGGAGGCTTAGAGAATGTATACAACTTTCTCAAGGCCATACAGCTAGTAGGTGGCAGAGTCAGAACCAGCACCAAGGTTTTTAAAGTCTAATTTAAGTGTTCTTTGTCCTATTATGGGCAACCAAGCTAGCCAGGAGCCTCTGCCTGGGCAGTGTGACCACTCTTACAGAAAGATGTGGTTTTGAGTCCACCAAGTAGAAGAAACAGATATCTAAAATGAAAGACAGCTTATCTTCAACCAAAATTTGAGAATGGCATTATTACAGAACAATAAAGATATAACCTGTGTTTAATAATGTATATAGTTGATTTCATGTGGAAAACAATGTTTTGTATTTTATCATGTTCCCACAGGTTATATATTCTGTCTTATTTGTGTGATGCAACCTAGAAGAGACATAGATTTCCTGAAACCTGCTCCTAAATTCAGGACTAGTGTTTAGCCAGCATGTACCAGAATAGCTATATTGGTCGTCAAACACTGAAATAATTCCATAGTTGGCAGAACGCTCTTGCCCTGAGCTTTCAGAATACCTCCCCACACATATGTCCCTGATTCAGTTATCCTGTACTCTCACTTGGGACTCCTTATCCTACCTTCCCATGATCTAGCAACTAAAGGGTTAACACCTGCCCCAGTGCCTAGCTCCAGCACTGCTGTGGATCACTTACTGTTGGGCCTTAACCTCAAGTACTAATATTTCCTTAGCATTTTCTCTGCTCAGTAAACTTAGCACTTTAGGAAGATCTCTGATAGGGTTAGACTTGAGGATGGTCTGGAGGTGGCAAAGATTGGTTGAATAACTCTGTGTTTTAGAATTTTCTCTATCCTTTACCATGACCCTCAAAATCTATCTGTCTCATGTCATATCCATTTAGGTCTCATGCTCTTTTTTCCTGTGGGAAAAGGACCCATCCTCTGCAGAACCCTAGTATTCTGAAATTTCCTCTGAATGAAAAAGTTCTGTGGTCATGTGGGTTAGTGAATGCTATATGCTCTACCTTCTTTTTGGAGCATATTTACAAAATAAGGGCTCTGAAAAGACCTGCAGTAAGAAATCTGCTTTGTTTAATTTAGCTTGTCCTAATCATGGAATGCCATTTCCTTCCCCTTATGCCTATTAAATGTCTGCTTTCCAACATGAGAAATCAGGGATGTATAAAAGCCTTATTGAGAGAGAATGAGAGGATGGGGATGAAAGGGAATATGGAAAACGCTGCTGACTGTGTACTTGTTGAACCAGATAGGGACTGGAGGAGAGGCAGGGAGGTGGGAGTAGGAAAGAAAAGTCTACAATGGGGCACATCGCTTCATCTTCCGCACTATGGTCACCACCTGACTCTGAATCCTGGGCAAGGGCAGAGAAGAAGGCCATCCAGCAGCTGGAACTTTCCCTAGGATATCTGGAAGACCTCCAGGCAGATTCCAATCTGCTGATTGGGAGCTGGGTTCTTGTTCTAGCTCGGTAATTTTCCAGCTGTGCAAATTTGAACATGTTATTTAAATTCTCTGGGCTTCTCTTTCTTTAGTTCTAAAAATTATATTAGACAAATACATGTAAATGATCTCAGATTTGAACGTGCATCAGAGTCACCTGGAGGAATGTTAAAACACAGGTGCTGGGCCCCACCCCCAGCGTTTGATTCAGTAGGTCTGGAATAGGCTGATGAACTCACACTTTTGAATAGTTTCCAGGTCAGACTGCTCCTGCTGGTGGGGACCACACTTTGAGTGGATATAAGTTAAAGTACTTTGTAATTTGTAAAGTATACATCTTAATTAATTTAAATTAATTCATCCATTCTGTGTTAAAATA
Source organism: Pteropus medius (assembly GCF_902729225.1). Lineage (NCBI taxonomy): Eukaryota > Metazoa > Chordata > Mammalia > Chiroptera > Pteropodidae > Pteropus > Pteropus medius. The sequence goes on along the minus strand of NW_024340701.1, from coordinate 13,802,345 downwards.
ATGATGTGTTCATGGGATAAGGTTTATCTCTTACCACTTCTGTGCTTTTGGAAGGAAATGCTTTTGTATTTACACCAGAAGACTGATTCCCACGGGAGAAGTTTCAGGAAAGCATCTGGGGACTCGGCAACCTCTGTGGCACAGCATGGGCAGGCATCTGCTCTGGCTACAGATATCGGTACCCCCGAACACTCCCCTGAGAGGGCAGAGGTCATCTGTCATCTCTAGAGAACAGACACTGACTGACACATCCCCTTGGTGACTGTATTCGGTGGAACTCTTGTCTCTCAAGATATCCTGTGGAAAAACTTTTCTGTGATCATGTTCCCTTGAGTGTGTTCTATTTCTTCTTTGAGCTTCACAATACTTATTAATGCATAAAGACTCTTAGAAGTCCCTCAGGGAAGAAAGCTATTCAACTTCCCTTTGGTGATATAGTAGGTAGAAGCACAGGGTCTAGACCTGTACAGTCCAATACAGTTGCCACCAACTACATACGGATATTTAAACTTAAATAATTAAATTACATAAAACTAAAATTTCAGTTCCATAGTCCCACGAGCCACATTTCAAGTATTAAATGACCATATGTGACTAGTGTCTACCATTTGGCCAGAGAAGATACAGCTTATTTCCTGCTGTGCAGAAAGTTTGACTGGACCCAGATGCAAGGCTTCAAAACCCAGCTCTATCACTTACCAGCTGTGTGAATTCACACAAGTTCCTTAAACATTTGATGCTTTAGTTTTATCATCTATAAAATGGGTCTAATAAATGGTTCATACTTCACGGGGTTGTTGTGAGAATTAAGTTAATATGTGTAAAACACCTAGAACTGTGTCCGGCACATAGCAAGCTCTCAATAAATGGCCTATTATTTAACTTATTATTCTTAAACTGATTTTTACATGGAACCCTTTATCTATAAAATATTATTTACTTCATGGAGCTGAGCTCCTCTTAGCATACCTCTTTTGCTTTATTATGCTAAAATAGCCTATACTTTCTTAATCTTTACTTGAATGTCTACTTTCTCTTATCTTAACCAAAATATGAGCCAGGCATGGAGAAAGGGGTGAGCATTTGCTAGGCCACATACCCTGCTCCTTTAAGCTATCAGAAGCTTGGCATATTGGAAGGGTTCCATGTGGCCAGAGCATGGAGCACCAAGGACAAAGGGAAAGGGATGAGCTTGGAGGGGGAAGATCATCAAGGACCTTCCAAATCATGCTAGGAAACTTCAACACATGAGACAGATGTCACTGAAGTGCGTTATCTGCATAAGGGTGTAATTAGACCTGCATTTTAGAGGGAGCACCCTTGGGCTATGCTGTGGAGAATAGATATAGAGGTACAGGGAAATCTGCAAAATAAGGACTCAAGACGACTCATCAGGAGGCTGCGTGAGAATGATGGTGGGTGGCAGTGGAATCAGAAAGAAATTGACAGATTCAAGAGCTACAAAAGAGCTAAAACAGACAGGACTCGGGCTGATTGGTTGTTGATGATGAAGAAATGGAAGAATAAATATGACTCAGATTTCCATCTTGTACAACTGGTAGATGGTGGTGACATTTACAAAAGCAAGGAATATATAAGGATTGAGCATATGAGCCAGGAGAGGATAATGAGCTCAGTTTTAAGACTGAGGGTCAGTAGGACATTCAAATGAATGTGTCCAAGAGGCAATTGGATATATGAGGCTGGATGCTCCAAGGGATTGGTTTACATACTTTGTCATAGACAGGGGTAAGGGGTGGGGGTGGGGAGAAGTCAGAAGCGTTACCGATGTTCTCAACTAGAGGAGATATTGCTCCCCCATGGGACACTTGACAATGTCTGGAGACATTTTTTGTTGTGGGTAGGGTCTGGTGACTCCAGTGAGTAGAGGCCAGAGATGCTACTAAACCTACAATGCACAGGACAGTTCTCCACAGTAAACAATTATTCCCCAAATCTCGATTGTGCTGAGGTAAAGAAACGCTGGCTTAGGAGATGCAGGAGCGCCAGGAGGTAACTGTGTTACAGGCAGCAGAGTTGTTGCCAAGAGCATGAGCTGGAGTCTGATAGTCAAAGTTTGAATCTTGGCCAGTACTACTCACTTGCCACATAATCACTGGAGTGTTACTTAAAGTTCTGGAGCCTCAGTTTCCTCATTTATAGAATAAGGCTGATAATCTCTCACAAGTATAGTAACACAATGCCTGGCTCACAGTAAGCACTTCATTCATAGTAACTATCCTACTTGGGAGCAGAACCAGAATCCATTTATTCAATAAAGAATTGTTGAGTGTCCGCTCTGTGCTGGACATTGTGCCAAGCACAAAGATATGAAGGATATGAAGGCAAATAAAGTGCAGCCCTTGCCTTCATGGTTTCCATGCCAAACACCACGCACACACGCACACACACCATCCCAACATTTATACAGAAAAAACAATAGCCCCTTCTCAGATCCTTCTCATAGATCCAATTGTTAAACAGGATTGCCCAAAAGCAGCCTCATGTCTCTCTGCCCCCTGAGTGTTTTGCTTCAGGAAAGAGAGGACAGTGTTGGTATTTTGACCACAGGCAGCCTAGAGAAAGAAGGAGGATTTTTCTTCCTATGCTCTCACCTCTGTCCCAACCTCAGAGTTTCCATGGCATGACAAATTGGTACCCATCTTCTCTCCTACAACCCCTGCTGGCTTGGGGGAGCTTGCTCAATTTCGAGACTTCATCTGTGAAACTTAAAGTGGAAAGAAGCTTCGAGCTTCTCCTTCACACTTCTCCCTCCTGTCATGTGAATAATTGAGGGCCTCCTTAAGACAGGCCCCACAGTCATGGGGCCCAAAAGCTTTAGAAGGAACAGATCTCAATGCCCCATTGAAACTTTTAGTGGGAGCAGGAGAAGAGTGTATAGAAACTAACATTCATTGAGCATCTACTAGCTGGGTGACCCTGGAAAAATTACTTCACTTCTTGGCTTCTTAGTGGTCTTATCTAAAATAAATGGTAATATCTGGCTTATAAGGTTGTCCTAAGATTAAATGACATAGGACATAATGTCTGAAATGTAGCATGTGCTCATTTGTTAATTCAACAAGTATTTATTGAGTTTCTTCTCAGTATCTGTTCTAGGCAATGAGGATTAACAGTGAATAAAATAGATTGAAATTTTTCCCCTCACAGAGTTTATCTTTTATTGACTAAAGTTATGGCTGTTTAATATTGTACCATAGGCACCCTACTACACTTTACTTATCTAGCTCTACATAAATATGTGTATATGTATGGACATATTTATATTCATATCCGTTAATTATTAGTGTTCCCATTCATAGGGATAAAAAAAATTGAGATTTAGAGGAATGAAGTAAATTGTTCAGGTTCACAGAATCAGAAAGTGAGGGAGCTAGGTCTGCCTGCCTCTAAAAAACTTGTTCTGTCAACTATGCTATAGTCAGAAATATAATTGGACCCAACGAAACTTCAGAAAATGGTAGCAATAATTCAGAAATGAAATACAACTTTTCTTTTTCATTTCAGCGGCTCTTGTTGCACAAACCCTTTTTAAAAGAAATAATAGAGACGTTTATTCCGAGTGCTTCAACGAGCGCTGGGGAATCTACCGTATGAGCCATAATTAATGGAGATGCCAACTACCAACAAACCAGAAAAACTCCAGCATCGTAAATCTGTCCCTTGGCTTCTCACGAGAACTGATGGATGAGGAATTCAGCTAAAATATTTAACAATCAATAATTCAAACACCTATCCAACCATATGCAAGTTGACATGTTTATAAATACAAAGGCAACACTTTCTTGCATTTTACAAGAAACTTTCTTAGGGTTGAATGGTGGGGTTAGAAATGCCCCACATTCAATGGAAAATAATCTGGGGGAGGAGTTGGAAATATCCTTCCAGTCTTGGCTCAACTCAACTCTACAAAACTTCTAGCTATGATCACATACCATTGTTCATGCCCTCGTGTTGTTGGTGAGCAAATTAACCACAAATAATGTATTGGAAGTCCTAGTTGTGCAGCTGGAGTTAGATGCTAGAGCTTGATCTGCTTTCCATCCTCAGCTCCAAGGATGAAATCTAACGCACAGCTGACAGAACAATGAATTATTCACTTGGAGCTTCCACGATCTCTCTGTCATTAGAATGGGTCATCTCTCAGGCTGTAATTCAATCTCCTTCCTCCTTCCCCACTTTGTAACAGCTAGAAATGAGGCCCAACTCTGGGGAGACATTCGAGTCTGGTGGCCAGGGCTCTGAGCCGTGTGTATCTGGATGCTGGATAGGAATAATTGCTGTTTGAATTTAACTGTTTTGAATAAATAACATCTAAGTCAGCATTGACAGCAATGATTTATCTGCACTTCACAATTATTGAATTTAGATGCTCCATTCACTTGCTGATTTATTAAACTGCTCTCCCCTCTGAGGGAGAATCAAAGCACCTCCTTTAGCCCTAATGGATAGACACTTTAGAGGCACTTAAGGAAGCCATTGTGATAAGACTTACTACCTAAAACAGAACTCTGACTCATGTTGTCTTTGCACGGAAATAACCCCCTTTGTTTGACTGTGTTTCCTTCACAGTCAATAACTCACCCTTTCAAAGAAGGGTGGGGCTATTGGCAAATACATCTGATGCTATAGGGACTGAAGTGTCAGGCCTGAGCAATGAGCTGCCTGGCACCTTTGCCTCCCCTCGCCCACACCTCCCAGCTGTGTCTCCTCCCAGCTGCATAGCAGGAGGTTTCCCAGGCTGAAGGGAAACCCACAGCTCTGGCCACTCTCTGTCTATACTCCCTGTTCACATGTTCTACCTCCCGTTGGCTGCCCCTGGAAACAATCTCGACTAGGATCTTGACCATTATCCCCCTGGTAAAACAATGCAGATGCTGAAACCCACCAGTGGGGAGATGAGAGAGGGCCATGAAATGAATCCGGGCATGGTATGCCCACCACTGTCATGGTTGGGAAGGGCTGTGGCAATCCATACCAGCAATTGATAATTCCAAGTGGCAGATGGCCTGTTAATGAAATGAATCCCAGGCAGCTGCATATCTAGAGTGGAATTGGGGCTCTACTCTGGGAAAACAAAACTAGCTGGTAGGAAAAGAAAAGACAGAGCAATGAAAGCCAAGTTCTCTGTGCAGAGGCACCAGCTATAGGTCTGTCAGATTTAGGTTTTAAGAGCTGTAGAGAAATGGATGAGGATAGCTCAGTTATGTTTGGAAGAAGCAAAAGGAAAAATATAGCTGGCTTAAGCTGATGATTCACAAATGTCAGAAAGTATAATATGTAGAATTTCTGGAAAGTTGTATAAAAGACACAGTAATAGTGACTAATGTATATACAGTTTGTAGTAATTTCAAAGCATATTCACAATCATTTTCATTGAGTGGGGCTGTACTAATCAGAAGAGGAATCTGGAGAAGTCTGTTATGGGAGGAGAAAAAGACAAAATTTAGTTATTAGAAATTAAGTGAGTTATTAACACACTTAGGAGAAAGTGGACTGGTCAGTAAGACCTCATGGATATCACCGGGGTTCTGAGGATCTGTGGCTGCTCTGACTGGCAGGAAGAAGTCGGTATGGATCATAAATCTTACAGCCAGCCTGCATATCCAAGTTATTTTTTTTTTTATCCATAGTGCTACTGCTTAGAAAGAGCCTCAGGCAGAAATTCCTCTTCACTTGTGCACCTTGGCTTGGAGCAAAGCTGTATTGACTGCCTTATTCTTGCTCAGGAAAAAGAGCAGCTGTATTGACTGCCCTATTCTTGCTCAGGAAACTTGGGCCTGCTTGGAACAGAATGACTAAAATAAAACAAGGAGCTAAACTTTTCATTCAAGGCTCATAATCACTCCAGAAAGTAAATATTTCTTTAAAACAAGCAAACAGAAGCTAAGAGGGGGTGAGTCCCCTTCTCAAAGTCACACATTCATATTGTTTCCTACAGAGCAGAGATTTTAGTCTGTGTGTTTCAATCTCCTCCCCCCATCTCAACTGCTCCCCTCCGTCCCAAATTTTTCCCTGTGTTCTATCAGGAGCTGAAGTAAGAGTAGGCTAAGGAAGTGGGATCTGGGTGGGCTCCTGCTTCTAAATTTCTAAATTAATGAGAACATTCTCCTCTCTTTCTCACATGCTGGTTCCAAGTACAATCCTAGAGAAAAGACCTGTGTTACTAAAAGGCATTGAAGATTACTATAATAGATAAGCTAATTTTTCTTTCATTGATGATGGGATAGGAAGATAAAATGAAAAATGTGAGTGTTAGCTAAAGACCTGGTTCTTATATGTTAGCCAGTTTTTTTCTCACATAAATAATGTCTTTCACTAACCCAATATTAACATAAACTGAAACATCAGGCTCAAACTGACTACTGAATCTTGTACCTGGTAAGCTTTCAGAAATATTGATTAAATTTCATTGAAAGTCTCAAATGTAATGGCAACTGTAGTTCATGGGTGAGGCCCCCGCTTTCCTCTTTCGGAGTCCACAGAGGCCAGACACTTATCTAGAATTCAGTACGAGGCAAGAAGAGGCCAGATTTAGATTGTTGCTTCTTGAAGGACGGAAATCTATCAGCATTTTGGCAATTATTATTGAGAAACTACCCAGGGAGAAGGTAGCTTTAAACACAATTAGGATTCTATTTTAGAAAGAAATCAGAAACTGCCCATTTAACGCTAATGTTTGATCTACTGTGAAACAAAGAAGGGAGAAACTATTATAAATTTGCTAATACCATCAAAACTTATAAAGTGATAAAATGAGGCTACATGAAGAAGAGGCAGTCATCCCAAGCACGAGGCAAGCTAATAGCTGTGAATATATATGAGAACAGAGAACTGTTCTGAAAATCAGTGAAATAGATCTCGCTGTTTTATGGACACTCTGCGTGGTGACCTGAGGACACTCCTGGACAACTTGGCCGGAGGACAACTCGACCAGTTGGAGTAATCTCCAAAGCAGTGACATACATCCCAAAGAACTAGCACAACGAGTAGAACTTCTATTTGTATTTATTTTTATTTAATCTATTAAAACTGGTTATTTTAATGTGATTTTTAAATGATGTTCATAATAGATTAGTATAGAAGTACACAAATACAATTTTAAATAAATATAGCTATCTTCACTACCCAAACTCTTGTTATCTGAATGCAAGAGCTGAATCAATTCAGATGAATTTTAGGATGAATTTTTTGCTATCCAAACTATGACTACTTGCTACCGGAAACTGGGAGATGAGATAGATTTGGGTAACCTGCTATTGCTCACTATTTAAATATTCTACCCAGGTTGGATAGCGAAGGATAGTTGTGTGTAATCATGGAGTTGCCAGGGTTTTCTTTTGTTGTTGTTGTTTGTTTGTTTTTGTTTGTGTTTTTGTTTATTTGTTTGTTTTTAACTAAGACACACTATGGAAAACAGTTAGGAAACCATCCCTGCAGGTGACTGCATTGATAAGTCTGACTTTGAGTCACAGGCAGACAATGCATACAAAACCCTGAGGCCATGTTTAACAGCCCCGGACCAAGCAAAATGCTCCTTTTGTGTTCCTGTGTAGCATGAAGTTGTATCTTTCTTGAGGATTAGGTTCTGTTATCAGTGTATAACATGGACATTTTAGATAGTCAAAATTTCACTTGAAAATCCCTTAGGAAAATACTATTTTGGAGGCCTCTTAGTTAAGTCCAATGTGGTCACTTTTCTTTTTCAGTTTGGAGGGGAAAAAAAATCACTATTTCTTAATTGAACTCTCATGGAGATATTGGGGTGCATTTTGAGGCCATGTGGTACTAGAAATTCATCGTTTAAATATTAGAAACTAACTCAATGTAGTGATACAATTTATGAGAGACCATGGAGCAGAGAGATACCCTGAGAAGGAACAAATTCCAGTCTCCCTTTCCCATACTCCCCTGGGCTAGACGTATTGAGTGCATTAAGAGTGGAATCTCCCCTTACTATTGAAATGTCAACTGACTGTGGTGATGATTGCCTAACTTTGAGAATCTGCTAAAAATCATTGAATTGTATACCTTAAATGGGTGAATTGCATGGTGTATAATTGTTTTTCAATATGGTTGTTATTTTTTTTTTAAAAAAAACCTAAATTTTCCATTTCTAAATAAGTTTCCAAAAGATGAAATCAGTACCACTCTTAGACCCAGGCTACTTTCCTGAATCCCATTCTTTAGAGGTCCCTTTCCTTGGCCCACCTACAGCCATACCTTCTCTACAAGCTGAGTGTCCATGGGGCTAAGGAGTCATCCCACTGTGATGTCTCACTGCCCCTTATAGGCCATGCTATTGGTGTTAGGTGTGTTGGCATCCTTGCCCAAATGGCCCCAATCTGCTTTCCTGGCTTGTGGAGTCTCTTCCCAGTGGCAATGGCAGACTTTTTCACAAGTGTCTATATTCCTCATTTTGAGAGAGTAGACTAAGAGCTACTCCTTACATTTGAGTGGAAGTGCAGAAAGAGCTTGGACATTCAGGTTGAGATGTCCAAACATGTGCACAAGACTCCTCATAGTGCAGGACTGATTTGTGGGTAGGAAAAGGAGAGGGTTAACTTTGAGCCAGGGGCCCCTTTCAGTACTATTATTCCAGATCCCTCAAATATTGAAACATACCAGCCATGATTGAACAAGTTTTAAAATCAGAATATGCATTAACTTACTCTGATACTTTTCGAATATTAGTACATTTATTTTTTATCAGAAATCTCAAAACAATGATAGCTAACATGTATTAAATCGGTTAGGCTCTCTTTTATGCATTTAATATGCTCTACCTCATTTATTTCCACAACGAGGTGGGTACTGTTATCATCCCAACTTTCCTAATGAGAACGATGAAGTTTGCAGAGGTTAAGAAAATAGTTGAGTCAGAATTTGGTAATGGTACAATCTGAAAAATTCCCATGAAGTCATACTCCCTCCCTAGGAATGCCTGGCTCACAGATAAGATTGTTAGCAAGAAACAGGTCTTTTTTTTTTTTTTAAACTTCTAACAATCCTGAGAATGATACAAAAAGAAAGAAAAATGTATATCTTCCAACAGAATAGTTGACTAAGTTCCTTTATTTGAACAAGACTGGATAGCACAGAACATGCATACGTATTGGAATATGAATCCTATTTCTAGAAGACATTTTTATTTTCTCTGCAGCTGAAGCAAAGGGTTGTCAGTTATTTCTTCAAAGATTAATCTTTCTGCATCAGAGATATGGAGATTAAGCGTTCAGGGCATGATGACTTATGCACACATGAGTATGATTTTCTATATGTTACTAAAAATTTGGTTCACAAAGCATTCTTTTCATCTGAAATTTCAGTGCTGTGGTTACTTGAAACTTATTGATGTGCCTAGGGGTGGTTTTCTCGAGGTTACAAACAGACCTACAAATTTACTAGCCCAGGTAGGTTTTATAACAGCTGACTCAATTCTAGCATGGATTCAATTAAAAATAATTTGTAATAAATGAGTCTCTGTGAGCATGTCTCATTATTAGGTTGCATCCCCAATTCTACAGATGGGGAATCCATGTTTAAAAGAAGTTGGTCGTAGGTATGGCCTGAAATCAGTCCCCTGATGCCACTTTGCTTGTCGAAGTCTGGCATTTTCCAGATAGAAAGCACTGCCATTTTCATAATCTCATGTGATTTTTATATTAATCTAAAGAGTTGTATAGGAATAGGGGTCCTTTGGTAGGCGCTTCCTCTCCTTTCATTTCTCTATCTCCTTCTCCCAGAAATAGCACCCAGATCTTTATTTGGAAGGGAGTTCCTTCCTAGGCTTAGCTTCCCTCTCTGGAGGGTATGGCATTTACCTCATCTCCAGAGGAGGCTCTGGTTGGCTTAAATTGCTCAACTTGGCCCGCTCTGGGCCACAGGGATTTGTCAGGATGGGCATGTGATCCAGTGTGCCAGTGACATGTGAGGAGACAGCTGCTCGGACTTCTAGGAAAGAAGTTCCCTCTTTCATTCATGGTCACTACTGAAAGAGACCAGTCTTCCTTTGGAGCATGTAGCATGTGGAGGAGATGCTTGAAAACACTGCTGCCATTTTTGCTACCACAAGAGGAGGCCACCAGGGGTGGGTGGAGGGTGAAAAAGGAGCTGACCCATAGAGAGCAGCGTGGGGAGAAAGAATGGCAGAGAAATGGAGACAGAGTCATGATATTGTGCCCTCTAGATCATTTCACACCTAGAAGTGTCTGTCCTCGTTTAATTTAGATTGAATTGGTGCAGTAAGGACTATCTTTACTTTGCATATGAGAAACTGAGGCTCAGAAAGGTTGAATAACTTCTCAGGTTTCCATAGCAAGAAAAAAGCATGTCTAGGACTGAAATTCATGTTCCTTTACTTCAAATCTAGAGCTTCTTTAGGGTTCTAAAAGATCTTTTCCCCAAACTTGGGTCAGAGCAATCCTTCTTACTTTTTACCTGGGAAAAATCAGCAAACACCCACTCAATAGAAGATTAATGGAGAAAAGGCCAAACAAATTGAAAAGAACAATAAAGCCATTGTAACAGAAAGAGTTGTACCAAATCCAATAGCACCAACAGAATTGGAAATAGCCAATCTTGAGCATTCAGAACAAATTCTATTAAAGATATTGATTGATTTGTTAGAAACCAAGGAGGCTATTTAAAATTTTTATAATTAGTAGGGACCTCGGGATAGTCCCATTAAAATGCCAAAATCTATGAAGCAAATAAGAAATGTAATAAAAAATTAAAGCATAAAATATTAACTTCAGAATAGGCCTTAGACATCATTTCATCCTATCTCTTACTAATGGAAAAGTTCCTTTTACTCCATCCCTAACAGGTGGTCATCCTGGCTCTGTTCAAATACCTCCATTGATGGAGAGCTCACTCTCTCATAAGGCAAACAATTTTTTTAACAATTCATAAGTTTTTATTATTTTTAATTATTTAAATGTTTTAAATTATAGTTGACATATGGTATTATATTAGTTTCTGGTACACAATATACCAATTCAATATTTATATACCTTACAACATGATTGCTAAAAGTCTAGTAACCATCTGTCCCCATATAAAGTTATTATAACATTATTGGCTATATTCCTTATACTGTGCTTTACATCTCCATGATTTATTTATTTTATAACTGTAAGTTTGTATCTCTTAATCTCCCTCACCTTTTTTAACCATCTCTCCACCCTCCTCCTCTCTGGCAATCATCAGTTTATTCTCTGCATGTATGAGTCTTTTTCTGTTTGTGCATTTGTTTTTTTGTTTTTGTTTTTGTTTTTTTAGATTTCACATTTAAATGACATCAAATGGTATTGGTCTTTCTTTGTCTGACTCATTTCACTTAACATAATGCCCTCAAGATCTATTCATATCATCGCAAATAGCAAAATTTCATTCTTTTTAATGGCTAGGTAATATTTCATTATATATATAACCACATCTTCCTTATTCATTCATCTATAGATGGACGCCTAGGTTGCTTTCATATTTTGGCTATTGTAAATAATGCTGCAATGAACATAGGGGTGCATACACCTTTTTAAATTAGTGTTTTCATTTTCTTTGGATAGATGCCCAAAAGTGGAATCACTTGTATGGTAGTTCTATTTTTAATTTTTAAAAGAACCTCTATATTGTTTTCCACAGTGGGTGCATCAATTTGCAATCTCACTAACAGTGCACAAGGCTGCCCTTTTCTCCACATCTTTGTCAAAACTTGTTATTTGTTGTCTTTTTTATAATAGCTATTCTGTCAGGTGTGGGGTGAAATCTCATTGTGGTTTTGATTTGCGTTTTCCTCATGATTAGTGGTGTTGAGCATCTTTTCATGTGTCTGTTAGCCATCAGTATGTCTTCTTTGGATAAATATCTTTTCAGATCCTCTGCCCACTTTTTAATTGGATTGTTTTTTCTCTGATGTTATGTATTTTGAATATTAACCCCTTATCAGATATGCCATTTACAAATATCTTCTTCCATTCAGTAGGTTGCCTTTTTATTTGTTGATGGTTTCCTTTGCTGTGAAAAAGTTTTTAGTTTGTTGTAGCCTATTTGTTTATTTTTGTTTTGTTTGGGGGTTTTTTTGCCCTTGCCCGAGGAGGCATGTACAAAAAATATCTCTAACACCGATATCAAAAGTTTATTGACTATGTTTTCTTCTAGGAGTTTTATGGCTTTAGGTCTTATATTTAAACCTTTAATCCAGTTCAAATGTATTTTTGTATGTGATTAAAAAAAGTAGTCCCAGCTTCATTTTTTTTTTTTTGCATGTGTCTGTCCAGTTTTCCCAACATCATTTATTTAAGAATCTATCTTTTCCCAATTATATCTTCTTGCCTCCTTTGTTATAGATTGATTAACCATGTAAGTGTGGCTTTATTTCTGGGCTCTCTGTTCTGTTGCATTGGTCTATGTGTCTGTTTTTGTGATAGTACTATAGTGTTTTGGTTACTATAGCTTTGTTGTTTAGTTTGAAATCAGGGAGCGTGATGCCTTCAACTTTTTTTTTTTTCTCAAGATTGCTTTGGCTCAATTTTGTTTTTAAATTATCCTATACTTTGATTTAATTAATGAAAAAATTAAAAATATAGATAAGCAAAATAAATTAATGTTGTAGGATAATATTTTATATTATTTTAACTTATTATTTATTACATTTTAACTTTTTTTCTTATTATTCATGTTATTCAAACCTTCCTCTGGTTTGGCAAACAGCTGTGTATTCTGTGTTTTCTGCCTTGGAAGAGAGATGACCAAGCAGAATGCAGAGAACAAAGGAAAATCAGGGTATAATAGATTTAGATGTAAATATAGATGTAAAGCCAGATTATTCTGCCTTTAGAACAAAACAAAACAACAGCAACAAAAAGATTCTCTTGACTGGAGAAGGTATAAAATTCACAGGAGAAACATAAAGAGCTTGGACATAGTGGGGTGTCTAGAGATGTACCCCGCATCCCACCCCACTTTAGGTCAAGCCCTGGGTGAGAGGGGACAGCAGAAATTCCAGGCAGGTTTGAGGAAGTCTAGAGCCCTCTCCGTTTTTCCCAAAAGAATCTGTGAAAAAAAAAAAACACCAGAGTAGAACTAGCCACGTGGATTTTCTAAGGAAACAGATCTGCTACGGCCCCACAGACTTTCCCACAGCACAGTGTGGTAGGGGGTGAAGGGATGTCTCCCAAGTATAGAAGGAAGTCTGTGGCATAGAGCTCTTATGTGCAAGGAGTCAGATTTCATGGTGACCTGCATGGGCTCATGACATCAGATCACCTAAAAGCAACAACATCTCATTGAGTCAACAGAGATGAATAACGACCAAGGGTCAGGATCCCCCAACCCCTCTGCCAACATCATGGTCCTATGTAACACCCTTGAAAGGAAACACCATGACACAATACTGGTCTTTTGTCACTTTTTGGCTTCTCAAAACCAAATCCCTTTCTGGGATTCTGGTGGAAGCCTTAAGGGGAAGTGTTTCTTTCCCCATTGGTCACTAGTTGAATGCTTCTATCCAGAAGTTTGACTCTCGAGTGAATGAAGCAAAGACAGAGGGATGAAGAGACCAGCCTGGCAGTTGTGATGATAGCTCTGTTACTAGTTGTAGCTACATCCTGGCCACTTTTCCTGCTGTCCAGCCTTGCTTGGTTCCTGCCAATTTTCCAAACCTGTAAGCTACCCGATACCTTCCAATGAATTCCCCTTTTGTGAAGTTGGTCAGAATCTGTTTCTGTTCCTTGCAGCTTCCTGATACAGAAATTTGTACTGGGGAGTATGTCACAGGCTCTTCAAGTCAGAGAGCTTTAGGGAATAAATCTGGGATTGATTATATTGCCTCAGTGAGAAGTTGATGACAATGATCATCTTTTCACGATTCAGAGATAGGAATCTGGAAACTCTCGTGGTTCACAGCAGTAGCCTATGTTATTACCTGTGGTCATTTGTATGAAGTCTTCAAGGTTTCAAGACCCCATAACCACTGTCCTGGGACAGTATAAAAGACAAGAGGAGTTTGTGGACTGTAGAACAGAGTGGCTGCTCCTATTGGCCTTGGTTAGCTCATAAAAGAGAACCGCAAATGTAAATGCCTGAATTCTCAATTTAAGGCATATATTAACACCCAAGAACTTACTATGGCAGTGCTAAATGAATTTCCAACCTCGAAAACCCACACAGCTGAGAGAATGAAAGACAAATTCAAAGTTTGACTCAGGTTTGTAGAATTACATCAGTTGAGTTCTCAGCCTTGTCATGCCGCTTAGGAGAAAATTAAGGCGCTGATGGATAAGACTTGGAATGGGAGTATATGGGACGACTCAGAGAACTCGCTGATCCTCTCATGCCAGCCAAAGCAGCCCTCCTTCTCTGATGGTTGACTCTTTGTTTTTTTTTATCCAAAGATACTATAACTCCCTTACCCAAAAGAATTACACTTGAAAGAAGGAGTCTATTTTTATGATCCGCATTGCAGCAATCCTCACTTGTCTTCAGGATCAGACCTAGAATACCCGAGGGGGGTGTGGGTAGTAAAAAGTCAAACCTGGGAACAGAAGGCATACATAACAAGTAATTTGCAAAATTTTGCTAATTTACACCTTCAAAGATCTGGGGAATATGTGTGGGAATGAATTCTGTAGGCTGTTGACTCAGGACAGAATATAATTTTAGATCAAGTTGAAGTCATCGATATGGATGTACTTAGCAGAGACTCCAGATTCCTGTGCAAGTTCGAGCAGCTGGGAGTAGACATCGTTGTTTGTTCAGTTGGTTGACAGAAATCTGGACTCAATGGTGGCCAACACTAAACAGAGTTGAGATGTCATAAATTCCTTGATATCAAGTAAAGGAAAGAATCCACAGACTCTGAGAGATAGGAATGCTGGATTGAATTTATCATGTGTAACTTACCCTCTCACTCCCTAACTATGTCTCCCAGGAGAGCACAGAGGACTTTCCCCTCGCCAAAATCTTGAGAAATACCTTGATGGGAAGAACACCAGCAGCTACACCATAACCACTGTGATCTGGAGACGGGGGATACTGATGGGAGTCACAGTTGACATGGGTCCCTGGATTCAATGGGAGATAGGAGTGACCCAGAGCAGCAGTGGCTACACAATGGCAGAGGTAGGAGCTGAAAGGAGGAATCCTTCCTGACCCCTCCCTAGGGGACAGACGTATGGCTTTAATTCAGCCAATGAGATTTCCCACCCCAGAGCTCTGAATCTTCTATCAGATGTCTCCTTTGTAAATATTTTCTCCTAGTCTATGGCTTGCCTTCTCATCGTCTTGACATTGCGTTTTTTTTTTTAAGTTTTAATTTTAATGATGTCCAGCTTATCAATTATTTCTTTCATGTGCCTTTGGCGTTGCATCTAAAAAGTCATCACCGATGCCAAGGTCATCTAGTTTTTTCTTATGCTCTCTTCTAGGAGTTATATAGTTTTGCATTTTACATCTAGGTTCACGATTCACTTTGAGTTAATTTTTGTGAGGGATGCAAAGCCTGTGTAGAGATTCAACTTTTTATGTGTGGTTGTCCAGTTGTTCCAGTACCATTTGTTGAAAAGATTATCTTTGCTCCATTGTATTGCCTTTGCTCCTTTGTCAACGGTCAGTTGACTATACTTAAATGAGTCTATTTCTAGACTCTTTATTCTGTTCCATTGATCTATTCTGTCTGTTCTTTTGCTAATATTACACTGTCTTGATTATTGCAGCTTTTATAGTAAGTCTTGAAATCATCCCAACTTTGTTCACCTTCAATATTCAGAATCTCGAGCAAGTAAAATAAAAATGATAGACAATGAGATTGCATCGGAGGACCTCAGGATATAGACCCAACCACTCACCCCTACTTAATATGACTTTTGACATTTTACAAAGCTCAATATGATCAAACCCTTACTTTTCCCTCTGATTTTATCTTCTCCTATTCTCTCACTCATTCACTGGGCTCTAATCCATTGGCCTTGCTCAGGTTCTTTAAACTTGTCCAGATTTCCCTCTCCTCCAGCTTTCACACATGCTGCTTCTCCAGCTTAAAATATTCTTCCAGCTGCGGCCTGGCTAACTCCACTCAGGCTTCAGGTTTCAGGTAAAATAGCTCTTTCTGATTAAACTTTTCTATTACACTCTCCTGTTTATTTTCCTCTATAGCTCTTATCAGATTGTTAATTACACTTTAATTTGTATATATTTTCTGTAATGTCTGTCTGCTCATGATCTCTAGGTTTTATGAGGGAAGAGGTCATTTCTGCTTTGTTCCTTGCTGTGTCTGTTCTTGCTGACATCCAACAGTGGGCCTAATTGAGAAATGGTGCCCAAAAATTGTTTGCTAAACGGCTGCTGTATATATGTTGTTCCGATTGTTTTTCTCACTTGTATAATGGGAACATCTTTTCACAATAATAAGTATAAATCTATAAAGTTATTTTTAATGGCACCATAGTATTCAACAATAGGTATGATGATGATAATGTTAATAGCTATTTTCATTTGAGCATTACTATCTGCCAGACCCTGTTTATTTAATCTTCCTAAAGCCCTAGGGGGTAGACATTTCTATTATTCTTATTGTATAAATGAGAGGCAGTGGAAACCTTTCTCGGAGTCTCATAGCCAGTATCTTGTGCAGCCAGGATTTGAACTCAGGCATTTTGACTCCAGATCCTGTGCTTTTAATTGAAATGTTATGTTTCACAGAAAATTTTATTTCATTTTACCAATACCCTTATTGACATACATTTAAGTTGTTTCTAACTTTGGGCCATTGCAAATACTGGAATTAATTCCCATTATCTTTGTACAGTTATCCAATTTTATTTGGAAATATTTTTTCGAATTTCGCAACTGACTAAACATTTTTCTGTCAGCTGCATGGGAATGCTCTTGCACATATCTTTTGTGTGTTTTAATAGGATAAATTTATTAGGGGGAATTAAAAAATATTTTTATTTGATTTAACAAATAAAAATACAGGATGCCCAGTCAAATTTGAATTTCATTTAAAAACAGTCTCGATGCCTTAACCTTATTGTCAGTAGCTTCCCTCGGGCTGAGTGCCCTCAGTTAATTCGATGGCCTGGATATGAACTTTCTTTCTCAGATCCTTGTCATGGTCCTCCACCAGTCTTCCTACAGCAGATGACTTCTGCTTCGGAAAATGCCCAGTGAGAATGACTTCTGTTGATAACTTCCTGCATCAGAGTCTCATGCATCAGACAGTGGCCTTCTGCCCACACCAAGGAAACTGTATTTGGGGTGTTCCATGGCCACCAGCTTTGACTCTCTATTATCCCCTTATCTTCCTTTTAGAGGCTCCTCCTCTCTCAGACCATTAGATTTCAGATAAGCATTTGTTAGACCTTTAAACTTGCTTAGATTTAAGTTGGGGCTACCGCTGTATATAGTAATTCCCAGGGGCCAATCTTACTTCCCTTGGTCTTAATTTCTTAGAGGGATGGTACTTTTGTATCATTCCCACATGGCAGGTACATAGTAATTCATCTTCAACTTTGACTGGCTGCTAACCTTGTGATGACCTTTCTATGGCATGGATAATGCTACTCCAGCTTTGCTCCTCTACAAATCTGATCCTTACGTTGCACCTGCCCAAATCCTACTCTCAGTTCCCTGCTGGCCTCCTCAGCAGCTCTGGATTTGGCATCCTGCTTTGGCCTCTGTGTCTCTCCAGGGTCATTAGTTTTTGTGGTTTAGTTACAAGAACTTTGGAGTCTAAAAAACCTGGCTTGGAATACCAGCCCAGTCAACTTTCATTTTATTATTTAATTTAACCTTCCCAAGAATCTTATGATGACTACGTTATCATCTTTTGTTGACAGACAAAAAACCCATGTGGGTATAAAAAAGTTAAATCATTTTCTCAAAATTACCCCATCTAGTGAGTGGGGTACCTAACATTCAAACTCTGGCTTCTGTGATTCCAAAATCCACATTCTCCCTGTCACGTGGTCTCCATGCAAGTACAGTGCATGGGCCAGAGCAAAACCACTTCAGTTTTAGGAGTTTCAGCTGCCTCCTCTCTGAAATCAGAGAGTTAATAACAGATTAATAAGAGTTACCTCTCAAGGTTGTTGGAGAGATGAAATGGAATTATGTAAATTAGGCACCTAGCCCAGAGCCTGATAATAAATGTGCAAGAAATACTTCCTTGCTATATCTCTCTGGATAGACTTTTCTATTGTCTTATCAAGGGGGTAGCTCTGAGAAAATATTAGTTGTGTCGCCCAACCTGGCCTGGGAGGAGCTGCTTTTCAGGAATGCAGGTGAATGAGGACTTTCCCCCAACC
Source organism: Pteropus medius (assembly GCF_902729225.1). Taxonomy (NCBI): domain Eukaryota; kingdom Metazoa; phylum Chordata; class Mammalia; order Chiroptera; family Pteropodidae; genus Pteropus; species Pteropus medius. The sequence goes on along the minus strand of NW_024340701.1, from coordinate 13,784,016 downwards.
ATCAGGACGAAATAGGCACAGTCTTGATAGGCTCCCTGAAAACACCTTCTCACCCAGTAGGAAGCATTTCTCAGCAAATGGCCTGGGACCTCCCCTGGTGCCCGGGGGGCCAGGTCTCTACCAACCTGTGGCATCCCAGAAAGAGGTGACAGCTAATGGGCTCTACAAAAATTTGGGAGAAATCCCCTTTTGGATTAAGGTACTTTTTTTTTTTTTGTATTCCTTTTCTCCCACCCCATTTAAGCATGCCCATGGCCCTGTTCTGAGTTACGAGGACATAAATCTCCATCACGAATTTATTGCCATCATTTATCAGCTTCTGTTGCTCAATGGCCAAGTAGTTAATTTTAAAATGAAGTGGGGCTGTTTTCATTAATACCTTGTGCTAACTACCTATCAAAACACTCAGAGACAATTAATACCATGTTGCTGAAGTACTGAACCAATAAATATCTCCAGTCTTAGCTCGTCTCTGGCAGATAAAAGACGTTAGATTCATCCCCTGGTTTAATAATCATCGCCCATTCTCTTCCTCTCCATGGCATCAGAAACATTTACATTTAAAAATGAGATTAAATAGCCGGACCAGCCCATAACATGAATTTAAAAGGCTGTTGTTTCATGACACCTAAGTAATGTCTTCAGGATGTAGTGGTAATGACAATATACCTGGAAAGGAGATAGAGAAATTTTGAGGATGATACATCATTGCCAAAGCCTTTTGGCCTCAAAGGCTTCTAGAAAGCACGTGCATCACCTCTTATGGGGGCAGGAGTCCAGGTTGATCAGCCACCTGAGCAGATTTTTCCACTTTGTGGGAAGCCTAGTAACCCTTCCTGTCCTTAGCAATTCATCCAACCATTTATTTCTTCAACTGTTTATTTGTGGGCCTACTGTATGCTAAATGCTGTCCTAGGCTTGAGGGATGCAGTATGTGCATCTCAATCTGTGGGGAGCAAGTTCATATCTCTTTTATTATCTTCTATGTGCCAACATCATTTAACAACTCTTAAGAGGTAATAAAAAACTGGCTTCTTTGTAGAGAATAGCCCTGAAAAGAAATCCAGGTGGTGCATAAAAAATTTTTTTTAATTGCTTTTTCCCCTTCTTGCTTAAATAATATGTTCACTGTGGCAAAAATTGGAAACTAAAGTAAACAAAAAAAATAATTAGTCCTCTAAATCCCACTACCCAGAGATCACCACAGTTAACCTTTCCTCTTTCACACACACGGGCTCTTTTTCCTCATATATATATATATATATATATATATATATCTCCACCGCCTTATTAAAAAGCATGATTACTCTTTGTATAATTGTCTGCCCCTCATCTCCTCATATAAGGTTATACTAGCTCATCATTTCATCGTAAGCATACATTTATAACTAATACTGCAGATACTCTCAGGGTCCTACTACTATGTGTGTTACGCTTACTTTTTTTTCATTCATTTATTCAACAGTTTTTTAAATTACAGTTGACATTCAATATTATATCAGTTTCAAGTGTGCAGCATACTGGTTAGATATAACCGCAAAGTGATACCTCTGATAAATGTTAGTGAGGATATGGAGAAAAGGGAACCCTTGTGCACTGTTGGTGTGACCGTATGTTGGTGCAGCCACTACGAAAAACACAATGAGTTTCCTCAAAAAATTGACTCAGCAATTCCACTTTTGGGCACTTATCCAAAGAAATCCAAAACACTAATTGGACCTATGTATCCTATGTTCATTGCAGCATTATTTACAATAGCCAAGATATGGAAACCACTTAAATGTCAATCAATAGATGATTAGATAAAGAAATGTGGTACGTATACACAATGGAATATTACTTGACTATAAGAAAGAATAAAGTCTTATTATTTGTGACAGTATGGATGGACCTAGAGGGTATTATGCTGAGTGAAATAAGTCAAACAGAGAAAGACAAATACCATATGATTTCGCTTATATGTGGAATCTAAAAAACAAAATAAACAAACAGACTCATAGAAACAATTGATGGTTGCCAGATGGGAGGAGGTTGAGGAACTGGATAAAAAAGGAGAAAAGATTAAGAAGTGCAAATTAGCAGTTACAAAATAGTCATGGGGAAGTAAAGTGCAGCCAAAGAAATATAGTCAATAATATTGTAACAAATACGTGACTTGCATTTTAAGAACATACCCTAGTTTGTTTAACTAGCCCTCTATGTTTGGATATTGAGGTTGTTTTATGCTCTTTTAAAAATTATAAATAACACCGTGGTTCGGTTTATCTAGTCATTTTTATGACTAGATTCTGGTATGTATCCCTAAGTACTTCCTTGGGATACATTTATTGAAGTGGAATTTCTAGGTCAATTTCCATACACAATTTAAAAGTTTTTGACACATGTGGCCAAACCGCCCTCAAAATGGCTCCAGTTTATGCTCTCAGACACTCTCCCTTGGTCACGGAAGACTCATCAGCTTCTCACAATCAAGTAGAGAAACAGATTGTACCTGCCCTGCCTGTTCTCTCCCTCCATTTACAGTGGCACGGGCCTCCTTCCTCCTGCCCAGGATGCAGCTTCCTCTAGGCCCTGCACTCTACCCCTTCCCTGGCCTAAAAGCTTTTCCTCAATCAGTTGTTCTCTCTTTCTCTGTCAGGTCTTTATACAACATTTACAAATGTTGTCTCTTACATATTAAACAAAATAAATGTCCTTGGCTTCTGTTATCAGCTGACTTGTGCCTCCCGCCCTGCCGCAATTCATATGTTGAAGCCCTCATCGTCTGCCCCCCTTACTTCAGAACGTGACTGTATTTGGAAATGGGGTGTTTAAAGAGGTAATTTAGTCAACATCAGGTGGACCGTAATCCAATGTGACTGGTGTCCTTCTAAAAAGAGGAATTTGGATACGTGATGAGATGTGTGCACAGAGGGGAAACTATGTGAGGACACAGTGAGCGTGGCCATCTGCAAGTCCAGGAAAGGGGCCTCCAAAGAAACCAAACCTGTTGACACCTTGATCTTAGACTTTTGAACCTTCAGAACTATGAGAAAATAAATTGTTGTTTAAGCCCCCCAGTCTGTGGTGTTTCACTATGGTAGTCCAAGCAAACCAACATAATCTCCTTACAGAAAAACTTTCCTATGACTGCCCCTTCCACAATTAAACTTCCTGAACAGGTTTGCTCTTGCATTTCATTCTCCTGCCCTGTCTCGCTGTACAGCCCACTGCAATCTGGCTTCTGCCCCCACTTTGGGAGGGAGACAGCTTCCCCCAAGGTTGCAAACAACTTGCACATTACCAACCCAATGAACAGCATCCCTGGCACATATAGGCACTAAACTCATGTAGTAGGAGCTTCCCTTCTTCTATAATTACTTAAGAAGTGTCAGCTCTGTCTGTCAAATTAGAGTTCCAGATAGTAAATACATCCATATTATTTCTTTACAAAATGTGTGTTGATATTTTCCAAGATATATGTAGAAGAGGCTTACATGTTATAGACTGATTTGTAAAATAGCATAAGCGTACACATCTATTTGGAAGATATAGTGTGATATGTTGGTCAGTTTTTTCCAGGTCTTATTTCTTTTTTTTCTGTGCAGAGGTTGATTGCATGCTATAGTCTACAACATATCCTTTGTATGATTATTTTGTACCTATCTTTTCTCCTTTCTAGGTACAATTATAATTATGCTTCCTCCCTCTATATTTGGATTATTTAAGAGGAGCTTATAGTTCCCTGCTCTTTCCGAGTCTCTTTTCAGTTTCAAAAAGGGTTGGGTTTGGGGCCATTTCTGGTGATGCCTTGGCCTCCATGAGGATTAAAAGCAAGTAGGTCAAGAAGCACCCCCTGGACTGTGATCCTGATGCATACACTACCTCCTGTCCCCGCTCCCACTATACTCCCACCTCAGATGTCCAGATGTGAGACAAGAGTTCCTTGGGAGTTGGCAATGACTCCATATGCCATTCAGAAAGAAGGGTGGGATGGGCAACCGCTCTTGTAGCACACGCCTGGCATGGGCAAGGGCTTTGTTGCAGTGATGCTCATTTCATCAGCTGAGTGGTTGTTTTCCTCAGAAAGGGACTATAGTGATTTTTCACACATTCAGATAGAGGTGGCTGAAGGCATTTGGAAGCAGATTTGGACTCAAGGCACAGAGACTCCCTGACTGGCTTGAGCAGAGTAGATGCTGCTTTGATGACAAAAGAGGTAGACATTTAGACCCTACATTAGGGCATGTGTTGTTCCTATCATATCCCCATGGACACGCAGGGTCAGAGTGCAGGGTGGGGCTGGATGGTAGGAGGTGGATGGGGCTTTCTTAACCCATGCATCAACCAAAACATGTCTGAAAACCAGACTCTGAAAAAAGAGGGCAGTCTTGGACCCAGGTGGCACCAGCCTCCTCTTCTCTGATGGCTTCTCTGTATTTCCAACATCACTCCTTCTTCTGAGGCTTCTCAGGTGGACTTTAGAGGCCCATCTCTACCTTTTCTAACACATCCTGCCCACTTTCACAGGCTCATCTGCTTTTCCATCATGTCCTAACCAAATTTTCCCCTCAACTCACTGCTATTTGACACATTCACCAACTGTTCTATAGTGTGTTTGTAGAGTATCTCTTCTGTACTCAGCACTAAGGATATAGAAATGTTTCCTGCCCTGAGTCTAGAGAGAAAGACAGATACATAGGTGGAAAATGCCAATATTAATGGAGCAAATGCTACAGTAGAGGAAAGCACAGAGCACCATGGGGTTCGAGCCCCTGAAGATAATCTTTAAACCCAACCAATATATTCCCAAGATTCAATCTCTAGCGTATCTTTTTTTCCTGCTCTTCAGAAATTTAACAACCAACTGCCTTCTTGATTTCAATGTCTCACATGCATCTATAGCTGAAAATGTCTGAAATTGAGCTCTTAATCTCCCGCACACCCTACACTAGCACAGGCAATAATATCCAAGCCCTGTCACTTGTACTGGCACCAAGTCCCCCAATCCCTACCTGCTGTGTTGCCCCAGGTTCATTAGGTGCTACCACTATGTTTTCAGTTTCTGCTATCCTTCTAGAACCCAAGGACTTCTCTTTCTTACCTGCAAGCTCAGCCATACGATTAACTTTTTAAAATTGCATAGTATCTGTAGTGGTAAAAGATGCATGAATGATAAGGTTGCTTAGTCTGCCATAAATGCCCTCAGTTATATAATTTTTAAAATTGTGAAATAGAACACAAATAGAGATAAGTGCACAAAATAAAAATTTATATCACAGTGATTTATCACAAGCAAACAGTCTCCTTTATTCTGTTGACATGATGAATTACTTTGACTTTTGAATACTATCTTGCATCATTGGAAAATAACAAAAATGGTTATGTCGTCTGTCCTTTTACTATAACACTGAATTCAGTATTAACATTTTGTTTAGGATTTTTGCATTTGTGTTCATTAATGAGATTGTTCTGTAATTTTTCTTTCCCATAATATCCTTGTCAAGTTTTGGAATCAAGTTAAAAGCATTAGATAGGTCTCTCTTTTTCTATTGTTTAAAAAAGTTATGAATTATTAACATAATTTCTTCTTCATTTGGTAGAAGTCACTGTTGGAGATATTAAGACCTAGAGTTTTCTTGGTAGAAAAGTTTTTTATTTTCTCCTTTTGATAGGACAGGTCAGATTTTCTATTTCATCTAGTGTCAGGATTTCTAAGGAATTTGTGCAATATCTATTTGGCCAATATCTGGTTTGTTGTGATAAAACTATTTTATAAACCTCTTTTAAGATATTATTTTTAATAACTATTTTATCTATAGCTATGTCCCTTTTTTCATTCTTGACAGTGCTTATTAACGCATTTAAGCTTCTCTTTTATGAGGTCATTCTCCTTGGAGTATTCAGTTTTATTGTTCGTTTCAAAGTATAAACTTACGGCTTTGTTGACCTCTATTGTATGACCTCTATTGCTTTGTCTTTTATTATTTTTCTTTCTGTTTGTCTTCTTTCTACTTTCTTTGGGTATAATTTAGTGGTTTTTAAAAATTCTTGAGTTGACTTCTTAGTGCATTGATTTCATCCTTTTTTTATTTGCTAACATATGCATTCAAAGCAACAAAATGTTACATAAGTATGATTTAGCTAAGTCCCTTAAGTCAAAAAAATTTATTTTTAATTTACATACAGTAAAATTTACTATTCTCCATTGATAAAGTGTGTTTTCCAACCTTTTGCCAATTTTTAATTGGTTCTATTATTATTTTTGAATTATGAGAGTTTTTTATATTTTCTGGACACAAGTTCCTTGTCAGATATATGCCTTGAAAACATTTTTCCCAGTCTGTGGCTTTTCTTTTCCTTCTTTTAGCAGTGTCTTTTGACAAGTGAAAGATTTTAATTTTAATAAAGGCCAATGTGTCATTTTTAAAAAATGCATCATGCTTTTGCTATTGTATCTAAAAACTCTTTGCAAAACTCAAGGTCACAAAAATTATCTGGTATATTTTGTTCTATAAGTTTTATAAATGTAGGTTGCACATTTCGTTTATGTTTCATTTTGTACAAAGTGTAAATTTTACATGAAGGTTCAATATTGAGCCTTTCAATTCAAGAGCATGGTGTATCTCTCCATTTATTTAGGTCTTATCTAATTTCTTTTAACAGCGTTTTATAGTTTTCAGCCACAGATCCTGAACATTTTTTTATAGATTTATACTTAAGTATTTTGGGGGGGGGGCAGGGTTGATATTATGAATGGTGATTTAAAAATTGATTTCCAGTTGTTATTACTATTACATAGAAATATAATAGATTTCTGCATATCGATCATGTATCGTGTGACCTTGCTGTTATGGATTGAATGTTGTGTCCTCCCAAAATTTATATGTTGAAGCCCTACCCCACCATGTGGTGGTACTTGGAGATGGGGCCTTTGGGACATAATTAGGGTTAGATGAATTCACGAGAGTAAGGCTCTCATGAAGGGATTAGTCACCTTATAAGAAGAGACACCAGAGAGCTTGCTGTCTCTCTGAGCCTGCACAAAGAACAAGACATGTGAGCACATAGAAAGAAAGTAGCCACCTACAAGCCAACAGAAGAGACTTCAGAATGAAACCTACCTTGCTAGCACTTTCATCTTAGACTTCTCACTCTCCAGAACTGTGAGAAATAAATTTCTGTTGTTTATGCCACCTAGTCTGTGGTATTTTGTTATAGCAACTTGAACTGACTAATGCACTTGCAAATCTCATTTATTACTTAGAGTAACTTTTTTTATAGATTCTTTGAATTCTCCTCATTGACAACCATGTGGCCTATGAATAAAGATAGTTTTTCTTCTTTCTAAGATCAGTAACATTGACATGCTGAGCCATACCGGAGCCCAAGACAAAAGGAAAAATCAGTAGTACTGAACCTATCTTTATTTAAAAATTTGATATGTTATTCATCATGAATATTTTTGCATTAATTTTTATCTAAAAAATATTTGCACTATAATATTATCTTAATTAGTGACTTTCTTGGCCTTCTCTTAAATTTTGCGTCTTACTAATTGCTTAACTGGCTGTTCCCAAGCCCTGGCCCTTGATCCACTCTATCTCAATTGGGATGTAGAGTTCAGGGATCCTGTTTGTTAGAAGAGCAGGATAAGGGGAGGAGGCAGTATCCATGTTAGAAATCATACCTCTAAGCATCTGGTCTCCAGTCATGACTTTTCTCCTTGTCTTAGCTGATAGGGACTCTGAGCCATGGGGGCTATTAGGAAAGAACAATTGGATGGCAGAGTTCTCCTTCCCACCTAAATTAGGCAGAATAATGTCCCTATTATAATGCAGGCAATATTTTCATTGGTTTAAATAAAATAACATTGGTAAATGCCAGGCACACAGTTCTCAATTTTGGTAGCAATTATTGCTATTATCTTTACTATTATCTTTTTTCAGATCACTTCTCTCAGATATTATTTGTGGTTTGTCCTTGCTGCTATAAGAAAGTCAAGCCAGTGAGAAGATTTTTCCTTCTCCCACCCCAAGAGGGGAGTCAGCCTCTGTGGTCTGGGTCAGGGCTTCCTTGATTCATGGTTCCTAACAGCTGTGGAGGGTCTGCAATTTCACAGTCATTATTTGGGTGTGTAAAAAATGTAACTTGCTTTCATTTGTGATTCTCAGCTTCTAAGCTATCTCTCTGCAGGCAACTCAGTCTAATATTTTTGGTTAAATTGAGGCCAATCAGTGATTTCTGTCAGATTTAGAATTATTAGGTCCATGTTTAGTTCAATACCATTTCCAGTTTCTTCCTCTCTTCTCTGGAGTTGGTGCCAATGTTAAGGGCACTGAGGTGACCATATTCCAGTCTCCCCTGTGTCTTGTTGTTATGTTGTTATGCCCTGTGGTCTTGTCTCTTGTCACAGACGATGCCTGGGAGTTGCTCTATCTAGGGAACCGTCAGCTCCTGGGCAGTCCCTGGTATTAATGATTCACGTGGAGGACACCTCCTTCTCCCTCGCTCCCATCGATCCTTCATGGGCATCTCTGTTGTGTATCCTTTTGCCCTACCAGGTATCCTCTTGTGGATGGCACACAGGCCCACTGTCCCAATGTCCATGTCTCCATCAGGACAGCATGGATTGCCATTCTCATATTGCGTTCCTTTTTTCCCTTAGGAATTTCTTGTATTTATGTCCCTCCTACACTCCTCAAATCCCGCTTCCTCCACCTTTTAGGACAGAGGAGGACCCAAGATGAAATTTTCAACACCACATCTGTCTCTCCTAAAACTTTTTCTATCTCTCCCATCCCAGAGCCTAACATTTCTTCCTGGACAAGGAAGGAAAACACTTTGATTTCTTCAGAAGTCTGTACAAATTAGGTAAGTTGGACAATGGTGCTCCTTGAGCTATATGAAAGACCAAGTCTTGGCTTCAGTTACGGGCTCTGTTCGCAGCAATCAATTTATTTCCTGTTTAATTTATAGATTTTTGGGGGGGGGCGGGTAGAGGCGACAAACAATGAGTGGCCCCAAGGAAGTAGATGGGAACATGTGTCATTAATATTTTTGTGGTATCTCTGTTAGGATGTACAGATTATTTTATTACCTTTAATTCAAATGAGTTAATAGTTGCAACGCAAGCACTTAGCACAGTGCTTGGCACTCAGCCTTCATGAATGTAGGCCAAGTTATAGAGATACTAATTTGAGGTTTGCTCTCATTACTATAAAAGATTTGGAAATAAGAAAGATATTTCTGGTTTTCCCAACCCAAGAAGCTGGCAGAACTTCCATGATCTAAGTTCTCTTGCCTCAGAAAGTAATTATTATTTTTCGTGTTTAAAGGCCAAGAAACATATTTGCTAGGTGGCCGGGTAAAACCCTCCACCCAATTAATTTATTGGGAATACAGCCTCAATTAGATGGTTAAAGGAGAGAGTTGAAGAGATGAAAGAGGACAGAGTGACCTTTTGAGAAAACCTGAGAAAGCAAAAGTTGGGATGTTCTATGACAGTTGGGCCACTTGCACAGAATCATTAAGATGCTGCCTGTGGTGCAGAGGGGCTGGACTCTGTGTTTTGCAGCTCCAAAGCCCTGGCTAAAGAGCCCCAGGCTCAGCTTGGCCTGGAGGCAACCGAGCTGTCCACTTTCCAGAGTGACAGCCTGGGCTTGGCCAATTAATATCTTAATAGAAGCGAGCCAGATGTACCGAAGAGCAGAGGGCTCTTTCTTGTGTTTTCTGGATTGAGCAAGCTGGGTCATGAGATGGTAGGAAGACGGAATGAGGATCCTGATCACTTGAGTCAGCGCGACTCTGCTAGGCTGACTTTAGGCGCACTGTCTCTTTCCATTTCTCTTAGCTCTTAAAATCCGATTGTCAACTTTTATATGACCTTCATTTGTTTACTAAGGTCTTTTCTTACCCAGTGAGAACCCCCCATTTTATAAATGAGGAATGCTGGTTAAGAGATGAAATGCTTAAGATGAATCAGCATGTAACAGTCTCAGAGGAGCAACCCTAACCCAGCCTGCTGAGCCAGGTATCAATGCCTTAGTTCTCAGCTCCAAACTGGATCCTATGTCCAGATCCTGTGTATTTTCAATTCTAGGAGACCACGAGGCTCAGGCCACTCAAGGGAACAGTGCCATAGAATGTGAATCTCTGACTTCCTTTGCTACGCCATTGGCAAATACCTGGCTCTCTCTGCCATGCCTGAGAATTTGCCCTGACTTAACTTCTAAAGAACTCTCAACGGATTAAAACTCTGCTTGCCCTGTGTAATGGACATGACTCTGTGTCCTCCGGAATCACCCTTCCCACTCAGCCCACTGCAGACCCCACATACCCTATAAATGTTGCTCAGGGTAACCAACAGTTCTGTCAATGGTTCATGTACTGACCACCCACTCTCAAAGGACACAAATTGTTCAAAGTATTTAGCACAGTCAAGTGGTGCTAGAAATTATTCAGATCTCTCTTTGGCTATTTTGAAAGAAGTTAAGGGTTGTGAGGTAACTACAAATTCCCATTATAAGCACCTCTTGGGTATAACTATCCTACAGTATTAGCTGCTAGCACTGCTCTTTGTCTAAATAGATTTCACTCAGTTTTGGGGGCTCAGAGGTGAACCCTTGTGGTTCATACCTTCTAGCTGGGTAATATTAATTTTTCTGTGTCTTAAAATTTCTTCACTTATTAAATGAGACTAAAAGCATCTACTTTGCTGGGTTACTGGGAGGATTAAATGATTAAATGAGTTGAGCCAATGACATAGCCAAGCGCTTACTCTTGTGTTGACTCTGAGGTTTCGTGGCAGGGCATCTAATTGATGCAGGAATAAGTAGGAGCATATATATGAGTCATTTATGCCTTTGTGAGAATGAGGCAAAGGCCCTGTGTGAATACGTTTACCCATCTAGGAATGAGAACAATCAAAGCACATCAGGTTGGAGAACACTTTAGAAATCTAAGTAAATGGTTTAAAATGTATAACTGCAATTGTTTTTTTTATTTTTCGCATCAGGATTTGGGGGGGAAACTTTTAAAATTCAGTAAAATTTATTTAAAAACAATGGTGTGTGGGCTTGAGGTTTATCAGATCCTAGGTGTATTGCTATACCTGGCTCCTGGCTGGCTCAGTTTAAGTCCAGTGAAAGCCCAGCTGGGTGGACGTTGACGAAGAGAAGCAGCAGAGGTCTGAAGGTGGAGCTGAGGTGGGTCAGGGCTAGGAACTACCAGCCAACCAGCACCCTCCAGAATTCAGAGTCAGGATCACAGGTAAGGAAAAATGGCCAAGTAGATAGGTAAATCAAAGAAGAATTCCCCATGACTTCTGTCCAGAACACAGTCAGCCATTTTTCAGTGGTGGTTTGGGCTCCCTCTTTCCATCCCTCCCCTGACAAACCTTTTAGAATTCATTCTTGAAAAAGTTCATTACAGCATAGGGTTCTCCTAGAACATCCAAGATGACGACCTGAGACTAGCATGGGCAGATTATCTGCTGTCATTTCTTCTGCACTTCAGAGCTAGAGAAGGATAAAGATGATTTAATGCCTATTTTCAAAGAATGAAGGATCTCTCTGTTCAGCTCGTGCCAGGGAGCAGACAAAGGAAACGGACTTCGCCCGAGAAAGGAGTGGTTTGCATTCGACAGGAGGAAGATTTATCAGGCAGAGAGTATAAAGACATTGCAGTGAGTTACGATATCTCCTTACCTGGAGATCTTCAAAGTAAGATATACTTTCTCTTTTGACAAGAGCAGTTGGGGGTGGGGTGGGGTGGGGTTCCTAGCTGGAGGCAGGGAAATGGACTTTAGCAACCTTTGGAAGTTGAGTCCAGCCTTCTGAGTCTAAGATAAAGTAAGATTGAAAGATTTATGGTTTTGACATCCATCATGTGAATAAATCTGAGCCTCTGCTGGAGTTTGAAGAGGAAGTTGGAAGCCCACGCTGCTTGATCACTCTATCAGTCAGGATTCCAGCAGGAGACAGATGGCACATTCAACTCAAGATTACTCAATGTATGGGCAAACTATTACAAAATAAATCACAAGACAGTTGCGAGTATTTGAATAATGATTGGTTATTTGATGATGTTAAGGAACTATTGTTAATATTTTGAGGTATGAAAATAGTATTTTAATATGTTTTATAAAAGCCTTTGTTTTTTAGGAATGTATTCTGAAATATTTATGGATGAAATATATGATACCTGAGATTTGCTTCAAAACAACGTGGGGGTGGCCAAGAAGTGGATAAAATATGGGGAGGTGGTAGTTAATTAAGTGATAGATAGCCAGTTCTATTTTAAATGTACATGGTATTTTTCAATAACTAAAACTTTAAACGTGATAGCAGAAATACCTGTACAGTTTGTTTGTTTTGCCGGGGCTCACTGTAATGAACTTGAAATCGAAACTGAGTGTGTCACATGGGTAGTGAATGTGGAATGGGTGTATGTGTTTCAGAGATGGATAGAAGCTAGTTCATTCCTTATAGGTCAGGGGAAGCCCTGTTTCTCCCTAAAAGCCAATAAGAAGACCACTGCAATTTAGCCGCATCTTTTTAACAAGGAGCCAGATCTTGAAGGGTTAATACGATGATGAGCACTACTTCTCTTGGCCTACTTACCCTGCCTGATGAGAATGGATTTCCCTGGCAGTTAATACTGTTGAGGGAAATAGGAACCAGAGCGAGGAAGGGACCTCTGGCTGGGTTCTATTCTATCTAGTTAGTGCCTGGTGCTTGGAATTGTGCTTGCAGCCCATTCTCATTCATGTTCACCTGGGCCTCTCAACTGAGAGAGGTATAATAACTTGTGTAATATCATACAATGGTACGACACCATGTAGATAATGCATACCTACATGTATTCATTCATTTAGCCCTCTGAATGACCTCACAAAGTAGATATTATCCTCATTTCCATTTTACAGACAGGAAAACTGAGGCCCTTAATGAGGCAGAACTAATAAAATGAGAAACTGAGCTTTAAACCCAAGTGTGTCAGTCCTCAAACCTTCAATTATATTGTTTATGCTACTTCTTCCTACTTAGTTGAGGCAGGTGTTAGATGAAAGTTTTTAGAATTCAATCACAAACAGGCCTAGAAATGACAAGCACACTGAAAGAATTCCTTATCTTTACATGTGGAACCGTTTATTTATTTTTTTAGTCATGGCATTTATATAGCATTTACAATGTGCCAGGCCACTGCTAATAAGTTTACAAATGTTAATTCAGCAAATATTCACAAAAGCCCTGTCAAGTAGTTAGGTGCTGTTATTATTATGCCCATCTTACCAACTGAGAAACTGAGGCACTTGCCAACACCACAGAGCTAAGAAAATACAGAGCCAAGATTCAACCCAGGCAGTCTTGTGCTTTCAATCTCTATATCGGCTTCACCCCCAAGCCCTGTACTTACACACGACCTGTCCTAGAGCATGCCAATGCAGGAGAGATGTTGACTGACTTTAATTCCAATTTCTTAACTCCAAATAATGAAGACAAAAATGCCTTTTCTTGGCCATAGTAGTAACCAAAACGTAGTAACTGATTCTAACTTAAACTCTAAGGCATGGATGTGTGCAATCGTTCTATTCACTTGAGTCATTCATGTGTTTTGAGGACTAACTACACTTTTTTGAAGGCTGTACTAATAAGAGAGAGTGTTACATTTAATGGAATAAATCACCTATAGTACTTGGCACATAAAAGAGCTCAATACACAGTAGCTATTAATGTCCTTATTAATCTCTCTGATTTATCCACGTCTCTTCTACTCTGTCATGGCACCACCGCCCAAGTGCATGTCTTCATGGCTGCAGTAGCATTCTCTCTGGCCTTCTCCACCCAGCCCATCTCCGCACTGCACACCTGTCCCTCCTCTCCTCAGACTCATCTGTAATAACGTTCTCTAGTCTTCCCTGAGGGAGGATTATCCTTCCTGGTCCTGTTGAACCAAGGCATGGCATACTCTGGCCAATGAAATGTGAGTGGAAATGGTGTGTGTCTACTCCAGATGGAATTGTTAAATGCCAGTGCCTACCTTGCCATGCTCCTTTATTCTCCATGCTAACACAGTCAGCATTGGTCCATATGATAACTGCTTCTTACCTTAGGTTCCTAGAATGAGGAGATTCTGTATAAAGGCTCCACGCAACCATTTACAGACATGCAAAATAAGATGTAAACCTTTATTGTTGTAAGCTGCTGAGATTTTGGACTTGTTTCATGGCATAGATCTAGCTTAATCTGACTGATACATATTTTATGATGCTCTCAGCGGATAGGACAGAAGTTCCTAATATGCCTGCAAGGCTGTGCGATATCTTGACCTAAATATCAAGCTTCATCTAGTATCATCTTTGCTCTCCTCTCCTCCTCTTCATCCAAACAGGCTTTTTCCGGTCTTTCGCCAGGTGGCAAATGCATTCTCTTACAGGCTCTTTAAACAGGCCGTTTTCTGTGCCCAGAACATTCTCCTTTCCCCTCTACCTCCCACCTTCCCATTTACCTGGCTAATTTCTCTCAATAAGCTCTCAATGTAAATCCTTTATAGCAGTCATCACAACTCAATGCTTTCCTTTGCTGCTGTGTTTATTTGAATAATGCTATTTTGCCCACAGTCTGTATACTTTACAAGAATAGTTGCCCGGTCTTTATTTACTTACCACACCTCGCCCCTGGAATAGTCTGGCATATAACAGGTACTCAAAATATACTTATTGAATAAATAATTGAGTCAATACATTGTAGTGATTATAGAATGGAATTTAGAGCAGGACTTTTTAGATTAGAATCCTATCATTTTTCATTGCATGACCATGGGTAAATTATTGAATATCTCTCTGCCTCGGTTTCCTCATCTGTACAATGGTGATAAAAGCAGTACTTATCTCATAGGGTTGTTGTGAGGATTAAGTGGATTAAGATATATGTGCCGTTTACTTGCTTATTGCCTCTGGTCTCCAAGCCCACCCCTCTATACCATTCTGTGGGGTTAGCAGTTTTCTCACTGCATTTTGCAGACTCCCTTGCCAGATGGCTACGGTTGGATCTGGCCAATGAGAGACACTGGTAGGAGTTTAGGAGGAGAAGGGAAGGAAGAGAAGAGACTTCTTTCTGGTTTCAGTTCCAGTCCACAATGTGACAGCAGCAGAGGATGGATGCACCAGCAGTCTCCAGCTCCTTCCAACTCTCCCAGCACCCGCCATGCCTTGTCTCTTAAGAAGTACTAATCCTGTTGGCCATGTCCCTCTCCCTGGTCCTAGCGCCAGGCACCCCACATCCCCTCAGAGGTCTGAGTACCAGGCGTATGGTGCCCCCAACCCTCACGGTGACACCTCTCAGTAAAGACTCAAATATTAGCTGTGTGAAGTCCCTCCTTAGAGCTCCTAGGTTCTGATAACCCAAACTTTCCCTTTTGTTTCCCCAGCTCCAGGGCTGTATCCTATAGTTATTCATACCTGGCTACTTTAGAGTCCCCTGTTAAAAAAACCTATTGAACTCTTTTCCTGATTCTTGATTGGGCCTTAACTAATACAATATTTAAGGCACTTAGAACAATATCAGGCACATACTAATAAGCACTATATGAGAGGTGAGTCTTGTAGGTTAAAAACCAATATTGTTGCCCATTAGAACTCTGTGAAGGGCATGATGTGCCTCACATCCATCAAGGATAACAGAAGCTCCGTGGTGTGGGAAGACAGTCTTCTGGGGGAACCTCCAATTCACACTGTAACTGTCACTCAACTACAACCCCCAGGTATGATTTGAAGCAAATGATGACACAGCTTCCATAGCATTAGCAATTTTTTATTTTTCCTTTTTTGTTGCATAGGAAATGCAGTACTTGCTTCCAGTAATTGTATTGTAATGTGAGAAGGTGGTAGCACTAATGGTTGAATACAAGAGTTAAACTAATCCACACCAGCTCAAAAAACCTGTGGAGATTTAGTTGAATAAGAATGGACGCCCACAGTGATTCTCAACCAATTACAAATTTTCACAGAACACAGTAAAACTAAAAGGGTAACTATGAGAGTCAATACAAGTATTCTAGAGGCACAGGGGGCCCGGCTCATAAAAACAAATGTCAAACCAAGTTATTAACACGGGGATGTTTAGTTTCACAATGGATCTCTTATCATTGGAAGTGTTCAATCCTCTCTCCCCACATTTCGAAATGTAAAACCGAGGTATCTTGAGTGGACAGATTTCCAAGGGTGGTGGGAGAAGTCCCCAGTGAACTTTGTTCTGGGTAAGAGGTCTGGGATGTAGGGGAGAAGTATCGTGTATTTGCCTTCGAAAGCCTTCCTTAAGGACCTCCTAGAACCTGATAAAGCTTTGGCTCTAGGTCCCGTTCGTATCTCAATGGTGACACTACCAAATGCCTTCGCAGTGCAAAGAGGCTGGTCTGAGACCAGGGAGAAGAATGGAGCTGGCAGTTCTCTCAAGTTTACATCCCAGAGTAGCCAGTGGCCTCGTGACCGTCAGTTGAGATGTTAAAAAAAAAAGTGCTAATTTATAGACTATTACTAAAAAACCCCCAAAATTAAAAAAATAAAAAATATAATCAAAGGGGAAAAAAAGCTTCTGTCCTTCTGGGAAATTGAGCAGAAAAACAGCAGGAAAAACAGCCCAATTTGTTGGACACGATTTGTCCTTAGAATTACTATCGAAATACAAAAGTTCATACCACATGACCCGGTGCTCTGGTTGGATTAGAGGTGGCACTTCCACCACATATTCTTGTGGGCCAGACACATTTTGGAAGTTATGTTTTTTGAATCAAATAGCATAAGGAGTCCACATGTGAAACCCGTGATGCCTGGCACCCAGGCGACGTCCTGCCCCCCAAACACTGTTGCCTCCCTGTTCTCATGCTCAGCTGCAGGAGGTCACCCTTAGCTCTCTGAGCATTTCTGGTATATGTTCCCCATTTTCCCATTCCCCCTAATCTGGTTATGTAACCCTTTAGGGCATAAAACACAGATGGGTGGTTTAGGGAAAAAAATGAGATGAAACTTATTTAATTTGGGTAATAGTTTCAAATTTAGACAAAAAAGTATATTAAAAAATCCCGTGTTAATAGCAAACTTCTTTTTCTTATGAATCGGGCCCAAAATTTGTACAGAGTTTTATTTTTGAAGAAAATATTGCAACTGTGCATGAAACTAAATAGCCAAGTGATTTCTTAAAGATTTTTTTTTTTTTCTTTTAATATGAGGAAGTCTGGTGTGAAGATGGATCAAGCATGGGTACCTGGCTGAACATTGTCCATTAAGAAACGCTTCAGAATCAACATAACTTCAGTCGAGGGTCAAGGAAAATGTCCCTCACTTGGAAATGTTCTCAGAGTGTCTTTGTTAGCAGAGTTCTTGAAATTGAAATGGTCGTTTATAGACAAAAGTCTTGCCAGGGACTGATTTCTGAAATCAAACACCCATGCTTGTCCCCTAGAAAAAAGAAAACAACAACAAAAAAACAAAAACGAAAACAAAAACACAAGTAATACTGAATTTAAGTAAATGTATACCTCCAAAATACTGAAAACAGCTGAAATTAAGAGAAGACAGAATTCGCGTTCTCAGTGAAATACCTTTAAACCTAGCTGACAAGAACCAAGTCAGAAAAAAAGACTAACATAACTTTGAGTAATATTCATACAGTTCACTAAGCATTATGGAATAGCATGCATTAATATTGTACGGTTATTTTACATCACCTATACCAGAAGGTCCTGACTGACAGACAGCGAAGGCTACCGGTGTAGAAAAATCTTACTTCAGAAGAGCAATATAATACAGATTTCACAGGCACTACATTTTAATATATCAGGTATTATGCTGGTTTTCTTATAATTCTTTCTGTCCTAAAGCTGGCATTATAACAATGACCAAAAAGGCAAGGATTGAAGTAAACGGAAAGTAGATACCAAAGTTGATATAGTTTTTTTTTTCTTCAGATAGATTAGTGCATAGTTCTCATGCAGATAAACACTGCTATGCATTTACACTGTTGGAAAGCAGAGTGAATTGAGCCCAAGTTGTCACATTGGTGTAAATCATTTTGTCAGCCTGTAATAGCACCATGTAATGGATTTGCATTAAACATTAAATTGATTTCAGAATTGGTGACACAGTATTCACTACAGTTAAGTGCTATGGAATAGCTTCAATGTTACCTGCTATATATCAAAGCAATTTTCATCCCACTGCTTTTTTATTGGAAAAAATAAAAAGGAAAACATACACGACACTAATTAGACGAATGCACAGCCTTGGACGTGGAGAAGGCAGAGCGGGTTTACTGTCAAACAGTAAATACATGCATTGACTTCAGGACGAAATTGGGCTTGGAAGCCGATTTGAATGAAAGCTCTGCCGGTGGGCAGTGCAGGTTTCGGAGACTGTCCACTGACAGATCTCGGAGGGTGGGTGGTGAGGTGCCACTGAAGCTCTCCTTACATTACCATGCCAGTTGTGTTTTAAATTTGTTCTATGGAGGCCTGCTACCGGAAAAAAAAAAAAAAAAAGAAGAAGAAGAAGAAGAAGAAGAAGAAGAAGAAAGAAAGAGATAAACCACCACCACCAATACCACCATGGACAAAAAGATATTTCCAGAGACATGATGCAAAAGTACATTAAATGACATTCTTAGAAACCCCTCCCCACCAAAAAAGTCATTAGGAAGAAATGTTTGTTTTTGTTTTTTTTTTAATCCCGATTTCGTCAATACTTTGTGACACTGTTACTAAAAAATTCAAAATATAGGTGGGGATGAGGGTTTGAAAAGTGAGAGACAAACTTTTTGAGACGGGTTTTGCATATTCCTGTGGGCTGACTGAATACCATGACTCTGGAAAGTTTGGGTTCCTTTGCACTTCAACTGTCAGAGTGAAGAATAAAAGTGCCGGGAAGTGTACCTGTCAGCTTGCCTGTAGCTAACACCTGGCTGAGGGGTGGGAGTGGGGAGGAGCTGACACTAAATAACTGTCATGCCAGGGTGTGAAGAAACAGAAAAGTTAGTTCAAACCTCAAAAGAAAGAAAAAGGCTCTGGGATGAATAGAGTGGCATTAGGGAGAGGGCCTCTACCCATAAATGATCAGAAAAGGAGCAATTTGAGTGGCAGGGAGATGGGCCTGAAAAAAAGTATATCGAAAAATGAGAAGATTTAGTGTTTGTGCCTCTGACTTCAGTTCCCAAAGAAAAAACATGGCGAGTGACTTGAGGGACCTATCTTTGCCAATAGATTTAATGCCATTTGACGGAAGAAATGTAAATGTGTCTCAGAATCAAATGCTGATAGCCCTCAGTCTGTCAGTCTACACACCCCAGGTACCAGAGTCTTCCTCAAACTTCTTCGCTTGGCTTTTAATCTAAAAAGGTAAACACTCGGATTATTGGTGTTTCTTTTTTCCTGCTTGATCGCAACCGAACTACAGTTTCCTGCTGCTTTCTGGACAATGAAACATGAACAAAAATGTAACTTAGTGTATTTAATACTTAACCCCTGTTCATTATCACCCTAGACTGCCTCCCTAATGTTTTAAAGCCTTTAAAACATTTTTTTCCTGCAAATCTGTTCAGAGTTCCCTAATTTTAGCTTCATCAAACTTAATACAACAAAATACCTTCAAAAATACAGCATACCTGTAACGTCCATTTACAATGGTTTTTCAGTAGACCTATACTTCTCAAGCATAGGAATATGCTATACCATTGAGAGAGAAAAAAATAACTGTATTTAAATACTTACAAAAAAAAAGGAAACAGGAAAGTTTTAAACTTAAATCCAGTTCCCAAAGGGGGGAGGGAAAGAAAGAAAAGCAATTCTATGAACGCTGCCTTTATAATGAACAATTGGAAGTTTCACTAGGCTAATTTGACAGAAATTTTTCCTCATTTAAACAACATTACAAAAGTCCTGCATTATAAAATAGGGTAGAATAAATCAGTGTAATCAATAAAACTATACAACAATACAAATTACATATCTTCTGAGTGGGCAGTTTATTCTCTCTCTTTGCAGTCATGACTACAACATGCTCACTAAAAACAACTAAAACTGCCCAAACTATTGCTTAGTTTGTTTTGTTTTAAAAAAAG
Organism: Pteropus medius; assembly: GCF_902729225.1. Taxonomy (NCBI): domain Eukaryota; kingdom Metazoa; phylum Chordata; class Mammalia; order Chiroptera; family Pteropodidae; genus Pteropus; species Pteropus medius. Next base: position 13,763,926 of record NW_024340701.1, on the reverse strand, counting down.
GGTACAATTTTATTGTATATACAACCAATTTACTGGTAATACCTTGGCTTATCGCAAGGTTCTGACAAAATGTTTGTCTAGGCTTTTTTCCCTTCACTGTGAAGCACTGAAAGCTGCTATTTTTTTCTTTTTTTTCCTTTTATCTTTTTTTTAGTGCACATATGTCATAATAAAGTAATGCCCAGCTAAGTGCTATAGGGGAAGGCAAAGTATGCTGGCTGGCTATAGGAAGTGACACCATATACTGACAATCACACCATACAACAGCGCCAAACGACTATTCAACCACTTATCAGACACATATGAAAATCCAAAATGTTTTATTTTATTTTTTTTTCCTTAAATAGAGATAACCAGTAAACAATTTTCAGAACTTGGAAGTTTAAAAACGTGCATATAAAAATGGGCATTATATACTTTTTATTGAATGTGGATTGACTGCAGTCTGCTAAGAAAAATGGGGTGTGGGAGCTGAAGAAAAAGGAAGTTGTCTTTTTTTTTTTTTTTTTTAAGGCTTGCTTGTGAAAGGAACAGTTGTAAAAACAAAATTGCTTGAAGCAGGGTCAGCTTAGTGCTTCACAGTTTGACTGCTTCTCTAAGAGGAGCCCTTCCTGCGCACGTGCATTCAAAAATCACAAAAAAAGGACGAAGACAAACACCTAAAACACACTGCGTCAAATGCAGCACCGACTTTGGTCAAATAAAAAAAATAAAAGAAAAATTAATGATCGCTAAGCTTTCCTACACGATATAAGCAGGTATTGCATATTTTCATATATCTGGGGAGGGGGGGATAAAGGAAGACTCCAAATAAATTGTAAAATGCAGCAACATCCAAAATACTGATATTCTAAGCATCTACAGATCTCAGAATAGCACTGCCACTGACCACAGAGGACAATAAAGACTACTCCTATCTGCGGAACAACTAACTTTCTATTTAGTTCTAGATGTTGAAACTGACAATAGCTGACATAAAAGTCACATTTACAAAAAGTGTCTCCAAATGCTTGACTAGGGAAAAACCCCTTTCAATAGAGGAGCATGTGCAACAATTCCACAAATAATCGCTATCCAGGGCAAGGCACATTGATATGGAATTTTTGTTTTCGTGCAAATTAAGGAAAAAAAACAAAACAAAACAACATTGTTTCGGGGGGGAAAGATGAGGAGCAAAGTGTCTTCCCAAGAATTTCAGTTACTTGATTGTATAGGACAGTAGTAGAACCCTTCTGAAGGGCTGAAAAACATAGTTTAAAGGCAAGTGCCTAGAGTAGGGATTACAATATTGTGTCTTAATGCACTCTACTTTATCCTACGTTAACTATATAAAAATTAGTTACTAACACTAGAACATGCAGAGACTTTCTCTGATCAGCAGGGCTTGCCAACCAGAACGTATATATATGTATAGTATAGGAAACCTTCTTGAAGTTGCATGGGAAGCAAAGGGGTGCTTCGCTGTCTGGTAGAAAAATCACTTGCACTTTTTTTGTTATTTTTTGTCGTTTTTTGTGGTTTTTTTTGTTTGTTTGTTTTTTTTTTACATAAGATACAGGACATTTGGGGGTGCAAACTTTTTTTTCCCTAACAAGTACCCTTGATCTGAATGGGCACCAGCATTTGTGTCAGTATTGGTTTCATTATTATTATTATTATTATTATTATTATTATTATTATTTTCCCATAGCCCAGGTTCAGGGGCGCAAAGGTCTTTAAAATTTCTGGACAATCTCTGGTACAATGAAGTGTCTGATAACTGATAAATCCTATGTTGCCGGATACATGTAAAAATTTTCAGAATTGGCATAATCCTTTATAGTGACTTCTAGCTTATAAAATTAACAGATACCATGACTTCATTTTAGTTATGTGCTTTGATAACAGAAAATAATTAATTAGCATTTAATGTAGTTAACATATTGTGGTAAAAGCACCATTAGATTTGTTTTTTTGTTTTTTTTTTTTAAATTTTCCTTCAGTTTTTAAAGGGATACAAGTTTAACAATAAAAAACATAAAAAGCAAAAATAGCTCCCCTTTTTCTTGCAAGGCTGTTTTTTACCCCAATAATTTAGAGTCCTGGGGCGGAAGGACTTGAAAAACAAAAATAGAATTTTCAACAATCTCTATCTTACAAAGATATTTAGCTATCCAATGAAATTGCACTTTACTCAATTCAAAATTCGATTGTTTTGATTGATTCCTGTCAGTTTCTGTCAAAACAGACCATCTTCCCCATTTACATGTGAATTTGTGTGTCATTGTTGAAATTGTTGAAAAAATGTTTTTTTTTCTAAATGTAAGTGCAGCATTTCAAAACTTTTAAAAAACTGAATAGTAGTAGTAGTAGTAGTTTGCCATTTTCAGAATTGTTCTGCAATGTGAGTGGATTCACTGTCCTTGCGGGCCATGTTATATATTTAACTGCTGACTGCTGAACCAAACCAAACTAAAAGAAAAAATAAAAAAGGAACATAACTGCATTTTCTTTTTCCAATATGTTACAGAAAAACATTGCCCTTTGACTGTCCCGTAAGTTATATATTGCAGATCTCAGCTACTACAAAAGATTTAGTTCTCCATGTGCCTCCCGATTGCTCGAGGAGGCTCACACCTGTGTGGGTAAATTCATGAAATACTGTGAAACAGCCAGGCTCCGTAAGGAAAGTGTGTTACAACGGAAGTCAGTGAGCAAGGGTAGACTTCCTCTAGCCGCATCACCTAATGCTCACGCTACCACGAAAACACTTCAAATGTTACAAAGCCCAACCATTTCCAGCACCATATGAGAAAATTACAACAGTCCCTAAAGTAGTTAAAAAAAAATCCCAAAAGGTTATGGCCTTTGCTGTTTGACCATAATGCTTGCTGTTTCCATGTACAAGTTGATGTGATTCTCCCCTTCCACTGACAGTGAAGTTGCAACCGCGCTGGGTTGAGGATGCGTCCATGTTACAGAGTTGAGAAGGGGTCAGGTGGTCTGTCTGGTGGATGGTGGGACACTGAGACTTTTATCCCAGGTACCAGGACTGGAAGACAAAAGGAAAAGCGCAATTAGAGGTACAATTTAGAAAATAACATATTTAGAAGATGTCCTTCCAACTGTGAAGTCAGGATCTTTGTTAGAGACAAAGGGGTGGGGACTCACTGGGAAAAGTAAAAGATGACAAACAGTAGTAAATCCTGAGACAATGACACTGAGCTTACTCCTCTAAAATGGAAATTCAATGTCTTCGTCTGAGTTTGCTAACGTTGTGAGAATGTCTTACAAAATCAAGTATTTATGTCCACTTGAAATACATATACAGGTTTTGTAGTCTGGTGGGGACAGCTATAGGAGTACAGAGAACTTGATCATCTTGCTTTTCATTGAATTTTCAATGCCTAGCACAGTGCCTGGGATAGAAGGTTTTCAACAAAAGAGAGTTGAGTGAATGGAGAATGGGTTAGGGGAGAAGTTTCATATGGTGGTGAATGTGAATCTGATGATTTTCACAACTCCTTTTCAATGAGATGTAGGCACTGACGATATTATTGCGAATTCTCTTAACAGGCCCAGATAATCAACAGTGATACAAGAATGAAGGCAGGTAAAGTAGAAACAGTGCTGTCCCAAGACTACTGGGTGATCCTGGATAAGTCACAGCATCTCTCTCACACACAGTGTCCTTGTGTGTGCATGAGGTATATTTTATGATGCTAAATACACCTTTCAGCTCAATCTTTCTAAAACAATATTTTAAAAAGTGACATATAATAATCAAATGGTATCAAGATTTCACCTTATTAGCTACCACGATGTCCCAAGGGGAAAAAAATGAGGCTGTTTCATAACCCTCATTCATGTTTCTGTTCATTTAACATTTATTTAGAGCCTCCCACATGCCTGCTGGGCTCAGTTACCAGTTACCTTTTCCTTTCATAAATCTTAGGTGATTAGTTTTGGGCAATAGTCTGGTTATATATCACTTTATATGCTGGCATTTCTTTTCTGTTAGCTAAACAAAGTGACTACTTATGGTCTAATATCAGAGTCAGTTTCTCAAGTGAAATGAAAAAGTATATGGCTTTTGCCAACTTTTCTCTAGAGATACCCTGTCAAATTCACCACATTTATCATTAGTCACACACACACACACACACACACACACACACACACACACAAAATCAACTTCTAGCAAAAGAGAATAAAATCTCTAAAATCTCTGAGTTAACAGTATCAGAAAGGGTTACATTTGGGTTGTTGACTCAGGAAGATGAAGGCTCATTCGTATCCAATAGATTCAGTTAGGTAAAGTAAGGACTCATTTGATCCCAGGGATAAATGGCGAAATGATAGCTACATGGCGGTTGGTATAAGATTTCCTGGTCGCACAGCTATCTTTGATTTCCAGAAGACTTGAAAAAACCTCAACCTAAACTAAAAAACTACTCATCCTGTACACTTTTAGATGTTATTCTCTGACCACATGCTTTGAAGAACACAATAAAGCCTCTTGTGTCCTGAAAGGAAATCATCCTGGCAAATATACACGGCCTAAATCTAACTGGACAAAAGAAAGAAGACGGGGAAAGAAAGGAAAAGGGAGGCAAACTCCGAAGTGTATTTTTAGTAGGCTCTCCTAAGAGCTGACTCGGATCCACATTGGAGCTGAGTTCTCACTTTAACAAAACAGTCTCAAACTTTGGGGGCAGCGAATAATGCTTACAATTTCTGTTCTCACACATTCTAAGTCAGTTGTGAAATTCCAGACTTCTTAAATCTGACACGGTGTAAGTAGTTCTTGAAGCAAAACGCCGGGGACCCAGCGAGTCAGCAGGGGGAGCAGTTTTCCATACCACAGTTTCTGGACACAACCTGAGCGCACTACAAAAATCTGCAGTGCCTCTGCACTTCTCTTAAAAAGCAAAGCAAAAAAAAAAAAGTTTCTTCACACATCTTACTATTCAGTGTGTGCCTTGCCGACAAGGTTACCCCAGAGCAGCTCTGTAATCCTTCACTGAAATAGGCTTTATTGATTGCTCTGGTCTATTGTTCTCTTTTCAAGTCCCCCAAGTTCAAGTTCATCCTGGTGTTACATCATGTCTGGTTGCTAAGAGCAACCAGACAGACCCAGACGTGACTATCATTAGCAAGAAACCCTCTGCTCTCCTCCCACCAACCTTCCAGTGGCTCTGACGTAGCAGGCCCACTGCAAACACATTGAAGTATTTATTCTGCCTAATTTATGACCTACACAGCAAGCAAGACCCCCACTCCAAAAACCAACACTGTTGTATATTTAATTAATCTGTCTTTCTCTGGCACTTGGGAAAGTTAGACAAAGGACTAATTATTGTGTTTCACTCTCCACACTTTTCTTTTGGGGGATGAATATTTGCATGGGAAAGAAAACTACAAGGCCCAGCATCGGCCCCCCTCCCCTTTTTCTTTTTGCCCTATTGACATTTCATGAAATACTTTAGCTGCTTAAGGGAATTAGAAAAAAAAATGCGATGTGAATGTTACTCCTTCTGAGTTGGTATTCAGTAACACAAATCAACTCATGACATGTTTAAATTTAAATGCTAACCACACACTCTCAGAGTTACTTTAAAGGTTAGTTTTTAATCAATAGAAGTTGCTGACTCTGGGTTTTTGAGCTGCGCACTGCAGCTCTTGGGCTTTTGTCTAACGTTAAAGCTTTCAAACTCTTTTTTTTTTTTCCTTGAGATGATTTTAGCAATGATTTGCAGACACAGAAGGCTATTGTGCTCTGACCAGCAACATGTCAATAGAGGAGCGAGTTGCCCTGTGGCGGGGTGTCAATATGACTCCTGAAGGCTTGGGTTGGGGGTCTTTAATAACCCATGAAAAAAACTTAATTAACCCTTTCAGGCCCCAACCAAAACCTATTCTTAAACTTTTTCACTCCTGTAATTTGACCATTAGTACTTATTTCAACATCACACTAATCTTCATGACAATTAACCCAGCTACTTGACCAAGGCTTTCCAGAATGGGAAGTCAGTTGGTTAGGGGAAGCACACAGGGAATTTTTTTTTTTTTTTGAATGAAGCCTCTGATTAAATCATTCATTTGCAGAGATGGCAGATAAAAAGTTATAATAATAATAATAAAAATTCATCCACTTCACTGAATTTTCTCATGATCAGTTTGTAGCTGAAGATGCTCCTGATTTTGTCATGATGAGTGTGATAATTGCACATTTACAAGCCACTCAATTTCTATAAACTGCCATGAACTACTAATAACATCAAATGGACAAGATAATGTTTGAAAAAGCCCATTTTTCTCTTGTGATATTTTCTTATAAAATCCATTATGCAAGCAGTACAAGTTTCAAAACATTACTTGAAGAACAATTCTGAACATTTTCCTCTTGGGTCATATAAGAAAAATACAAAAGAAATCTGAGATTGTTAAATTGTTTGGGTTGAGTAGACAATCCCTGGGAAAATGTTGCCACTTTAAACCAAATTCATTTATGGAGAGTCAAAAAATTGTCTTCAGCCATTTACTGACATAAGCTTACATTTCATATGGTTTCTGCCTTCATCCTTTTATAGCCCCTTAATCTAACCTCCTGTATCCAGATGGACTACAAAGGAATCTCTGTCCCTTATCTGCAGTGAGTTCCAATATTACAATACAATATAGGACGATGTTATCTTGATACATTTACATTAAGGAAGTAAACACAGAGCTTTGATCTATTTTTTTCCTCAGGAACATTCAGCTCTAGCTGTTTTGGAGGTCCATAAATCTATACTCCCACAAAAGCTTTAGTTAAGTAAAATTACTCTGTTATAGTCACAATTTCTACAGTTTGGGATGTGTTGGGAGGGGGTGGAGGAGTGGGGGTAATTGTCCTCTCTCAGTGTTCAAGGTGAAACATCAAAAGAAATCTGCAGCCCAGGACCAGAGCTCAGCTTTCCTTTTCTCCAGTCAAATGAAGAAGTAATCTCATCAGGTTGGAAAGTGCTGACTAAGGATTTAATAAAGTGCCTGCAGATGTGGCATCTCTAAGGTATTCAACTCATGTAATGCAAAACAGCTCCACACTGAATGTGCTTATAAAATTTCATTTAACCATTGCCGTGCGACTTTTTTTTTTTTTTTTTGCACTGTTCTCTAAGGAGTTTTATCACACTTCTCGTCCCTTAATTTACAGCTCCATGAAAGTTCGAATCCCGTTCTGTCAGGATTCTGGAATACTCACAGTAGTTAGGTTTTATCAACCATGTACAGTATCTATCCCGCTGCAACCGAAACAAGAAGCTTGAAATGGCAGTAGGTACCTTCGACAGTGACAGTCACTTTTCTTTCTTATGCTGCATGGAGAGCAATTAGGAAACTGAGGCTATTTTCCAAATTTTGGTCATGAGGTTGTCGAAGATATGGTTGACAAAGACCGAACTCCTTAGTAACAACAAACATTCTAATGTGAATAACAACTTCTTAAAAGGCCTTTTATAAACTCTTTTCACTAAGAGGGCCGGATGTATATTTTACCAACGAAAGGAAATACAAGTCTGTTTGAGATAGCTATATTTTACTTTAACCAAAAAAAATGAGAGGGTGGTGGGGTGGGGTGGGGATGGGGAGGATGGAACAGACTGTGACACAGCAGAATCTGTTTTTCAAATTAAAAAGTTAAACAAAAGACCTCAAGGGCAAAGTTGAAAACTGCGGAAGGAGGTTGTTAATGTGGAATCCAGAACTGGGTGTGACACTTAACTTTCTTCTCCAGGCAAGGTGGGTTATTTAAGGACATTCACACACACAAAACAGGAACATGCAAACACAGAGAGGCTTCTGCCCCTACTTTCCCAGCAGGAATGATTCTCCATCAGCCCCAAAAGAGGATGCTGCCAACCAATACTACATGAGTCGCAGTCACCATTTTGACTTCTCTCTTGAGGTTGATGGTATCTCCGCTGGGTCACACTAATCCAGTTAGTCATTTTTGGCTTCCTGCTCTTGTTTGGATGAGGTGAAGTCCACTGTGTAGCCCAAATGAGTTGTCCTTGGCAAATCAGCCAAAAGCCTGGTAGCCTCCTCTGCCCCCTGCCAATACTGTGGAAATGCACAGGGCCTCCCAGCACACTTCCAGTTTCTCACATTAGTACACATCATTTTGGAGTTGTTTTTTCACTCCGCCCCCATTCAACAAGTACTAGGGGCCGACCATGTATGCTAGGTTCTGGGGATATAATAAGTACAATAAATATGGTACTGCTCTTAAGGAGTTTTTGTGTGGAAAGAAAGTGCTAGATTTTAGACTTCTATGCCTTACAGGATACCAAGTACCCTGCTTTTCTCACAGTAGGGTCTCATAAACTGATGTGGACTGATGAGGCCGAGGACCCAATGTGCCAGGGACCCTCATCGAGTCCCACTTTTCCCATGGATTAGTGTTGTGTCCTCAGGCCCCAGAGGACTGCCATGAGGGCCATCCTGCATTACAGGAGAGGAAAGCAGTTTTTTATGCTGGTTTCTTCTGAAAAAGGTGACATGCTGTACACAGGTGTCAGTTATTGGTATTACCAACTATAGGCTTTGATCTCTGCCGTCATTTTTCTTGTCTGATTTTGTTAATTAAAAAAAGCCTGTTTTCAATAACGCTAAACCAAGACTTGTTTATTGTACAGGAAACTATTAAAACGTTAATGGGCTGTGATTGGCCCAGCTTACCTTTGTGGCCTTATTTTTTCACTGCTTGTACTCAACCCTTGCACTGTGTTAAACTTCTTCCAGATTCCCCAAAGCCAAATGCCTTCTCCCTGCTGGGCCTCGGCACAGGCTGCACCCCTCTCCTGGGCTTTGCTAACACTCGCTAGTCCTCGCATTCTCAGATTAGCTGCCCCTTCTTCCAAGGGGTCTTTCTCCAGGCCTTCAGTACCACGGTTTACCTCTGTCACAGTCACTGAACTGTAATCACCTGCTTTTCTTCCCAAGAAAACCAACTTCTTACATGTAGCATCCCCAGTGTCTTGCCCAGTGGCTGGCACATAGTAGGCACTTAATAAATATTGTTGAATAAAAAAAAGGAAGGAAGGAAGAAACAAGCGGTCTCCAGGGTTCTCAAAGCCTGGTGACAAAGTTATCCCAATGTGGCCTTTAGAAGGATGATTTATAGCATGGCTGTGCCACACCCATGCTCATGCCACACGTTCATATCTCCCCAAATGACAGGCGATCTCCCAAGAGAGACACAGGTCTCCACAAGCTGTCCCAGGCAGTTCTGACTGAGGAGCTGTTGCAACGAGGCCAAGTGTGGCCAACTGCGTCAGTAGCATGTGCAATAGTTTTGTAACATGGCCTGCTGCCTACTTACTACAAGCACACAGGAGTTGTCCAAACCACCGCTCCCTGGAGAGTGACCGTGCTGCTCCCGGCCAAGACCTCCATTTGGTTTAAACCTCAAGATGGGAAAACACTAATCTTTTTACCCAATAAGCCACCCAGCACCTCCAAACCTTGAGAGTACATACGCAATCCAATTATTCCGATTGTTGTTCCAAAGTCTGACTCCTTCACCGTATTCCAACTTGCTTTAGTGTCTGCCTCACCATTAAGCACATATTTTTTGGTCTCTCTTTATATGTTTATCAAATGTAAACCAAAGACTTAGGAATTAAAAATCGTTCTCTGGCCTACTCACACCTGCTCTGCAGACTTTCCGAAGGGCTGTATGCATAGTGGTAAGAGCTAGGGATCCGGAGTTGGGGTTAACAGAATCCTATCATTTAACCAGTGCACCATATGTACTAGTTAAATGATCTCAGGCAAGTTAGTTAGCACTCCTGAATCTCAGTTTTAGACTCCATGAAATGGAGATAATGGCTTTATCCGTTTTGGGGGGATTAAATGAGCCAATGCCTGGATAGAGGCAAATACAGAAAACCAGAAAGCCAGGGTAGATGGGTTCTCCATCTCCAAATGTGCATGGGGCCTTAAGGTCCACGTGAGACCAAAGAAGGGCCAGTTCCCTTGGAAAGTAATCACTCAATAAGGCTGCCTGCGCTTATTTAATGATATAATTTCTTAGTTAAAAGTAGCAGCTGCATCAGTTCCATTTCCCCAGTTGCGAGAGAAAGTTCTTGAGAAAATAAAAATCTGTCTTTAATTGCGGTATTAAAATCAGAGCGGCGAAACCAACCACACAAAAGGAATTGGCTCAAGTTTATGAAAGGCATTTGAGCCCTTGCCTTGCAAGGCTAAACTGCATGCCTTGGAAGTGGGGGTGAGGGGGAGAGGGGAGGAGAGGAGGGAGGGAGTAGTCAGGCAACCAAGTGGGACAGAAACAATCCTATTTTGGTTTTTGTTAGCGAATGGCATACTACATAGATCAGAGACTTCTTATAAAATACAAACCCCCACTGTACACAAAGCACAGGAAAATGTGAGGAAAAAAGGGAAAAACTAAAAGCAGCTTAGGGTGTGTTAACGCTGCTATTCTGTCAGCTTAAAGAGTATTTTATGCTTGATCAACAGCTCTTTTTTATTGTGCTTTTCTTTCATTCATTCAAGACATCAAAGCGGGCACCACCAGTGTACCTGCCCTTCTGGAGCCGCTTGTGAGGGGGTTCTAATGAAGCACGACTCTGGGAGCCGAAGACCCCCGTGGACACGGCAGTTCAAAGGGAATATTTCAACAATGATTACATTTTGTAAATCTTTTTATGAAAGAGACAGCTTATTTCCTGCTTTTTCATGAAAAATAGATTCTATCCATTAAAGTGAGCCCGCGCCACGGAAGCTGCCTGAGATCTGAGGTGCAGCGTGGAGATTAAGGGGACCACGACGACCCGATGAAATCGTCTCTGAGTTCCTATCTGTTTGGCCGCGTTGGCACTACCAGATTTTCTGGGTGGAGCCCAACCAGAGCGCTGGATCGCTCCGCAGCAGAAAACGCAGTGATGATGTGGTTTCGCGGCTGGTTTTTCAGCTAAGGCCTCGTGTTTATTATTTGTTGTTTTTTATTTTTTGATTCCTCGAAGTCCAACCAAGGATCACGAGGTATCAGGTAACCCCTTTCATCACACAAAAGATGAAAGATGTTAGTTACAGATTCATTAAATGCTGTATTTTAATGCCCTGAAAGGAGACAAACCCTTTTCCATATGGGAAGTTAGCCATAAAAAAGCTGGCTCTGGTCTGAAGACACAATATAGGCTTTATTATTGGTTGATGTCTGCCCCTAAGGCAAAAATAAAGAAGGCAGCCTAGCCCTTTGTAATTTTTGACTTTCAACATTAAAATAATCTTTCCCCTAGTCTTTCTTTCTTTCTTTTTTTTTTTCTTTTTTGGCAGCAGGGAGAGTTGAGGGGAGCAGGAAAGGAAAAGAACATGATTTCCTGGGGAGCTATGAAATGAAAAAAATATATGTTTTCTACACATCAGATTCCAATTTTAATTAAATGCCTGTTGTCTAACAAGTGCAGACAGTCACACTTGGGGCTGGCCCAATGGTGGCCCAGGGAGCTAACCTTTCTTGTTTAAAAACAGAGGCGTGGGAGTGGAGGCTGGAGCTCAGCAAAGCGTGGTCACATTATAATAATCATCCCACAGACTGCTTCTCGACTCCTGTTCCCCCAAAGCTGAAAAACTCTCCCCAAACATGACTCGGGTTCAAAGCAAGTCTGCCATGTAGATTTAATGTTCAGATTGTGCAGGTAGAGAAAGTTGAGTAAGGGGGGAAAAAATTAAAGTGAAAAGTCCAGTTATTTCAAAAATTCTCCCAGAGACATCCTGCAACAAAATGACAGAAGATCTGATACTTTCTCAAAAATAAATTCCCAAACTAACCTTTCAGCCAAGGCACCCTTCAGGTACTGGATGGGATCTGCCACCTTTGGATATTTCTACCCCAGCTGGCATCTCTTTCCATGGCCCTGAGCGCAGGTCTCTCGTTCCTTACCCTTTTAATCTTCCTCTGTTTGCCGTCCGGGGTCCTTCCTTCTGTTCTTTCCAGTCCCATTTCCTGCCTCCTTCCACCCTTCAAGCCAGTCTCCCTCTCCATCAGTATTTGGGCCCTCTGCAGGAATTAGGGCAGACCTCTGCTCTCTCAAAGGCCACACAAACCAACAGTCTTTCCTCTTCCATTCACTGGATTAAGAAAAGAAGGGAAGAACGCATTCAACTACCACCAGGACCAGCCGGCTTAGCAGCTGGGATTGAAGGCTTCCGTAGTGAGCCAAAGAAACGAGGCACAGAGGTAGAATGTGGAGGAAGTTATAGCATTTTAGTTTTCAGATTCACGAGAAAAGAGAGGGAGAGTACAGTGAGATGCAACTCGGCACTGGACTGTGAGTCGGGGCCCTGGTTCAAGTCCCAACTTAGTCCCTGGCTGCCCTGGGGACTTAGGTACCCCGCGAGGCTGCTCTGGTCTGTACTACAAGTAAAGACCACATTCTTATACTTTCTTTACCTTCGGGGAACACCTGCTTTTCGTTTTTACTGGTTCCAGGGGTCATCTTTTCTTCCTTCACAGTGCAGATGTGATATTGGCAGAAGTAAAACTGTTCCTATCCCTCACTGAGGTTAGAGTGAGTTTGGCCAGGAACAAGTTAGAGACGTAAATTCTACTCTGTGTGACTTCAGGGGTCCAACTTATCTTCAAAACAGGCTTCAATATATCAGTTATGACAGCATTTGGGGGAAAATAAATATAAAAAGACAAAACTTTGAAATACGGGCATAAAGTAGGCAGCACTGTATGGCAGCCTTGAAGTGATCTAGATGGCTTGGCTTGGGATGGGATCAGGGTTGTTTCATCTGAGCCAACTACCCTGGATAAAAATGGAATGTTTTCCCTGTGATTTTCCCCAAAGCGCAACCAGGTATCAGTGAACAGTGCTTTCCTCCTCCTTCTGAAAATGTGGTAGGATTTAGGGTTTTACGGCAACAAAACTTGTCTTTGTTTAAGACGTAACTTGCAAAATAAACCCACATGGGGGAGTTGGCAGTTTCAAATGACAGACTTTTTTTTTTTTTAATGCTGAAATAGCAAAAGCTTTTTACGTTCAGGTTTATTTCCTTCTAAATTTGTGGATTAAATTTACAACTAGGTAATGTTCATTACTACAAACAATTAGATTCTTCCTGTGTATTTCTAGAGGAGGTGAGTGGGAAGCTTCTTGGTGGGGTTGGGGCGGGGATTGTACAAAGGTGAGGATGCAGGAGCGCTGACAGGCTATGGGAAGGGTCGGATCAATGATCTGGACATGTACATCATACACGTGATCAGCAGAGCTACTTGGCTTCCTTGTCAGGGATCTGTGCTCCTTGGACAGAGGTAATATCATTCTAAAACAAAGTTTTATTCATTTTTTACCTTTTCAGTAAGGACTTTAGAGATAGTGGATCTTATAAGCAAAGATTACTTGAGACAGATTTAAGAATGTGTTTTATAAAGTCAAGCATGCAAACAAAATCACTTACTTCGTTCTCAGATAAATTCTACACAGTAGTGCTTTCCTTGTAACTAAGATTTAGGAACGAACTCAGAATTCATACATGCAGTGCTAATTTGGAACAGTCACACACCTCTGGTATCACTTTATTAGACTTTAATGAAACCAATTACAGATTGTATGACCGTTATGTATTCATTGGCTCTTTAAATATCCTTTTCTCTTGGTAAGTCGCCCTGTGGATAGGAGATCCTATTGTTCATTTGCAATAATGGTGGTAAGTTCAAATGATACATGTTAATTTAATTCTGATTCTGCGATCACAAAACTCTTGCAGATTTGCCACTTTGTGCTATCCCAAAGGTGGTTCAGTTAAAAAAAAAAATACTTAAAGTTTTTTTCTTTCTTTTAGAGATGGGAATTGTCTGAGTTAAAATATAGTTTCCTGCTGTACTGCATCAGCCTTTCTACGTTGTTCTCCAGGAACACGTTTATGAGTTCAAGTTCAGGTTTAAACTAAATAAAACACTCCTCAGTAGTTTATAACTGAGCCTCATTTACATGTGCTCCCTCTGAACTCTGCCGGCCTCAGTATGCTAGTTTCCAAGGCTTGGTGAAGGAATGTTTTACAGTTGGAATCTGTACTGCTTTCTCAGGCATTTCAGACTCAGAGGCTGGGCAGCACCAAGCTTTAGTTAGTATTAAAAGTTTCCTCAGATCTACTATAAAGTCAAAGAAAGAGAGAAAGACAAAGCAGGGGTCAAGAGAACTATATCTTCTTAATTTTCCCTGTAAGGCTTTAGAGTTAACATTCCAGTTAAAAAGAAGGTAACAGATTCTAGATGTGTATTCTAGAATTCCACAGCCATGACTTCAAATTTCTTTGCTATTATTTTTAATTCTTTGTGGAAATGGTCAATGTATATTTATTCTCTTCGAATATAAAAACTAAAGTTCTCTTAAACCGTTTTTCTGCTTTGAAAATGTAGTTTAAAAAAGTGCTGTGAAGATAAACGCTCCCAAACTCAAAAGGGATTCCATATTACGTTTATGAGAAAACCTAAGGGATTTTGAGGTCAAAAAGATCTCGGGGATTTTCCAGCCAATAAAGGTACACTACAGAAGAGGAAATGGCTATTTTTGATTTAGAGCCAGGAGGAGTTGAAGTAGGGATTCTGAGATGCTCATAGGGAACTAGTCTGGAGACAGCTGATTTCCTGGCTGACTGAGGTTAAGACTCAATCTCCTTGTTAAGCAAAGGTCCAGGAATTTGGAGAAAGCCACAATTCTCTTTGTGAACAGAAATGGAAAGAAAACTGGAAAAACAGTACCAAGGACTCTGCTACTCAACTTCTCTCTCAGTTTATTGAGTAAGAAAGTGGGTACAGCAGTGATAAACCAATGATGCAGTGCCTGAGAGTTACAGTGAAGCAGTTCTTTCATGATAGGTGAGCATCCCAAGCAAAATTTCAGGTTGTGGCATTCCCAGTACCCCAGGTTCAGCAGCTACATCCCTGCAAAGTCCTATGTGATGGGTTAAATAACTCGATAGTAAGCCCTGCTGCGGGGGTTCAGAGGAAGAACTATCTGGTTCAGGGTGGATGGACTGAGTCTATGGTGAATCTGGGTCTCTGATAAGAAGTTTGTGCCTCTGATAAGAAGGGATTAAGACCACCTTCCTAGCTTGGTGGTTTTAAGGATGAAGTAGAATAACATATGAAAGTGTTTTGTCTCTTTATTCGACTGTACAGAGTTTTTTTTTGTTTTTGGTATTTTCTAACATGGGAAGATAGAACCCTCATCTATATATCTCATTATGGTCTCTTCTTGGCTTACTGCAATAATGGGCAGTCATTTTTCTTGAATAAATACAATCATAGCACGAGTATGCTGGCTATATACTCATTTCTTTTAAACCCCTGAACTGAGCCTAGCTCAAATGCTGAAAAACATTAAAGATTTTCTAAAACCAAATTTAAAAGGGAGTGGGGCATGGGGAGGGAGGTAGATGGGGTCAAAGTGGTCAAATATGTGGTGACATTAAAGAATTAAAAATAAATAAATAAAACCAAATTAAATGTGAATACGCTTCCAAATGAAACCCTTTGCTATGAAAGCAGGAAGTTTCTTCTACTGGATAAACACATAAATAAAAGTAGAATCCATTTAGATGATGAAATAGAGGGTAAAATTAGTTTATTTTGGGGTAGAAATTATGTCGATGGAGTGGAATCAAGGCTCCCAAGTCTAAGAGTTACTCAGCCTCGGGCAGGAATGACTGGCCAATTTGTAGAAAGAAGATAATTTGTCTATGCGATATTCTCTGCTATTCTGTTTGTCACTCAACCTCAAATTACTGAAAACCATGTGCTTTTTTCTTTTGCCTACTTTTTGTTTCTCTTCTTTCTTTTTCATAAATATCTATCTAATTTTGACACATTCGCCACTGTCTTTTGGACCTCTGCTATTAAGGGTTGCCGTAGGTAACAAATTAAAACTAACAGCTAATGTTACTTTTTAAATTTTTTTAAAGGAACTCTGGCAAAGTGATTGGATGGGAGAGATTTGAACCTCAAATGGTTTGCAGATTTTCCCAAAGATTTAATTTGTCCTTGCAGATCTTAATTATTTTTAAGAGAGAATAATTTGATAGTTGACTTGATAGTTCAAAAAGTCTTGTATCTGTTAATGTGTAGATAGGTATATGCAGATCTAATGTTATTTAATTTATGCTGAATCTCATGGTAAAACAGTGGCCTCATCTTATAATTTTAAGAAGGAGAGGGCACAAAATTTGGAAACTATGCTCACTGAACGGAGCAACATGGAAGGCAAAAGATGAAGAGGGCAAGCTATTTCCCGGAAGGAAATTAGGCACTTGGAGAAGCTGCCTTCTTTCTTCTACTCTGTCAGAGTGAGTTACTCAGTGGTTGCAATCCCTCATCTTACTGTGGAGCTTAATTCTGTCCCTTGTTCTTAGTCGAAGCAAGCAGCTGGGAAGGGGTGCAAAGGGAAAGTCCAGATTTGATAGCAATGACTACAAGGCTGAGGAGCATTAGCGAATTCCATAAGGAGTGTCATTCAGCAGTTCTTGGTTTACAAAGGTCATTGTGATGCAAGGCCCAGGGGAAGAGCCAAGCAAATAGTCTTCCTGGAAGATGGTGGGGTGGGAGAAAGGGCGGGGTGAAGAGGATTTGGTATATCTTTAGACTTTCACATAAAAAAAATATTTGGGAAGAGGCCAGCTGAGAGATACAGCAGGGCCCTAGCTGAATGGTAATGATGTAACAAATAGCAACATTCAGAGCTATCCAGATACCAGAGAGAACAACTGGCAGATATTAAAATCATTATAAGATGTGAAATTATACCTCTCACAGCTTCATTATCACTATATTTCATAATATTTGTCTAGAAAGGCATACAAAGCCTATCAGGTTAAATTAATCTTAATGATAAATTTTAGTTTTATTCTAATTAAACAATTTCAATTTAATTAATGCGAGCACAGAAATTAGTCAAAATTACAAATGTAAATGTTGAACTTTAAATCAAAGGTCCTCCCTACTCCCTGCCTCCTGTAGAAGCACTTTAAAGTGTTTGCCTGTGAAAGTAGATGGGAATTTTAACCTTTGTCTGTACTGTGAAGGACAGAAGTTAGAAAAATGTGCAACCAAAAGCTACCTGGGAGCACAGACAGAAGCCCAGGTTTAATGCCCACCCACACCCACATACACACAATACCGCAGGGAAGTCTATGAAGATAAATTCTGCAACGTGAAATTTTGAATGACATCTTTTGTTCCTTAAGACTCCAATGTACTTGGGTCAGTCTAACAGATATTGGGCTTTTATAGAACACCTTTGTAAAATAGGTACTGTGCACCCATTTCCTAAGCAACATATTAAACTATCAGTCCCTTTCCTCCCTTTTTTCGGGTACCCTGCACCTCAGTCCCACTTTACCTATTACTAGCTATGTGGCTTCCCACGTTTCACCTCCCTGAGCTTTAGCCCTCTTATTTGGAGAGGCTGCTTTATAGAAATGATACACACTTTATCTCAAAATGCACTTAAAGTCCTCTCTGAAAAATGATGGGGCTTGGAGGAGATAATTTTTAAGGAAATTAACAACTTCAGTATTTGATATTTCTATAACTTTGAAAAAATACTGGCATCTTAAAATGGATTTGAAAATAGTTTGGGGTATATGTGTCTGAGTCACTCTATAAAGATCTTTAAATGACCGTTTATCTCTCTTAATAAAAATCCAAAGTAGATGGAATCCAGAGCTCTAAAAATTTGAAGAAAAGGAGCTGGCAAATGGATTTCTTTTTTTCTAAAAAGATAAAAACGGGGGAGGAGGGAAAGTGAAACAGGAAAAAAAAAATAGAAATGCATGTTCATTTTTTTTTTTATTTAAAAAATGTGTACTGGTAAATCCTACTTAATAAGTCCTGAGGTGTCAGATTCTTGGTTTTAGAAGAATGCTACATGCAGCGTAAGATTCTTTGTTATTGCTTTCATCCAGAAAATAGCCATAACTTCTTTCCCCACAAGAAGCCTTCGTCCATGATCCTCCATCTTGACTTGTTCGCAACTGTATACGAGGATTATTTGATAGCAATCAATCCACTATCACTGTTTGGGGACATTATAGGAGAACAGCAGAGTAATTTAACTATATAGTTGATTAGTGTAATAATCATCATTAATTTTAGTAATGATAGTGGGATTCCCCCTACTTTGGTTAATGCCCACGGACAATTCATTTCTTGACTGCCAGTGGTAGAAATGGTTTTTGAAATATTAACTTCTGCCCCATGGGAATGATGCTTAGCCCATCACATTTAATTTTTGACCTTCACTGAACAGCATGATCCTAATCCCTTGATTTTATAATCTTAACTAGGAAACATTAAAATATGGATTGACTCCAGTTGGCAGGAATCTTTATGTTCTTTTCACTAAAAAAGCTATAAATCCAATGGTTGACCTTTTATTTCCAGGTCACAAATGACACCCACTCACTTTTGTCCATTCACATAGGATTTATGTTAGGGTCTACAGGTATAAGCCATGAAAGCTGAACTTTAATGAAATGTCTTTCAAAGATGTGCACTTAACCAAAAATTTCCCACAAAAAAATTGGCGGATGGCCTTTTAAAAACAGCTATTATATCCTCAGGTTCATTTTTAGCCTCTCTTAATTCTATTTTTCACTTGAAGTAAGTTTCTTCTAATAGTACCATTTTTCTAAGGATACAAATTAGGCTTGTTTGGGATGTTAACAGTACCTTAGTTTCCAATTTAGGAAAGATTTCTGAAATGTTCTCTTTGCCATCACCATAATTTATCTATCGCTAGCTGAAAAATGTTCCTTGTCCTTTTTCACAAAATCAATTGTATTGATGGGAGGCGTTCTGTGTTGTCAATCAGGGAAATGTGATTTGATGGGACCCCAAAGCAGTGAGATGAGGGAAGGAATACCAAACTCGCTCAGGTCTACAGCATCTGAGTGAGATCAATGTTTCCCATAATACTCTTCCTGTCATGTAGCACCCTACCTGTCACAATTAATAATGTAGAGGGAGCTGATTAACTTAAGTAAAGTGCTCTCTGCTGTGTAAACACAAAGATCTATGAGGCAGAAAAAGAGGAGGGGCAGGAAAGAACAAAACGTCATTTTTATTTTTCATGTGGACACGTTCTCACTTTCCATTCTTCTCTTGTAACAATTACTGTACCAGCCACTCTGACAGAGTCAATAAATTGATCTGGGTCTTGATGCAGCAGCAAAGCAGACTGATCTGATACACCATTATCTACAATGGAGAGTGGGGGTGGGGATGGGGGGTGCACTCGGTGGCAGAGGGCAAAGGGGAGAAGACAGCAAAGGCAAGTCTGCGTTGCTCTAGATAGGTCATTCATACTTCATCTGGAGCTTCTGGGATAGATGGATATATGCGCGGTGTGTGTGTGCGTGCTGCGTGCGTACGTGCATGATGTGGGGAAAGGATAGAGAAAAAGAAGCCTTCAACTTGGCTAAAAGATGCAGCCTAAGTAATACCGTATGCATCACTTATTTAAGTCCCTGCGGTATTTCAGTCACTCACACCAATCTGCAATTCAATGAGGATCACCACCCCATTAGAACTAATCATGTCAGCTGTGTATCTGACAAAATAAACATTCAGAAACTGTGCTCCTAGGTTCATAACTTGTTTTTTGCACTGGTATTTTTTTTCTCTCTCCCTCATCCGGCATAAAGTTTAATAGTTTTTTAATATGAAATTACAACATACATAGAAACTCTCCATTTGCATTCCTCAGCGTATTTTTCCTTACAACTAGAAACTGCAGCTGTTAGCTGAGCTTTAACTTGCTCCTTGGGAGTATGCTAAGTATGTTCTTAATAAATAAATATCGTTCCACTAGCTAATGAGAGAATTAATGGCACAACTTATGGAAAACGGATGAGGGAGGATGTGGGGAGAGGAGACTCAGCTCAAGGGGAAAATTACCAGATCACCTCTGGGGTTCTTGCCATATTAACATTTCTATGTTTCTACTGGCAATCACATGTCCCTGGTTCTAAAGATGAATGAGATACATTCTGCCTTACCTCTGGTACTGACAGAGGTTCAATTCTAAGGGGTGAAAAGCAGCAGCACACATCAGCTTTCCATGAGCCAGGGTAGGGTGCTGGGGGCTTTACTAGCTAACCATTTGAATCTTTGTAAAACTGTGTGGAACGCAGGAATTAATTTAAAATTTTATAGCTGTGACATCTAAGGTTGAGAAAGGCTAAAAATTACCCCAAGTTCACTGTACTAGTCTGCTTGGGCTGACATAACAAAGTATCATAAACTAGGCGGCTTAAACAACAGAAATTTATTTTCTCACTGTTCTGGAGGCTGGGATGTCCAAGATCAAGGTTCCAGCTGATGTGGTACCTGCTTTGGTACCTGAGGGTCCTCTTCCTGGCTCACAGACAGCTGCCTTCCCCCTGTGTCCTCATATGGCAGAGAGAGAGCAAAGTCTCTGGTGTCTCTTCTTATAAAGGCACCAATCCCATCAGGAGGCCCCACCCTCATCCAAACATAATTACCTTCCAAAAGCCGCATCTCTAAATACCATCACATTGGGGGTTAAGGTTTCAACATACAAACCTGGTGTGGGCAAGGGTGGGAAGAACACAATTCAGTCCACAGTAGTCATGTACTGAGATAAAACAAAATCAGGTCTGTCTGGCTCCAAAGCTTATGTTTTCTCTACTACATTATACGGCCCAAGAGAGGGGGGTACCTCCTGACCACAGGTCTTAACGCTACTACTACCTGTAAAATCTTGTGCCTAATTCATATAAACCAAGATAGGTAGGTTACGGTTTCTTCACATAGAGAGACTCAACTGCACCCTTCACCTGCTTCCCATTCCCACAGAATAAAGTCCAAATGTCTTACCATTGTATAAAGGTATGTATGTGTGTATTCATGACTAGACCCTGTCTAACTTCCCAACCTCATTACTCAACATTCTCTGTCGCTTACTTATACTAACAGATACACCAGAGTAGAGTTCTCCAAACACGCAGTGCCATTCCTTTGCATGTGCTATTCTCCTTTCCTGGAATGGCATGTTCTACCCACCAAGTATGTTTGTCTCCTTCAAAAGCAGCTCATGTATCATCTCCTCTAGAATATCTTCCATGACTCCCCTGATTTCCTCCAGAATTATTTTTGTTGTTGTTTATGGATATTTGTTTCTTTTCGATTACAGTTGACATTCACTATTATTTTATAATTAGTTTCAGGTGTACAGACAGCATTTATATAATTTATGAAGTGATCCCTGCAAATTAGTCCAGTACCCGTATAGCACTATACATAGTTATTACAATATTACAGATGACCAATAGACATCAAAAGATGCTCAAGGTCACTTATCATCAGAGAGATGCAAATTAAAACCACAATGAGACCTCACCTCACAAATGTCAGAATGGCTATCATCGGTAAAGCAAAAAACAAGTGTCGGCGAGGATACAGAGAAAAGGGAACCCTTGTGCACTGTTGGTGGAACTGCAATTTGGTGCAACCACTATGGAAAATAGTATGGAGCCTCTTCAAAAAAATTAAAAATATAACCACCTTATGGCCCAGCAATTCCACTTCTGGGTATTTACCTCAAAAGATCCAAAACACTAATTCAAAAAGATATAGGCACCCCTATGTTCACTGCAGCACTGTTTACAGTGGCCAAGATATGGAAGCAACCTAAGTGCCCTTCAATAGACAATTGGATAAAGAATATGTGGTATACATATACAATGGAATAATACGCAGCCATAAAAAAGGAAATCTTACAATTTGTAACGACATGGATGGAACTAAAAGACATTATGCCAAATGAAATAAGTCAGACAGAGAAAGACAAATACCATATGATCTCCCCAGAGCTATTTATCTACCCTCTGTACTACTTGTAGATTATATATACTTCAATTGTCTTACTTATCTACTTTACTATAATTTCTTTGCTTTTCTCCCTAGAAGTCTGTAAGCAACGTATGTCAGGGATTGGATCATATATATCAATAGTCCCCCTTCCAGCCTAGTGTGGTGCCAAGGAATACAGTAGGTGCTCAGTTACTTCTGGGTTTCTTTTTCCTCTCTCAGATCAACCACATAGCTGATGAGTGAGGGAGATGAGCCAGGAATCCAGATATTTTGACTCCTAGTCAAGTGCTCCTTTTTCCTCTACCAAGATGCACAGGTCCCTACTATGGTCAGTTCCATTTTTGGACCTTGTACTGTCCTTCCATCCTCCAATACTCCTCCTCTCCCTTCCTTCCCCGCACCCCCCGACTACCACACACACAGCCAGGGATCCATGGAAGGGGGACTGTGTGCCATGAGGGCTGGGCTTAAATTTCCCTCAACTACTCAAGGCAACAAGAGACATACACCATATCCAGCCTTGGGAGGCAGCACTGGGCGCTTCCCACATGGTTAAAGCAGTGCTCGCGGTTGCCCTGTGCTGAGGACACTTGTGCCTGTGCTGCAGCTCCATTATCCCGACACACTCAGACTCTGGAGCGGCGGGCAGGCGGGCCGGGAGGGCCGGGAGGGCATGCGAGTGAGGAACACAGGGCCAGGACAGCCTGTCCTAACCCAGTGAACCCAGTGTCCCAGCTTCAACACAGGGATCCAGCTTATCATAAGCCCATGTGATTCATTAGTTAATGTGTAAAGCATTTGGAAAGTGAAAAGCCAATTAGAAGTGCTAAGTTATTTCATCTCTGCTGTAAAGGAAGCAATGTGAAGCCTAAGGAAAAATTCTCATGCAAATATTCTGGGGAGGCGTGTGTTTTGGAATGTAACTCTCAATGAATAGGCCTCATTGAAAGGCTATATCCCAAAAAAGAGAGGCCGCTGATAAAAGAATATGCCTTCATCCTAAATAAACAAACAGGAAGGTAAACAAGTAGGGTGTGAGAAAAGTGGACAGGAAGAATCATTCAGAACTCATGTGAGATTTTGAGAATGTCACATTAAACAATAGGCTCTGGCTTCGAAACTGTGTTAGTGGAACCTTCAAGGTCTTAGACTCATTAGAAGGCCTGGGAAAGCCTGTGTACACAAGGGGCCTCTCCTAACATGACCGGTCCTTGTTAGAGTGCAGAAACGTTTGGGGAAGCACATTCCTCAGGCATGGGATTTTCACAGGCAGGGCCTTTGTGGAAAGTGGGAACACCACCTGTACTGCCTTCTCTCCTCAGAGTTCACATAGCAGGTCCAATCAACTCATTTTCCTGTTCTCTGAACTCTGTTGACTCAAGCACAGCAATACCAGGCTCTTTTCTTTTGCAAAGGAAGCATCTGGTTCCAAGTCATAAAAGAGAAACCCAGAACCTATTGCTGACTATTTGATAAGCACCTGGGAGGGCACACGAAGGGCACTGTTTCACAGAGTTCCCCTGCAATTACAAAGGCACATGTCCTCCAATTCAGCCTTTTCAGGGGCCTCATTTACCAGAAGAACACTGACCCAGCCCTATGGGAACTGATCGGCACAAAACCTCAGTACTTCTGTGCAAATTCTGGACTCAAATTGAGGGCTGAAATGAAACGATCACTACAACACTCATGAACGCACACAGCACATGTGTCTTCTAGATACAGAAGATGTGAGTGTGCAGGAAAGGCACTGCAAGAAGAAAAGCAGCAAGAGATAAAAGGAGTCAAGTTCAAACAACAGGAGTTGAAAAGTGCATGAAACCTATCAGGGACTGGGAAAAAAGGAATATGGCAGATACCGTTAACAGTCTACCCACTATTGCCTTTTTTTCTTGAGGCAATTTTGTTTAGGGAGGACAATGTGACCAGCCCTGGGTAATGGATCATAATGTTAGCCAATCAAGATAATTCTGAGCCAGCTTTCCCAATATCCTTTGCAGCTAAAGATTAACACGTGA
This sequence comes from Pteropus medius, assembly GCF_902729225.1. Lineage (NCBI taxonomy): Eukaryota > Metazoa > Chordata > Mammalia > Chiroptera > Pteropodidae > Pteropus > Pteropus medius. Next base: position 13,740,022 of record NW_024340701.1, on the reverse strand, counting down.
CCAGTTTTAGTCAATGAGACCTAAATAGAAATTTGCTAACAGGAAACAGGGAAAGAGCATGGCAGAGTCTTTGTTCTCTGATACAAGAGAAATAATGGGGAATAATATAGGTATGATGTCTGGAGCTGCAGCAGCCATTTTGCAACCAGAGGCACTAAGCATGTGGATACCAAGGATGGTAAAGTAGAATGTTAAAAGAGTATGAGTTCCCGCTGGCATCATGTAGCAGCTGAAACAATGCCAAAAACCACTCGCTGACAGATTCATTGGTATGTGAAAAAATAACCCTGATTGGGTTAAGCCACACTTAATTGGGGTTTCTTCTATGAGGTAGATACTTTTATTGACTTTGTTTCATATATGAGGAAACTGAATTTTAAAGGGTAACATGTCCAAGATCACTCAGATAAATGGCACAGCCAGGATGTGAAAACAGGTCTATCCTAATCTCTAACTCAAAGAAATCAGATCATGAATACCAAGTACATTTCCCTTAGTACCCTGGAACTTCTAGTGATCAGAAGCATCATTATCAAGACCCATCTAGGGACTGGAAATTTTGACGGCAATTCTGTGGTTGATACTACAGTTTTTTTTTGTTGTTGTTTTGTTTTTTACTTCACTGCAAGGCTATCATCAAACTCTGATCTAACTCCATTCAGCACTCTATACCATTCACAGTTTCTTTTTCAACCTTGACTATAACTTCATTTTCTGTCCCCCTTTTCCCACAACCCCAAGGGCTAATTTAATTGATTCCAGCTTTTTAGTCTTTTCCTTCCTCCTCCATGAAATCTAAAATTTCCTGTGAAATCTCCCTCTTATCTTACCCTTCTCCACTGCCACTGATCTCATTTTAACACAGTCATGCACTGTTCAGTGATGGGGATACGTTCTGAGAAATACATCATTAGGGAATTTCGTTACTGTGAGAACATCACAGAGCACACTTACACAAACTTAGATGATACAGCCCACCATGCACCCAGGCTATATGGTACCACTGTTATGTGTGCAGTCAACTGTTGATTGAAATGTTGTTATACATCACATGACTGTATTGAATAGCTAGCAAGAGAGGAACCAATATTTATTGAGCACCTATTGTCTGCCAGATTTCATGAAGGCACCTTCATTCTTTCAACAATCACCAGTTTGCTTCGACTAAGAAGCTTCCTCAAATCTTTTTGGAACAAGGCAAAAAACAAACAAACAAACAAAAAGGGCTAAAACCAAACTAAAATGTGTGGTTAAAGGTGGCAGGATTACTGAAGTATAAGAACTGAGAGAGAAAAAAGAGAGCCCCAAACCCAGAACTGATGCTCTAACTTTGTCCAGAAGTGAAGTTTGTGGCTGAGGACATCTAAAATGTGCTGCCAAATTAAAACTTGAAAGATAAAGGTCTGTTTATTGAAAAATTTATTTTAAGAGTGTCTCATAGCCTGTCAGTGAGTCAGCTGCCAAGTATATGTGAAGAGAATGTGTCCAGAAATTACAGGTTGGTGTAAGAAATGGGAAGCTGAGAGGATTCACTGCCGCCCACAGTAGTATGGAGGGAGTGGAAGCAGACTGCATGAGTAACTCATCTCAGCAAGGCGTTGCTTACTATTCAACACCTATGACTGGAGCTGAGAACATAAGAGAAAAAATGACCAGGCGCTGCCTTTCCCTTCAGATTCCGGAGGGGGTGGGGGGTACATTCACTTGCTGCCAGTCCTTACCACCCTCAGAGATATTGTTTCCCCTTGGCAAGTCTCTTCTTCCTTGAGGCACAATTTAGCTTAAGGGGAGAAATGGTGTGCAAGGAAGAACAGATGTACCCAATTTAATCAGGCTTTTGGGGTACCTTTAGGGCAGATGCTAGATGGAAGAATCCATGGGGTTATAACCTTGCGGGGAGGGTTGTCCTAATGTGCTGGATAATTGTTTTAGATCCAGCATTTGGCAAGTAGGTTCTGCCCGTATCCACATAGCAGAGCATAAGAACATGCTGAAAGGCTCACCCAAGTCCTTCCCAGATGGGGTGCACTGAAGGTAGTGTGGGCTCTGGAATCGGAGGTGGGTTTGTGTCTTGGCTTTACCGACCCCTGGCCATGTGGTTCTGGGGAAGTCGATTCCTTCTTTAAATCTCATTTTTTAAAATCTGTATAACGGGGAAAAACAATAATAATGGCTCTGCCTACTTCAAAGGGTTGTTCTCAAGATCAAATGAGAAAATACTTTGTAATCCAGAAAACTACTGTTTAAATATAAGTTTAGTTATCAATCAGACAATAAAAGCTATCACTTGTTAAGTGTTTAATAGGTGTCAACCATTTACTTTCTTTATACTAACAGAATCTGAGACTCAAAACAACCTATATATATGTATATATTTATCACCATTTTACAGTTAATAAACCAGACTAGAAAAGTTGAATTACAAAAGAGAGAGGGGGGGTGTGTGGGGAGGGAGGGGAGGGGAGGGAAGGAGTGGAGGGAGGGAGTGGGGAGAGAGAGGAGAGAGAGAGAGAGAGAGAGAGAATAACAAAAAAAAGAAACAGTATTTCTATGTGATGGAATAAATCTCCAACCAAGATCTGAAAAGAAAGCCCACAATCTCACTGCTCTGCTATTTGGTCCCTGGTCAGAGGCTAGCTGTTCTCACAGATGCAGACCAATATCATTAGTTAAAGGTCTTTTTCCCAGGCAGGATGAGAGAATGAACTCAGTCTTGATTTTACAGATACATAAACTAATAGGAAACTGGGGCATGTCTTCAGAAGAACGAAGTGCAGCATCAGTCCTATCCCATGGGACCCAATTTCTAGGCTTCTGATTCCTTGATGTAAGAGAATGAGTCAATCACAGGCCATCTTAAAGAGAAAATGGTCAGTAACCTTTTACTCTAAATAATTAAAGATGCTGATAGTGTTTGGGAAAGAGACGTTTTGGAGACAGGATGGTTCAGATCCTGGTTACCTCATTTACTAGGGGTAGCCTCCTCTGAAACTTCAGTTTCCTCATCTGTAAGTCTGAGCACCAGCCTGAGAGAGTTCTGAGTCATAGAACCTGGCACACGTGGGGGTTTAACATAGAGAAGCGATTTGACCAATTAACTCTTTGCAAAGTCAGGACAGGAGTAAATGGAATTTTATCTACCATTCTCTAATCTTGGGAATTTTCAGCTGTGTGGGCTTGTAACTAAAATGCTTAAGTCCTATTTTATCTAGAAGAGGGAGGATCCTTTATCCTTCCTCCCCCCACCCTTTAAAGAAATCTTGAGTTTCTGGCCCTTGCAAACTCTCCAGGTGCTCCTTGAACTTCTGCGAGGTACCTAACCTCCTACAGGCTGGCGGCTTGGGTCAGGGTAGGGAGGAGGCCGGGAAGGGCTTCAGTGAAGTGAATGAAGTGCAATCTCAAGTAAGCTTAGTGCCCTGGGGTGAGGATATTACACAAGGAGGGGGTGTTTCTTGGAAATGAGGTTATGTGGGGGCTACTGGCTGATATGCCAGCAGCAGGAAAGGATTCCAATTAACTGCTTTGTCCAGAAAAGGCAGAACTCAACATGTCTCTCTTCTTAGGATGGGCTAAAGTCTTATTCTATCAACTCATGGATAAAATGGGCAAAAATTAAAAGTATATAAAAAAAGTAAAATGTATATGAACCAGAATCATATCAAACCAGACCAAAGTTATACAAGGACAGAGAAACTAGCCTTTTTTTTTGCCCTTCCACACTCTTTGGAAAGTTCTACCCAACTCTTGAAGCCTCTCAGGCAAATCCTTATGGTAAGTGGTATCACGCTGCATTATTAATATTGTTATCATAGTCATTACTATTGTTTCTTTATATGTTTCTTCCACTACCTTGGAACAACTTGAGAACTGTTATTCTCTGCATTATGTTGCTTTTGAGAATATAGTAAGAGATAATGAGTGAGTGAAGAAAGGAATTTATGAAGAGTTTTGCAGATTGCCTAAGTTTTGGTTTCTCAGGCAGAGCTTTTGTAGTATGACCCAAAGAATGGCAACATATCAAAATGCTCTCAATATTCTCCACCTCCCCATGTTCCTTACACACTCCCAGCAAAGGCAGGAAATGGGTGCCATGCCCACAAATGAGAGCAGGGACCTCTCCAGATCAGCTGGTTTCTCCACACAGTAAAGTATGTGGCTTGTGCATAAATTTGTAAATTTCATGAGGCAAAGGCAGTCACACTGCTTGTAAGTCAGGCAGCTAAATGATTTATTAAGCAAAGGTTACAGCACCTGTGCCTTTTTGTCAACAAATCAGGCCCATGCCATGCCAAGCGATTCTTCTAATAACCCAAATGGTAATTTGGTTTTAAATAGCATTTCAGATACCACAATTCTGTTGATGCAGAACAGTGATAGATTTAGGTGGCAGGGAAGAAATGCCTGTTTTTAATATTGTTTGCACTCATTTTTCATTTTAAAGAATTAGTCCTCATTGAAGTTTTGCAGGTTAAGCATTTTATTTGAGCATTCTGATTAAACCAGAACCTGAATCAAAATGACTTCTTTGCTCAGTCCTTCTGTGTGGGAATTGGTATTTCTATTTATTACGTGATGATGAAATATTAACGTTTTTTTCTCTAAATAAATGCCTCCTCTTAATGGCTCTCGTTTTCAGGGATCAGATTAAATTATGAGATGCAACTGAAATGGCCATTGGCTTTCTGCTGAGATGATGATGGCATGTTCTCTATTATATTTATATCATTCAGTGGGTATGCAGGGGACGTTAACAGTGTCCGAAGTGAAGTAAATACTCTATGCCCCAGAGGCTTTTTTATGTGTTAATATCAAGTGACATGGGACAATACTGAAAAATGAGATTTGGGGTGGGATGAGTGGCCATGGCTTCTCAGAATAGATGGGTGTTCTCAAGGCTGTAGGGAGGTGGCTGTCCCCCATATTAATGATGAGTTACAAAATGGAGAAGGAGGAGGAAAATGAGAGACAAATAATGATAGTAGCCGAGGTAGCAGACAAGTGAGGCAGAAGAATGGGACAGATAACTTGGCAGGAATGTTCAAACATCGCCAAACGCTGGGGTGAGATATACAATGCAATTGAAAGGCATTTTGAAAGAAAACTAGCTCAAGGCAAGGCTAAAGAGAAGGCAATTCTGTTTCAGTGAAGGGAGGAATTCTCTGGAGAAAAAAAATAGCCTGGAAGGAAAGGAGGAGGAAAAATGGCTTTCAATTATCCATGTTATCTTTCCCTACCAATCATTACAGATGATGAATAGGTGCAATAAAAGCCAATATTCAATTTTTCCAATTTACATGGAAAGAAGGCCATAATATATTGTTAAGGGGAAGAAACAGCAGGTTACCAAACAGTGTATATAATATGATCTCATTTTTGCAATATATTTGTATGCATAGAAACAGTCTGGATGGATTTATACAGAAATGTTACCAGTAGGACTACAAGTGATTTTTATTATTTTTCTCATCTGTATTTTCCACAATTAACATGTATCATGACTGTAATAAGGAAAAGTCATTATTTTTAAACTTCCTTATGAATCATTTAGATTCAACCAATAAATGCTGACTACCCACTATGCGCCGGGCATGAGAATTAGTGCTTTCAGAGGGGTCAGCACACAATTTCAGTAGATTTTGTTGATAAACAGTCCGCTTTCTTGGCTGTTTTGCAGAATTTTAGACTCCTAAGAGGCGAAAGGGCTGTTAGAGTTTATCTAATGATTACATTTTAAAAATTTACCATCTTAACCATTTTTCAGTGTACAGTTTCGTGGTATTCAGTACATTCACAATGTCGTGCACCCATCGTCCATCTTCAGAACCTTCATCTTGAGAAACTGAAACTCTGTGCCATTAAACAATAGCTCTCCCTTCTGCCCTCCACCCAGCCAACTGGCAACCACCGTTTTACTTTCTGTTTCCATGAACTTGACGATTCTAGGTATCTCACATAAGTGGAACCATACAGTATTTGTCCTTTTGTGACTGACTTCCTTCACTTAGTATAATGTCTTCAAGGTTCATCCGTGTTGTAGCATGTTGCAAAATTTCCCTCCTTTTTAAGGCTGAATAATATGTATTATACCATACTATAATGGTAGATACACAATGAAATGTACCCACAACATTTTTTTCATTTATCTGTCAATAGACACTTGGTTTGCTTCTACCTTTTGGCTATTGTGAATAATGCTAAGAACATGGGTGTACAAATATCTTTGAGACCTTGCTTTTAATTATTTTAGGTATATACTAATGATTAGATTTTAATACAATCTCAGATTTAAAATCAGAGAATATTTCTGAGAGTTGCTGGTATTGTATCACCCTAAATATCTGCAGGGCAAGTTGCTCATGAGTTCATGAGGCAGTACAGTACAGTAGTTAGAGAGCGTAGGCCTTAAATTTAGACAGAACTGGGTACCAATTCTTGCTCCACTCCTCACCACTGGATGGTCTTGGGAACATTAATAATCTCTTTAGGTCTCAGTTTCCACATCTATAGAGTAGAAATAATTATATCTATCCTGTTGGATGGCCGTAAGGGTTAGTTGGATAATTTACCTACAGTACTTAGTACATAAAAAATGCTCAATAGAGTGTATATATAATCAAAGAACTTTTTCTTTTTTTAAAAAAGGAGGATCTTATGATGAACTCAAAGCTGCCTACTTAAAACGTCTATGTGTTAGTTCAAGTTCTATATGCTAGAAAAACAAAGATCATATCTAATCCACCTGCTGTAGGTTGATGCTTCAGACATTCGAAGAGATTTCCATTGGGGACTCATCTTTGGAAGAAAGGGAGGCCATTTTATTTTATATTTGTTTATGAATTTATGTGCAAGATATCTCTTTTGCATTTATAAAGCTCAGGTATTTGCTTGGCTGACCTTTGAATTTTTACTTCTCTAAAGGTATAAAGCAAAATTTCGTTTTCCCAGAAAACTTTGTCTGTAATTCAATTAATACAAATGTCATGCCTTATCAAAAGTTCCAATATACAAAAATTCAAGCTTGCCTAGCAAATTATTAATCGGTAGGCCACTGTTCAAATTATATCTTTAAAAATTCCAGTAAAAAATTCCTTTTCTGAACTAATGTCTTCTCAAAAAGGAGCTTTTTATTTTTATTATTATTTTTATTATATATTATCTATATATGTCTAATGTTTTAAGTGTTACTATATCTAGATATGTCTAACATTTTAAATGGTTCCAGAAAGTGGTTCTTTTTTTTTTTTTTAAGAGTTAATATATACACCTAAAAATTAAAATATTAAGAACACATGATTTTTACCCAGGGACATATAGGAAAATACAACAACTTCATTATTACAGTTTCTCACAAGACAATTCAGGAATGGCTTTCTTCAAGCCAAACGTGGCAGGTGTCACAGTGATAAAAAAAAAAAAACATTTAGCTGTTGTCCCTATAATGCCAACTATTTAACAGAAACCAAAAAATTCAGTTCCAGATGCCAATATTGGGTCTACATGACATCATTCATCCAGATGCGTGGAAAATCTGGATTTTTAAGAATTGAATTTTTGTGGTCAACATCATGAAGACTCAGTTTATGGGTTAAATAAGGCATTTGTGAAATAAAGTCATATTGGACTATAACACGTTTTGATTATAGAGAAACATATCGAATGGAACACAGGGTACAATTTCTGTGCTGTGAATCACAGCTTATATAAAAAAAAATACTATATAAAATACAAACAGGGCATTTCCAAACTGTGTTTTTGAGGTTTTTGATGAAATAACCTGAACACACTAGGGCTTTGAGAAAAGAAATCTATCCAATATTAGAGTCAGTGTCTCTAGTTCTCCTCTCCCATCAAACTTGAACAAGTGAGCCCAAAGTACCAAATGAAATGTTCTTTTATTTTAACGCATTCGAGGTAATTATTCAACTTCAAATTCACCAGTTAAGTATTTGAAGGTATGGGAAAATAAGCAATAAACTTTAACAATTTTATGGGAGGTACTGAATAGGAGATGTTAATCCCAGATGCCATGTAAAGGCCTGTTTCAGAAGAAAGAGTAGAAGTGGGAAATTTAAGAGTTAACCTTCTCCCTCCCCTTTTTGCTCCCCCTCTCCTCCCAGCTGCCTCCTCTGAGGCTGTACTTTCTGTGACCCTGCTCCAGTGTAAGGAAGGCTTCAGATGCAATGCAGTTTAACCCATGCTGTCAACACAGCAATAAACTAAAACCCTTTACAGAGAGAGCCAACGGACCCAGGAAGGCAAATCTAGCCTGTTCAAAAGCACCTGGTCATAGTCTTACAAACAAAGATGAGTAGTTATAAATCTGGCATCTGGAGATTACACACCCAAGAATATGCACAAAATATCTTGGAGAATTTTTTTCAACCACCGTGCTGAGAATCTCACAGAGAAAATATTATCTTTATGTCAATTATGATAATATATGGTCACATTCTAATTAGGAAATCAGAGAGGAGTTTCTTTCCAAACTTGAATCTAATTCTATTTCACAAACCTCTAAATATTTCTACAATCATTATTACCTTTGAACTACAAAAGTCTTTTATTGTTTCCCAATAAACAGCAGCCATTTCAAAACTTTTAAAAGAGATTTTTACTCCTTGATCTATACTAGCACAAAGCACAACTATCTACTGAAAACCAAGCTCTAGATGTTCTAGCATACTCTTTTCTCAATCACCTACCTCAAAATATGACATTATATTTACAGCCATCCCCTCCCACCCCACTGCACCTTGCTCCCCAGTACCAGCATAGCCAGTAATAAACACCTCCTATTTCTGCACCAACCCCAGCAACTTAATGTGGCTCATAAACTCTTTCTTTTCCTTTCTTTTAGAAAGTTTGCCAGGTTCCTGGGGATCCTGTAATGAATACAGAAGAGTGGCTGGTTCTCCCATTCCCAGCATGCACTCTGATGTCGCTGGCAGCCAGAGCTGACATTCCAGTTTCAGTAGGGGCCTACTTCTGTCTCCTTGCATGTAGAGAGACAAGGATTCCTAGAAGAGGAGACACACACCATCGAGCACTTCGGGAAACTTTCTTGCTATAGCAAAAGCAGTTCTGGTCCAGAAGCCCTCCTCTTCTACCCCCTCAATACCAGAAGCAAAAATTGCAGGCAACGTTTTCCACGATTTCTGAGAACACACGGAAATGTGGCTGAAGGGCCAGGGGCGGGTGGGGTCGGGAGGAAAGGAAACCGAACAGGGGCTGGGAAATGCAGCCTGTTGTGCCGAAAGACAAGTTACAATGCACCTGATGAATAAAACAAGCTGCACTACATACGGAAAAGATGAGAGCGGCCCACCTGTGTCTGTTGAGGGATATTTACAAAGCTTGGATCCCGTGGTCCAACACTGACGAATCGATTTGCGGGGGAGGTGCTGGGTGTCGAGTAGGCTGTGAAGGGAAGGGACACATGCGTTCAGGAAGCAGCACGAGATTGCACACACAAACAACACCAAAACACACGGTCTCCGAGCCTACGCAGCTGATTAACAAGGAAATGTGCAAACACTGTAGCTAGCAAAGGGATCTGGCTAGCAAGGGCATTTAGACAGTCAAAAAGGGAAGGGGTATCCACTTCCAAAGACTGTTGGAATAAAATGATGTCAAACTGGTGCTCAGCTGAGCTCTTTTCTCTTTTCATCATACAAATTAGAACATGCAGGACATTTGCAAAGTATACTTTTTGAGTTAAACATGAGCTCTTGGGTCAGAAAGAGATATCCAAGTTTGTAGAGCGCAGAGGGAAAGAAATTAGGTAGAAAGGGGAGGAAAGCAGATCATTTTACAACCTTGCTTTTCACACTATTACACTCCAAAATTTCTTGAAACATTTCTATGACTCTATAGCTAAATATCGAAGAGGAGTCTTAACAGAAGGAATTAAAGGGTTCTCCGGGAAGGACGTGGAAACCCATTTAGGACGAGCTGTCTTTACAGTCTCAGGAGAGTGTCTAGAATCTTTATGATGCTCAAAATGGGCTTAAAACATTAACATTTGTAGTCTTCCCATCCTAGAACCCTTCCATTCAGGCACAAACTTCAAGACCCCATATAAACCAACATACCACACTGCAATCTCAGATACCATACTTCAGTATACTATCATTTTCACAGTACATAGATATTTTGTTGTTTTTATATTTATATTTAAGAGCTTTATTTTACTGAGAAAAAAATTCAGCTGCTCATAAATCTAAATGTACATTTTGTTTCTTGGTGTCCTACAATTCACTTCTTTACCACAAACTCCAGGGGTTTATTCACCTTTTCTTTGTACTAGAATTTTTAGATAAGCTATTGCTTAATTTCAAATTTCTTCACATTACTTGCCTCAGATTTTGGATTAACTCTAGACACACATCATCTCAAAGGTGCAAAGAATTTGCAATTTTAAAAACACAGATAATTGAAGGAATAATACCAAATTCCTTTCCCAGATTTGTTTTTCCTTATTGACATCATTTGCTTCGTTTACTTTGATTTTCTATTTTACCGAAAACTGCTCAGACTTCTTGTTTCCCTGATTAAACACATCTCGGGATAAAATTTCCACTAATCTAGCCCAAGTCCTGTTGGTCATCTTTGGGAAGAGCTATGTCACCTACTCAGATCTGTGACAGTCATGTGGTGTGGCTGTGTTAAACCAGCACTGAACAGAGGATGAACATGAGATGAGGGTCCTCTGACGTCTATTAATAAGAAAAATTTTGTTGTAGTATTTGTTTTAGAAGGATTTGTCCAGTAAAAGCTTTATATGAAACCATCTAAATGTATGATGTGTTGTACTATCTAGCAGTGTGAATCTACTGATTTCTTCCCTGGCCCATCCTATGTCAGACTAACTTAAACAGATTTGAGAAATATTTTTGTATTTAGCCATTCTGTGTTTGCCTCTCACTCAATGGTATGAAGGAAAATTAACTTTTTACAAGATCAGTAAAATACTCTTTATTAATTGCTTCATTCAGTCTATTGCTTTAATATGCTTGCTACACTTTAGTAAGTCTCAATGGAAGTTTTATATTGAAAATGATGGACTATAATTACCTGGTAGTGAATTTACCTGCTTCTAGGGCACAAAGAAGATGTCGGGGAGATAAGGAGGAAGCTAGTAGATGAAATAACCTATTAAGCCTGTTAGTGGTTAGTGGAAAAAAAAGTGTTCTTTCACACATGAACAGGTAGGTAGGTTAAAAAGGAACAAAGGGTGTCAAGAAATGCTAAGGTACTAAGTGGTCGATGACAGATGCTGAAATGTGAGTCCTTGGTTTGATGGTCTTAGTAGAACTGTGTGCACAAGCCTGCACTGCTCACTGCATATAAGCAGAATTTCCTATGACACTTTTACCATAGTGGTGATGTCAGAAACAAACATGCTGATTGATCCCAGGATGCATGGCTTTTTTTTTTTTTTTTCTTTTCTTTTTTCCCCATGACAATAGTTCTCCATTGACCATAATAAGTTTACTAAATCTGGAAAGGTTTGTATTACATCCCATTCTCTATTTTTGTCTGACTTAAATGTTGCCATTTGAAAGACTTAGCATACAAATAATTTTGCCACTCAAAATTACGATGAGGCTAACAATTGGATATTTTCCCTTCTTCAAGCACAAGACAAGCTTTGCAGTCTTGGTTTCAAAATATCTCAGAAAGCCTTTAATATTCTCATAGGCTACTAAAACTGCTCCAAAATTTGTTCTGGTTTTTAAAAAAGAAAGCAATGGTGAGAGAGGTGGTAGTGTGTTTGCATTTTAAAAAAAAAAAAAGGATATTACAACTACAAGAATCTGTGAAGTTCTGAGTACCCAAGTTATAGAAAAGAACAAATGGTGCCCAGGGAAATTTATTCTATAGAAAGCTAGTTTCTAGAAAAATCAAGGACACAGGAAAAACAAGGGAAGGAAGAAAAGTTCTGACTCATCTTCTATTATTGTAGCTACAATAGGCAGAGTGTTCATCTATACAGGATGTAGTTCCAGAAATGATATGACATAAGTTGAATTTGATTTCCCCAAAGAAACAGTGGAATAAGGGAGTTACACTATTGAATGAATACCTCAATTGAAACTTTTTATTAAAACAACCACATATACCATAGTGAATCAATTATACATGCACAGTTAAGAGCTTTCAATATGAATATAAAATCAAATAAAAGGGGCAATGTGGTAATTAATTATATACAACTCTGTTTATTATTCTATTATATCACATTCATATCTTTCTTAATTATAATTCTTGCCTTATTTACAACAGCAATAATCAAATTTTACAGGAAGAGCTTCAGGAAATCGTGAAATCCAGAAAGTAATTTTCTGAGAAGATTATTTTAGGTGTTTCTCAGGATTCTGGAGGAAAAATTCAGGGATATTTAATGATTTTCTGATAAAGGCAACAGGGAAATCAATTTGCTTATATAATCTCATTATAAAAGTCCTCATGGCAAACATGACTATTAGAAATCTAATTATTGATTATTTGGCTGCTTCTGAAACAAAGTGTTTGCTTTCTTTTTTTTTTTTTTTTTTTAGCAGCCATTTTATGTACATGAGCAATATCACCATGGACCTTTTTTTTTTTTTAACATTATGGAAGAACATTACCGTAAGAAGATTCCAACAGCTTTTATTTGTACTAATCTGATCATATTTTCCCTCTTTCTAATGTATTTCTTCGCATTATCCCAGAGTGTTAGTTTGGTCTTACCCACAATGATAAGTATCAAAATTCCAAACCAGAATTTTTCCCGTATTCAGAAAACTCCATTCCTCTGTTACCCACTTACCATATGCACTGCTAATTCTACAATCCTTCACTTAGGCAGTACAAGTCTTGATCAGTATAAGCAGTTGGGGGAATGGTTCAAGAACAGTTCTTTCTTTATAAGCAATAGTTATACAGGGTCCCTGAGGGTGCTGGAATCTATCTCTAGGGGGACTGTCGGGTGGGCAGAAAGAGTGGCAGAGATCGCCCATTAACATTGCTTTTAACAATCATGCAGGTGTTCCCTGGGAGAATTAACCTCTATGTCTTCAGAAGTGGATGTAACTAACTGCTTGCAAACCAAACAGCATCTCAACTTCTGTTGTTCCTGGGGTGTCAGGTTTGGTTTTGTTTTTCCTTTTATAAATGAGAAGGAATAAGGGATGAATCTGGATAAAAGAATCATATTTCCAGATAAATCAGTTGTGAGTCTGCAATGGCCTTCACCAAACAACCATAACTGACCACAGTGTTAAGAAGGTGGTCAGATTGTTTTGAATAAAGATGCTTTGAGTTTTCCTGTTTGGGGAAGAAAATGACTAAAGAAAAAGATATAAAGAAAAATAAGTTAAATATTTGTACAAAAGTCATTTGGTGTTTTTCTAAGATAAAAACCACATCAATGAAGTCACTTAAATCTGACAAAGTAGAAAATGTGAGTCTGCATCACTTTTTTGAAAGTAAGCAGACCGATTCAAAGTCTAGTTCAAATTGAACAACCACAGAAATATATGTAATAACTGAAAGGCAGAAAAGGGAGAAAATTTAGATAGATTTCTGTCTGGAGTGTGACTATAAAAGCAGAGCTGCCTTGTAGATCAAGCACCCTCTAATGTCCACAGAGTGCCCACAAGGAGGCTGAGTGACCAGTTCAGCTGGGGCCGAACTGCCTGAGTGGAGAAACGGCCAGCTCCTACACAGCAGCTAGGGTGGAAATGACACAGGCACCTTGGCAGAAAAGAAAATTTAAGAGACCTGGTGAACTCTGAGGTTCCGAATTTACTTCAAGACACAAGAGCCATGAAGTCCCCTACAAACTGACATGAAGTTTGATGAGAGATTTGTATACTCTTTCATCAGAGACTCTAAGTATATGAAAGGAGTGAACACCCCTTTCTCCATTCCCTTAAACTCCTCCAAGTTTAACCTCTAGAGTGCATCAAAGAGAGATATTTTGCTATATTTATATTCTCTCTCTCTCTCGGGAACTCTTGACCTGTGCCAGGCTCTCTACCGAGCATTATGGGAGATGCAAAGTTAAGCAAGACGCACTGCTTTCCTCAAAATGTTAGAGTCTAATGAGAGAGATGAATACAGAAAATTAAAATATGAGTGCCTAAAAGTCATATACATAAAATCTGTGGGGTGTTAAAGGACAGAAAAGTGACACCTGGCAAGAGAACAGAAAAAGCTTTAGAAAGGAGGTGGAGATGGCTTTTGAGACAGGCTGTAAAAGATGTGTTGGTTGACAGGTTCAGATGGATTATGGGTCACAGAGGAAACAGCACAGCAAAGTAACAGAGGTAGGAATTGGAGGCATCAGTTGTGGAGGGAAAAGAGAAAAGAGGAGACATTGCAAACTACATTTTGCCATACAATAAGGGAAGATAAAATATTAAGGATCAGAGACCCAGATGTTTGAAAATGGAGGGGAAATAGTCTATTGAATTTACTTTTCTTTTAAGAGGAAGAAATAATTTATAAAACAAAGACACTAAATTTTCATTCCAAACACCCTAAAGACAACTAGACATCCTAAACACTCCAAACATTTTCCTTCATATCTCAAATATCAATATGTACTTCACATGTTCTCTTGTTTTCAGAAATTTAGACATATTCACATGTGGGGGAATTTTCCTCTAAAAATAACTAGTCAAAAATGCAATCTCATTCAAATAGACTTACTGTGATTCCACTACCTGCCCAGGAATGTGCTAGTTATTGGACAGACGTAATCAAAACAAGTTTAGGAATGCAGACTTGAACAGATCCCTGTGCATTCAAATTGCAATTTTATTGTTTACTAGTGACACTTGACAGTGAGGGAAAAGTGCATAAGAAAGCATTTGGTTGCAATCTGAAACAATGAGATGACTAAATGCCTAATGGAAATAGTTTCCAGAATCTTTCTTTAATGGCACTATCACATGTTATTTAAAAAAAAAAAAAAGTTGTGTGAGGAAACTTCTATTTCTAAAAAAAAATGCAGAAACTATTAGAAAATAGATCGGCTAATCTCTAAATGAAACCCACTACAACTGAACTCATTTAGAAACTTGAACAGCACTATTTCTTGCAAGGTCACAAAAGAGACACTGGAAGATATTGGAGTGCTTTTTCTTCAAAGAAATCTATTGGTATTGACAAGGGTACAAGGCCTGAGTTAGCATTATTAAAATCATCATACAACCAAGGAAACACAGATAGCCTTTGCTTACACATGATCTCGTATTCAGAGATTTAGAAATCCCCACATGATTAAATGGATATTATAGTTTTCATCCAGATGTTTAAAATCTAGAAGATAACCACACTGAATTTCCATTATTTTGATCACATCTGTGCAGTCAGTTACCTCATTCTATTATCTCTGCAAATCTTTTGTCTCTACAAACAAGTTACCAACAAAAAAAGACACAGCCCTCAGGGCATGAAATTAAAGCCTACTTATCGCTAGTAAATTATTATAGAACAACATATCCGCAAGCTTTCTCCCAGAAAAGTTAATGAACTCTAACTTTAATATATTAGCATTACTTAACATGTATGGTAACAATTTACATGACATGTCTAATGTGTCAATAGTTTACAAAAATCATGAAAAGAATCAATTTCGCCAGATGGCCTTGCTCTGCTGTTATTTCTACTTATATTAGGCATCCTCATAAGGAGGTAGGGGTTCAAGCTATATTATTATTTGGGGTAAAACATGCAAAAAAGGACATTATAAAACAATTCATGTGTGCACACAGAGAGAGGATCAGAGCAACCTGTAAACTGGTGGCACTTTGACATTATGTTACCAAAATCTGTGTGATAAAGAGGCACTTAACAATGAGTGTTTCCTGTATTCAGGATTTTTAAACTGCCTACAATGTTCTTTTTCATAATATTTTTAAAGAATAAGAATACAGCCTTCTTTCAGTTCATTTAATATATTTCTGATGGCTAATCCAAATTCTGTAACTGTCATTTATTTTTCTGTGTATGCTGTGTGTTGTTCAATTGATAGAACATATTTATTGATCAGAAGCAACAATGTATATGGGTAGGCACAGGTGAAAGTTATATTAAATAGCCACCGAAAATAAACCCTAGTTTCAGCTGGAGTTTACTATAAAAAGAAACTTAGATCAATATATTGGATCGCTCCCTCTTGAAAAGCTTCTGCAGCCTCTCAAAAGGCAATGTGACTCTGGAAACCTACTTTTGGGAATTTATCCTCAACAAATACTTAAAAGTACAGAAAAAATTTATGCTCCAAGATGTTCATTACCGCATTACTTATAAGAACAACAAATTAGAACCAAGTTATAAGTTAATGCTTCATCCATATGTTTTAATATTTTACAGCCATTAAAAACATTTTAAAATAATAATGACATCACATGTTTATGGAATGAAATGAATAAAATCAGATTACCAAATGTATATATGTATATACGTACATACACATGCACACACATATCTATCATCAGATTACCAAATGTATATATGTATATACGTACATACACATGCACACACATATCTATCATGACTAAGTATGTATGCACAGAAGATGACTGGAAAATATGCACAAAAAATGGTTATTTCTGAAGTATGATTCTGTGAATGATTTTTAAATACCTTCTAGTAATTTTTGGTCTCAAGTAAAACACAAACTGAACCCGAAAACCTCAAATAATACTTTTATTTTTGCAATAATGCAATGTAGTCAATAGAAAATGAATTATAGAACCAGAAAATTTTGGATTGAATCCATTCAGTCTCTTACTAGAAATGTAATGTTGGCAAGCCAGTTAATCTCTCTGAGCCTTTGTATATAAAAAGTCCAGTATAATAAATATTATTTACTCCAATACTCCTAGCCTTTTAACTAAGGATTCATTTCTCTGTGAATGTCTAACGGGCTACTCTCTCCATAGGAGCAATGTAGAGAGTGATTCCTAAGAAGAGGCTTCGCTAACAAGATGGGGAATCTCCAGAATTCCACTGTACTTCATATGAAAACAACTGAAGAAAATGCCCAAATCACCCAGTCAGGGACTACTGAGTCTAAAATCTGATTAAGGGTATTATACCAAGATATCTATCTCCCAACAATTAAAAAAAGTCATATTCAAACCTCTCAAGAGTTAATGTTATGATCAGACACATAAATGATTTGTAATGATGTAAATGGTTTTCTGAAAAGCAATTTTGTAAATATTTATGAAGAGGAATACTCAGACTGCTTGTACTAGTAGTCTCAATTCTAGAAATCTATCCTGGTGAAATTATTCAAGTTAAGGACAGAAATATGTATTCCATGATATATCGGAACATATTTCATAGTTTGAGACAAGAGTTAATGCCCTACAGTAGGGGCATAAGTAAAAAGAATTTAAAAATCACATTTCTTAACTTTTTTATGAAACAAGAAGTAAAATACTAATTAAGAAAATAGCATACGACTGTCAACAGTAATGGGAAAATAAATTTAAAAAAATTTTAAAAAATAGCATACAAATATTATATTCAGTAGGTCACCATCATCTTATACATGTGTGTGTATATACATATACAAATACACACATAAACATGCACTAAAAAAATGGAAGGAAACCAGACCAAAATGTTGTTAGTAGTTGATTATATGAGAATATAATGTTCTTTTTTATGCTTTTCTATATTTTTCAAGTTTCCTACCCTGCCATATACTACCTTTACAAAGAAAATCTTAAAACTCATTTGTCGTTTCTGTCATCTGAAAAAGCAAAAAACTGAGGCAAAAACAACACTTAAATGGTTTATGATGCCCTAATGAACGTGATCATCCATTATCTGTTCTCTTTTGTCACTCCTTCTTTACAATGTTCATCTCTAACTCTTTTTCTTGCTCTTATTCCTCTGTTTTCCATCTAATTCAATGTACCCAGGAGTTGTTACTCTTGGAATACACATAAAAGTTCTTTATGGAGTATCAAGATTTTCAGAGGAAAGATGTATGATATTATATCTTGAAACACAGTATGTTTCCTGATAGCGTAGAAAGCACTGGGCTTTGGAGTCCAACAGACCTGGGTTTGAATCCTGGTTAGGCCTTAAGTTTCCTCTTTTTTAAAAGAGGGATAAAAATTCCAATTCTGCAGATTTATAACAACAATCAAATGCAACTAAGGTAATGCATATGAAAACAGCTATCGAAGGGCCTGATTTTCAATAAACATTTTTCTTTTTCCTGTGCAACTTTAAACATTAAAAATGTAAACATTAAACATTAAAAACACTAAAAATTAAAAAAGTAGAAATACTCTGCAAAAAAAGCATTTATGAAAAATGATTTAAGATATAGTACATGTGTATCTGTATTCAATGTGTTACAAAAGCAGAACTTCTGAGCAAATGGCTACTGAGAATGAACGTGCTAACCTTTTCTAAAGTCTATGCTATCTGTGAGGGAAAAAGAATATTTATTATACTTTACCAGAAAGAGCACCCATTTTTGCTATCACACCCTAAGTTCAGATTAGTATAGTTAAAAGCTAGATGTATAAAAAAATTGCCAAGGATTTTATGGGATTTTTATGAATTCCGCCCTCCCCGCTCTGCCCTGTGTGAGTTTTGGTCACTGGACTGATTGAGGTATAAAGAAGATCACTGGACAAATATTTTTTAAAATAAAGAGATCATTATATTTGCTCTAAAAAGGGGTTTACAATTCAACAATATCTCTCATTCTCATTGGATAAGGTACCAAAGAGGTATCCCTCAGCAAACCAGTTTCTGTCCTTCAACGCACAATGAAGTGTGTATAAACATCCCCCACTCGATGGTAGTATTCTATACACACTTCTTAGCATTCTCTTTTGCTGACTTAGTATAACTCAAAGATCACTCCATGAATTAATGTAGACCTGTCTCTTTATTTTCTAAAAGTTTCCTAAATGTATATCATATTAGTGAATTGTTAGGTATTACCACTCTTTTATTATAACACATGTTGTAATGAATGCTTGAGGTATGTCTTTGCTTACATGTTCAATTATATGCACAGCTTACATTTAAATTTATATATATGGAAAGCTAAATTGTCCTCTGAAGAGGCTGAACCAATCTACAGTCTAACAATTCAAACTCTGGAGAGCCCTGGAGAATAAAGGAAATCTGCCTTTATCAATAGCTCCTATTTTTCACCCTTTTGCTATTATTGTTTGATCTCCCTCCAATTTTTCTGCTCATTTCTTTTCCCTGATAATGAGTTACTCTCGGCAACAGAAACCAATTCATACTAGAGGATAAATGACCACTAACATCTTCCTCTCTATTTCTTCCATAGAGTTTCCACTGCTAACATATAGAAGCTTTGAGCTAAAGCAAAGAAACTCATAGGATGCTATGGCCAAGTGTATGAGCTACAGGTTTTAAAGGTGGTTGGGTGTGAATCATGATGCTGCTCTACCTGGCTCAGTGACCTTGGGAAAGTTGTCTCTCTTTGTCTTGTCTTTCTCAATTAGTATATTTGTGTTTTAAAGTATTTACTTCATAGGACTATTGTGGGGATTAAAACAAGATAATACATACAAAAACATTTTTAAAGTCCCTGACATATTAGTAAAAGCTCAAAACTTTACTGTTGTTTTTATTAATTTCAGACATAAACAGGCAGCTGTAGCTCCCAGAAATAGTGTCAGTTTTCTTTGTAATTGATTTAGTTACAGTATGAGGTAGTAGAAAGAGCATAGGAAGGTCTATGTTTGAGTCCCTACCAAGCTACAAGGAAGTAAAATCCTAGGAAAGTAACCTTCACTTTCTAATCTCAGTTCCCTTGTCTATAAAATCCTGACCTCACAGGAGTCCTAGGAAGCCAGAACAAGAGAATGTATATATGTAATGAGCTTTGCTAACCAGAAAGCGTTGATCATATATGTTAATTATTACACTAGAAAATTTCCATCTTCGTCATAGATTATTGTTTTATTCTTGATTATAACCTATCAGGTTCATATTTGTTCATATAAAAATATGTACAAGATTCATCAGCTATAAAAATAAATTAAAAAGGAAACTTGTTATGACATGTTTCTATTTAATAAAATTCTAGTTTTAAAAAATCAAAAGTTCATGGCTAAGAAGACATGGACAAAAATGTTTATGATCCTTTTATGTATTTTTAAATTGAGCTTTTGTGTTCCTAATTAATTTTAAAAAGAAATTCTAGGCTATGACACCAATCTTCAATTTTTTTTCTGGAAAAGTCCATTTTTAAGGTGTAATGTTGGTGCCAAACTATTACGTAAAAATTGGACCTTACAATACAATTAAGAAAAAGAACAGTACATTATGAATGATCATAGCACACACAGAGCCAAACTTAATGAGAGATTTCTCCTATTCTTGAGTTATTGTCCTCAGGACTCTTAGGAATATCCATTCATTGTATGACATGTTTGAAAAGGAGTCCCTTCCCAATTAATGAGATGATACATGTGGAAAAACTCAGTAAACTGTAAAGAACTGCAACAGGCAGGATGTTATTATAATTAGTTTCACTAGCAAGATACCTAATAGGAATCTCAAACATGGTCAAATCAAATTTCAGATCCCAACCCCTCACCCAGAACTGCTCTTCCTGAAGTTTTCTCATCTCACTTCACAGTAACTCCATCCTTCCAGTTGCTCAGGTCAAAAACCTAGGAGTCGTTACTGATTTCTCTAGGTTCCCCCGCACCACCCCCCCAAGCTACATGTAATGTGTCAGTAAATCCTATAAGCTTTATCTTTCAAATATTTCTCACCACCTCTACTGCCCTCACATTGGTGCAGATCATTAGCAACTCTTGCCTGGATTCTTGCAACAGGGTGCCGCCTCCTCCTTCTGTGTTAGATTTCTCCTTGTACTTCCTGGTCCCTAATTACTCATTTACTTATAATTATTGTTTGTCCCCTCCCTCATGAACATAAGCTCCCAAGGGAAGAGGATTATCTGTTTTGTTCACTTTTGCATCTCTTGTGCCTAGGATAGTGGCTGGCATGTAAAAGACACTATTTATATTTACTGATTAAAACAACAACAAGGGCCTCTTACCTGGTTTCCCTGCTTCAATTCTTGCCCCCTGCAATTTATTTTCAACAAAGCCTTCAAGGTATTTCTGTTAAAACCTAGGTAATATCACTCCTCTGCTCTCCATCTCACTCAGAGCAAATGCCAAAGTCCTTACAACGCCTATAAGAACCTACACCGTCTGCCCTCTGAGCTCCCAAACTCATCCACTTTACCTCTCTGACCTCACCTCCCCCTCCTTTCACTAGCTCATTGTTCCATACCTCACCAGCCCCTGGGCTGTTCCTCAAACATGCCAGGCTGTACTGGCTGTTCCTTCTATCTGGATCACCTACTGGCTCACCCTTTCATTTCTGTCAGGTCTTTGTTCAAATTTCTCCTTCTCAGACAGGTTTTTTTCTGACCACCCTACTTATAGTTGTATCCCACCCCCACTACTCCAGACCACTCTGTTTTATTTTCCTATGTAGCACATACATATCATCATCTTATATCATTCCTACCTATTATACTTACTATTTTGTTTATAGTCTTTCTTCCCTCTCTAAAATAAAAGCTCCATGAGATCAGGAATTTTTATCTCTTTCGTTTCTTGCTGAATTTTAGCACCTAGAACACTGCTTGGCACATAGTTGATGGCCAATTAACTATTAATTGAATAAATGAAAGAAGTGATATTCTCTCATTGGGTATCTAAACGCACAAAGATGGTTAATCAGCGAGAACAGAACACATCCATTGTGAATTACTCAGATTGTTCCTTCTACTTGTCATGGTATCCTAAAGAGATCTGGCACAGTACCTCAACCTTTCTCCAAACAAATCAACAATACAAATGCTCTCCTTGAGAGACGGCAGAACTGTTAACTCCACCTTTACTCCTGTTTTTTCAGGGTACTGATAAGGATTTTTTCCCCATTAAAATGTATTTATTTCACAGGCAAAATTTTCCCCAAATATGCCTTACCCCTGTCTTTCTGGCCACAGCTGCAAAGTTGAGTACTGGTGCCAGAGGCAACTGATTAGTTTAAAAATACATACCCTGCTTAAGGCTGGCATCCATTTGTATTTCATTATAAGAGGATATTAAAATGGTGCCTTGGACTTTTAACTGTCTACAGCGCAGTATATCTGTCACCCTAGTTCATCCTGACAGTCTGCCTAGGAGAGCGGGTAAGGCAGTTAGTGTTGTGCCCATTAACAGATAAGGGAGCCAAGGCCCAGAAAAGCTGGTAATATAGCAGATCCTAGGCATGATTTCCTACTTTTATTTTTAAACTCTTTTTACATGAAAATGAGTTTCGAACATACTGGTGAGATGTTGAACATGTGTACTTAATACCCTGTCATGATGTTTCTTCTTGCTAAAGTTGAGCTCTAATAAACTGATAAACAGGATCCAACCATCCTGTGGTTTTAATTTCTAAGAAAGTACATAATTTATGAAACGATATTTTTGCCCTAATTTTTTATCCAGTGATAATCCAATTTTAGACATACTCCCAACCCACAAGTTGTTTTCTGAAGACAAGTTCTACTCCTCTTTCAGACTTAAAATACCATAATGTTATCCCTACTAAATGGCTTAGTAGCCGCCCCCTCCAAAAGAAATCTTTACCTGAAGCCCTGCGCCTGGACCAAACTCCCTCCCAAGACTTCTTGTAGCACCCATGTATGCCCTTGTCCCGGTGTTTCCATGCGAACGACCCATTTACCAGCTGTCTCCTTCAATAAATCCCACATTTCTTTAGAGCAGCATTAACCAACTCTGTATCCCGAGCAGTTAACATAGTCCTTGGCACGTGACAAGTGTTCAATAAATGGAGGCTAAATACATAGATGAAGGAAAGTAGTCATCAAAGATGATTGTTAAGAGAGGAGGTAGGTGCTGCTCCACTCCTGTTATTTATTGCCTTCCATACACTCGTGGCCCTTCTCCATTCCCTCACTTAGTGTAGAGATTAGAGGTAGAAACTGGATGTGACTCATCCCATCTCTTCCTTAGCTCTTTCTCTTAGGGAGACACACAGACATCTGGACCTCCATGACATCAGAGGAGGGCAGACCCCATGTAGGGAGGCCTGTGGTGGTCCAGTACTGCCAGTGACTAGGAAGATCTGCCTGTGTAATTTGGGGTTTCGGCATTAGGAAACACATTTGCCCAGAATCATAAACTAAATTCGCTAATGGCAGAGGTTATAGTCTGGTCTTCCATCTGATTTTTTCATGCATTTTACCTATCAATTGGTTCAGAAATTAGGGCATAGAAGAGGATACTTTGTAGGGGTCCTTAAAAATCTTCTCAATATGGTCCAGTGGGCTTTTGAGATTTTTAATTTGAGAGGCTTCTCCTATGCTATAAATGACAGGTTTCCCAGACTATCATTGTATTTTTAATAAAGGAGAAAATGGTAAGGTGAAATAACATACTGCTATGAACTCAGCAAATCTTACAAATGCCCAGAAGCTAAGGGCGAAAATTTATGATGATAAAACCTTCTATGCCATCAGCAGAACACTTTGTTTTGTCTATGTTTCTAGAACCCCATGATTCAAAAAGTAAGTATCAAATTACCTATGTCAAACTTTTTGGCCCCTCTCTCTTGATATTCTCCTTTTCCTCAAAACCTTTAAATGCTGCTCTAATAAATATGTAACCATATGAGTTGGATCTGCCAAGACCTCCTCCACACTTCTTCCCATAATGTTGAAAGAATGTTTGAGGCTGGGCACGAGAGGATGAGAGGTATCTTTCTATACAAGGCAGTTGACTTAATCCATGGAATGGAGCCCAGAAGTAAGGACCCAAAGGCATTGACTTGATGTAGGTGTTGGGCAGCTTCTGCATGTCCTACAGACATATTTCATCATTACCCAAGCCTCCAACCTTCCACTAGGTAAAAGTTTTGGTGGATAATAAAATGTTCCAATTTATTTCATGGTGGTGCTTATCATAGCTGATTTCATACAACTCTGCTAGGTAGGTATTATTACCCACATTTTATAGTTAAGAAAACTGTGATTCCAGGAGAAACTAATAATTTGAAAGGTGGCGATTTGAGTCCCTATCCTTTGGACTTCAATAGCTGCACATGGTATTTCCACTCTTCTGCAGTGTTTCAGAAAAGTCCCATCTCCATTACTAGAAAATATGCAATGAATGCATAAAACGTTGAATTGAGAGTGGAGGTGATGACACGTTTACATAGATAGGGTAGAATATTACTACAAGGCTTTTATAGGACTGTGTCATTACCCTGTACAGATAAGGAGTAGACAAACAGAAAAGTGGTACACAGAGGAATGTACAGGGGACAATAAGCATATTTTTCTGACTTGTTTGAAGATAAGCAGGACAATAAGCAGGACACATCTATGAGCCTCTGCTTCTCAGAAGCTTCTTTTCTAAGCTGAGCTTCCAAGAACTGTAGACCAAGCCTAGTTTACTTCCTATGTCATTGGACACTCAGGGTTTTCTCCTTTGTTGGAAAGAGTTGAACCATTTCTTACCAAGAGAAGTCAGTCTCGCCAAAATTGTCCTTGGACCCTCAATTTTTTTGCTATAAAGCCAGAATCCATGCACAATGCCACTCACTTCTGCATGTGTTATCAAAATGAATAAATACTAGACAACCCAAAGCTCAGCCTCAGACACATGTCCATGAAGGACTCTAGACATTTTGGATTTAGCATCCCCAGAAATAAATCCAACGAACACGGTGTCAACAGAGGCTCATTTTTCTTCTCTGATCCTTTACTTCCTGCATCCAATGCCACTATGTCTCCAACATTGAAAGTAAAGAAACTTCACTATACTCATCTAAGTGGTTGTCCAATCCCAGAGCTTATGTCTACAAAACACCCCTCCTTGAGTTTCTCTCCACTCAACTTCTCTAACTGTTGCTCAAGTTCTTAATCTTAACATTTCTTTCCTGGTCTACTCTAATCTTGTCCTCAATAGATTTCTTACATCTAACCTCACCTCCTTTGAAGACCTCCTCTCATTAGGGTCACTGTCACAGTACATACCCTTTCCTACACTCTGATTCCTCTGTAAAGCTTTAGGACGGTGCTCATCCACCCTTTGTCAAGGTTAGGTAGTCCATCCATCACCTGGAAACTCTGTCTCTAGGCATCACTCTTTTTGTCCTTGTTCCAGGTATTAATAAAAGCCAACTTTGTGTGTTTGGGCTATTTCTATCCCCTTGTCGTCTCTAAAATATCAGAAAATATCTAAAGAACTGTTCTCCCTCTAATTCATCAAGTAATGCTTCCTATCATCCAAAAAGGTTTTGAAATCCTGTGTTGTCTGATCACACATTCTCAGGCTATTCAGAGAAGAGCCAAGTGTTCTCTTTTCTTTCCATCCAACTCTATCTTTTATCTCCTCTCGCTACCAAGCCTAGCCGTGAAACTTCCATGGCTACTAACTCATCAGATCACTTTACCAGACTCTTGGTGAATGCTCAGTGTACTTTGATCTATTTACTTTGATCTATTATTTTTTCTATTTGATGTAGGTGTATAACCTTTATGCTCATCAAGTACATTTCTCTTGGACTGTAAATTACTGGAAGGTGGGGCTCTACAGAAGTATGAAGAACGTTTTGCTAACAGAAATTCATACATGTAGATGCTGTTTGATGATCATGAGGGCAGCATTCAAAGCCACTCAGATAACACGCAAAATGTAATAATAGTTCATGAACTTGTTTTCAGTCCTGGGCATGTAGTTATACCATTTTTCTACCCAAACACCCCATCGTTTCCACATCTAGTATAGTTGGTAGAATCCTAGGGTGATGTTCCCTTTGATCTTGTCTTGTCTTGGCAAACTCATGTTACAGTCATTGTTGGGGATCTGTGCCTATCGCTAAAGCCTATGCAGTGAGGTACCAAGCATGGGTGTGGATTCAAGTGCGTAGAGCTTTATCAGTGACCGGTGCCTTGTCTCAGCCATACTTACTTGGTGAGGTGGGGGAGGCTGCCCCTCCTTCTGTTGAAGTGGTTGGAGGCTTTGTGTCTGGCACTGGCAGAGGCACAGGCCTAGCCATCGGTGGTGGTGGTGGCGGTGGCAGCATTGGGGTGGGAAGGAATGGGTTGTGCACTTTGCCTTGGCTACTCCCATTGGGCTGCATGGGTGGGAACAAAACAAAACACGCACAAGAAAAAGAAGAAACAGACATGAGCCATTAAACAAAAGATTCCTTAGGCACCTTTTACGTAAATTACTAAGTATTCTAGCTGCTTGAATTCTTCCATGAGAGCATACAGATGAAGAATTATTGGGTTGTTCTTAAAGCAAAAGTACAGTCTCAGGCACACATGCTCGATGCATCCTAAACTTATCTTTTGAATTACGCTGACCTTCTTTGCATCTGGCTCTGCAAAATGACCTGCCAACTTTTGATTGGAATGTTTCGATTCTGTATTGACTACCTTTGTCATCATTCTCATGATTATTAAATATTTATTTAATATATACGTGTTTTATAGATTGATTGCAGAACTATTCCATCATGTCTATTTATATAGATATAATAAAGTTTCCTAATTATGCATTTGAGATAAAACATATTTTATTTTCATGCTTCAAAGTTGATATTATATAACATTTAATAAATATGTTGTGAACATAAAAAATTTCTTACACATATTGTATAACATCAGGCACAGAAACTTTAGAATTCAGCTGTCAAAATTCTGTTAAGAAAAAAATATCACTTCTAATTTTGATTTAAATTATATAAGCATATGCCATAAGAGTCATACTTATTTGGCTGCCTGATGTTAGAACAACCAAATAACAGCTCTTAACAAACGAAAGTATCCCTCTGAAGAAAGCAATAAAATTCATTTTATTTTCAAAATTTTCAGAATGGTCCCATGAAGAGACCTGCCTTCAACTCTATAAAATTTTGATCAAAATGCAAAACTGGGCATTTGACAGTTATATAGGATGATGTCAAGATTAAAAAAAAAAAAATTAGAAATTTAAAAGTCAGATGCTTGATACTGGTGGTCGCTCAGCTTTTTCATGGTTTCCCAAGTGGCTTTTCTGACTCCAGACTTCGGATGACACTAGTCAACCAACAATAACAGTTCGTATTTAGACTATAGTCCTGAATCAAAACTCAGTTGAAGGAGATGCTGTTGTCCCAGGCTTTTAAATTTCAGCTTAATAATTCTGCAAAAGCAGTCTCACTTCCTTATCAACATTCACTTATATATTTAGTATTGTTCCTCAAAGACTATCTCATCTGACAATCAGGATGCGGTGCTTTCTTGCCAACAAACTTGCCTGTGTGTTATTTCTGAGTGGGCTAAAAGTCCATAAGTGAATTCTTTAGAATAAGCCAAGCAAA
Source organism: Pteropus medius (assembly GCF_902729225.1). NCBI lineage: Eukaryota > Metazoa > Chordata > Mammalia > Chiroptera > Pteropodidae > Pteropus > Pteropus medius. The sequence goes on along the minus strand of NW_024340701.1, from coordinate 13,712,599 downwards.
TGAATACACAAGCAAAAAGAAAAAGGCACCATATTGATTTGTTGTCTAGACAGAAATGTATCTGCTAACACATCATCAGACATTAGTCAAAGCTGCCTGTTCTGTCTCAGATATGCAGAATCAGGTATTTCTGCAAGGGAAGAAAATCAGTGATAGGGCAATGTGATATATATAATATTTTAAATTAGGCAATAATAATTATAGCTCATCTGTGGCTCATGTGCAGTTATTAGGAGAAAAAGAAAAATCACATTTGGCTTTACGCTGGTCATTATTTACTACTCATTATTATTATTATTTGCCTTGGGATACAGCTATCCATTGTAAACATTTAGTTCTATATTTGACATAAAATTTGTGATTTTTAAAAATCACTTTTACATTTGAAATATTATTTCAAATTGTGATTGTTTGGTTTATTTGAGAAAAAAATGAAAACATTCATTTGAAACTACTGAATACTGTTTAGCTTTACACAAAGATAAGTGGGAAAGATAACTACTTGCAGAAATAACAAACCATAATAAACTGTACTTCTAGCATCTTGAGTTCAAGTACTGGTCAACTTGATCTAAAGTGTTAGAAGACTGTATTTTTTAAAAAAATATCAACTTAGTTGATCTGAAACATCTGTGCCCCTTCATCCCCTTACCTCTCCCTACCACCCCCAATCATTATTTAAAATTATTTGTTTTTTCTATTTTGTTAACTGTGTGAGCCCTAGGGTTAGTATGCATGAGGTGGAATTATTAGCCCACAGACCTTAGAAGGTTATATAGTTCACCCTTGAGATGATTTATATCCATAAACTTGACAGTTGCGAACATAACACAAACACTGCTTTAAAACCCTGGCCAATCTCTCTTAGAGTAAGTTAACTTTCCCACAATCTAGAATAAATATGACATTTGCCTGCAATCAGTCAGCACAACATTAGAGCACAATGTCACATGGTCATAAGGTCTCCCCTTGTTATTTTTACATTCGGTTAATATTTCTAAAGAAATTGAAAAAAAGAGGTTTCCTTACATTGAGGAACCCCACCTGTCCAGCCTGCTGACCAGCATCAGGGCAGACAAGTTGGACAAACTCTTTCAGCGTCTCCTGAGGGTGATAGCGGATGGCTGGGTGTGAGAAGTAAGGCCCAGGCTGCTGGATAATGGGTGATGTTGGAAAATGAAGAGTCGATGGTGTTGCGTGTGGACTTGCTGTAGGAAAAGAAACAAGAGAGTTATGAAAGAAAAACGTGCTTTGTCACAGCTTTTAAACCTTATTCAACTTCCTTTTTCAAAAATTCTTCTCCTGACCCAATTTATAATATCACTCATGTGACTGAATTTAACACTGGATAGGTCTGATAGATTTTCTTCTTTAAGGCTCTAAGACAAACATGGAGGTTAGATTAGGGTAGAGTTTCAAGCTGTCTTTCTATTTTCAGTGGACATGAGTTATAAAGGCATTAATAATCCTTGGTGAAGCTGAAGATTATTCATTACCTTAAGAGCCTTTTTAATGAAGCAAGCAATAAAAAATGTATTTGGTAGATTAGACCTGATTTAACTGACATTATGTATGACAAATTCTGGTTTGCACATATGGATCCCCTTTCATGCTGAGCTATCCATAGACAATAATTCATTGTTAAAAGTCTTATACCCCTTTCAAGGAAATTTCTAGGGACTAATTCAGGATGAAATTTTTTGAAGTATGTAGTAAATGATCACTTAATGAACCTGTGCAATTTCAATGCCTCACTTTACATGGAAGGTTTATGTTGTCCCCCCTCCCCACCGCCTTTTTTTTTTGCCATTTCAAAACCAAACTCAGAAACGCATAAATGTTAGAGCAGGGGAACCCATGGGCTGAGTAGACGGTGACCCCTGCTAAACTGTTGGCCCTCCACTCATAAAACTGATAAAAGACTCAGACCGGTATTACTCCTTTATATTTGAACTCTGCTAAATTTCATTGGTACAAGAAGCAGCTTACATTAGATTTAAAAGCTTATATGAGGTGCTGAATAATTTTTCTGAGAGAACTTCTGCCCTTGAGCTGGAAGGCTGATTGATAAAACCTGCTGCAGGATAAGAGCAGCACATGGGAAGGGCTGAAGATACTCAAACCAAGTAACGCCGAGATAGCTCTCACTTCTCCATGAGGGCCAGAGAAACAGCTCCCAAGTAAAAGCAGATGAGAGTATTTATCTTTCCTTACTTTTTGCAGTTTAAATCTTTAAACTCAAGGAGCCCCTGCAAAGAAAAAACAAAGGAATACCCAAATTTTTGGAGAATAAGACTTTCCTAATACCAAGAGTGACTCATAAAACTGAAGAGGATCCTAAGCAAGACAGGCCACATTTTCTACCACTGTCCCATTGGCATGGCTGAGGGCTATAAGAAAAGATGTCTTCCTATTGAACCCTGGGCGCAGGTTCTTTGTTTCATACTAGGATATATTTAGAACTGCGGCATTTTTTTTTTACCAATAATTTGAATGGCTAGGACTTTGAGGTTCAGAACAACATCTGTACTTTTTAAAGGGTGAAAATGGGGGTTTGGAGTAGAAGCAACAGTCCAGTCCACATCTTGCAGATGACCTGATGGGACCCTTTCATTCATGCGACCTTTAACCTATCCAATAAATATTCATAGCCTCCTACTTTGTGCTTGGGATACAACATTGAGCCAAACACAGACAAAGTTTTGTCTTCCGTCATACAATTGAGGGCATCTTGAACATAACCTATTCAAACCAGAATTCTTGTCACTTTCTACCCCTCATACTTGCTCTTCTCCCAGTCTTCTCCGTTTTAGTAAATAGTTCTCCCATTCAATTAATAGTTCAATGTTGTATCCCCAGAATAGTATCTGGCACTCAGTAAATATTTGTTGAAGGTACAATGAGGGATTGAATTAATGAGTAGTTCAGAAATTAATAAAATCACCATACAAATAAATACAGACTTCAACCTTTTTGTTCAAACTTTGTTGTTATTTGTTTTTCACCTGCCAAAAAGCCAGGGAGTTTGTAGAAAAACAGGTCAAACTTAGGAATTCATACGATGAATGATAAATCTTGGGATCCATTTTTGTCTCCAAGTTAAAATACAAAAGGTGAAAAGTTAATTGGCTCCTGGTCATCTCTTACTCTGCAATTCGTGCTATTGGCTTTAAAAAAATGAAAGGAATTTTTTTCCATCTGATACGGTATGTTCTTCCTTGCTGGTAGCAAGAAACTTTGACCTAGTGCCCTTCATTTGACTGAATAGTTATTAGTTAGAGATGGAATGTGGCATTATCCAAATGAGGCTGGGAACATACTGAGCATAACAAAATGACACACTCAACTTTTGCAGCATGCCAACCACAAAGGTGGCAATTCTGTTGTTAAGAGCCCCTGTGAAGAAGACCTTAATGATAAAGTGGCAATGCTTCAGGTGCTCAATAAACTGATGAATGAGTGTTAAGATTATGAAACTGTGGTGACCAACAGAGAATGCTGCCCAAAGGAAAAAATTCACTTGAGCGACAGGCAGATCAAAGTTAAACTTAATAGAGAAAACAATTCAATAGGATCTTGGAATCCCTCCCTTAATTGTTAATAAACATTCTTGCCCTCTTTTTGTTATTTTGTTGTTAAACATGTAAAAGAAAATCATTAACAGCTTAAATTTAGACCTTAGTTTCTTTGTTACATTTTACTAAAAATAATTTATTCACCTTTTCCTTGTGGCCTAGAGTTTATTTTAACACAAACCTGAGAATACGTGGTACTAATGGAGTTCATCCTACAATGACTAATTTATAAGAATCAATTAATTCTTAATTAATACCAGGAAATCATTTAGCCTGTAGATTCAAATTAGACAATTGCCAAGTCTGCATTTCATAGGGTCATCCTTCACAACCCCTGCTTTCTCATGCCTTGGACTTTCTGGTTCAGCCATTAGTTCACTGTAGAACTGGATATAAATCATTCGAGATCTTGAGCTTTAATTTCTTCAGACAGAAAATAGTTGTGTTACAGACATCACAAAGTTCTGTTAAACATTATGAAATACATGCTATTTTTCTGGATACTCTGCTAGTTGTAGTCATTGCTCTAAAGCTCAGACTTAAGGTTTCAGCAATGTCAAAATTTGGTTTTTCTTCTTTTGTATTTCTTGTTTTCTCTCTTTTATCTGAAATTAGATGTTTTTAGGGTACCTATGTTTTCGTCTAAGTAGTTTCAAATCATCTTAGAAAATGTCGAGGGGTTAAATGAATCAAGCAATCAATTATTCAACCAATAAAATTCATTAAATGTATTTTGACACTGTCAGATCAGGCCCTGTAAAAGAGAAACTACCATTGTGAATCTGGCATGGTGCTAATGTAATGCACAAAGAATGATATGAGTCCAAATTTTTGATGGAGAAAAACACCTCTTATGGATGTGTGTGTGAGTAGTTGACACAATAAAAATGATAGCACATTATGTAAATGCATATTTAGATCTTTTAAAATGTGCATTATTTACTTGAGAGTCAATAAAGGCTTTTCTCAAGTGGTTACAGTTTATTGCAGTGCATCCATCTGTATCCATGTTGATGTTAATACAATTTTGTGTATTAAAAGGCGCTACAAAATTAGCTGCTTCTGGGGTCTAATACTCTTAGGACCCTAGGCCAGGAGCAGCAGAGTGTCACTCCCCTCTAGACAGATCTCACTACTGGTCTAAACTTTAACCACAGGCCAGACTTGTTTCAAACAACTGCCTGGGCTTTTCACAAAGAAAATACAAATAAGATGGGAAGGAAGGAAATCTGATCAGGTTTCTTGGCTGGAATGGCACTGCCTATGTATGTATTCTGAACCAAGTCACCACAATTAAAGAAACAGAACCAGAATTTCCCAAAAGGTGTAGGGCTCAGTTATTTATTACAAAATGATCAATTTACTGGATACTTAACAAAAAGAAAGTAGGTCAGGCAGGTTAGTTTACTTGTTTGCATGCGCGCGCGCGCGCGCACACACACACACACACACACACACACTCCCAATTATTTAGAACACTCTCAGTTTTAGTTTGCAAGAGAAAAATTTAAAATTTAATATAATTAAATATACATATTAACATAATATAATATATAAATGCTTCCTCTTTTAAAGTAGAACTGGTTAAGGCTGGGGAAGGAGAAGGTAAATGTCATTACTGTATTATTGTGTATATTGAGAGACTTATATGATGCAACAAATGATTCTTAGTCTGAGAGTTCACTATATGGAGGTTATATGTGCCTTTAGACACATATTCTAGCTCAAAGAAGATGGTGCCAGGGAGGGGTGGCCTGATAGGTTGGGAACCTTGTATTTCATTCTAAGTTTTAGGAAAGAAAAAGAGATAAAAGTAATCCTCCTTACCATTTTCAGCGATTTTGCCCAAACTCAATCTCCAAGAATTCTAATAGCCTTCCTACATTTTCCCTCAAACCAAAATTTCATGGGTTGAAATATGTTGTATTTAACCCTGACGTTGTCTTAATCGCTTTATTCCTTGTCCGTGAACTGCTGCAGATTCTCACAGACTGGACAGAGGGTCAGATTCTTTTTGTGTTAGGGTTTGCTTCCCCGCACCAGCCCTTAAATCCTAGTCTCTCTTCTGTGGAAGACTCCTTGAAAAGCTGTCAAGAGAGTGGCACAAAAATAAAATCCAATCCCTTTTCAGGTGCAGTGTGCTCTTAATGCTGCATCACATGTGGTCTTCTTCCTTCACGGAATAGAACGATCACTCCTAAGCCCTAGTGTTTGCAAAACTTCACAGTCTTCCCATTAATCAACACTAAGTCAGTAGCAACAGGTGAGAATCCAAACTGTTTCTCTCTGTTAGCACCGTTACAAGAAAAAGTGACTCATCTGTCTTCAGAAGGAAGATGTTCTTTAGACAAAAATAACCATTTCCATGGAGCAAAAGGTGGCATTGAGAACTCCTGACTACTCATATTTAGAAGTAAAGATTTTAATAAGGCAGAGCTCTAAAAAGAACAAAGAGGAAAGAAAAAACCGCACTTAAAAAAAAAAGCTTTCCATGAGGGCAAATGGACTGCAATTGTTTGGGTTGTCAACTACTATGTACTTTGCTTCTTCAGAAGTTCAAAACCACAACATATAACACCATTATAGCCTGCCTAAAGCTGAGAAATCTATCTTAATGGTCCATAGCTATTATTATAAATCATGCATGAGTCAGACCTGTCATTTATGAAAGCCTAGAAGTTTGAAGTTATGGGATTTATTTTAACAGAGAGACAGGGAAAGGGGAATGGGCAATGGGTTTCGAAACTTTAGAAGGCAGAACGTTTTCTGAATAACAAATCTTTGACTCAAGGCAAGCCAAGGTTTTCAAAACATATAGTATATATTGTGAACATTACCAAGATGCATGTGAAAGAACCTGGATATGTCAAATGAGAGAAATATATGACATTGCACGATGACTTGGAAAACACCAGCATTTTTATATTATTGCTACCAGACAAAGTGACTTTATTCTACAGTAGACTTCCAAGATGGTTCATATATTTTATTCCATTTGAATTAAGGGGCTCTTCAGGGTGGAAATCAAATTCCTATGTCTTTTGGAAAAGCAGATGAGAGGGAGAGAGGGGAAGAGGGAAGGAGGGCGGGGAATTGAGAGGGAGAGAGAGAGAGATACACGTAGGTCGGCCAAGGTCTTTTAAAATTTTATTGAGATCAATTTGAGCTACTTAAAGACTTTCCTGCTCAAAGGCCTTGGCTTACAGTCTAGACCAGGAGTTGGCAAACATTTTCTGTAAAGGCCAGAGAGTAAATAGTTTAGGCTTTGCAGGCCTTATGGTGTCTGTTGCAATGACTCAACTTGCAACTATAGTACGGAAGTAGCCATAGATATTACATAAACAAATGAATGTGGCCGTGTTCCAACAAAATTTTATTTTCAAAAACAAACAGAGGGCTGGATTTGACTTGTGGGCCAGTTTGCTGGCCCCTGGTGTAGACCCACATAATTCCTGTTCATTCTCCAAACATCTGCCACTGCTTTTGACTGAGCACCTGACAATCACTGCTCCTTCTACCTTTTCCCTACCAGACGGTATCCTTGTCCTGGCCGTCCTTTCTGCTGAAGCTGCACCTTTTTGAAGCTTTCCAAAGCAATCTGCTTGCTTTCGATATGATATCTCCACTGACTATCCACTATTGCTTTTCCTTTTTTCTTTATTGGGAGTTTGTACCTTTTGGCCACCTTCTCCCCATTCCACACCCCCCACCCCGCCCCCCACCACTGTAGCTCTTTGATTGTCCCTTTTCACCTTTATCACACCAACGTGCTTTGGTCTTTGCTGGTTTCCTATACCTGTGTGTATATCATTTCAAATTAAATACATGTGTCAGAAAAGTAGAGTGGTATAATATGAGGACCACGGGATTTGCAGTCAGGTAGACATGGTTAAATTCTAATTCTATCACTTAGCAGCTGTGCTTCAAGTTTCTGAACTTCTCTGTGACTCAGTTCTGCCATCTGTAAAACAGGGCTAATGATAACTCATAGGTTTGTTATGAAGATTAAGTGAGACATTGTATATAAGGCACATGGCCTAGTTCTTGACTATATGGTTAAGTGATCGATAAAGAGTTTCTTTTAATGGTAATACCATTATAGGTAAGGAAGGAGATGGAAAATGAAGAAGTTGTAATTGCTCCTATGTGGACCTGTTCTGACTGCAGAATACACAGGAGGAAAGAGAAGTACCTGTTGCCTGTCTCTTGGACAAATGAACACATAAAATTAGTGAAAGAGTATGTACTATCATTATGGATATGACAGGAGGGTCTTGAAAAAAAATTCCATAAACAACAAAATGTAAAACCAAAGCAACGATAGCAATAATCTTGATCTTACAGTCATAGATATAATGGCCTATATAGGTTCTTTTTCTGAACAAATGTATTTTGAAACCCTACCTTTGCTTAAATATCACACTCTAACACTTAACGTAGAAAATTAGAACTACGGGGCTATCTTCATTTAATACTCTATTTTTCACATAGAATTATAACCCTTAAGCATCCATACCTCCCTCCCTCCACCACGTAGACTCCTGATACCCAGGCACACTTCTGACTTAGCCTTTCTGAGCATGGCCTCCTCATGGTCTTCCTGAACCCACATACAATAGAAATCTCTATCATTTCCTTTTTAAGGCCCACCAAGTTAATTATTGAAGTTATTTATCAGAGATATAGTACATGTTAAATGTTAAAAAAAAGTTTTTTAGAAGATCTGGGGTACTTTTTAGGAAAATTTTCTAATTAAAGGGACTTGTGTTTTTGTTTTGTTTCTATCACTACCTGGCTTAGAAGTGTGGGCAACTTCTCTCTCTAATTCTTTCATCTGCAAAATGAGGAGTCTGAACTAAACAATTGCTAAAGCTCACCAAGCATTAAATTCCAGTCGGTGTATAGAATTCAATCTCTGGGATAACATTTACAAATAATTCAGTACAATCGATGCATAGTAATAACATTGAAATCTAAAAAATCTGAAACAAGAGAATCCTTGTGCCTGTTCAAAGAAATTATTTTTCAAAATGTTTCTGTGATATTAAGTCCTAAGGTATATAAGACTCAGTCTCTAAGATACCTTGGCTTTGGGAAGGCTGTAATATTTAGAGTTTAAAAAACCCTGAGTGCTGGTTCAAGCTCCATGAGATAGAGCCCCAGCCTTTGGATTCTGACAGGACCTCTTCTCCAAATCTACCATATTTATGCACTAATTGCCTAAGTCACCATAATGGCTGATGTGAAATGCTTTCAAATACCACACAACAGCTGTGATTATTGGAGATATGAAGAGTGACTGTTTAATAAGCAAAGTTGACAGGATTCCAGTTTCATGAAGGGAACTTGAGCTTTTACATAATATGCAAGCAATACAATGAGACAAGAGATGAAGAATAAAAAAATAAAACACAACATTAAAAAAAACCCATCACCATAGATTGGATGATTACAGAGATTAACAGAAATAGGCAGGGAATTCACCAACAACACGTTGGAAGTGCACTGGAATTATACACTGCAGTCCTGCGAAAGAGAATTTCAACGTAAAATTTGTGGAAGTACTAGAGTCCCTTGAGATATTACCAAGTGCTGGGACCTGTACTGTTTGCAGGTCTTTGCTGACATTAAAAAACAAAAAGGCAAAAATAAGCAAATAAACAAACAAACCTCAGGACAAATACAGAGCCACCTATTGATTTGCAGCACCCCAACCCCATCACCAATCATCAGGCTCACATTGCAGTTTAAGTTCCTATTTCTGAGCCTCATAATTATTAAAGCATAGGTTACTTTCAAAGTATCGTGCTGAATTCAAAATATCTTCCTGAAGTCAACTTATAAAATTTAAAGACTCATTCCTACTGTTGGTAGATTTCAAACAATGGGAGGAAGTATGAAAAAAATCAGTCAGTCCAGTGTTTGAAGTCAGGGGATCAAGTTTTTTTAAATTTAATTTAATTAAAAATTTAAATTAACAGTTGATATACAATATTATATTAGTTTCAGGTATACAGCATAGCTGTTAGACATTTACATAACTTACAAAGTGATCACCCCGATAAGTTTAGAATCCATTTGACACCACACGTAGTTATTATAACAATACTAACTATATTCCCTATGCTGTACTTTACAGAGGGGATCAAGTTTTTATCCCAGGTTAAATATCAACTAGCTCGGTGCCAGACTCCTATGCTCCTTAGTTTCCTCTACTGCACAATGGAAATTATATGTCTTATATGGGTTTTAGAGCTTGATTACTCTGGGTTTGAAATCATTCACTCCTTATGTTAATGTAGGCAAAGTTATTTAACATTTTCAAGCCTGCATTTGCTTGTGTGTAAACTGGGTAAAATAGCATGAATGTGAAAAATTTTCCCAAGAATTAGAATTAGTGTGTGTAGATGCCTAGTACCTTGGGGGCTCACTCATGTAAAAAGTATGTGTTGACTATGTTGCACACCTGAAATTAATACTGCATGTCAACTGTAACTGAAAAATTAAAAAGTCTGTGTTGAGAATCTATTATGTGCCAGAGAGTATGCTACACTTTGGTTTATTTATTGTTCTTAGAATTGTTTTTTTTTTTAGAATAAATTAAGATATACGAAAAGTAATCAGGATCATACAATGCAATATGACAGCATAAGATAACTGGGAATCAAGAACTATTTTCCCACTATGGAAAACAATATGGAGGATCCTCAAAAAATTAAAAATAGAACTACCTAATGATCCAGAAATTCCACTCCTGGGTATTACTTGAAGAAACCTAAAACACTAATTCGAAAAGACATATGCATCCCCATGTTCACTGCAGCATTATTTACAACAGACAAGATATGGAAGCAACTCAAGTGTTCATCACTAGATGAATGGGATAAAAAAGATGTGGTACATGTATACAATGGAATATTAGTTGGCCATAAAAACAAATGAAATCTTACCATTTGTGACAACATGAATGGACCCAGAGGGTATTATGCTAAGTGAAATACGTCAGACAGAGAAAGACAAATACCATACAGCTTCACTTACATGTGGAATCGAAAAAACAAAATAAATGAACAAACAAAACAGAAACAGATTCACAGATATGGAGAACAAACTGGTAATTGCCAGATAGTGGGGGCGGGGTGAAATAGGAGAAGGGATTAAGAAGTACAAATTGGCAGTTACAAAACAGTCATGGGGCTATAAAGTGCAGCATAGGGAATACAGTCACTAATATTGTAATAACTATGTATGGTGCTAAGTGGGTACTAGACTATCGGGGGGATCACTTTGTAAGTTATATAAATATCTAACTACTATGCTGTACACCTGAAACTAATATAATATTAAATGTCAAATATAAATGAAAACAATAAAATAAATTTTAAAAATTGTTGAACTGCTTTCAACTGTTTTCATGGACCTGGAGGTCTGTGGCATGGACTCATTATCACCTTTCTAAAGCCAGGATTCACTTGTGCTCTGCAAGCCCTAAGTCACTGGGTTAGCGAGTGAGCTGAGCTCAGCCCAGTGCTCAGGACAGCACCATGTTTAACTCCTGCAGTGGACTTCCCCAACAGTCCTTCACCCTTTCCCCTGCAAACAGAGCTCTAATGTTTCTTTGGGTAACTATCCTTTCCTCAGCCTCAGTCTGTGTGGTTGGGATGGACTTAACCCTACCTCCTGACTCCATGGATGGGCATGGGACTGAGACTACACCAGTGAGAACCCCCGTTACCTTTTAAACATAAGGATTGTTTTAAAAGTGAGTAAATGACCCAAACCAGGCCAATCAGAGCTGTCAATATCCAGGCAGAGGACCTTTCCTCCATCCACTGTGAAAAATTGGGATTGTAATTCCCACCAGGGAATTATGCCTAGAGCTGATCCCATTATTCGTGCTACAATCTGAGATTTAACCTAAGAGTGAAGTTGAGGATGGCAGATTCGAGAGAAAGAGTTATACAGATTTCTGAAGGTATCATCTGGGCATCTGGACCCAGCTCTACCTGATGCCATAAGCCTCTGGACTTTTTAGTTACATGCACCAACTCAACGATTTTCTTTTGGGGGAGTAGAGGGGTGATTAAGCAATTTTGGTTGGGTTTCTTTCACTTGTAAGAATACTTTACTTGAAAGAGTCCTTATTAACACATTCTCTGTTCCTTACTGGGTCTGTAACTATTCAACAACTTGTATTATGGTATCCAAGAATTTGGGGATTCAAGAAGGTCTACAGATATCCCTCTGGGATACCAAGGTTTCTTAAGTTCATATTGCATGCCAATAGAAGGGATCCACACAAAACAACCCAAATAAATCCAAATCCCCACAAATCCTTTAAATACTTGCGCTATATCATCCCTTTTGTGCATGTCCCTCTCATTAATCTCGTTATAGTAATAATTATTTGTTTAATGTCTATCTGTTCTGCTAGATTGTAGGGGCAGGACTGTCTTGTCTAGTTTATTTTTTACAGCCTAGCATAGTGTTTGGCAGATGATAAATACTCAATAATTATTTGCTGAATTGATTCTTGTAAACAACAGACTCTTGTAAACAGTGAAGGTGCTTATCCCTTTAGCAAGAGCCATATCTGAATGAAGACATGCCACAGCAAAGTCTCCACCGTGGCTAAAGGGCTACCCATGGGAGAGGGCCCACTTGCTTGCTGGGGAGGTTCCCCTGTTCTTCCAGCCGTACAAGAGTGATGAGATAAGGTAACTGGGCTGGTTCACTTCCCTGGGAGCACACCTTCTCTTCTAGGTATACATGTCCCCTCCCCACCATGAGGAGACACATACTCTCCTTCTGGACCCACAGGAGCAGGTAGAAAGAGAGAACTGGGGATAGGGAGTAAGGAATAAAAGACATGAGAATCCTTTCAACAGAACCACATACAAAGAAAGCAAATAATGCTATGTGGACAAGGGAAATCTGAGTGATAGTTAACATGTAGTAACATACTATGTATCAAGCCCTTTCCATATGTCATTTCACTGCCTTCTCCTATTAGCGCCTTAAGGTTTTGTACAGGTGGAAGAACAAAGGTCAGTAGAAGATAGGAGACTTGCACAAGTTTACACAGATCTCAAGTGGCTGGCCAGGGTTTGAATTCTGTTCTGGCCGACTCCACAGCCCATGCTCTTTCACTGCACTCTGATGCTCCCATTTGAATTATTTTTCAGAGGTCAAATGGTTTATTTCCTTTCACAATTCTTTGTTCACAGGTCCCTTATTATTATAATATAACCTGGCCACTCTGATGTTCCAGAAATGTGTTTTGCACATAAGAAAAAGGAATTGTTTGGGGTATAAAAAGCAAGCGTCATTTAATATGAAGAAATGGCAAATGACAAATGTAATTTTACCTCAGAAATATACATTTTAAAAACGTTCCATACACATGATTAAATATACTAGTTTCAACAATGCAAAGGATGCCGCAAGAAATGGGTGACTTTCCATGATATTGCAACCATATTAATAGGACTGTACAGTCCCATTTTGAATATCAGTGCTCACCCTCCTTTGCCTACATGGATGATAAGCTGATACTACATAAACATTGTTAAAGCTACAGTTTCATGCTACAGTAATTCACTTAATTTTAACATGATTTATGGTTCTGTCAATAGGGGAGGTTGAAAACCCTGCACTGAAACTTAAATATAAGCTTCATATTTAAAACAGCAATTTTGAATTGTGTGTGTGTGCGCGCGTGTGTGTGTGTGTGTGTGTGATATAAGAAAACATTCCACATAAAGAGGAGAATGCAAGTCCAATACTGAATTTTTCTACTCTACTCTGAAAAAAGGAAAATAATTAAGCCTAAACATGGAATCAACATTATATTAAGCTATTAAGCTAAACCAGAAAAAAAGAACTGCCAGAGATTTATCTGATTATGTGATTTATAGTGCAAGTGATACCCAGAAGTCTAAGCAATGAAGAGAACTTCTAAGAAACCTTGCTCAGAACCATTGCCTTCACTAAGTAGGCATGCGGGGGTCTATGGTGAGTGTGTATGTGGGGCGGCGGCGGGGTGGGGGGGCGGGGTGCGCGGCGGGCAGGGAGGTGGAAAGGAATTCCAAGGGACAGCAGCTTCTTTTGTTAAGATGAGTTTGAATCTAGGTCCACATGGTTAGTCACCCTATTCTCTCTGGCTCTCACCCCAGGGGCATTTTGCCTCTTTAAGGGATTAAGGATCCAATTGGTTTTACTGCTCTAACCTGTCCTCTTTGGGACAACATATTAACAGGATTCTACTGCAGAAGAGCTCTCTTTAGAAGTTTGCTGAGGGGTGGCGGTGGGGGGTAAGGGGGATGACAAATTAACCCAGCAGGGTGTCCCACACATCTATCTCAGTACAAATTATTAGTGTAATAGAGCTTTTAGTTATGCATTTATCCAGTAATTATTGAACAGTTACACAACACCAAGCTGAGCATCCATGGCCCTTTATGAGGTTTGCTCGGTGGGTGGCCTTACAGTTAATTTAGGGTAGTTCTCCACTAAGCAGTTCCCTTGCAGACAAATTAGCTAACCAGCCTTCTCCTTTAAATATTTTCCATGTCACAGTGAAACTCTTTACAATACAATAAAGGTACAGTTTTAATTACACGCTTCCTGACTTTTGTTTAGTCGTAGTTTTAAAACGTTTGCTGGCATTGTTTTTTTCCTTTGGCTGGACAGTAATAGCTGGTTGTAAGTATCTGCCTAATGAATTTAATAATTTCCTGAACTGGGACTTAAAGGGCCTTTGCTGAAAAGCTGCTTTTCCTCTTTACTATCCAGTTCCTTCAAATCCCATCGACAACATTTCCCATCAGGCTAGGCGCTGGCATTTGAGCTAACTTTGACCAATGTTCACAAGTCCTGTTACTTCTCTTTTCAATGCTCCTCAAAGGTGCTACTTGTTAGGTCTATCTAACAAGTACCTGCATTTAAAAATCAATTTTGGCAATTCTTTTTGTAGAAAGACAACATAATGTTTTCTCAAATGACATACTCCAATAATAAATAAACACCTTGTGTCTGTTGGCAGATTATTTCAGCGCCTTGTTAGCAACAGGTACTTAATTGCTTCTCATTTTCCTAAGATAATTCAATTGCACTAAACCAGGAGAGAAAAATTAGATTCGGCTCCATTGAAAGGGGCACCAGCTCGTTCTACAACTAAGTGCAAAGCTTTCCTAAAAGGCACAGAACTTTGCAGATATGATACTAGAAAGCTAAACAAATTTGCTACTTTAGGTATAGTGACCTCTGCCAAGGGAGGGGCACCATGGCATGATAACAATAAAGCACTAGGGAATACTCCTTCGGGAGAGTCCTTAGTTTGGATGGAATATTCCATAAAAAGTAGACCAAATCATTTGGAGCTCGGCGTTTTCCTTGATGACTATCAAGATAGAAGTTCTTAATTAGAACCAAGCAAATATATATTGAGCATTTATTCAACATGCTATGCGCCTCCGTCAATGCTGCTAAAAATACATGGACTGGAATAATATATTATTATTACACGTGGGGCATGGAAAGAACTCCCCTGTTATTCCCGAACTTTTTGTTTTGCCTTCAATCAAATCCATGCATTCATTCATTTATTCAACAAATATTTATTGAGTGCTTTCCTTACGCCAGGTACAAGGCGGAGGGATACAAGGAAGAAGAATAAAGACGTGGCCTCTGCTCTAACAGGCCCCGCTATCTAGGGATAACTGTTGCTTTCCTATTTTACCCCTCCTTCCTTGCTCCTCTATTATTGTCTATAAATCTACACTCCTCCACCCTACCTGGTGACCTCAACTTCCTGGGAGGTGATCTTCATTCTCATAATTCTCCTCAGTATATATTTTTTGGCCCAGCTGGGAGACACTGTTAAACTGCAGACCCTCATAGGTTTCATCACTAAGAGTGGGTTCCTTGTTTGGCCACAGGATCATGGAATTAAAGAGGTTTACAGAGCATGTGAACTTCTGACTACCACTCCACACAAAAACTGGAACGATTCTTCGAAGGCTACACAATAAATTTTGGTTGATGTGGCTATTGTTTTAGTATATCTTACCCATATTTTCAGAATCAGGGCAATTTTATTTCTAAACTCCCTTTTGTGTATGTGTATATTTGACTCAAAGAAGTGGAGGTTTAGCCTCCTGCTCACATGTTGTACCTCTCATTTCCTCAGTACTTAGTTACCTGAAAGCATGACTTGTCTGCTGTGGCTTTATTTTGCATGCTCACAATGAGAAGGTACTCTGTTTGAGAAGAGGGGTTAAGTCTCATGCTCGTTTGGACTTGTACAGTGTCAAATGACACAATAGTTCTCTATCAGGATGCCCTTATCCCTGACAGCACTCCTTGCTCCCCCTATCACAGCAATACAACTGCTGGTT
This sequence comes from Pteropus medius, assembly GCF_902729225.1. Lineage (NCBI taxonomy): Eukaryota > Metazoa > Chordata > Mammalia > Chiroptera > Pteropodidae > Pteropus > Pteropus medius. Next base: position 13,696,626 of record NW_024340701.1, on the reverse strand, counting down.
TTCTTGTCCTGTCAACTACCAGGTGGCAAGCACTCTGAGGCCAGAATCCAAGCTTTCCCATTTATTCAGCAAGCAGTAGAGCACCTTGTACATAAATATTTGTGGAAAACATAAATAGGTCCCCAGACAGTAATGGGAGTCTTCAAACTAATTTCAATATTTAAAAAAGCCACGTTTACCTCAAACATTGTTTTCTGAGGTGACTTACACCTAATAGAAATCCTGCATTATAAGTAGCAAGGATTCATAGTGCTAATGAAAAAGGCCAAGTGATCTGTTTATGGCCGTTACTAAAAAACAGCGTGTGATAACATGGTTACGTCATGCTTATCAAAAGATCTAAATGGTATGTATTGTCTTTGACTAATGAAAAATGTAAAAACGAGCTAATTGTTTAAATAAATGCATTTTATTTCTCCAAGTCAGGTGTAAACAGATAGAACCTACTGATATAGTAGAAAAAGCACTGCACTGGAGACTTGATTTCTAGTCTTGGCTCTGACCAGCTCAGATTTCTCATCTGTAAGAGTAATATGCAATGCTTACTAACTGCTATCATATTGCTCTTCTATTTATCTACTTATAAAACCCTAATTTTTTAAAGAGTGGCAGTATGCTTAGCAAAAAAAAAAAAAAAATAAATCCTAGATTTTCCAGCCTCTCTTGCAGCTAGAGGTGATCATGTGGCACAGTTCTAACCATGCAGTGTAAGATTCTACACTAGGTGGCAGAATGAGCTGGTAGGCACGTTTTGCTCTTGCCTCTTCTTTTTATCTTTCTGCTTGGAATGCAGATGCAAGGCAGGAGGGCAGTGGCTATATTGTGACCATGAGGTCACAGTATGAGGATGAAAATGACCCACCAAAGCATGACTAAGAGAAGAAATCTCAATCCTTGATGGCATCATACCACCACCATAACAGTCCTTGAATCACATACTTGTTTTTACATGAAAAAAATATGACCCATTTAGTCAGATTTTCTTTTACTTACAGCCAGACACATTCTTAGCTGATACAAGGAATTGATTAGACCATAAGATTCTCAGAACACTATTCTGAAATTCTGTGGTTGTAGGTGAAGTTCAACAAGTGTCTAATTGCCAATTACTTTCAGCTTCTGCCTCACAATGTGTATAGTGGAGCTCTTCCCCCATTTCTGAATCCCTAAAGCACAGAGTTACTGTACTTGGTGCAGATCATTTACATTAAGTATCATTCACTATTTTTTTTTTGAAAAGGGCAAAGACTTAGGCAGAAACATAAGCTTCAAGAAGACAAACTTTCAAGAAACTCTAAAATATCACTGATGATTACTCCAAATAATTCTCAAAAGGAGTTAGAGCCTTTCAATCACTCTCAGGCAAACTTAAAAACCTGGAAAAGGCAAAGGGCAGGACAAAGATTTTTTTTTTCAATTATCATGAATAAGACAAATTTTCATGATTAAACACTTTATTACGGTTGAAATTTTAAGTACTGGTAAGAGAAAGTCTTTGAAAATCTAATCTTTCTGCTTAAAGTACACAGTAATTGTAATAATGTAAAGTGACATACGAATGCTGAAATTTAATATCTCCTTTACTCCCCCAGATATTCCAAAGTACTTTAACCCCTTTACCTAATTTTAACTACATAAGTGGCAAAGTATTATCCCATGATACAGATGACCAAACTGAGGGCCACAAGGTTAAGTGATTCCTCAAAGCCACAAAGAAATCCAATATCAGAAAGGAGATTCATTTTAAGAAACCACACATCTCTACCTTCACGATGATTAAAATAGGGAAGTGATTAGATCAGCAAAAAATAAGAAAAGCCATAGCTTTTTCATAGCATATCAAAGCTTTACTTATATAATCTTGCAAAAGTTTTCTTCGGATGAAAGGCCATGGTTCTTCCCTATCTTGGACATTCCTTATAAGGAAGTACTCTATACATTATTGTATATTTATCACCCTTATTTCATCTGAGGCAATGAGAACCTATCAGTTTCAGGGAGGGGATGAATATCTTTTGTGTACACTTATGTACAATTTGAATGCTTTTTATTCAATCAATATTTGTGTATAAAACACTGTGTAAGACAAAATGAAGATACCCTTAAGTATAAGTTAGCCTTCCTTTCAGAAGTTTTATTCTAGGAGAGTGACGAGACACGTACATTAACTAAACAAGACAGCACTGGGAGAGGAAATGTGCAGACATGAAAGGCTACAGAAATTTAAGGAGCGTGAGATGATGGCAGCATGGGTGGAGTTGAAGAAGTTTCATGTAGGAAGTAGTACTTGAACTGGTCTTGGGATGGGTAAAATGTTGACAGGCGAAGGCAGCAGTGAACAGCATGAGATTTTCAAAGCCTGGGTGCAAATGAGTGATTAAATTGTCTGCATGACCTAAGTTCAAATTCTATTTCCAGGTACAGTAAGAATGACTACAAATACATGATTTTACCTATTCCTTACATTATAGAATTCTCTTAAGGCATAGATTATAATCTCTAACTTATAGATGAGGAACTTATAGCTCAGAGAAGCAATGTACCAGGTTCACAGCTGGTAAAAGTGACGGAGACAGGCTTCAAACATGGGTCGGGTCCTTTTGACCCCTGAGCTTTTGTGCTTAAGCAGTATGCAATGCTGCCTCCCTTCAAGGCTCTATTTTTCTGCCTTTGTTTTGTAATCTTCAAAGAAAGGTTTCCTTTGTAAATTTCCAAATATAGCTTAGGTTCACAATGAAAAATAGGGCCACTTTTTTTTTTCTCTCAGTGAGGTGACCTTGCCGTGCTGTAGCTCTGTTAAAATATCACCTCTGGCCTGGGCACTGAGATATGTTACACGGTATTGCTTACAAACTGGTATTTGTCTAGTCAAGGTACTTCCATGAGAAATTTAAGGAATTTTAAGAAAGGCAGCAGAAGTCTTGCACCCTGGGTGCTAGAATTGAAAATACCACATGACTAAGCAACAGTGCAGTACAAAGCACTCCTGGCCCCATGTCCCAGGACCTTGATAAAGGATACACCTTTTCCTTCTTCCAGGCCCTTTGGAAGTTTGTCTGTCTGGATTCTCTAGTGATTTAAGTTGCAGATTGTGGCAACTCTACATAATAAAAGGTGTGTGTGAGGTTAAATTGTCCTTTATGTATACATCACATCTATCCCATACCCGTTCCCTGTTCCCTCGGTAATACTTTCCCTCCTTAAATCTGGCCTCATCTTCCTAAAACATCAGCTCTTAGTCCTAGATGTGATGTCATTCCAGAATTAGTTTTCCAACTAGTTCAGAGAACAATAAAAGGAAATATGGTACCCGTAGCAAATATTTCTTAAATAACAAAAGGTTAAAGACCAACCTTTTAAAAATATCTTAGCCCAATAATGTCTTATGTTAGCCTATCTCAATTCTATGATTCTTACCACAAAGATGCCACTGAAGAGTTTCATCTCAACTACTCCAATTCCCTTCATCAGACCACTAAGGGGGGCAGGGTGCAATAAGAATGGGTACCTGAGCAGACTTTCCAGAAAGGAGAACCGAGGACGCTGGGAACCATCTTGAATTCTGGTGAAAACAAAGAATCTTTGGTATTCCATAATTCTTAAACTACGCATCTTTCTCTTTTCCTCAAAAACAATTTCATGAATATGATAGGAGATCAAAACTCATTGTTCTATAGGCTAAGGAGATCCACTGTGGTTCAACCCAGTGTGGATCATTTTAGCAAATATGCCTAATTGTTCGGCATGAAAAAGCTCCCAATCATTGTATCCACAGGTAAATGCTAGAATCATTATAATTATTTCTAGAACTATAGCTTTAAGGCAAGATTCATATACAGTACTCTTAATATTTATTGAATAAATGATACTATATGCACATTGCTTTATGTTCCTCAGAGTCTCTATGGATATTGCTTTATTGTAGTTTCTGTATGAGAATAAGAAGTTGGGAAGAATTCAGCAGTAGTATTGTCCCCATTTTATTGGTGAGGACATTAAAAAATCCAGAAGGTGAATGGAAAGGCAAAGAGGCAGTTCACCTAGCTGTCCTGATAGCTAGCATATCATTCTTCTCTATCCTTATTACCCTTATTATCCTTGCTACACCACGAATCTTTTTGTTGCTTGGAATGCCCTCCATTCATGTAAGCAACTTTTAAGATTTGACTTAAAAGTTACCTATACTTTGAAGTTTGATACAAAGTGGTAAGTAACAGTACATTCCACACTATCTTCGAAATGCTTATTTTGCTTATTTTCTCATGTCTCTCTCCTGTACCGGACTGTATGCTCTATGAGGACAGGAACCGCTTAATTCCCAGTGACAGGCACTCAGGAAATCCTTGTTAATGAATGAATAAACCTTCATAGAACCCTCCTCTAACTCCTGTAGAAATTTCTGCTTTTAACATTCATTTAGCATTTACAATATGTTAATCTGACAATAGAAAGATGAGAAACATCAGGTGCCTTATCTCCATGAGACCAAAAATCCTCTTCCTGACTAAAAGGGCTTCATATCTCTTATTTTCCACCACAGTTTAGATGTTTAATGAATATTGACTATGAGGATAATATCATAATACTACCCCACTTAAAGAGATTCATTCTGCATTCTGGGATGTATAATCCAATTCAGATGCAAGGTTTTCAAATTAGAATATATATATGTACATATATATTTCCTTTCTGATTATATCAGACACACATACAAGTGAAAAAAGATGGAGTAAGTAAGTTTTCATAATTGTGGATATGGAAATTCCTTCGCACAACAGTCAGAATACTTATTTTCTTCATTGTGATTTCTGCATTTGTGCATGAGATAGCCCTCTCATCTGCCATACTTCCCTGAGATGCACAGAGAGTATTCATAAAGGCATTCAGATTTGTGGGACTAATGATGAGATTAATGCAAGAAATATCAATTTTCTCAGGCATGTGTCAAAGTAGACGAGAGACCATACTTTCTAGGATGTTTCATGATATCAGCTGGTAGATCACAGACCTACCTAAACAAAAATCTGATGGAAGAAAGCAAACGTGGTTACAATTATTCATACTCCTACTGTGGGAGTTTTATAAACAAACTAATAAATATTTTCATCTTGCAATAAGATCAAGTTAAGTGACTTGCTGACATTCTCTTGAGGTTTAAAGCTTATCTTTAATGTGAAATACAAATCATATTTCTTGTGGACACATTTTAATAATAATCTTGAAAGTACACAGGACAAAAATAATGACAACATTGCAATGAGAACCAGACAAACTATCTACCCCTTCAAAAGGAGTGAATGAAGACTGCCAGTCAACAGTCAACACCATGATGTAAACAACCTCAATGAAAAATGACACATATTGAAGTTAGGTTTCAAGGAAAGGGTATCATCAGGGACGAGAGAGTTACAGTTGACCCTTAAACAGCGTAGGGGTTAGGGGCGCCAAGCCACCACACAGTTGAAAATCTGCATATAACTCAAATTGACCCTCTGCATACTGGAATCCTAACCGCTGACTGAAAACACAGTTGACCTCTGAATAACCTGGATTTCAACTGTGGGGGTCCACTTACATGTGGATTTTTAAACTCTTTTTAAACTCAGGAGTCAACTATACTTGAAGACAGGTAACTGACTACATGGAAATATACTCACCTGTGTCTGTCTGTCTGTCTGTCTGTCTGTCTCTCTCACACTTACACCTCCTGCACAATTTGTAGGAAAATTTGATTTTGGTTCAATTCAAATTACCTCCCACCTCTTTGCAACACTGTACTGGCAAAGAAAGAGGTTTGGTCCCTTTTTTGCCTAGGTTAAATCTCTTTGGTTGCTAACATTCCAAAGTTGTCCCCAAGGATAAGAAATTGGAACACTCACTGACTTCAGGAGCATTCTGGGGGAGTCTTCATTGTCTCTCATTTTGCTATGCTGGTCCCAAGGCCATGATCTATGCACAACCAAGGGTGCCTGTAGAGCAGCTCACCTCTGGGTCCCGTAATGACAGGTCGGTGATGCTGTGTGAATGCTGTTCCCAGGGAGGAGGTCTGCGAAGGGGAGGGGCTGCTAAAACCAGACTTCTCCGACTTCTTCAGTGTGGTTGGAGATGGCATTCCTGGCAAGAAGGATGATTGATAAGCACACTTTAATTCGTGCGACAACAGCTTGTGCAACCTAAAAGATCAAACTTAAAAGAATCAAAAAAAGAAATCCACTTATGAATGGAAAATTGGTTTTGAATTGCTCCGAATTTGTCACAGGAACAAACAGGTTACAGAACGATCTCCTGATAAGTCAGATTGTAATTGATTTCAACTTATTCTACCAAATCACAGTCCATTTTGGAGTTATTGAGTTTCTCTAATTACAGAGTGCCACTTCCCCAGTGTTTCCTGAAAGTTGTTATATGTGCCCATGGCCTCTGAGGCCTTTCAAAAAGGAGGCTATAGAAGCACCTCATCCCAATTATTTCATCTTTCCAGCGACCTTATACCAAAGGTGCTTTAAATTATTTTAATTAATTTAACTATTTAAACATTAGAAAAGCCTTCAACAATAACTAACTTGCTCATCCCATACATTATAATAGAAATGAAAAGATAAAAGTAAAAAATAAACTTGATGCCCAACAATTGGCATTTGATAGAATCGATGCAAATAATACTGTAAAAGAATAGTCACATGGAAAGATATTTATTTAACGACATAGAATACAGACATGGAAGGTGATTATAAAATAGGATGTTACATGATGATGCCATTTAAAAATATTTTCTGTGTAAAGAGAAAGAACTTGAAGGAAATAGGCATAAACCGTAATAGTAGTTCTCTCAGTGTGCTGGATTCAGGTGATTTTCATTGCCTCATTTTGCTTATTTGCCTTTTCCATGATGAACATATATTACTTTTAAGTTAAGAAAATACAATAAAAGCTTACTTTTGAAAATAGTATTTTTACTATAGTTTCTAAGGGTTTCAAAGCATTTCTAGTGCAGGGAATGTTTTGAGAAGAAAATAACGGGAAAATAGTCCCTTGTAGTTAACTGGATTTGTAATGTTCTCAGTAACTATGCTGACATACACAACTGGAGGCATCTATCAGTTTGGTAGGGTGCCAATTAAAACAATGAAAACTTGGATTTGGATATAAAAATAAAGGAAATAACTCTTAGTCTCCATATTATAGGACCAACTTGGGTTCTCTTAAGTTTGCAGTGCAAAATTGGCCTGTATTCTTGTCAAAAAACAAACAAACAAACAACAAATCTCCTTGTACTTATACATGTCTATAACAGTTGTGTTCTGCCTATGACCACATAATTATCTGGGTCAACTGGAAAAATAAATAACAAAAATAATAATGATATTAGGCTGTAACTGTTATTGAATAGTTGCTAACTACTATGAACTGTGCCAAACACATTACAGGTATGGATCTGTTCTGAAATTTAGTTAGTTTGGCCTATATATAAATATGGCTTTGTTATTTATGATCACAGATTTCCTTAATGAGCTTCTACAACATAAGCTTGGAGTGTGACTACAGATTCTGTAAGGACAGAGACCATGTCTACTTTGCCCCCTCTATTTTCAGAATCTAACAAAGGGCTTGGAACATAGCAAGTGGCCTGAAAAGATATTTAAACTATTTATACAGGTCTCAGCTTTATCTGTGGCTTTCCTAATAGAGGCTTGAATACAGTAAAACTTGGGGGTTTGACTCCAAGAAAAAACAAACTGCTAATTGGTGAGCACATTTGCATGGTCAGACATAAGGACAACAAAAAGTTGTATGTGATTTCATACTAACTTGACAAATCTAGATCAGATCCATTCTAAATCAATATCTATGTGATTTGAATTAAAAACAAAGTCACTAAATCAGACTAGCTATGTTTCTTTGCTTGTTGAATCAGTAACCAAAGTCACACCATACCAATGTCTTAACATAATCAGGACTGACTGAGGTTTTAGATCAACATTCATTGCAAGTAACCTAACCTAAGGTCTAATCACATAATTACATTAGAGAGGAGAGGTCAAATTAAAAATTAAAGGAAAGAAATAAAGAGATACCAATATGTAAACAAATCTCCCAATTCTTTCAAACCTCTTCTGTGCAAACAAATGTTTAGGCTGCCAACCAGTCCACTGACTTAAACTCAGTCAAATGCCTGAATTACATGTTATGAAACAGAAATCGAACAGAAAATAAAAATGTCAAAACTGTTAAGATGGCAGAATTTTTTTCAGACAATGGAATCACTGATAAAATGCAATATCTAAACTAACTTTATTAAAGAAAGCAAATGCTTGAACTCAAGGGAGAGTTATCATTTTTGAAAAGTTCATATATTCCAACTCTTGTTATTCTAAATACTGCAGAAATATTGACATGATTTAAATCCACTATTTACCCTTATAAAAGGGGAAGCAGAAATTAAACTTAGGCAATAAGAAGCATCAAGAATCATCAAGTGGATTAATGGGTTCAAAAACAGCATAATTCAAATCTGCCTTGAAAGGGTTAAAGAGAGAAGAAATAATGTCCAGTGCAAGAAGGACAAGCCAAACTATGTATAATTGTCTAAATTTATCATAGTCAAGTAATATGAACCCTAAGGCGGTCATGAATCTCAAAATTACTTTGTGTTTTCAATTTTTAAAGACCCATATTGGACATACTTCCTTATTATATACTTTAATATTTTCTCTATATGCATAATGTATGTTTTGGTTAATTTGGTTCATATACTTAATTGATTAGATGAAATTTTAAAATGTTAGTAAACCGCTTTATATTAATAAGCGAGAGAGCATTAATCTCGACTTTTGTTTTTGAAATCAAATTTGGTTTCTGTACGTTATTTTAAAAATGAACTTCTTATTAAAATTTCTGTTACCAATTAGCTATACACAACTGTTATACAATTACTGTACAGATTAATGACTGTTTGGCTTTCTTTTAATGAATCAAAACCTTAATTTCAATGTATTTTTAGAATTATCAGATTTTTAGAATAGATTATAGATAAATTAACATCATCCTTTTTCTGGAACAGACAAAATGTTCCTTCAAAGTTCCTTTCAATATGTAAAAAAGAATTTTATAGAATGAGAAGCAGAAATTTAGCATAATGTTTTGTTTCAATGGGACATTTCCTCCTATTGAGTGCTATAAAAATCCCAATGGTTGCTATAAAAATCCCAATGGTGGTAAAAAGGAGATGGATTTTAAGAGGCATTTTGGCTTGTCATTGATTTTTTAACCATCGGACATTCTGAATTTCTCTCCACTTTGCCATTTTTCTAAACACCTGAGCCATTTCAAATAGTGTTCAGTGAACAAAGGCAAACATACATGAAATTTTCTAATAATTCAGTGACCCTGATGTCTGGAGGAGGTTGTAAGTGAGAAGTCCAACAGGACAACCTTGAAAGTACAGGCCAAATACAGTATTCACCAACATTCTATTAGATTAATCATTAGTGTTTGATAGTCAGAATTCTAAGATGGCTCTAAGGTTCCTGGCCCCTGGGGTACATACTTTGTATAACGCTCTCCTTTTGAATGTGGGTAGCACCTGTGAATATGATAGATGCCATTTGTGATTATGCTGGTATACTGCAAAGGTGAAGGAACTTTTGAAGGTGTAATTAAGGTTCCTAATCAGGTGACTTTAGTTAAGTAAAGAGTTATCCTGGGTGGGTCTGACCTAATGAGGTAAGCCCTTTAAAAGAGGGACTAGAAGTCAGAGAGATTCTCCTGTTGGCTTTGAAAAAGTAAGCTGCCATGTTGTAAAAGTGCCTGTGAGAGGGCCACATTGCAAGGAACTGCAGGGACCTCTAGAAGCTACGTGGGACCCCTAGCTGACAACCAGCTGTAAGAAAGCTGGGACCTTAGTCTTAAAGCTATAAGGCACTGAATTCTGCCAACAGTCAGAAGAGTTTGCAAGAGGACCCTGAGCTACAACAAGGAATGTAGCCTGGATAAAATTTTGATGTAGCCTTGTGAGACCCTTAGCAGAGTGGCTGGCTATGCTGTGCCTAGACTCTTGATCTATGGAAACTGTGAGATAATATTCATGTTGTTTTAAGCTAAGTTTGTAGTAATTTATTATACAACAATAGCAAACTAATACGACATTAAAATATAAAACTATTGCCAATGCTAGAAATGTTTGTATTAAAGATGCCTACTGTATACTAACTACTCCCTAGAACTTAAGAAGTTCCCAATTTTTTAAGCAAATTTATCTTAGGTTGTGAAGTTTTCCACTAGCCTATTCTCACCTAGAAAATAGTAAGACAACTTCTAGAAAAAAGGTCAATAAATGGTTATTTCCAATGGCATAAACATTTTTGAAATTTTCTATTTCCCACTGATTCTTTCAAGAAACATCAATAACAAAATCAGGTCAAATGGTATGAAGAAATTCAAAAATAATTCTCGGGGTCTCCTATAACAAATCAAGGTTTGTTTTTGTTAACTTTTTGCTGCAACCTGATGTTATAGAAAGTAAAAAGAAGAATTAGAAGAAAAACCAATAATTAATTTCAGCTACTCCTCTCTCCCAAATTATGAGATTTACCAAACACTTAAACCAAGAACTTTATAGTGACAATTGTGAAGCAAATCCTACAGAGAAGAGAAGATAATACAATATCGTTCTTTGCTTAAGAAACCTTCTTAAAGGGGATTTTTTAGGAGTCAAAGGAGATACAATATTAATGGGAAGGGGGAAAAGGAAGAGATCATAATAAATTATAATTATTCTGGTGACAATGCTGGAACAACATGCTGGATTTTTAAAAAGGAAAATTATGACAAGTTTGTGTTAGTGCTTAGTTTGCTAGAGGACTTACTCAAAAATTCATTGTTTTGTGAAAATTATCCTTACTTAATGCTGCTCAGGACAGCAGGACCCTATCTGTTGTAGGAGTTTCGGTGATGTAATTTAAGTTGTCAGAGAAAATTTAACTGATATATGTTTCTTTCTTCACAGTATTAAATTAAAATATTTTGTTTAGTTTCAATAATGTTCATTTATTGTCATAATCTGTTTGGAAGAAACTCTGGAAACAAACAAACTCTGCACTTTAATTTTAAAATCCAATATATAAGCACGTTAGAGAGGACCATAAAGTGTCCTCTCTAAGTTTGGTTGTTCATGTCTGACTTTAGATATTCTCCTGTCCATTGTCATCATCTAATTCCCAACAGCCTATCTTTATCACCGGTTCATCAAAACAACTATTATATGAAACCTAAAGGCTGTTGGAAGCTTTCATCCTTCTAATGGCCTCAAGAGAGCCAGGCGGCAACTAAAGAGATGGTCATTAAACCTCTGCATATTGATCATCCCCCTCACCAAAAAAAAAAAAAAGCAGACTAAAGATAATAAAAGCTACAAATTTTGGAGTACCTACTATGTGCCATGTAGTGGTCTTCCCTTATTTATAGTTTCACCTTCCACAGCTTCAGTTACCTACAATCGACTATAGTCTGAAAACACTAAATGAAAAATTCCAGAAATAAACAATTCATAAGTTTTAAACTGCATGTTATTCTGAGTAGCATGATGGAATCTCGTGCCATCCTGTTCCATCCTGCGGAGGACGTGAATCATCCCTTTGTCTACCATATCCATCTATGCTCCTGCCTGTTAGTCACCTCGTAGCCATATGGGTTATCGGATCAACTATTGCAGTATCCTAGTGCTTGTGTTCAAGTAACCCTTATTTTATTTAGTAATGGCCCCAAAGCACAAGAGAAGTGATGCCGGCAATTCGGATGCCAAAGAGAAGCCATAAAGTGCTTCTTTTAAGTGAGAAGGTGAGCATAGTACAATAAGATATGAAAGAATATTCACATAACTTTTATTACCGTTCTGTTTGATTAACTTGTTGTTAATCTCTTGCTGTGCCTAATTTGCAAATTGAAGTTTATCATACGTATGTATGTATAGGAAAAATCAGTATATATAGAATTCAGTACTATCTGTGGTTTCAGGTATCCCCTGGGGGTCTTTGAATGTATCCCCTGTGGATAAGGAGATAAGAGATATATCCCCTTATAAGAGATGGATGCTTTTTCATGTTGACTGAGTGCAGTTACACACAATGTCTTTTCCATCAGCAAACACTCAAAATCTTCAAAATGTATTAGCGCCCAAATGTGTTCACAATCTTATTCTTTAATTATAAGAGATAGATGCTGAATTTACATATATCTCTGATTCTTACTTTTCGATCTCAGGTAAATAGGTATCATTATCCTGCCTACTTATAACTTAATGTTGCAGAAACTAGATATCGAGAGATGCTAAGCAACTTGCTCAAGATCATATAGCTACTAAGTGGTATTTCAGACCTAGGTCTCTGCTAAAGCTTACACGTTTTGTAAAACATCAGACTCCTTCATGTAGCTCCCCTTGTATACTATAAAAAAGTGTCCTATTTAAGTCAATAAAGTATATTTATTGATAGCTGAAGTTTCTAATTTGGTTATCCTAAGAAAAAATTCAAAGAGAGGTTATATTGGCTGTGAAAGAATCTGTAAAATACAAAAACAATTCTGAAGTATACTAAGAATCATCTTGTCTCATATACCAAAGGTTTTTCTTGGCCTCAGTAGTGGTCAATTAGGATTTTATTAAACATACTGAATGTATTATCAGTAATTCTAACACAGAACTTCCAATAAATAAATATCACATTGACTTAGAAGAAGTTAATGACCCAAAGATGTCACATGATAAAATAAATACATATATTTAATATTTACATTAGGCTTCTTGCCTATTCAATAAGCTGTTTTCTCTATAAAGGCTCCTAAAAACATTAGCAGAAAGCATCAAACGTCTTCTTTCAGAGTCATTGATATCTTCCAAGCTTAGTGTATATTATAATGCAGTAATATATCACTGAATCACAGGTAAAGTCTAACATACAGGTATTTATAATTCAGTAAATCTTGACCTCAAGAGAGGCCTCTGAGCTACTAAAGTCAGTGTCAATATAGGCAACTAAATTGGGGCATTTAACTCATGGCAAAGTGTAGTTTTACATAAACTAAGAAATATTTCAAGAAGGTCGTGATTGAGTGAATTGAATGCTATTGAGAGGCCAAGTATGAGAATATACGAGCTCCAGGATAGTGAGGCACATGGAAGATAGGTTAGAATGGTTTACAAAATCAATGGGAGGTACAGAAGTAGGAAAAATGGGTGTAAGTCAACTTTGTAATGAAATTAGTCTGTAGAGGGAAGCAGAGAAATAGGGTAGTAGCTATAGAGAGGACATGGATAGAAGCAAGGCAGAGTTTTCTGAAGATGGGAGACAGGAAAGCATGCTTGCCTGTTGCTGGGAATGGTTCAGCAGATGGGCAGAAAGCGATGACTCAGAAAAAGGATAATTAAGGAAGTCTGGAAGAATATGAGAGGTCACACAATTAGTACACAGAGGAGCCAGGTTTTGCATCCAGCAGCTCAAAGCTCTTCTTCCGTTCATCGTACTACTCCAAGATGCCTATTTCTGAAAAAAGTTCTGATTATTCATCTATCTTACTGACATAAACCAATCATGAGCTGGTTTAAAACAGAGCTCATTAATGACACTTAAGTTGTTTTCTTCAGCTTGAATGATGTGCTAACTGCTACCGTGACTGATCTTTTTACATTTAGGCATTCAGATTCCCCTAAACCTCCAGGTCTGAGTGTGGGGAATAGATACCCTGGTCATGTGTATCAAACTAACGGTGCAGCATAAATTTCAGTGCCATTTCTCAAGCACAGGATGAAGGCTGAGTACCAGTACCATATTTTGCAAGTCATCCAAATTTATGCTCAGACTCATTTCTACCAGATTCACTTTCTAACAGCTGTCCCACAGGCAAGAACAGGACCATCCTAGGACAGTTTCAGCTGCACCTTGTGATGAGATCATCTCCAACTGTGATCCTAAAAAAAGGCTGTGATTGGATAGATTAATCTCACAGTTAAAAGATCATTCTGTTCCTGTAGGTATAAACACATGCTGCGTGATATGAGGAGGTAGTCCAAGATACTGCACTCATCTTAGATTTGTGTCCTAATGATAAGTTCCATTAGGGTCCTTTCTAATATAATTTATTATGATGAACATACTTGAAATAAAAAAGAAAGGTAAAACATTCAGACTATTTTGACTTTTAACCTTTTCAGTGAATAAAAATGTTTAAAAATCATTTTTATGATGGGGAGAATAAAATGAAAGCTAATATAGCTTCTAAGGTTTATCCTTCTTACTCTGTAGGCAACCATTTAAAATGAGCTAAAAGGACCCCCAAAAGAATTACCACGTCATAAAGAAGCTCAGGTAATTTAAAAGGCCTCGAGATACAAGCGATTTCTTCAATTTTTAAAAATGGGAGAATGGAGTAAAAATTACATGGATTATTCAGGAAAACAGAAATGATGAATTCTCTAATGTAGTCCAAATGTTCATTTGTGAGTAAAAATTTACAACCAGAGAGAGTAAAATATAGACCCAAGGAATATGTCAGAAAAATCTGGTTCCTGGGCCAACAATAAAGTCTCTTGATTTTTTAAGGGGATTTCCTCTCCTTTCAGGGTCAATACAGACACACCAGTGTCAGGACTGAAATTTTTAAAAATTGTATTTCATGCTCCCTATACTTACAAGTTGGAGATTCTCCACCCATCTCATCTTCCCCCAAGCCATCCCATCCTCCCATGTGCTCAGAGAAAGATTGATTTTGGCTCAATATAGCAATCACACCCATTCACAAAGGACTGAAAATAAAGAAGGAATTATTGAGAAAACCAAATTACTTCCTTTGCATGAAAAATAAATACAGTATAATATAACATAAATGTTTTATTCATTCTGCCTAGACACTCAGCTGAAAAGTAAAAAACTCAATCATACATATGTGTGGTTTATTTTTGCCTTGTCTAATATGGTAGCTACTAGCCACATGTGGCTACTTAAATTTTAATTAATTAAAATTAAATGAATTTATAACTTCAGTTGCTCAGCACAGCCACATCTCAAGTGTTCCATAGCCACATTTGGCTAGTTGTTATAGTATCGGACAGTGTAGATATAGAACATTTGCATCACTGCAGAAAGTTCTATTAGACAACTCTGGTCTATATATCAACAAATAACTTTACTTTTTTGTTTCTGCTATAGAGCAGTAGGTAAATCTTACTTTTATATATTTTTTGCAGCATGTTTGGCCCTTTTGTAAGTTACACAAGCAAAACATATGCACTATACAAATACAGAATTGTACAAAGAGGAGGGGGGAAAAAACCCAAAAGCTCTTTCCTTCCCATCTCCATCCAACAAGCTAGGGGTAACTCAGTGCTCAAGCTTGGTAAACATCCTTATAGATACTTTCCCTCACCTATAATACTAATTTCAATGATGAGAAGTTAAGTGGTTATTAAAGTATGTTCACTTCTGTCAGTTCAAATATGATCGAAAGTTTGGATTTAAGGGTCCTACTGGTAAAATTTAATGTATAGAGATGTGTAGTCTCTGATGACCCATGCTTCAGATACACCTGCACTGGGCACCTTTTAGTCCCAGTGTTCCTGTATACAAGCAGAACACCCATTACTTTAAAGTAAAATTTGAAACTTATTGGAACATTTCATAGGAGAAAAAAGAAATATAATTTTAGGCCTCTTCAAATTGCTTGAACTGTGAAATCAAGTAGTGAAAACTAGAAAAGGTTATGTCAGCTAGAATCTAAGCTTAGTGTAGTCAGCGTTTTCTTGCTAAACCTTATTATGGCAAAGCATTTGATTTTTCCATCTCTGCACTCTGTTCATCCCCACAAATAAACTACTTTGACCTCCACCTGTTACTTAGTGAAATGTGCCTGCCATCCTTCGATAACCCTATTCTTTGCCTTCAAAGGCTTTTGAGTCGCTGAGAAAGTGGGACGATAGAGTTATGCAATACAGCGACCTGATACCACTTTATAACTATGCAGTAGTTCAGAGTCGAAGCTAGAAGCTACATAGTAAAAGGAAATGGATTTTTTAAAGGCAATGCCTATGGATGCTGGAAGGGGGCAACACATTTCATCATTTTAACATGAAATTTTTCACAGAGAGAGGTTGTCTCTTGAGCTCTTATTTAATGCAGAAAATGTCTCGCCTTTTCCTTATAAGAAAATCTCTCTCTAAAAGAGTTATGCCTTCATTTTAGATAGATGAGCCAGCGAGTCATTTCAAAGCTTACTAATACTTCAAGTAGTTCATTATTCTGATAGTTTGCAAAACAAAATGAACCACTTACTTTAAATGCAGTTTTGTAGATGCAAAAGGACCATATTATTATCAAACACTATTACAACAAGAAATAAAAAGGGAAATAACTATACACAACTACATGGGTCATTTTCTGAAGCCCAGTATCTGACAATATAGTTTTTTTTAAACAATGACATATCAGAAAAAAGATTTCTGTGTAAAGTTGCACTTCTGATTAATGTTATACTGAACAGAAGAGACAGTGTCTAATTATGTTGAATACTTATCTGAGAGGGATTAGCAGGATGTTTCTGCTCACTGTCATCCTTTGTGACAACGTAATGATAGATCCGTTTACTTATGAGTGCAATTATTAAAAATCATGTTTTTTTTTTTAACTGTCTCCATATCTTGGATATATTATATTGAAAATTACTTATCTGACACTAAGGGTAAATGCTTAGCAAAGCTTTTCATATCAATTAAGTAAATTAGTTCCATTCAGTCACTGCCTTTGTGGATAGTCTCATGAAAAGTTTGGTGAAACTTGATCAACAAAATGCTTTTATATCAGAGTTAACAATTCACCATTTTTTCTCCTTGTCTTCTTTGTTCAAATCCTAAAGTTTGGTTTTCACTTAAACTAAGAACTACTTGTGGCCAACATTTTCTCTGGAGTCATGATTTAGCACTTCTCCTTCATATTCACACCTCTTTTTGGAACCCGACACAGGATCCAATTTTATACAGACAACTCCCCACAGGCCAATCAGAACTGGTTACTAGCAATATATCATCTTTTGCAACTTTTTCTACTCATGTAATTAACTTCATCCAGAACCTATTGGGGGAAGCTCTTTATATAAGATAAAAACAAAAGAGCAGACTATGTTGGGTCTGCATAATAGGCTGGCTACCCCAAAACCAAAGGACTATTCCATATGTATCTAAAGAGACTTACTAAACTCCAAATGACAACTGTCACCAAGCCTGTCCTTAACTGTGAAAAACAACCAAATGTGGATATTGAATGTAAGTTACTGAACTACTTCTGCAAGGCAGAATTTATTTCTCTGGCTTTAGTCAACTTAAGACAACTATCAAGTAGTCCAAGTAGCAGATAATGACATTTATGATAAATTATATTACTGCAAAAGTCTCCAAATGTGTGTCTAGGACTTAAATTTATGTGACCCAATATAATGATTATGTGTTACAAAGATCTTTTAAAAACTAAAGGCATGTTAAGACTTCAATGCTGATGGACAAACTCATAAAAATATCAAGCACATCAAAAGGAGAAAAATTACCAGTTGAGTTGTTTGAGGATAAGATTTCTTTTTTTGAAAAAAAAAATCACCCACTGAAAAAAAGAACTCTTAAAATTAGAAGCAGGTGTCACCACTATGAAGTGATAAATATCAAAGAATAACTGGCCTGAAAAGCGTTCTTATGCATCCTGTACTACTTTTAATCCTTACACATGTATTTTGACATTAGAACATGAAATTCTGCTTATATAAGTCCCTAAAGAGAGTTAAGACATGAGAGATGTTGCACAGCCATTTTGATAAATCTCTTTTCAGTCAGGTTCATGAAATGGCTGAAAGGCAGATGGCAAATTCTGACTGGCATTAAGTTGTAAGTAATCGTGATATCCTATAATTTATGAATGTTGGAAGCTAATCACAGTGAAGTGATTTCTGGGTTGGGATAGCTAACATGGTAGAATAATCTGGTACTACAGAAGACACTTCAAATTAGAAATGGATATTGGGTTGCCATTCCTTGAATTTCAAATGACTTGAGTGCATTTCCAATGATGCACGTGAAAACTTTAACTACCTCTCATTATATACAAAGTAAAAAAATCCCTAGAGATTGGAATGTTCCTTCAAAATGAAGGACAATAAGATGTTTGGACCACATTAAAAGCTGAGAGAGCTGGCGTATTATCTGAACAAATGCCAAACATTCACAGCTGTCTATAAAGCCTGTTTTCCACAGCTGGGCCAAAGGCTCTAGCCCACAAGCACAGAATTTCTCACTCCAAACAGACCAGAGAACCAGAAACCAAAGTAACTCAGTATTCAAAAATCCAAAAGTTTCACAGGGGTTTTTAATTGTTAAGAAAGGGAGTTCAGTAATACCTTATTCTGAAGAGGCAATCCTATTAACCATATTTCAGTGAGTTCGGTCATTCTATTGCAATTTAATTTTTCATCAAGTTTAAGAGATGCTTTGAAAAAAAGTGACTTTCTTATTCTCAAAGTTTTCTCTTACTTGAGAGACACGGTTTGTGATTCAGGGCTGGAGAGAACCCTCTCCATTTGCGTGCTTGGTGTGTTGCTCAGGAACCCATCAGGAAGAAGCCCCTGATTTACTATGCCGAAATGAGCCTTTCTCGTAATCTTCTAGGATGTTAATTCACCCATCATCTTGAAATAGGTGCCATGTCTTTGATTAATTGATAAGTTTATGATGCATTCGAAATCCTTGGACGGACAGACTTGGATAAATAGGCATTACTGTAATCCTCTGTTGAGCAGGAAAGCAACTGGGCTGTGGACAGTCGAATCAGAAACTGCTGCACAGCATGGGCGGAAACGCTATTGACTCCTGAGAGCTGCCTGAGACTGCAGACGTCTTCCTTCCCTCTCTCCTCCTCGTCCCATAGAAAGCCCTTTATTCTCAAGTATTAAAAAACGATTTTACTACGAACTGATGACCCCAAAAAGACAGAACTTCATTCTCATAAAAACTGATGGTATTATACTTGATTAAATATTTAAATAGAATCATCAGCATGTAGGAAAAACAGAAAAACGTATAAGAGGGAAATCAGTCTGCAAGCAAATAGCATTATTAGCTATCTGTATCAGTTTTTACAAATTAAACAAATATATAGTACATACACACATATAGACACACATTTATATGTATATATATAAATATAACAATATTGAAAAGCTATATATAGGTACATATAATACATAGTTATATATACATATATAAAGCTTAGAATAATGTATGAACATTGTAAGTACTCAATAAACATTAACTACTACTTATAAAGCATACATATCTAAAGTTTAAGCAGCATTCCAATAAAATATAAGAAAATTTACCTGTTACTGTTAATCAAATTGTGGTATTACTTGAGTCTATGAAATCTCTACATTGTGCTCACAGAACAGAAGGTGTAAGAACACTAAAGAAGTATTTTTTCTCTTTATATCAGAGGTTAAAACTGCCTTCTGTTTGAGTTCTACAAATATTTAATAATATTTATAAGATAAATACAATTTATTAGATGCAGAAAAATCGACACAGCAAACTTTTAGATAAGTCTGATCTATGTATTTATATATGTATATATGTGTGTGTATGTATGTATGTATGTGTGGATCTATCTATCCATCCATTCATCTACTTACATCTTTTGTTTCTCTTTTTCCAACTATATCTTCTGGTTATTTTTCCCTTTGGTGAATTTAATTTCAATTCAGAAAAATTTTGTTTCCTCTGTTTGTTTCTGAGTAAATATTTGCTCAGATTCGGCCCAGTTTCCTTACTCACAAGTCAGAACACTGAGATCTGAATCCATGGGTGCAGAAAGATATTTCTTTTCCTGGAGCAAGATGGCATTGCCTTGTGTACTTCCTCGGGGTTTCCTAGCACATGGGCTTTCTGTGTACTTCTTAGAGATGAAGATAAGACTGATATTATGAAAGGGGAAGAATCAGGGACCAGTATTTAATAATGGAATGGCCATTGCACCAGCTTTTTGAAACAGCTGCGGTGGAGGATTGTGGTCTAAGCCAACAAACTCTGAACTTGCATGATTCTTAGCATTATGTGATACCTCCTATTAGAGCCAATGGGTATATGTTAAAACAGTTACCCCTCTTTCCTTCACTGGGTTATTTATTTTTCCTTTAATTATCTTGTATATAATAGACACAGGTAGGTACAATATGTTTTCAATTTAATTTCATAGCATGTTACATAGCATTTCAGAGTTTTCAAAGTATTTACCAAAGAAGGAATATATAATATTTGTAGAAAGCTTTATGGTTTATTGAGTATACTGTACTTAACATATGCTACATTTTAACATATAAGGTATGTTATATGTTATATACTGCCATGCACAGTACCTTATATGCAGCTTGTGCTTAATAAAATGGTAGCTCCCGTTTTTATCATCTCATTTGATCTTCTGAAAGCTATGACTTAGGAAGGCTGGACTATTTTATTGTCTCCAGTGTTTACACATGAGGAAATGAAAATTCAGGGAAGTAGTTTGCTAAAAATCTCAGGCTTGTTTATGGCAAAGTACAAGAATTGCAGAGTTTGGATTCTTAATTTGTACCTCTTCTTCTTTATAATATGTTCATTCTGTTTCTTTCTTATTTTCTGCCTTCCTAGCAAGCCTATGAAGACTGTTGTGGATGGAATGAAATATGCTTTAAAATCCCTCTTTGGAACATGCTAAATAAGGCCAAATGATGAGCCAGCCCTTTGCTGCCTACCTAAGCCACCGAGGCTGTGCTGAAGATGGTGACAGGAACAGGGAAAGAAGGAAGTTTTCAAATATAAACCTAAGATGTAAGCTACATTATTTTCTTTCTTCTAGAATATTTACACCCCCTCATTTTCAAATATAAAATTAAAAATTTGAAGATTTGGGTAATTTATTTATTCAGACAAGACCAGCTGAAATGCAGCATCTGTTTTCCTGGGAGCGTCTGTATTCACAAAATCGTGCATCTGGGCTCCCTGATGCAAGTGGAGCTACGTTCATTCACTCAACAAATGTATGCAGCACTCTGCTCCCTGAGCACTTTGCCCTACTCAGAAGACAAGATGAGACATGTGTGGTCTCTGTCTTATTATTTATTTATTTATTCAACAAATATTGATTGAATACCATGTGCCAGGTACTATAATAGGCTTCGGGAATTCAACAGTCTTTGACCACGCTTTATCATATATATGTGTATGACAAATCATATATGTGTGTGTGTGTGTGTGTGTGTGTGTGTGTGTGTATAATTGTATTGGGCTGCTACAGATATATAGTATATGTGTATATGTGCGAAAAGATTACTTCTTTTCTTCTAATACGTAACCTTTTAGACTCCAATTACAATAGGTTGTTTTAGGCCCCCTTTTTGGCATTAGAAATAACCTTGATAAAGAAGATAAGGAAATTTCTGAGGGTGGTTAGAGTACTTATTTTGTAATATAGCTTTCCTGTCATAATCCCTCATTTGGATGAAATTTCTCTGATAAAGGAGGACACTAAAGACCAAGCCCCTTCCTACTGTACTGGTACTCCCTAGTGCGGCAGTCTCTAATGAGCAGGTGCCAATATCAAAGAGATAATGGAAGACAACGTTGTCACATAATGCTGCTTTCCCGCTGCTCCATAAATGCAGAAGAAATGCCAAGACATTGATCCTATGGCAGTGTTCTGTAACAGTGACTATTCCTATTACAGCAGAAGATTGTGGGAGATTTAATATTTTCCCTAATATATGCCAGTGCAGCAGAGTGTCCTCTGATCAATGTACTATTGTTACCAGTCTACTGCCTTTATGTGGCATCGATAATAGGCCCCCTCCTATGTGTCTGAGCTACTAGTTTAAGTTGGTAAACTTCCCCCACTCCTACAATTGATGAATTACTGTTGGCAGTCAAATTAGAACCAGCAGAGTTGAGAATCCAAATGAATCTGATATGGGATATTTAAAATTACAATGAGCTAGTATAAGTCTGCAAAAATCCAACTGTGCTTCTAGTAATGATGACACTGAACTCTGGTTCTAAATGTCCTGGGCTGTTGGTTGACCAGATGCTTACCAAATGCCTTTAAAATAAATGTATTTATTTCTTTATTTAATAATTGTGATAAGAACACACAGTAGACCATTATAGTACTTAATTTTGACCTTCAAAAGTGAGGACTACTAAGTCTTTGGGAAGAAGTTAATCTCTGAAAGAAGTTTATCTCTAAAAATTTTTAAGAAAATAACTACAGCTAAACTTACTACTTACCAAATTTGACTTAAAAACTTTTCACTGAACCGTTTAGCACTTTTAGCATTTTGGCTAATGCAATTGTATTTGTTAATAAGGTTTTACAATTATAGTATAATTGAAGACATGCTAGAATTTTGAATATTTTTTGTAAGAAAAAACTTAAGTAGCCTCTCCAGTTTTCAAAAACATACTAAATTTCACTGAAAAGTCCTACGATTTCATGTTGTTTCACAATAAAGAAATTATCTTTACTTCTGCTGAAACTGACTGTATGTATGTGGTTAATGCAGGTGCAGTTTCAAATTCAGGAAGTTATGCAGCTCAATAATCCATGAAGCTTGATTTACTTAAAAAACTGTTTAAGTCAAGGGATACTTGTAATAAAATTTCATACACTACTACTTGTCAGTGGGGCCCTTGGCTGAGCCTTTAGCAATCATTTTGCTTACTACTTGTTAATAATTGGATTTGACTAAATAACGGCCTATAGATTGAGACTATACGAAACATTAATTCTGAGAGAATTATTGGTAGCAAATTTTGCTTTCAGATTTATTAAAAGTGCCCAATTTTCTCTGCTCTATAGGCTACATTCATTCATTCATTCATTATTTATTTATTGAGTACCTATCATGTGCCAGAGACTATTATGGATGCATAGTCTATAGAAAAGACAGACTAAGTCCCATTGCTCATGAAGTGTATATTCCAGAGGGATAAAGCAGTCACTAACAGTAGATAGCGGTATGAAGAAAGGGAAGCGGAGTTATGAATTATGGTATGACAGAAAAGCCTCAGCAGCTATTTCAGGTCACTGGGAGCCTCCCTCTCTGATGAGCTATTATTTGAACACAGATTTGAATGCTGAGGATTATTTGATTTTATAGGCAAAAACGATAGATATTTCACTTTGTTAACAGTTAATACTATTTGCTTATATATCACATCCTATATGTATTTCATAGTCCACATCCCTTCCCCAGCCTACGTTGTATAACAAGGACTTGGGATAAAGAAAGTGGAGGATTTTCCAGGTCTTTCTGATCATTATTTTTTTTTAATTTAAATAAGAGCCCAGGATATGAAACCTTAAAAAACAAGCAAAAATGTTTCTGATAAAAGAGGTTATTGAATGTAGAAGACTTATATTCTGAAATCAGATTTAGGTTGAAGACTGGATTCTGAATTACAATTCTCAGTTTTCATCTCTACTGAGGCAGAATCATTCTATCTTGCAGATTTTAGAGAAGGGTAATTTAAAAAAAGACACCTGGTAGCCAGTAGGTACTCAAATAATTGTAACTATAATTTTTACTATATATATGAAAGCACCATGCACAGTGTCTGACCCAGTGTAGGCTCCTGGCTGTTGGTTTCCTTCCTCTTTATTTGTATTATCAATTTCTTAGCAATATTTCATTTGTATAAATAAACAACAGTTGATGGTGTGCACATTTTTGCTTGATAGAATTTCATAGGACTCATTTCATCAGTGCGTGATTAGCTTCAAAGCTTCGAATCTAACCAAGTTTTGAGATAACGGGGAAACGAAACTAAGTGGAGGGAACAAATGCAGCATTGTAAGAGAAGCAAAAGTTAGCGTGAGGTTGTCTGATGTTTTTAAACTAACATCATCTTTAATCTCCTATGCCCTTCTTCCTAGATAATAAGAGCTATGCACTAAAAGTGCTGAGATAAACTAATGGGGAACAGGATACTACAAAAGACATTTGAAAGAGGCCATGTAATTTACTGCATGTCTGGTTTGTTTTACTTTCCAAAGCCTTCCTATTGCTCAAGGAAATTTGTCTCTTCTGGCAACCTTCATCCCTCTCTTGGCTGGGGAGTCCTGGAAAAGCATTTGAGGGCAGGTAAACAGATGCAAAGCTCTCTGAGTGAGGAGTAAGTACAGGCTTTGCTTCCTGTGTCACATCTGAGGCATAAACAAAGTATCCTTCAGGACGGGTTTGAGAGAATTATCCCAAATATAGGCAACCAAGAGGCTGCTGGAGTGTTCAGATGTACATAACTCCCAACATGCTCTGAAGGTAATTTACATGAGTGAACCACTAAAAGCCTCCCACTCAATGAACTGTACCCCTGGGGAAAAGCCATAGAGGCCCCGATCAGTGTGGGAACAACATAAGGGTGTTCCCTGTGCCAAAAAGGGGATTGGGCTAGATGGAAAATCCCCCAAAAGGACCATATGGCAGCATAAATTATCTATTTAAAATGGCTGGTGTGAGTTAATGACACCAAAGTCACCATGAACGTGTATAACATCCTTTGGTTGAGATTTAATGTCCCCTCAGGCCCCGTTTCAATTATGACTTTCTACGTTGAATGTGGCCAAATGTAAATTTATCCACTCTTCCCTCACCCCTCATATACATATACCATGAAACTGCATTTTTCTGTTAATGACATAGGGATAGAGAATGAAGAATCAGTCTAGTCAATATATATATGTGTGTGTGTGTGTATATATGTAACATATGGTATACTCTATCTGTCTGTCTGTCTGTGTGTCTGTGTGTCTGTCTATCTATCTACCTACCTACCTACCTACCTACCTACTTATCACTTATCTAGTCTATCTCTCCTCCCAAAAGGATTCAGCCATTCAACTTTAGTTATTTAATGAGTACAAAGAATTTGGGTATTCAGACATTAAAGTTCATGATTATTTGGTCCTTATGTAACGTGCTGATACAGAAATAATTACCCTGAATAAGAGTTACAGCTCAAAGTACTCTATATTCAACCAACCCCACTGCTCTCAAATATGCCCCAAAGCCATCTACTTAAGGACCCAAAGAACAGTCTCATGATGAAGGAGCTTCATGTATATCAGCACAATAAAAACAGCTTTGAGATGCCTAAAACTACATCAGCACCATACTCAAGCACAAATGTACCAAACCTGCATATTTTGATTCTCATTTTCACTGAAGCAGGTAAACTGGCTAGGGCTCCAATCAGCCTTTTAAGAAGGATCCAAAAAAGTTTTACATCTTTTAATTTTTTAATAGCACATAAACTTTTCATTGGCACTATACTGAGGTCGTGCTGATGATGCAGTTAGTGGCAATAAGGAGTCAGCATTTTACATTTTCATTTAGGCCTGGGTTTATTTCTTAGCTACTTTAGACGGACTGTGTAGAGTGCAGCTGATGTATGACCTTTACAGAAGACCCACCACATCTCGAGTGCTGTGTTGGTAAAAACAGAAAAACGTGGCACCGGAGGCTAATATCCCCATCCTTGCACTTCCCATCTTGCCGTATCATGTGCTTCTTATGTGTCTGTTTCCCACCCCCGGTTGTGAATTCCTTGAAAGCAGGAGCCATAGCCTTCTCATTCATCCCTGAGTTCCCAGAACCAGGAATAGCATTTCATCCAGAGAAAGTTCCCAATGAAGACTGCTGAATGAGTGAATGAATAAATAAATGATGAGTTGAGTGAGAAGATTAGGTATACTAAGCAAGGCTAAGTGAAATTTCTGCATTTTAGTAAAGGGAGCAAGATAAAGGACTTAGCCAGTGAGGCCTGAGGTTTTGTTTTGTTTTGAATTATCATACAGTAAAACTCCCTGGGGGCAGGTAAGGGAGGTGGAAGGTATAAATTTCTGTGAATGTTAACATATGCACAGGTTCCTGTAACCATCACCACGATCAGGATATAGAACAGTTCTATCACCCCAAAAATCTCCCTCATGCCATCCCTTTATAGTCACACCCTCTAAGCATTGTCTTTTGATGTTAGGGAGGAGAGAAAGAAATTAAGATTTGAAGATGAAGTGGTTAGTTCTGAGATTTTCTTGGTGCTCATCTGTTCTTGCAGGAAATTACTCTGAGGCATGAGTAGGGGAGAATGGTCAGAAAACATTTTTTTCAAACTGTACTGGGTATAATTCCTAGGTGGTTAGTTCTCACTTAGTTCTTATGTTACCTCACTTAGTTCTCAACAGCATTGAAACAGCTATTGTTATTGATAGATTATAAAAGTAGGGACAGAGGCTCAAAGAGGTTAGGCAATTTATCCATAATTACACAGCCGTCAGGAGCTGGAGCCAGGATTACATTCTGCCCCTCTGATTCCAAAGCCCACACTCTATTCTCTTTACCTGCTTGACCTTCATACTGGGAAAGGCACTGCAGAAGATTCCCTTTGCCCAGGTGGAGGTTAGACATGGAGAAAGACTTCAAAAAGCTTCTGCTATCAGAACTATTCACATTATTCTAAAAATTCCAGAGCCAAGACTAGACTACCCTGGGAGGTGAGATGAGAAGTCATCATTTGCTTAGTTCAGTAAAGATGGACATAAATACCACTGTTCCATTTAAATAGAAAAAGAATCATAATAATATCCAGTAATAGAAAAAGAATATTTTCAAGTTTCACATTATATAAAAATTCAAGTACTATATAAATTATAACACAGGAAATCCATTTTCCTTTCTAATGTTATCCATCCAGTTGAAAAAGTTGATAGTTTTATTTGATTATTAAAAGACAATTCAAAAATCCAAACCTAAAAGGCAGTTAGTATAACAACAATAGCAAAAGCAAATGGAATGCTGAATTGCATTGTAGGTGAAAATATGTCAGAGTAGAAAATCACGTACCATTCTTACCAGTCTTTCATTTCAGTTGAATTGCTGCTTTTCACTGCTACCCTTTTATAAATACAGCAGTCAGATTCAAACAAGTGCTCATGGTGAAAAAGTCAAAAAGTCAACTGCTTTGAGCTTGCTCTCTTCACATTTATGCACAGTGTGGGCCCCCCATGCACATGTAGATTTTGCAGGGTTAGCCACATGCCCACTTGCCCACTCTGCTTACCTGGCTCCACTTCATGCCATCCGCTTGACTGACTGCCACTTCCCGGGGAGCGCCCTTGACCTGTGTAAAATGGCTCTTCGCCAGGACTGTCCATTTCATCCTCCACAGACTTGAGGCGCTTTGTGGAGCTGAAATAACACACAGGTACATGTTTAAAGGCAATCCAAACCACCTTTCTCTTGGACATTGCACCTTTGGTTGAAAGAAAGCCAAGAGAGGAAGCAACTGGGCAACTCAGTGTAATTCTGGGACTCTTTTAGGCTCTTGTTCAGTTTCGTGAGTCACTGGATGTGGAACATAGTCATGGATCTGTGTTCTTCCAAATGTCTGGCTTTGATTTTTATTGTCACTCAAGTTGCTGCTGTTGCCACATCCTGTTCCTCATTCTTTTGAGGAACTGGTGTCTGGCTTCCACTCCTGTCCCCACCTGGAAGTATTGATAGTAAGTCCACATTTCATATTTCCGCAGGCTGTTGCTGGGATGTAGCCATTGGCAATTTCCCTAGTCATCAGGTCAGTCCTTTTGGGTGCCCCGGAAAGGATAAAAACCAGGGTGCATGACCCTTC
Organism: Pteropus medius; assembly: GCF_902729225.1. Taxonomy (NCBI): domain Eukaryota; kingdom Metazoa; phylum Chordata; class Mammalia; order Chiroptera; family Pteropodidae; genus Pteropus; species Pteropus medius. Next base: position 13,668,896 of record NW_024340701.1, on the reverse strand, counting down.
AAGAAAAGCTTGGTTTTTGTTTTGTTTTTGTTTTTGTTTGCCATGTTTTCTCGTCTTCTACTTGGATCTGGTCTTTCAAAAAATATTTACTGCACAGCTACAGTAGTCCAGGTACTGATCTAGACACTAGAGATAAGACAGTGAACAAAAGAGACAAAAATAGGAGGAAGGACTGTATTTCCCTGTGACAACGAGTGACATGGAAAAAGAGTAACCCATGACTTTTATGCCCTTCCTCTACAAAGAGATTACCAAAATGAAGTTCTATTCCATCACGGTAGAATTTTTTTTTAATTTTTTTTTTTATTTTTGGAGAGGTATGGTTGAGAAATTTCCAGAATAGTTCCATTTCCTCCAGTTATAGGACTGAATTTTTTTTCTCCCGATTTGAGACTTCGGGAAGAGAAAGTAAAAGGTAAAAGGTAGTGAAACTTCATGTTGCAAATGCTGTTGTGTCTTAATCGATTATGTCACTAACATACCAGAATGGGTAGATTTCATACCTAGAGGGAATACTTGTTGGGAAATCTCTTCCTCATGTGTCAGGGTACAGAATTTTAAATACATTTTCATTCATCAAACTCTTACTGTGTACCTCCTATATGCCAGGTGATGTGCTAAATGCTGGGATACAGAGATGAATTAGACATGTCCCCTGGCTCCACGGGGCTTACAGTCCAGGGGATAAAGACAGAGTTGTGAACAACTTGTGCAAAATGGAAATACAGGTATTACAATGAAACCACATATAGGATATAATGAGTTGCTGGAGAAAGGAAATAGTGATGCTCCTGGGAGGTCAGAAAAAGGTTTCCAGAGGAAATGGTTCCTGACTGTAAAAATGAGTGTCAATGAGATGGAGCAGAGAGAAGGACAGGGCAGAGATAGGCTGTTATTCAGCTGATGCGCCACTCAGGCAGCCAGTTTGGATTTTAATATATTAAAATACTTTATTACCAATTGACAAAGTGTCTGAAGCCCCATAAGTTTCTCCCGACCTTGCCACTCATTACTTGCCCCAGGACAGCCTCATGAGCCAAAACCTATAGGGTTAATGCCTGGCACATCACGGGTATTTCAGAGCCGAGCCCAAGCTCTAATTGGTATGCTTGTGTCACTCAGGTTATTGGGGATTTTGAACATCACTCCCTGGAGAGAGGTGCATCTCAGGTAGAAACAACATCATGAGTAAAGTGTGACATGTGCAGAGAGCTGCCACATGTTTGGTATGGCTGAAGTTAAAGGAGGGGCACAGCAAAAGGCCGGGGGTGGAGGTTACAGAGATATTGTGTGTCTGGACTTTATCCTACAAGCAGTGGAAACTCCCTGCAAAAGTCTAAACACAGAGTGACATCAGAGTCCTATTTTAGGGTCATTCTGGTAATTGTGCAGGTGATAGATTTAGAAAAGCAAAGGGAAAAGAAGGGATGGAACCATGGGGCAGGAAGACAGGTAACATGCTATTACAGCAATCCTAATGAAAAAATGTGGAGGGCCACATTTATGCTATTTAAATAATAGCATATTATTTAAGTTTCAACAGACCAATTTAGGCCAAGAAACTCTAGTTACTAAAGTCGACACACCAGTATTCTTAGCCTTTAAGTTCTATTTTCATTAAAGCCAGAGCCCAGGAAAGCAACGTATCTGCTGCTTGCTAGCTTAATACCCAAAGGAAATACCTTTAATAGCTTATCTAATGTTCTTTGCTTGGCTTTCCTAGACGTTCAGTGAAAAATAGTCACTTGAAAACTTTTCTATGTTTTATGCAAAACTGCATCTCATAGAAGTCTTTTCTAAAAAGATATATGCAAAAATTCCTACTAATACACAAAGCCAGAAAAAATATGATCTCTTTAAAAATATTTCTATTGTTCCCTTTTATTAGAAAATGCAGATTGTATAACCTCTTTCTTTCCCTTCTTGCCTTGGCAACCAGGAAACTCTGGGGTAAATTTAAGGAATAACTCTTGGTTCCAGCTCCTAATATAACACTCTATCTTCTTCCTATATGGTTTCTAGCCTCTCTTTCTATACTTAATATTTCCTGTTGTGTTTCGAAATTGAAAGCCACTTGAAATCATTTTAGAAGCTGGAAGAATACAAGTTGGATAGAAATAAATATTTTCCTTATGTTCTCTGGCAAATAAAAGGCAAGATCTGTATGTTCTAAAGGGACTATGAGGTCTGCAGTGTAAGAGACTATATTATCTTTTAATCTCAAGTGCCTTCCACAGTGTCTGGCCAACAACATATGCTCAAAAACTGCTGATTTGGGTCATTACTTAGAAAGAGTCATATGACTACTTGTGACAAGGATTCGCCTAAGTGTCACTACTCAATGAGATCCAACCCCAAAAGCCAACTCTAGTGCCCATCATTTTCTCATTATTAATATTTTTCTGAGTTTGTCAAGCTTTTGATTTCCTTGGTTTCCACTAATAAAATGCTAATACTTCATGTAGTTTTTAAATCCCAAAGGTGAAAGAATCTGCAGTTACTAGCTGAAACTTTAGTTTGAAAACAAGGACTTTCAAGGGTTGACACAAGATAGATGTCTACAGGGTAGAGGTACAGGATAGAAGAGAGAAAAAGATCCAGGAGTAAAAAAGTCAGAAGTGCCAGGATGGACAGGTGGAGGGCTTCTAAAACAAAGCTTCACAAACTTGACAGCTGGTTTCTCTTGACAAAGTTCTTTGGGACAAAAAAGTATATTTTGTCCCAATTTTTATACTTTAATATTTACAAAATATTTTATAAAGTATATTTTATCCCAATTTTTTCCCAATTTTTTGCAGATGTTTCCTATGAAGGGGTATAGAAGTTACAATTAATGCCTATCAATCTCCTTTTTTTTTTTCAAATTTAGAAATGAATCAGTCATTGATTTTGGTTTCTTGCTCTTGACTTTCTAGCACACTGAAACAGTTTAAGAAAACAGGAAAGTGAAAGTAGCAGTAAGATCTCTACAGAAGAGGGAGGATAAATACTCTTCTAAGGAGTGATGCATTATCTCCTCTTGTGTGTAGAATTTGTTCTTGTGTTCCTAAAAACTCTACCTAGAAATTAAGGTAAGGCTATTACCTTCATTCCAAATATGTACTTATTCTCTACTATGTGCAAAGCCTATAAGCCTTACTTTGTACCCACAAAATTGCAAAATGCCTCTTTTCAAAGTGTTCATAGTACCTTGAACTGAAATTTTCCATTTACTTGTCAGTCTCTAACCACGAGATTGTAAAACTATTATCTGACTTTATATCCGCAGTGCCAAGGACAACATCTTTGGTACTTGACAATGTCTGTTGCTGAATTGGAAGAGTTCGACACTGTCCTCTAAGGGACTTACAGTCCAGATGGGGAGGCAGGACCTGTACATACCTCAAAGGTGGTAATAATAATTCAGGATATCAAATGCTAAGTGTCCAGGAGAAGATGAGATGTTAGAAACTCCTTTTTGGGGGGTCTTGAGTTCTATTATTCCTTACTGAAAGAGTCAGCCTTGTTCTCAAGAGGATTCAGTGCAAGAAGAGCATATTATTTAAGTTTCAACAGACCTGAGTTTGAATGTGGACTCTGCTATTTACTAGGTCTGTGACCTTGGGCAAGTTAATTTCTCTGATCTTTGGGTTGATCCATTCTGAAATAGCAACACTATCTGTATTGTAAAATTATCATGAAGATTAAATCATACCAGGTATGTTAAGTAACTACCACAATGTCTCTCAAAGAGTAAGTGACCAATTAATATTTGCACAGCATGAACAAATATTGATTGATAGATGAACTTTTCTATATGTAGATCTGGGATATACTTCTGGGCACATTTTCTAACCTGTACACAGATAATTTTGCTGAGTCTATATATTTAAAGAATAATTTTTTAAAAATCATCTTAAGAGAGCCTAATGAGAGTAAAACAAACATATTACTGAGTTATTAACTACCGACGTTATTTATAATTAGCTCCTTATCAGGGTTAGTTATTTGCAGAATACGTAAACAACACTAGCCTTTTCAATGACATTCATAACCAGGTTTCCACTCAGAGTCACAATAAAAAGCAACAAAACATCTGGAGAAGTCACAAGGATGGGGTGAAGAGCACTTTCTGGGATGTCCATGGTACATGCGCAGCACATGTATGAAAAACAAACAGCCCATCAACTTTTAAATTAATCACTGCACACAAGTGTTTGCAAAGCTTTTTCATGTTGACTGAGTGCAGTTACACACAATGTCTTTTCCATCAGCAAACATTCAAAATCCTCAAAATGTATTAGCGCCCGATTGTGTTCACAATCTCATTCTTTTATTACAAATGTACTTTGGATTTCAGACATTTTTGTTCATGGGGAGCTGATATGACAGTGAACCAAGGGGAACATTTAAACAACATGAAAGAGGATAGTAGGATTTGGTGATAATATTTAGAGAATAACTGTTTCTTCCAAGATATTGGTGATAACTAAGCTGATTTCTTTCTTTTTTTTTTTGTAATGATGGTTAAAATATATAAAGTCTAGGTAAAACTAAGTCTCTACCAAGGAAAATTTCTATAATCTGGACTTTGTTTCAAATAATAAAACCCTGGTACTTGCTTTCGGAGGAATATGCCTTTGTCCAATGTTTTTCTGCGAAGTTCACAAACATTAAAGATTGTTCTGCACCATCCTTTTCTTTGTTGTCACAGTCCAGTGCTAAAGCCAATTTGTAAAAGAATACTGTGGGTTTAATGCCTAATCCCTTTCCCTCTGGTCCAGGTTATCTAGAGACAACAGGACCTTGCAAAACGTTTCATTTTGATTTTGGCTTTGTGATCTCAAGGGGATCAAGTACCCTGCAATCGTTATCTGCTTGTGCTCTCCCAGCTTTACTTTTTTAAAGGTCTCCCGGTGCAACGGGGTTTACGATCTAGCCCCACTCTGCCACAGGACTGCATTCATTTTTATAACCTCACACTAGGATATCAAGTAGGCTTATCTCTTAGGGCAACTCCAATAGACTAGATTTTGAGACCTCTGGAGGCTCAGTAGGGAAGAGCTGGGACTGAGCTGCGATGTCTACTGTGAGCATGGGGACTGGGACTGGTGTCACCAGTGCCAACTTTGTGCCAAACGCCCCAAAACATACACCCTTTCCCCTAGTAGCCTTGTCCTTAATTTCTTGAGAACATGCTACGTTCATCATCATCCATCCTTCCCCTGTGCTTTTGCTCATGTCTTCTCCTCTCATGGAATAACGTTCCATTCCCTCTCCATCTCACCAACTCTAACCAACGTTTATACCTGAGCACAAGTCACTCTTTTTGGATAAAGTCTTCTTTAACTATTTTTACCCTTTGTCACAAAATTTAGTTCACCGTTTTTACTCTCTGGTATGTACGTGTGTGTGTGTGTGTATGTATGTATATGTACATGTATATTTCTGCTACATGTGAATTTGCTTTCTCTCCTCAATGAGATTAAAAGTCTTTTGAGGCTGAATCCACCTTCTAGTACTTTCACTGCTATAAGCACATGGCTAAGTGCCTAGCAGGCCTAGAATTAAAATCAAGGTGTGGTCCTATGAAGCATGACCTTTTCAGAGTCATCAATCACATTACCTGGTAGAGGATGTGCTGGGTAGAGACCTCCTCATTGCTCCTGGACTCATGCTGTAGTATGAAGAACTTTCCAAATCTGAGAGAGAAAAATTTGGGCCAGTTCCTGCAGCTATTGGTGCTAGAATAAAACAAGAAAAAAAATAAACCACATAAGTTCTATGAATAAAAGACCAATGAGAGTATATTTCACTGTTGCATTTAACACATTTTATTTTCAAATTTATATGGTAAGCTTATCCAAAATAATCAGTAATAAACTGTGACCTCAAAAGAATGTTGACAATAAAAATAGTCTATACCAGAAAAACATATTTTTTCTCATGCACCTTACACCTTTTCTCTCTCTCTCTCATTTTTTTTTTTTTTTAATGATGAATTGTCATGGAGATTGCAATGTTCTTGGATGCTTTTAACAAAAGTACCTCCATGTTTTGGTCTGAGACTTTTCTTCGATGACCAGCCAAAACATTTGTCAGGCTTTTCTAACTTTGTCTGATCCTGATAGCTTCCACTCATCTGTATTTTGGAGTTAGTTCTGAACTGCAAATTCATCTTTCTAGGCCACCCATTTTTAAGTACTTGCAATGAGAAAGGTGTGGCTTTTCCTTACTCTGAATTGCCCTGTACAGGCCTTTACTTTAATATTCATCCCACATGGGCAGGGTCCTCAAACTACAGTCCGAGCCGTAGTTTTTATAGATAAAGTTTTTACTGGAACATAGCCACACCCATTTATTTAGGTATTGTGTCTGCTTCCACACTACGAGAGCAGAGACAAGCTGCTGTAACAGAAACTATATGGGTCACAAAGCAGAAAATACTTATATAGAAGAATTTGCTGACCTCTGATTTAAGGACTTGTCAAGGACAATTTTGACTATATGTGATTTTCAGAGCTGACCCTTGTGTGAGCTGTGATTCCTGTATTTTCTACCTAGAGTGTCTAAATACCTTGTTTTCAGTAGTTGCATAACCAGTATTTTTAAATGAATAACATCTATCAATCTTATAAAACAACTCTGTGTAAAATTAGTGGTACAACTACATAAGTGCAAATAATCTCTTCTTTTGTAAGATTATGCAAAAGCAGAAACAATAGATACAATTATCATACTCTACTATAATTGGGGACCGTTGGGGCTATATTGCAAGTATCTAGTACAAACCCTGACACCAAGAAGCAGTCAATAGCATTGGTCAAATGGAATTGATTCCTAGTCAAAGGAGAACTAACAAAGTATTAGAATGCTACCATCAAATTTATATTTATAATCTGGAAACATCACCCTGTATGAGAGGAGGCATAGTTGGGGGTGTGGTGTCAGTTGAAGAACATAATCAGTGAAACCATAGAGGCCAGTGGAGTCATTTAAACAAGACAAGATAGGAGTGTGGTCTAAATTCAAGAGATGGAAAGGAGGAGTTTGGTCTAAGTTTATTTAGAAGTTAAAATCAAGAAAATGTGTTGACTTCTTGCATGTGGTAATAATGGGAAAGAGAGGGTATGGGATGTTCCCAGGATTATTGCTTGGGGAAATTGGGATGCCATAATAAAACAATAGAATCAAGAAAAGGTGTGGGAGGATACAGCAACCTCCAAGAATAAACACTTAGTCGTTTGGTTAATAGCAATGGCTAAACCTTGATAATAACTGCCGTTATATAAAAACAGTCATTGTTAAGAAATGAAAAACGGAAATTTGCATACAGTTTTTGAAATTCAAACATGTCTCTGAATGACAGGCTTTAATGGAAGAAGTTCCTTTAGTTCAAAAAGAAATGATTAGACTTGACTACTATAAATGTAAGCAGTTCAAATTAATCATTTTACTACCCATTTCCTAATTTGACTTTTATATTAAATTTATTTGCATATTTCCTTTTGTTTTATAATATTTTGTATTTTATGGGAAGAGATTACTCAAAAGTTACTCAAATATGGATTTGGATAACCCATCATCCCTTTTAGTAGCCTGGCATTTAATAGGTACTTAATGATTGTGCCTTCATGGAGCTTTGAGATTCACACCTGTCATTAACTAAAGAAGAGGGATAAGGCTGACCAGTGTCAAGGGTCTGGATTTAGATTTTTTTCACAAGTTTCAGGATGGTGTTGAGGTCTCAGCTGGATGGAGCAACTGCCGCACTCCTGAGTACCAAGGAAACCTGATTAGCCCCATTCCCTCGCTCTTGGAAGGAAAGACAGGGCAAGATGTGAATGAAACAGACTTGACTGCACTGAGAGAAGCAGTCTGAGGCCCTCCACCTACTGCTAAACATCCAGCTGCACTTATATGTAATACTTTAACCATCATGTTCTACCCTGGAAATGTCTTTTATCTTATCTTTTTAAAATGTCAAGGGAGCCAGAATGGGCAAAGGAAGAAAAACGCATGTGTAAACATGGCGTGCCCACCTCTCAGAGACGTTGAAAAAAATAATTAAGCCCACAGAAATGTTCCTTAACTTTCCTGTATATTTACTTCCTGTGAACCACTTAGAACACTGTAGCTGTAATCTAGCCAACAGCAGCAGGTGGCCTGGCAGCGCTGCGATTCTTCCCAAAGTGTCTGTTGGACTTCTGGTGAGTAACTTTAGGGCTTGGCAAACTGATTATGTGTGTCTTGAATTTTAAAACCTTATTTCTGAAATGAAACTGGGTTTCACGACCTGGGTTAAATAATCTTAAAAATGCACAGACCCAAACTCTGCCCTCTTCCAGAGTCTTGTAAGGAAACAACCCCCAGTACTATCTGTGTGTATGTACTGCATGGAAGGTCAGATCACAGGAACAGATTCTGATTCAGTAATACTGCGATGGCTAAAGAGAAAGCCTCATATCTCAGGGTTGGGGTCACCAACCAAGTGTCCCTGCAAATGGGTTGGGCATTCTCAGTGCCTGTAATCTGAACAGGAAGAGACTTTTAACTAAGAATTCAAAAGGTGAGATTTTGGCAGGCTTTTCGGAGTACCTCTAGGGCCATGTTTTGATAAGCACTTCATTTATTGTATCTAAGTTAATCCTTAAAACAACCTTTTCAGGAAAGTACTTTTTCCAGATGAGAAGAACTAAGCCCTAGAATGAGGTTAAATCACTTGCCTTGGATTATACGAGAGCCAGGATCAAAATTCAAGGATGTCTGACCCCCCAAACTGTGCTTTTCCTCCCATACCACCTAGACTCTCATATACAATATTTGCCTTAAACTTGAGATAATAGAAAGGTATATAGTGTCACTGTCCCCACGAGGTTTACAACCTAGTGAAATGATAAAATAACACCTGAATATCTAACACAATACCAAATGCATTCAATCTCACAGGAAAAATACAAAGAATGTATTAGGAAAGTTCAAAGGAGTAATAGATCATATTGGCTTATGGGATCAGAAATAGGGTTGATTTCAAGACGTGTTGGTGCTTAAGCTAAGCCTTCAAGTATGGTGAGGATTTAAAGAGGGAGAGAAGGAGACAGGAGAGGGTTTCTAGGCAAATGACAAAGTGTGTACATAAGTTTTGAGGTAGGATGTAAACTGAGTGATCTGTGGGATCCATGACAGTTTCTAAGTAGGGAAGTGATAAGACACTTGTTGAATCTGAGGAAATATGACAACAGCATATAACATTCACAGAAGAGGATCAAGACTCTGGAGATGGGGAAATAAGTTGGTACGTTGATTCAAGAGTCCTAGCAAAAAGGAATGAAGGCCTAAACCAGGCTGTCAAGAAAGAAAATAGAATTTTCGCAATGCATATCTGTCACCTCTTCCAGGATAATAAGCAGGTATAAAAGACCTGTTCCTAATTGTGTACTATAATAGGGCATAAATAAGCAAATGATCATATTATTCAAACAAATACAAAGTATCGACAAAATATATATAATACAATGAGTTTCTTAGCTAATAATGGTGAAAGGTCCTATAAATTAGGGAAGTAAAAGTTGTCAAGGGTTAAATGACTTGTCCAATGTCTGCCTGGGATGCCATGTTGAGTTTCTGAAGCTAACAACTAACTGCCTTCTGATGTGTTACAAAGATTACGTAGCTACTGTCAATCAAATGTGGGGGTGTAAGGAAGTTTTAGATCAACCACAACACTTTCTATCTTTTCTATATATTGTGAAACCTGATTTTGCTCCATTTATACTTGACCATAGACTATCTTTCTTTAATTATCTCATATATAACATTTTCCCTCCAACTAGATTGAGTGCATTTTGAGGGCTATCAAGATAGACATCCTAGGGCATAGAAAAAGTGCTGGTCTGGGCTTGGGAGAGATCTTCTAGAGTCCCAGCACTGCCAATAACCACCTGTGTAAATTGGTTAAGTCATTTAAGCTCTTTGGACCTCATAATTCTAATAATAATTACAATAAATACAAAAATTCACCACCACTACCACCATCACCACCTACTGCTATAGCCATCACCATCACGATAACAAGGACTAACATTTATTAAGCAAACATTTGGGGCCAGATGCTAGGCTAAGATCTTTAAGCACATCATCCCACTGAATCTGCATACCACCACTAGGAAGGAACTGAGGCACAAAGAGGTTAAGTAACTTTCATAGTTCATGAAGTCAGAGGGTTATACCAGATGACCTTTAATCCTACAGATCCTGTAGCCTCTTTTGTGTTCCTAAATAGCTCACCACAGTTTTGTATACATGATGATGATCAAAAAAATATGCTTTGAATTAAGAAGAGTAAATAATTACCTTCTCCATTTGCATTCCCAAACTTTAAAGCAATACAAAATGAAACTCAGAAATCTATAAATGCATATAAGTAGTAAGACCTGGGTCCCCAACTTTCTTAGGCAGTACTGTAATTACTTTATCTTGAACTTTCTGTGAATTTTGTTCCACCGAGGAGTTTTTCTCAAAAGAATAACTTTTGGAAATTGTCTCTTCAGATGTTATTTCTAAGTCATTCATCTCCTACCCCTTTCTTCCCTGTCATGAGTAGAATGTAGTCTTTGTGTCATTTCTTAATAAATGGTTTGCTATTAAGGAATCATTATAGTAATGTGGGCTATTGGAGGAAAGGGGTTACTTTAGTAGCCAACCATCTTAATGACCTGCTCTTCTGAACACATTAGTAGTTGGATAAGGTTGTGGTTATTGAACTCCTGCCATCCACCAGAGACAATCTGCTCAAGCTTGCATTGTTGGAAAGAGAGGATGATGCAAAAAAAAATTCCACCCAAATTTTCAAGCTACTCTGCCTAGGACATGACAGTGCACTGAGTTTACATCTTGTTCAACAGGAATCAGTGGGGAGCATTAACTAAATGACTAGCGGGGCCAGCCTATTGCTGATGGCACATGTCTTCTGAAAGTCTGCATTCAATGAAATTCGACAAATATTTATGGCACACTTTTAATGGGCCAGGCATTGTTCCAGATGCCTGAGATCCATTGGTGGACAAGACATATAAAAACCCCTGCCCTCGTAGGGTTTACATTTTACAGATTAACAGTCATAGTTGCCTCTCCCTTAGATTTGCCTGGCAACTAAAGAATATGACCCCCTCCACCTGCCGCCAAAAAAGACTATCAGGATTTAGCACTCAATTTTTAACTTATAAAATAACTATTGGAGGAAAGAAAGAGGTAGAGGTGTATTTATCTTCAGATTACATAATCTATATACTCACTGAAACTTTGAGAACTTGTACTTTATGATAGTGGCGGAGGGGTGCGGGGAGGGGGCAGGTTAAATCCAACGACAGCACACAGTTCCATGAGCCCAGCACAATTTTGGGTTGTTTTGCATTCTAGTGGCAAGGATCTTGTAAGAAAGCTCATGTCACTGGCACAAAAGGAGTGAACATGGGAAAATACTTGTTCTTCTTTGTATCAAAGGCACAGTTGTAAAAACACAATGGTATGAAAACTCTAGCAAATCTGGAATCATCGTTAAACGGAATTAACTTGGAATGTAATTTATGGCAAGAAAATTCGACTCCTTTGTTATCTTCCTTTTAGTATAGTATGCTTCCTGAATACTGCCTATGAGAGAGGGCTTTCAGAAAGAAAAAAATAAGTATAATAAAATTAACTCATTTTATCAATTTGTGTTTTCGGCCAGTTTCCTGACTGTGGCTACAAGGGGCTGTAGAACTGATGAATTTGCATGGAAAAAGAAACCAGTGTAAGTAATTTGTGTAAGAGGTAACACAGACATAGACTGCTATAATTCAGACACCCTGCAGATAGCAGACTGCTGCAGTGTGAGCAGTTCCAGGTTAGAAAAATGACCACACTGCAGTCAGTCTGACTTGAATGGAAATCAATCATAAAGGTACTTCTTTGCAGCTTGTATGCCACAGTCTTCAGCAACTCCTTTGCCAAGCAGATTTCTGGACTGTAAACTATGTGCTGATCTCCTTTTTCCACTCCTCCTTTCTGAAAAGTCTGACCAAATGCAGGCTAAGGGTATGGGTTTCCAGAATGGAAGCATAAAAGAAAGGCACTGGACTAAAATGAGGATTTCCCTCTATGTAAAAATAAACTTCCCTGCTATTATAAGATTTAAGCAATGTTTTTCATGAAATGTAGTATTAGGTGCCAAAAGCCCGCAGAATGTTTTAACCCCATCAAAGGCATCTGCTAACACAGACAGAGCACCATTTTCACACATCCACATTTGTGGGCACAAGTTATGGAATATGTGTGTCTGCAGCATCAGAGGCGGTAAACAGAAGAACTTGTATTTCTAAAAATAATGTTTTCCTTTGACTAAAATAGGAACAATTCACTGATACCATCTTCCTCCCCACTCTGAGCCATGAAGATGGTTTATCTTTGATAGATAATTATTGTGAGTTCAATCTGTAAAATAAATGTATTCAGGCACTTTATTGCCTTAAAGAAAGCTCAGTCTTGGGTTTCAAGAAACTTAGATATCTACTCTATAAAGAAAGGATCTATCTTCAACTTATTTCTGTATTCTTCTCAGCACACAGTACAGGATGTTTCATATAGTATGCATGCAATAAATATTTACTGAATTGAACTAAAATTATATAGGCTTATTAATGAAAAATAACTAAGAATATTTATTGAGCATTTATTATGCGCCAGACAACATGCTAGCTGTTTTACCTGAATTATCTCATTTCATCCTTGCTGCATCCCTATGGAATATGTATTTGTTTTATTCTTATTTGCAAATGAGAAAATTAGTTGTGAAGTTAAGTACTATGATCAAGATCACACAGCTAAACAAGGGACAGAGCAGAGATTTGAACCCAGGTATCTCTATGTATCTGCCCAAAGAAACAAAGGTAAAAACCCACATTTCTAGTCTCCTTGCCATAAATTACTGGGGAAATGAATTCAACAAGATATAAATAGAAAAATAATTATCACCTACCACTTAACTGGCAAAGCTCTATCGCATCATCTTCCTTCTCTTCTTTGTTTTTACAGGTCTTTATAGTTACAAGTGTCATCCAGTGCTTCACTGGATAAAGGGCTTGACACTTGGTCTAACAGAGCAATCCACAATGGGGAAAGCAATGCTGACTGATCTCCTGCATTAGTGGCTTCTGCCTTTGGGACTGAAATTGATTTTCTGCATTTTAGAGTATCATCTTGTCTTAGCTTTTGGTTGAGGTCAAATGTGGTACCCGTTTAGAATCTGATACAGCCTCGGCCATGGGATTAAGTCTTCCTTGACAGGGGATGGATTTGATGGCCTAAGAGGTCTTTTCACCAGACTGATCTATAAACCAGAGGAGGGCTTCTAAACATAAGCCCCTTAACCAAGAGTGTACTGGGACGATCTGACCATTAGCTAGGAAACCAACCTATAACAACACAGTCCCATCCCACCAACCTACAAATCCGGCTATCTACAATAACAGTTCTCAATATGCACATGAAAAACTGTTTAATTTTTTTCTCCTCTATCTATTGAAAAATCTTAATATGTATTCATATCATTTATACACTGGATTAACTTAGTTCTAGTATCTGACCTAAGGTGTGGCTTTGCTGAGTGTGGACTCTAACGGTCTCATCCTAGACATGCCTGTAGGGTCACCAACAACAGTCTTTGTAATCAGCAAAAGGTAGCTAGGATAATATATTCTAGTCAAGATCTCAATAATATTTGTGGCCTTATTGGGGGTAATATAGGACTTCTGTCAGGCTTTTGGAAATCCTGAAAATGCCCTTTAGTTCCTTAATGTTACCTATTAGATATGAGTATCTGTTCTTAAAAATTTGAGGCTTATAAGTGCAAAAATAAAGGTTTACTAAAATTGTCAGTAATAATTTCCAGCATGCTTCAATTACTCACAGAGAATTTTCATGTCCATAATTTAAGAGAAAGTAAATATTATAAAACTAAGTACTACTTTAAAAAACTCTGATAAAAACAACCAAGGTGTGGCTAGCTGCTTAAAAAGTTGTTAATGTGTCAGTGTTAGATGGAGAATTTTAAAACACCTTGTTATCCATTAGGTACCCTGGAAGAGAAAATTCCAGAATAATGCAAAAGCATAAGTTTGGGCCAAAAATTTGAAGAACAAGAATTTTCCAGTGTCCTAAAGTAGATAAATTAGATCTAGTATTGACATGTTCTTATTCTATCAGAATTATTAATTCTGAAGGGGTCACTGGAATGGTCCTTTTAATAAACTAATTTTTAAAACATGAATTCTAAAATCAATCCTTCTTAATTTATATATACACACAGACACATACAAAATGCATACAGACACGCACACTTTTAATAAATTTTCTGATAGTGTGGCCAGCTCAAGGATCACCTCTGAGGACACAATGAAAGATCAAGGACAGAGACTTTGTTCAATAACAATCATGGTAGTTACCACTGTTGAGTATCTACTCTACGCTAGATACTTGACATTCTCTCAATTCTTGAAACACTCCTATTTCCAGAGCTCAGACTTAGGCCCAGGACACAGTTGATACTTACTAAATCTTTGCTGATTAAATGAATGACTTACCTATGAGGGCAGCACAGCTGACAAGAGTTAAATATTGCCCAAAATCATATAATTAATAAGTGGCAGAGCCAAATCCCATAGTCTATATCCTAGACTATTTTATGGTACCATGCTGCCTTACTGCATATAGAATTTATATAATATATTAACATAGGAAGTACAACAAATTACCTAAGAAAGATTGGAAATAGAGGAACGTACAAATAGAGATCACAATAACAAATTAGTATGTACAACAGAGTGTTACGTTTTCTGCTTCTCCTTGAGTTAAATCTTTACAATAAAAAATGTTCATAATTTGGTAAATTTAGTAGGAACTTTAGCTAAGAACAGAGAACAAATGGCCCCCTAAATCCTAATATGAGCACTCTTACTGCCAGCCCTACCCAGGAAGGTTGTAGCAGTATGAGTGTAACAGAAAAGACTAGACCTTCATGCATAACATTGATTGATGGATCTGCTGATATCACGAGCTTATTCGTACCACGGTTCTAATTTCAGCAGATGCGATGGTCATAACACCACTGCCAGGGACACATCGAACACAAGGCATATGCACATTCTGAACTGTAGATAAAGGTAGGACACATCTCTCTTTAGGAGGCTCTTTTTTTTTCTCTATTGGGTGGGGAAAATCACGTTTGGCCACTCCGTACTGTGAGCTGAGATTCAAAAGAAAGAGTTTGACAAAAATTTCTATTACTACCAGTTCTTTCCATTTGCTGCCAGCTTTACTGTCCAAATATTCACCCCAAATATGTCAAAAAATTAAAAGAAAAAAATTATACAATGAAACATCTTTCTGAATTAATTCAATTTCAGTATTTATTGTGAAATTATATTGGATTATAATAGAGGAAACCCACTAAATTAAACCAGCCAGACTGACATTTTTCTTCCTAAGAGTGTGGCAATATTTATTATTTTATCCCTCTATCAGGGGTTGATTAAAACTAGAAATGAAACATTTACAATGTCATAACATATTCAGGGTAAGGTGGTTTAGACAGGCAAAGTGAAAAAAATATATAAGGCCAATCAGTATTTTCTATTCCATAACTTAAGAGGTTTTCTTTAAAAACTCTGGAAGAGGTGCCATTGACTTCTACAGATGGAAAATGTGTGATGTTCATTTTAAAATTACTAGTAGAGCCTGCTATTGACCATCTAATTATGCCGAGTTCCATTTATAAACATAGCTAACCACTAAGTTTATGGAGACTTTTTGTGCTGCTTTAATAGGATATTGATCGAGAGCATAGTTTGAGTGGACTGCCATTGAATTGTGTAATGGCAAACAAAAGGCAAGGTCACAGCCACTGTTCATGCTAGGGCTGCAGTCTATTTTTTATTATAATCTTTTTGTTTCTTCTTTTAATGCTCAAGCCCACATGGTTTCTTTCAAAAGGAGAGCTTGCTTAAGAATATAACCTATTTTTAAAATTAATTTCCATGCAATGATCATAGCTATTGTGTTACTTAACGGAGAAGAACTAACAGGCCACTAGTGCAAAAAAGAAAGTTTCAAATGTATTTCACTTTAATAAAGATCTAAAATACAGCAGCTATTTAAATGCCACCCCAAAGAACTGGATGTCTGGCATCTCTTAACCTATATCAATTTCCTGATGAGTCTTCTGCAAAAACATTTTGTAATGTTCAAGTTTCGGCTTGTTCCTATCAAAGAGCTTGATTTTCTTATCATACTTTGTTGCTGAGTTAATTCGATTGCAGTAGCTCCGTCATGTCAAGTTAGAATATTGCCAATAGTTCATACTAAGTAGCAGACCAGAAAATCCAAGTGTGCGGCTATGGGTGCCCGAGGAGACACGAAAGACCTAGAGACTTTTTATAAAAAGAGTTTTTAAAATGAACTGCCATTTGGATATTAAAGACGATTCTTATGTGAGAATATAGAAACAGTACACAGTTCTGAGGCAGAAAACAGCCACTAGGGTGCCACCTCATGCCAGGCTGAGGCATATGCCTGGCTCCATTCACTCCCACTCTCCATTGACAAACAGTTCGGGAATCCTGAAGCCACCCAGCAGCCCAGCTTTGTGGCAGAGCCAGGACAATTCAGCTGCTGGATTTTAATAGATTCTGCAGCAGTGCAACAGGAACCAAAAATCACTCTGGGTAACTGAGAGTGGTTTTCACACCCAAAGACTCTAAGGCTGGCCACAGTATACTGAGAACCCTGGCTTTTCAAAATTCCAGGGCCATGAAGTCATCCCCAGCCACGAAGTTTACTTAACCCTTGCAGCCAGCTCGGGTGTACAAACCACCGCTGGAAAACTAGAACCTGCCAGGCCAGAGTCACAATGGCCTATGTGTATTTGTGGTTTTCCTCTTTCCCAGTGAAGTATTTAAGGTTTCAGAGTTACTCCACCAACTTAAAGTAAAATAGTCAGCACTTTAGAAGGAAATGGGCAGAAGTAGTGGATTTTGGGGGAGGATTTTCTGAGTTCACACCAGGAAGAATATTTGACAGCCTCAAAGCACACACTTGGAGGAAAAGACTGGTACAAAACAAACAACAGTGGGTACTGACTGAGAGAGCTATCTAACCAGCATCGTTCAGCAGCTAGTAGAGTGGGCTCTCTTTGTGGCAACTTCACGGGAAAGAGACCCATCTGAAAATGCTGCTAGAAGGCTTTGTTTGAAATGCAGCATCATGACAGAGCCATTTCAACAGATGGTTCCTGTCTCTTTCCTCACAGTATTATGCTAAAACAACTTTAGTGATTCTGAACCGCATTGTTAGCGCTTATAAACCTCCTCTTCCAAAGCAGAGAGGACTTCTCTCTTTCTCTCTGACACAGTGTCTAGTGGTCTGAAGAGTGGTCTTCTCTCTCCCAAGAGAGAGTAATAAATAACTAGAACAACTTTCAGATGATCCTATCACATAGGGGGGAAAGGTAGGAAGAGAACAATTACACGTTTACTTTTATGCTACAGTACTTTCTTTGCTGCTAAGAGAAACATGACTCTCCTTTTCTTGCCTTTCATGGACTCTAGATAATGCAAAAAAATTAAAAGGCAGGAGGAGGCAAGGGTGAGGGGGAATTCGTGGGAGACTGCAGGGATTCCAATGGCTCCATGCATCTGATCAGTACAATAATCTTGTTGCCTGACCCTCACCTCTGAATGTATGAGGCTAAGCCAGCAGCTTTCTCTTGAGTTTCTCTGCCATTGCCACCCTGTAGTAACATGATTATAAACAACAAACTTAGCACATAGTTATTTCAGTGAATCCTCGTGAAGAAAATACTGAAACAGCACCTCTCTGCACTCTGAAATTTAAAAGGAGGAAAACTAAAAATAGAAACTGGAAACCTGGAGGAAATAAATATTTATATTGGCAAATTTAAAAACTGAATACTAAGGAGCTAAGAAAAGAGAAAATTTTTGAGCTAAGGACACCATTAATGTGAAATTTCCAGGCCTTATACGTGGTCATTGTTAGGTGTGGCTGGGGGACTGGGGAGGGCTGGAATAGATAAGAGGGGGTTCAGGAAGAAGTTGCAGCACAGTAGAAGGAATTCTAAGGTACTGAGGCCATTAAAAATATCCAAGTAAAAGACAAAACTACAGGGAGTTAAAAGATCACTGTTTGGGGGAGTAGGAGATAAATAGATGGAACACAGGTGATTTTTAGAGAAGCAAAACTATTCTGTATGATATTGTAATAACGGATATATGTCATTATGCATTTGTCAAAGCACATAGGATGTACAACACAAAGAGCGAGCCCTAATGCAAACTAGAAATTTTAGTTACTATAATGTGTCAATATCAGCTCATCAACTGTAACAAATATACCATACTAACAAAAGATGTTAATAATAGGGGAAACTGTATAGGTGCTATACTGAAATTCTGTGCTTTTTGTTAACTGAAAATGAGATAACTAAAACTCCTCTAAAAATTGTCTGTTCATTAAAAAAAAATCATAACAGAAAATAAATCCAGGAAAAAAAATTTCTATTAAGTGTTTGACTTGTTTTGGTTTACATGAAAATAGTTTTAACCTTTTCTAATGTACAAATTAATAATCTAAAAGTTATCAACCCTAACAAAAAACAATTATTTGACAAAAGCACAGATATCTGTATTCTGTTTAGTTTTATAATGCAGTCATAGAAGAGGTCATGATAAAAATGTGTGCAGTCAGCTAGCTGAGTATAGCAAAGTAAAAAGAGCAAGCTTCTTAACCTCTCTGAGCATTTGGTCTCCTTCATCTGTAAAAAGGGACCATAACAGTAACCATGGGAGGACTGAATGAGATAATGTTTACAAAGTGCCTAGCACAATGCCTGGTACATGGTGTATGCCTGATAAATGCTACCTACTACAATTTTCATATTAGTGTTAGGTCATGCTCTTAACAGGGCTAACAGCATGCGTTTAATCAACTTACGTGCCAGTTAGCTTATTCCTATTTCGAGGCTGCAGAGTGCACCTAGCTCCACTCATCTATAAAGTGTCTGCTGCACCTCTAAAATGGATGCTTAGCAGTTCCCACGTGGGCAAGAGGGTAGTGCAGTAAGGAATGGTTAAGGATGTCAACTCTATCGTGTGGCTTGAGTGTTGTCTTTCAGGAAGGTGTGTGGGTCAGGAAACCTGAGCCGAGGGTTTCTTACCCCAGCAGCCAAGGCAATCTTGAGACATACACCCTGACAAACCTGGATTAATGATCTGCAAGAGGGAGGGGTCCTGGCTGGCAGTTTGGCCCAAAGCCATGTTTTAGCTGACACAGCCTAGTCCTACTCTTGCCAAACAGTTTCAGTCAGCACGAGGCCATGTGTGAGTGAGTCCTCGAGCGATTACACAGCAGTGTGCAGAATCGAAAAGCATTCAAGAGCCGAAGGACGCTCATGATGCCAGGCATCAGCAACTCAACCCCCTAAACAGAGATGGGAAACAAAACCAGGTCCCTCTGCAAATTCAATCTGTGATGCAGCCATACCCTCTGGCAGTCTTGAAGGCAGGTTTAGAATTCACTTGGCAACCATGCCATCATAGACTTTATGGAGGTCTAATCAAGCCTGGAACTGATCAGCCTTGGAATACAAGACCTTAAAGGGACATATAGAAAGTGGAAGAAGGACAAGATTCTGGGGTTGATTCTGAGTAGCGTGAGCCTTTTTGTACAACCCCCAGGCCTCAGGACACTGATGGTAATGAAGATTAAATGTAAGCATTATAGCAGCCAGGGTAGATTAAAAAGGTCTAGTGCTCCAATCTTAGAGTTCAAAGGATTTTTCCTCTTTAAGGCTATGTTTAGATCCTAGTAAGGACTCATGAATGAATTTCCCTGTAATACCATAGTGACAATTACATTCTGACGTATACAGTCTATATTACTGTTATTATAAAATTACAAGAAAAATGTGAGATAGTGGTCATTTTTAAAAGTCCTAAATAGTAAATACACACACACACACACACACACACACACACACACACACACACACAAATGCATTGTTATTTGTCTTTAGCAAATATCCAGCTAATCAGCTATGCTAGGGCAGCATATATCCTCCAAGTTAACAAGGCAGTCCAGTCTCTATTTCACTGGTTGGGGTTGCTGCTTTAAGCATACTTCCTAATATGACAGCAACATCTCCCTTCTATCTCACAACCTGCTGCTCCTAATGACTCATTCCTTAGGGTTCTGACCCCCCTACATGATACCCCTGAATCAAGCAAGGGTCCATGACTCCCAGAATTCTAACCATCATAGTTACCTTCCTGCTGTTTTCCTCGTCTAGCCTCAGGTTGTAGATTTCTTCAAGTTCCCTTGGGCCAGTCTAATAGCATGGATTCTAGCATTAAACAGATTTAGCTTAACCATTTACCTACTGTTTGGCTCTGGGTAAATGACTTCAGTAGACCCACAATTAAACTCATTTATAAAAATGAGAGTAATTTCTTATCTGACAAGTTTATGGCAAGGAATAACTTATGTAACACGCACAAAAACTTAGCACAGTGCTTGGCAGATAGTGAATGCTCAACAGTCATTCTCTATCTATCCCTCTATCCTCAGATCCTCTGCCCCCACCTTGTATCCCATTTTGGGATTCTTAAGAGTCTTCCAGCCTTAAGAAATAAGAACTGACAGAATCCAAAACTGTGAGATCAGGATGGCTTGGTTTGCTTGACCTAACATCTTGCCATGAGACCAATCTCCAAGACAGTAATGCAGTGAATGGGGGGAGGCGGGTAAAATGAACTTAAACAGAAAGATTTCTCTAAACGTCACCTCGTTCCACAAATGATTTGATTCAGCCTAAAACCGATTTTAACAGTATAAATTTTATCTATAAGTGATATTTTGAAGTAGGAGGAGGATAACATTTTTAATATTTGGTATTTAATTTTTCTTCTTGTTATTGGGACCTTAAACATCATAGTCATTGCAGGTATGCTTAAATAAAAACAGTGATATTTTTGAGGGAAGGCAACTGTGTGTATGTGTCTATCTGTGTGAGAGAGAGTGAGAATATCCTATACCTTCTCCTTGGACTGTCTGGATTATGTCATAGAAAAATATAATCAATGACCCTTTGATCAATGGAACAGGGTGGTGACAGGTACTCTTAATTCACTGTTGTCGGTGATTATTGACAAGCTGGTAATGATCACGCTGTACTGTGTCACTCATGCTTGAGGGCATTAGCATTCTTTAAAGGTCAAAACCAATTCTTTTTTTAATGCAGAATTTCTTAGAAATCAGGGAAGCCTCAGAATTTTTTTTAAACCAGGTGCACACTGTAAACTAGAGAATATGTGAAACACTCAGGATTTCAGTTCTTTCCCTCTGTCTCACAATCAAATGACATCAAAATTTCCTGATTTAAATTCCTGGCTGTTAAAAAGTCTTCCAATGGGCGAATGAAAAGGGGATTTTAAAAGCTATTTATGTCTCCAGGAGGCCTAGGCAAAAGTAAGCACTAACCAAAGGCAAATCCGTACCAAATTAAAGCAAAATTATACTTACTCTGTGACACTCTTACTAGCTCAGTCACACTAAAAACACCTGATGTGACAAAACTGTCCTGGAAGCCCAAATGTCCTGGGGAAACAAAAACAAAAGAAACAAAGTGTCATAAATAGAAGATATTTGGCAACAGAATTCTAAACATGAGTTTCGTTGTGATTAAAAAACATGACGTCTAATTTCATATTCTGCTCTAGTTAGAGTTTCCGTGGGAGGATACAGTCATTTAGATATGTAGAAGTTTTTTGGGGGGGTTTGAATCTGGAGGTTATGGAAAGCTTTGACACAACTGGGTGGTTTTTGAAATGGTTAAAAAAAAAACTCAACAGGAAATCTGAAACAAAAGATGATTTAAAATAAATGGTTACCTTGGCTGACCTCTGAGACCTTAAAACTGGGATGAAAACAGCCTACCTAAGAATCAGCCAGGATAGCTAAATTCCATAACAGTTTCTAAATATTATTCTCTAAAGAAACATCTGACGAGGATTAGCTATTCATTCATTCAAATCAAACAAGATTTAAAGATGTTCTCTTCATTTCTAGAGGCACCATAGGGTAAATCTTTAAAAAGCCAGACTAGAAAAAGGAAGCCCTTAAAACATAAAAGCAAATTCTTTTGAGCACAAATAAAAATTTATATTTGTTTCAAGAACAAGAGGTTTTTGTGGGTGAGTTGTTTTTTTAAAGATAAATTAGTAGTTCATCATCAATTACATATTACAAAATTCAAAAATTCATTTTTGATGGATATAGTTAATTTCCTTTAAGATATCTGATATTACATCTATTATCAACTGAATGTTTATTTTTATAGTACATTCAGGAACATAAAACTTACAAAGGGCAAGGAATATGTAATTGATGATACGTCATTTCCCTCTCTGCTTCTAAAGTTTTCTCATGCTATGTGTCTCCCATAGGTAGATACTAGTTGAGAGATCTGTGTATAGTATAGTTAATATAATCACCTGCTTTAACATTAAGGACAAAGGAGAAGTTGTTGGCTGTTGGTTGAAGGGGTTTTTAAAAATAACTGTTCTTTGAAATATAGAACACTCCTTTAAGAAATGCAACATAAGAAAATAGATGAATTGGAATATATAACAATTCATAAATAATTATATTATAAATAAAAGCCCATTATGAAAGGGAAGCAAGTTTACCTATGGCATAGTTTATTACCAATAAGTGTGTTAAATGTCATGCACGTAAACACATGCAATAAATCACATTTTAGAGGATTATAAACAGACCTATAAATTATTCTTCTTTTGGTTACATTGGATTTCTGCATAAGAATGATTTTTTACTGAGACTTGAAATAAAATTTTCTGTTAATTTTTAAATCAAACACACAATCTATGATCTTTTAGATAAACAGCTCTAATGTTTAGAATACTCAAATCGCAAATTGCTTTTTAAAATAAAATGGCACTATGTGTGGTGATGGATGTTAACTAGACTTATTGTGATGATCATTTTGCAATATATCCATATAGCGAATCACGTACATCTGATAATGTTATATGTCAATTATATCTCAATTTTTTAAAAATGTATATACACCATCATTTAAATAATGGCAAAATTTCATTTGAAGAATTGCTTAAGAAATTTTACCTCCCAAATAACCAGACCCAGGTAGTTAGTTGACTATTCTTTGGAAACTGCCTGAGGTGTTGTTTCTTGGATTCAGAGAACTGAGAAGCAAAAATAAATAAATCAATAAAGATTCTCTAACGTGTCCTTGACAAAACAGACTATAACATCTCTCTCTACTGTGACAATGTTCACTTCACATTTATCCCACAGATCATAACAAAGGAAATCCAACCACAATGTACATTAAGTTTGACTTAAAACACATACAACAAAGGCAAGGAAATTCGTAGTTGAATAGGAAAATCTGGGTTGATCTCCAGCTCTTGTTCATCTCTGTGTGCGTGTCACTTGCCTGCAGGCTGATACTTGTTTCAGTTCCAACCTTTGAAATTCTTTATTTTAAGGACAACTTAACATGATTTTCTGTATAGAGCCAATGTGAACACATTTGCTTTAATCTTGTCACCAAAAAAGCAAGCAATATATACTGAAAACTAAGTTCAGTTTGGCACAAGGGCTTGGGAGGGGGAAAACCCCTGTTCTTCCATTTGATTCCTGCCCTGATTGCCCCATTCCTGTTGTCCACCTTTTAAATGTCGGTGTTCTCCAGGGTTTACGCTCATCTCTCCCTACATATATGTATATTTCCTGTCATCTTCTCTATTTTCCTGATGTCAGCTACCAGGCTTGACTGTGATATTTGTGAAAGCTAGAATAATGTTTTGTTTTGTTCTCCACTGTATTTAATGCCTGGGACAAAGCAGATAGGAAGTGAATATTTGTTGACTAGTGGATGAATGAATCAATAGGCCAATGACTCTCAAATCTTTATCTTTTGCCAAGATCTCTCTCCTGGGTTCCAAACACATGAATCAAATGTTTATTGTATATTTCTATCCAGATAGCCCACGGGTATCCTCAGACAGAACATGTCCAAAGCTGAGCTCACTTTCTTCTCCCCAAAAACCTGTTCTTACTCTTTTGACTTCCCTACATCTACCATTCATCTCATTTTCTGTGTTTTAATGACATCCCTGCCTCTTATAAACACCTACATCCACCTAAACCCCACTGATTTAATTTCTTACAATTTCTTGACTCCATGTACATGTCCACCTCCCTCTTAAAGCTGTGGCTCAGGCTTTTCCCAGTTCTCACCAGCCTCCTAACTATGTTCTCTATCCTCAGTCTTAGCTTCTCCTCTAGTCCGTTCTCCACTCTGCAGCCAGAGCTGTCTTATAGGCAAGTCTGATGATTCATTCATTTATTCAACAAGTATTTATTGAGTCCCTACCGTGGGCCAGGTGTTGACCTAGGGATTTGAGATACAGTCCCTACCTTCGGGGAATTTATAGTCTATGATTAAAGACAGCTGAAAATGTAAAACAAAAGAATATTTTAAAAATTATAAATGGTATAAATTACATGAAGAAAACAAATAGGAAAAGCTTTAGGAAGGGTGATTAGGGAACATCTCTCTTAAAAGCTGACATTTGAAAGATAACTAAGGAGTCAGGAAAAGAAGAGGAAAGGGCTGTTTAGGCAGAGGGATTAGCCCGTAAAAAGTCCTTGAGAAAGGAAAAAACAAGGTGTTGGAGGATCTAAGATAAAGCCAATGTGTTCAGAGCTTACTACCCTGTCAGAAATCTTGCAAGAGCTCCACAGACTGCTCAGGGTACAGCACAAAAATGGCATACGACCTCCATGTAGCCTCTGTTTTCCTCTCCAGGCTCATTTTTTATCTATTGTTGCTTGCTTCCAGGCCTACTCCTTGGCCTAAGTGAATATATGTTTCTCCATGGCTCTGGTTCACCTCCTGCCCTCACATTGCTCCTTCTTCCTAGATTTCCTGTCCTTCCTACTTTTTGGTTGGCTACCTGCTACTTGTCTTTAGGACTCAGCTTTGTTGTCATCTCTATCAAAAACCTTCCCTGGAGAAAACTCCTTTTCTCTTTTCTCAATATTGATCTGCTGTATACTCTGTATAGCTCTAATCTAGGACTCTTAGTGTATTGAGTTATAATTTTGTCTTTTTCTCATATTAGACTATGAGGCCTTCGAGAAAGAGCATCTTCTGTGTCTTCGGCCCTCCAGGTCCTAATGCAGTGCCTGGTATGCAGTGAGCACTCCAGAGATGTCTCTGAATAAACACAATTCAAGTTGGGCTCAAGTATGTGTATTTTCCTTTTTATAAAAACATTGACAACTTTTTAAAATGTCTCTTTCTCTCTCTCATCTCTAGCAATATGTTTGAACTACAACTGAGCCAGTGTGCATCTGCAAACTATTAAAATGAACCATCCAAAGAGTCCCTCCAAACTAAAAAGGACAAGGACAGGATAGATAATCCATTTAGATAAAGCTTCTGATCAAGAAGATGCCATCAAGTTCTCTGATGAGAAATGTCTGGGGGTTGTTCTATTGTTGAGATTATGGTTCATGTGTTGAAAGACCAAATTAAAATAGAGTTGAAGGGCAGCATTACTTAACAGATACAAGTGGTAGAAGGAAGGAAGGAAGGAAGGAAGGAAGGAAGGAAGGAAGGAAGGAAGGAAGGAAGGATGGAAGGGTATGTATGATGGAAGGAAGGAAATAAAGGAAGGAAGGAAGGAAAAAAGGAAAAATAGGAAAAAAGGGAGGAAAGAAGGAAGGAATGAAAGGTTTAGTCTGAAGCTTAAACTAGTATCCTGTGTGATCTTGAGAAAGTCACTGCCAAAATAACAATTTGATCCTTCTTCCCTTCCCAGAAACCTGCCTCTTAAGGCTTATTTTAAACAGAATATGTGTAATTTAGAAGGTGAAACATATGTGAATGTACAATAACCAGAAAAATAAAAATAAGGGTAGAATTATTTCACAAATTCTGATGTAACCATTTCTTCACAGTATTATGAAATTATCATGTAACCTTGACTGCTTTTATATTTATAATGTGTCTCCAAAGAAAGCTCTGTGTAAACATGCCATGTAACTTTAAATGACTATGAAACTGGTTTTGTTCCTTCACCAATTATTTGGAAACCACTGATGAACTCTAGAGGAAGACAGCAACAAGAGATGAAACATAAGAAATGATGGAAAAAATGACATGGCTAATGTAATTACTAAGCAAACCTGAGCAGATTAATATTTCGTTCTCACTAATACAAACCAAATCATAAAAATGACTTTCAGGGAAATAACACTAATCTGGGTGTTCTACTTTATTGCAAGATGAGAGAAAAATGGAAAAGAATATAAAAAGGTACATTTAAGTAATTCTGAATTCAGATGTTAACACTAAAAGATCCTCAGTTGGAAAGCTGATTAAGCATTCCTGAAAGGTCCCAAGATTTACATTTTGAATAGGGTCTCTCAAAAATGAGTGCAAAACATATACTTTTGCTAAGTATGTCTTAGATGAAAAGCCAGATTGCATAATGATCTGACTCTTTCTCCAATTCTGAACTACTGTTCAGGAGCAATTGTAAAGGAGATTGCAACGAGATGCAGATCTTTTTTCATTTTATATAAAATGACTA
The DNA here is from genome assembly GCF_902729225.1 of Pteropus medius. NCBI lineage: Eukaryota > Metazoa > Chordata > Mammalia > Chiroptera > Pteropodidae > Pteropus > Pteropus medius. The sequence continues at coordinate 13,642,164 of NW_024340701.1, read as the reverse complement.
AAAAAGTTCATTTGCTGCAGTCTTGTTCAATGAATTTCCAATTAGAGTAGAGATTTCAATACTTTGGAGTCAGTCATACTCACAGTAGGAAGAGATTAGGCTTTCTGGGAGAGGTAGAAATATAAAAAGTGAAATTCTTTTATGGGTGGTTAGGAAAAGCAGCTCTCTTTACCTCGATGATATCAGCAGTTATGGAAAATGTCATTATATGGGAACTGAATTTCATCCCATAAAGGGACCGACCATCTAATCTACCTTTAAATAGGCAGGAAAGGAAAAAAAAAGATCAACTTGTAGAAAGACTGGTAACCTTGCAGAACTGTTCAGAGGTCAGAGAAAGAAACAGCTGGGAACGAACCATCCAGGGGGTTGTGGCCTGTAAAGGAAGTGTCGATGTCCACGAAGTGGAACGAATGTGTCTGAGGAGGAAAGCCTATCCACAAGATGTATTTTTGTTTGTCCTGTTGGGATAACAAAGGACTTAAATGACCAAATCTTGTTTGGCTAATGGATGCAGGTCAACCACAATACACAGATCATTTCACTGAAAAGAAGGTATCTCTATTCTATTCCACCCTTGATAAATAGGTTCCATTACTGGTAAAAGACAGGCCTATGACTGGGCCTATCCATGCTTATATTACGGGTTACTCAAAGGGAAGAGAGCTCCCTCATTCTCACATCATTTACATCCCAAAAGTATATGGGATTGCCTGTGACGTGCAGGCCCTGAGCTAAATCCCGATGATCCCGCTCTTGCAGAACTTATATTCTTGTCCTTCTAAAGAAGAATTTACTTCATCAACACTGCTCCTCCCTGGAATTTTGATTTCTCCTTCTGTGAACTCCCTGCTGCCTTATGAGCCACCCAAGGGAAGAGAATATGGCTCCTCAATCTGCCCTCTGGACCTCAGTCAGTGCATTCAGGTATGCTCTGTCAATACTGCAAAGTTGAGTAGAATTTATATTCTACTTGTCTTATGGCATAGCCTCTGTCTACTTTTTTTGAGTTATTTGTTTACTTGTTGTAGCTCTGTATTCCTACAATAAACCGAATGAAGGCAGGGTTGTGCCTCATTTTCTTATATTGCCCACAAGGTCCAGCACAACCTTTGTTCTAGTTGTGTAATAAGCATTTATTCAGTGATTCAGATGAGTGACTTGAGATATCCTTATTTGGTAGCCCTCTAAAGCACAATGTAAATTTTATTAGCTTACCTCCAATGATAAATTATTTCTATACTTTTAATTTGGAACATATTTAGAGAACAGGTTTTTTTGGAGGTTAGGTAGGGGTATATTCCTGCTGACCCATTAAGCCCAAATTCTAAAATTTTGGTCTGATTTTTTATTATACATTGACTATTTAAATTATTCTACCATTCATTGATGATATTTGAGATATTTAAAGAATAATTTCTTATTTAAAACAAATGCCAAAAATTTAGACAACTAAGAAACATAGTAGCAATAAAAATACACATACATTCTGTTTGTATGATTAATCTTTATGATAGTAGAGAAAATTTTATTTGGTAGTGTGCTTACGATAAACATTGAAAGACTGATATACAGTGCTGGACCAACAATAAGACTTAAATATTTCTATATCTAGGAAGCTGTGTCTGAGAATTTGTAAAACAAGAAAATAATATTTGCCAACAAATAATATGGATGAGGTGTTTGAAAGAGGTGTTTTGAGATTTTCAGATGAAAAGAATTGTTATAAATGCATTTGTAATATGGTTATGATTGTCATTCTGGTTTATTATAACAAATCAAGGAATTATCATTAGTATGAGACTAATGTGTCTTAGCTGAAAAGAAAGATGAATGAAAAAGAAGTTTTAGAACTATGAGTCATAGGAATATGTACTGTTGAGTTCCTTCTGTTGCTCTAAATTTCCCTGCCCTGCTCAGGTACTGTTATTCAATACAGGTACCTAGTCTATGTTTTTTATTTGTTTGTTCTGCCATATCCATAAAGATAAAGTCAATATTTGGTTTACTGCTTTCATTCAACAAAGATTTTTTGAATGCTTGTTAGATGGCAAGCACAGTACTAGGTCCTGGAGATACAACGAGAAATAACGCAAGATCTTTACTCTTCGGGCTTACAGTTCCAGTTTAGGAAGATGTTTATACCAAGATCTCCAGTAATGTATTTATCTAAAATTGTTTTTTTTTATAAGACTTTTTTAGGAAAACTTTAACAGCTAACAAAGACTATTGCGATGTCTTCCTTTACTGATACTGCTGGTTGTCCATGGTGACATGACATACCCATGGTGACAACTACAGACCACACAACTCAGCCTCTCTTACAGTTAGGACTGGCCACTCACTACTGGAAAGTGAATGGAAGTGCTATAACCAACTTCTATCCCACCTGCCTGAAAAGAAATCTGTGCCCTAAACACTCTCTTTTCCTCTTTTTATGAGCAAAAACAGTTTTCACCATGCAGACAAAGACAGTGGAATAGCAGAGCCACGAGACAGAAGGAAATGAGACCCTGAATGACAGTGTGGAGAAGAACCACTCTGCCAACTTAGCTTGATCATCTGGAAGAGTTACCAAAAAGAAAAATAGATTTCAATGTACTTTAATCACTGTATTTTTTTGGTCTCTTTGTTATAGCAGCCTAGTACTTACTCTAACCAACATAAGTGCCAACCTTTCCCTTTAGAATCTAGAGTGTCACCAATTAGCAGCCCACAGGACAATTCCAGTCTGTGGACATATTTTGCTTGGCTAGCACAGTACTAATTCTTTTTTTTTTTTTTTTTTTTGCATAGAAATGTTTTTAAACTGTGCATGAGTTTATAAATGTATCACATTCCCTAATATTCCTCATTGTATTTTCTTTATTTAAATGACCTGTAAGGTCCCTGTAGGCATAAATTTGTTATGTCTACTAGGTGTCTTATCTGTACTTTAATCCACTAGCACAGTGGGGAGAGAATGGATGGATGGTTGGTGTCTTCTATCCAATAAAAAAGCCATCAGTATTTCATGATTTTCTTGAGAATTAAGTTGAGACTCCTTAGCTAGGTATTTTAAGCCCTTCAAAATCTGGCCTCGAATACACATTTTCAGTGTTATCTTCCAATACTACCCAAATATATGCTCTCTATGCTAACAGCCAAGATGTTCCACCTACTATTCTCCAAATACTGATATGTTCCATCCTCCATATTAGGGTTCACATCAGTGCTTCCCCAAAATACCTCACCAAAAACAAATTTTAAAAAAAGATACAAATATATATAAAGATTTCTATTGTAAAATAAGTTTGGAAAACACTATCACACCCTTGGGGAATGACAAGGAATATTTACATGTTAAAGCCTCTGAGAGTTCCTGCAAAAAATAGACTTTCTTAACATTACTTAGCTATTTCCCAAATAATTAGACACAGATATCATTTGTTTTTGACAAATGTTCTGTAGATACATTGTTCTGCTCTTTTTCCTTTTTTCTCCATTTGGTTTATGTACCAATGTGCTAAGGGGAAAGCAGAACCTGACCTCTTTGAGCTGATTAACACTTTTAATGCAAGGCCCAAGGACATTCTACATCTTAACTTGCAATTACTTTAACATACCTACGTTAGAAAACTGATCAAGCTGGTGACAGATATGGTAAAGTTAGGCTACCTGTTTGAAAGATTTATCTATTCAAACTCTTCAGGTAGTATTAATTATCACCAAAAGTATAGCTTTCATTTATCAGTATTTACTATGTGTTTGGCACCCTGCTAAGCACTTTAGACACATTAGCTCTAATTCCTCATGCAACTTTGTATAGCTGGCAATATTTTGTATAGCTGATCTTATAGAAAAGAAAGCTTAAGCTCAGAGAGGTTAAGTGACTTGCCTACGGTCACACAGCTAGCGGCAGAATTAGGATTAGAACACAGGTTTGTTTAGTTCTTCTATATAATAAATTTTATTGCACTTTAATCCATCATATATAACATCAGAGACTAACCCAAAGGCCTTATCATATCTTTTCATCAATTCTTATACTTAATAAGGGAAGAGTAGCATTTCATTAAATTAAATTTGATTGCTCAATGACTTCAAATAAAGTCAATTTATGAGTTTGAGTTACAAGTGATTAAGCAGTTCATTAAAGGACTATGTCTAATATCAAAACATCTAAATAAAAAGTGAAAAAAGATTTTTATTTATTTGTATGTTTAGAAATATTGGATACATGACATGGAATGAACTGGAAATGAAAAGAGTTTAAAGATCATCTAGTAATGGAGTAATCATCATTGTATCATCATAACAAAGAATTTTAGAGTAATAAAATAATGAGGTTTGATTTAAAAAATAATTCATTTAATATGTTTGCTTTCCTATAACTTCTCATTTACCTCAATTTTGTCCTTTGGAATAGGCAGAATAAATCTAATCTCTCTTCCATTTTGCTACCCTTCGAATATTTAAAGACAGACCCTCAATACCTAATTTTATCTCCTCTAGGCTAAATATTCTTTCTTTCATTGTTTTGTTATATCAACAAATTAATTTCCCCTAAACATTTAGAATCATGAATTTATTAGGCCTGTAATAAACAGAAATAGGCATTTTGCAAGTGGACCCAACTACAAATTAGTTCTGTTAAAAAAAAAAAAAACAGAGAAACACTTGCTTTACGAGATTTTTTTAAGCACCACAAAAAATTTTTTAAAAAAGAAAAAAGAAAATTTTGCTTTATGTTAGAAAAAGTAAATTCCATATAAGTAGCATATAAGATCAGTATTTTATATTTTAAAATTAATTTGTTATTTTTTTAATGCACCCTAAACTTAAAAGTATTTTTTAATTAACCAGGTTTTGAACTAAAAGGGGTTTTAAAGCAATTTTATTGTTTTTATGTTCTGAATCAAAGTTTCCTCTAATCTTGGACAATAACAACTGGTCATGTATAAGTGGATCAAATTATTTGTAACAGTTTCAGTTTCTGCTTATGAACTCTTACATATACTGGAGAAAAATAAGAAAATTTATTCTCTGAATACGTCAGAAACTGATTACCTTAAATGAAACAGACATGAAACTGGATCACCTGAGGGTTACCCTGGTTTACAGATGTAAAACAGCAAAAAAAACCTTAATGCCCATTGTCCTGTTCTTCTTTTTTAAGTTTAATTCACATGGCTGTGGAACCACTTACAGGGAGCCCTGCTTGCTAAACCACCTGAGGACACAGGAAATGACAAGGGAAGAAGATGACTACAGGCCATGTGCTAATTTTAAGACACTCAACACTGATTTTGGTTCACCAAGCACGGAAAGAAAATCATTCATGAACTGAAACAATATATTTAACAAGAAACCTTGCGATTACTTTCCCAAGACTATAAAAAAGAAAGAAAATTACAAATAGGTAGATGTAGTTTTCCAAATATATAATAAAATTAGTTAATGTTTAGAACCACAAGATACAAAGAGCTTTCATCTTTTTAAAAGTCATTTGCTTTGTGCAATTCTTTTTCACTTACCCAGCAATTACTTAGTTACTGATGCCATAATTCACTGTGTTTATTAAATTACAGACTCTATATTATACATTTCTGCCAATACTATGGCATGCCACAAATCGTGTGGGCCACTATACTTTGAAGTTTGCTGGCTTAGCAAAAACACAAAGTATTTTCGAAGTACCAGAAAATTCTTTGTGAAATATAACAGAAGGAATTAGACTGTTCAGGCCATGTCGTGTTAGCACAATGGAGGAACACTTTTAAGACTTTAAAGTCATGTAATACAATTCTAGGCTGGATCTTTCTTGTTAAAAAAAAGTAGAATGGGAGTGATTGGAAGAGAAAAGGGCCAATATTTGACAACAGAAATCAGCATAACCTTTTAACTGCAGCAGCCATGGGTGACTGCCCTTTGACCTTGAAAGATTATGTGGGATTTCAATGACAACAGCTGGAAGTGAGCATGTGTGAATAGAGAACACAGATCTGAGGCCTGGTACAAAAGACTGCACAATCTCTGCCCAGATCAGAGTGCTGATTAGAAATTGTTTCCTGGTCCTGGCTTAATAGAGTGTGATAATGAAAGGTTTTTTTTGGTTGTTTTTTTTTTGTTGTTGTTGTTTTTTAAATTCTTCCAGCAAGAAATCATGGGTCGATTTCTTTCATACCTACTCTCCCCTTCAGCCACTCAACGCTTCTGGACTTTCATACGTAATAGGCCCATTTTAATTAAGGATATGGTTAAAAACAAAGCTTTGCTTTACGAGCCACTTCTCGTAGATAAAATTTCTTTACGTCTTTGAGTCCCTCTCCTGAGCTTTAAAATAACCTCTATCGTGGCATTTCACATAGGATGCCATTATTTTTTGTTTAAGGATCTGTCGCACACAGACATACACACACATCCTAAACGAAAGCTCAATGAAAGTGGAAACTATGTCTCTCTCATCTTTTTAATTCTGCCAGTAATACAGTATATAATATATGGTGGGTCCTCAGTAGATGTATGACAAATGAACACAGAAAAAAATATGTCTTCTTCTCTACTTATTCTTTTTATTCTTGAGATATAGATTCCTACAAACACATTTAATAATTTCATCTTTTTCTTCAACGCATTTCACATGTACCTTAGCAGTTTTTTTTAGTTAAGTCTTTAGGTGTATTTATCCAACAAGAATGTATGAAAAAGATGAGTAATTACTTCCTTTCAAAGATAAGGAAACATAACCTAGTAGATGTAGCGGTTTGACTGCTTGGTGAAGGTGGCCATTTCGATCCGTAAGACCATCAATGAATGACATTTATTGAGCTAAAATGCACATAAACTGACGCAGGTGCATTCTCAGATTCCTGTGTAGGATCCCCATACTTGCTGACATTGCTTTGAAACCACCAGAATAATGCCACATAATTACTGAAAGGACATCGGGTTATGACTCATTTATGTTGTTTTGATTTTACCATACAGTCTTATCTAACTTGCATTGCCCCAAATTTTGCTAACTACTCTAGCTCTGGATTTTGCTAACTACTCTAGTTTCTATATCAAATTAGCAACTCCTTAGCTTCAGTAGAAGTTGGCCTTTCCTTTATGCAAATAATACCCCAAGTCAGGCAAAAAACAACCTGGCTGTGCGGTATGAAACAAGCAGAGGCTGGTGAAATTGACTTCCAAATCAGACATGGGTCGTCTGCCTACATCGTTCTATAGCAACTCTAGATGTTATTCCAAACAAGCCATGGGACAGGCTGTTTTTCAGAACAGACCGAATCCATTTGCCATTTCAAAATTCTATAAACAGAGTATTAAGGAATTCAATTCCCACAGCAACTATATGGGCGTTGGCTTTGGATTTATGGGAGTTTCTGCCAAGCTCACATATTTGTAGAACTATTGGTTTAGAGTATCCTTTGTAGCTCTGAGCAGGAGGGACCAATGCTTATGATCTCAGTTCACTTTAAGGAACTGGGTCTTGCTGGTGACAGGTATACATGATAAATGTTCCAGAAGGCTGACCTAATTTCCGCTGAAGTGAGTGTTTTGCTAAGAACATTCCCTCAAAGTGTCAGCTTGCAACCAAGGATTCAGACAAGCCAGTGTCCATTCTCCTTAGTGAGTTATTACTATTGGTTACGAAAGTTCACTTAACATGAAGTTAATTCTACCTCACCTGTCAAGCTTCTCCAGACTTACTTTTGAATTTAAATAAGTAATATATCTAATTGAAAATAAGTAACTATCAAACATACTAAGTTTCATAGTTTTTAGTCACTTGTGGTCAGAAAAACCAAACACTCCAGGCTAAATATAAATCAAGGTAAATCTGCAATGTATTTATCTTTTCTCTTGTAAAGGGATCAATGTGGCGATATGTTCATTCATCTTGTCCTTCAAAAATTATATTTGCAAGGTATTATTTACATATAACATGGTAGGAGGGACAGTATAGAAATTAGAATCCTAAATATCCTAAGTCTCAGTTTCCTCATATGTAAAATGGCACTAATGGTTGTATCCAACCCAGAAGTTTGTTAGGAATAATGAGATAATGCACTTAAAACACTTAGCAAAGAACCTAGGGCACAAAATATGTTCAAAGAATGATGGCTACTATTATAAATAATAAATATATTCTTTATATATCCTAGGTCTTGAATCATATAGGAAAATTTTAAAAGAAAAAAGAGGGAGAAATAACTATGTTCTTTTGATATGGAATAGTAAATAATATAGGTATTCATATAAAAGGTGTGTATGTAAATGAAAATGTTGATAACATAATTTTATTTCAGCGACTTTTTGAGTAAAAATAAAATTATTTTCTAAATCAAATAACACAAAACTTATAATTAAAAACAAATCCTCTGGCATGTCTTAGGTTTTTCTAAAGTGAGATAGAACAGTACTTAGTTTCCAAATTATTTTAAATAAATTGGGTATAAATTTTAGGAACCTAATCCCTAAATATAATCTTATTTACTTATTTATTTATTTATAAAATATAATTATAATGCCTAAAATAATTTTAAATATAAATCTCATCTATTCTTTAAATACACAGTGACCATCTAAATGAGCTAAACATTATCCTAGATAAGAGAATACATACTTTGGTCTTATATTTTGGGGGTGATAAGTATAGATACCCAATCTAGAAACGGAACCTAGGTCATTTTTTTTTTTTTCAGATCGAGTTTTATCTAGTTTGCAGATCTAGTTTTCAATAAATAATATATAGAGGTATTTAGAAAAAAAGAATTCAAATGGCACTTTTTTTTTTTTGCCAGTTATTAACACCAAATGTAGAAACACCTTTTTGAGATGAACTACTCTCTTGTCCAGAGCCTCCACACTTCAGCTCCTTACTTCAATATAAACAGAGAGCCATCAGAAAGCATCATTAAAGAAAGGGTCTTGATTCTTTATAGCTTTAAATCAATGCTAAAAGAATTTGCCCTTTTAGGCAGAAGAATGATCGACATGTTTCACTTTACTAACTTTGATCACTGATGCACTTTATGATGCAGGCCATTTCCTTGATTTTAGGGAACAGAACCTTTGTTTGACTCACAGAATGGACCGAGTACATCTAAGACTCAGCTTTAGCTAAGTCAGAGCACATAAGTTCTCGGAATTTCTGCAGTTTTTCTCATCAAGGTTATCAGCATTTTGAGGGGGACTCCTTCCAATGTTCAGAACTACGCTTTGTGCTATAGGGCTGTAAGCATCCCTGGCCTCCAGCACTGACTGCCAGCAACATCCCCTCCTGTGATAACCAAAAATGCCCTTACACATTTCTGAACACCCCTCAAGGGGAGCCATATTGTCTCTTGGTGAAACATACTCTTTAGCGTATGAATACTGTTTTACAAATCTCATTAGGTATTTAACTATGTAATTCTGCCCACTACTGAAATGGCTATTGTCTCTATAATTAGAATATAAATTCTTATAAGCCAGGATGATTATTACAATCCTTCTGAAATTCCTTTCCATTCTCAGTCATGTGTTGGACCTACACCTTACCTTTACCCAAAAATCCAGTTCAGATATTACAGTTAGAACTTTATTTTTAAAACTTGATTTTATTTGAAATACTATTATTTTGTTATATTTTGTTTTATTTTGTTTTATTTTGTTTTGTGAGAGGGCTCTCATTCATATAGTCCATAAATATAAAACATACATTTTGGACTTTCTGGAAGAATCTTGATTTCAAATATTGGCTTATTGGTCTGTCCGTGTATGTGAACGTGTTGGCCAAGCCTCTCTGGGCCCTCTTAGGAATCAGGCAGCATTTTGCTTGTCCATGATAGCATCATTGTTCCTAAAAGTCCACAGACTCTACAGAAATATAAAATAACATGCAAAAATTGAAAATAAATGTGCATTCTGTTCTCTGCTCTCAATGAAAGGATGTAGGTGGAATAAGAAGAGACCCAGGGCCAAAATGACCCAAGTCGCCATTGCTGGTAAAACTAAACCAACAACACTCTGAAACAAAACAAAACAAAACAGGAAACAAAACTAAGCAACAAGAAGCTACATGTTGTAAACCAACCAGGGATTCCAATGAGCACCTTTGCCTCCACTGTTCATTCAGGAGGAGGGCAGCTCCTCCATTTCTAATGTGTTTTTCTCTAATCAGTCTGATATTTTATTGAAAACCTGTCATTTTTCCAAAATAAGAGCCAAGGGCAGCTACTCAGTGCCAGGTTGCACAGAAGTCCTGCTTTGTGATCACCAAGGGACACTCCTTTTGCTCAATTCCTATCCCAGCACTAGGAAATCTATAAAATCTTCCCAGGTTGTAGGATAGTTACAGACCAGGGCGGAGGCCTGTGTGCGTGCACGCATATGTGTGCATATCTGTATGTATGTTTAATTTTGTTTATTCTCTCAAAAACCCACAAAGAGAAAAGCACTTTTTTTTTTTTTTGTCAGATGTAAACTGTCAGAAGCACTTGAAATAAAATATTTTTTACTAACATAGGCATTTCTGATCTTCAGTGTTGTCATTAGCAACAATGCCATGAGGAACATGATCTGTGGCTAATTTGAACATGGAGCCCTTCTGGACACAGCTGGTGAAGTCAATAGCATTCTGCTCTTACCATATAGTAAATCGTATAAAAAAGTCAGTAAGCTTGATGACCAATTTCTGAGGTCCTAGTTGCCATCAAAAGGATTAGGGAGAAGCTAAATGTATTTTTTAAGGTGCTTTATTATAAAACTAAAGTTTTCTCTACAGCCTGATTTGTTCATCCAACAAACACCCATTGATGCCAACCTATGAGCCAAGTGAGATGATGAACTTGGAACAAATATCAACATATTCCCTATCCTCAAGAGCTCACAGTCTAACAAAAACACCTTTCAAAGAACAAGTGAGAAGACTTGATTCACATCTGCAAGACCCAATTCAATGTCACCACCTTTTGATTTCATTTCTGTATCTTTCGCATATCACAGGCCTCTACATTGTAGGCTCAATAAATATTGATGACTGCCTGAGAGAAAAAGATGAAAGGGTAAGTCAAATTTAGGGGGATCAACAAGGATATCCCTATGGCTAGGGAGCCATCTGTGTATGTTGGGGTCAGGGGAGATCGCAAGTGTTATTGCTAGATAAAGGTTTGAAAAGATGATAGGGCCAACATTTGGAGAGTTTCAACAAATTTGGACAACATTCTTTAATGGTCAGTCTTGAACCATAATTTACTGTATTACTGTTATTAGGGGAATATTTTCTAGAGCTTATTATTTATTTTTAAGTCAGACATGTTTCTAGTTCAATTATTGGCTTTGTGACCTTGAGTACACTAATTAAACTTTCATTAATTTATCCAAAATACATTTGTTAAATACTTCTTCCATTTCAGGCACTAGGACAGGCATTGGGGTGCATGTCTTTGAACTTTAGGTACTTGTGGTCTAGTGCGGGCAGCAGGCTAATATAGGGACGATCACAATAAACGTGATAACGGCTCTGGTAGTGGAAGCAGGCTCTGGGTACACAGAGGAGGGCTAAACTAGTCTGGCAGAGTTAGGAAAGGCTTTCTGGAAGAGCACTGATGGCTTATACAGTCCCTAGTGACCAGAAGGATTAATACAGTGAAGCAAAGGAAAGGGGCACAGTTTCTTTGTGGGTGTAAGAATAACAATAAAGTAATAATAGCTAATATTTACTGACTGCTCACTATGTGCCAGATATTCTTTTCAGCCTTTTCATGTGTTATTTTTTTTGTGATCTGCAAAGTGCTATGAGGTAGGTACTATTCTTCTGTCTTCACTTTACAGATGAGGCAAGCGAGGCACAGAGAGTCTAAGCAACTAAGTTAAGATGACACAAATAGTAACTGGAAGAGCTGGGATTTCAACTCAGGCAACCTAACTGAAGAACCCATGTTCTTAACCACAGCACTATCCTTAACGGCATGGATAAAAATACCTACCCCAGAGGCCCAAGCACTGAGAAAGTGTTCAATAGATGATAATGTGATTGTGAGCACTATTACTGTTATCAGTGTATGTATACAAATCCCTGATCTGAAGAGCTAACTACAATAGATTATTTTTCCCACCAGATGATGATGACCCAGTAGATTATATCCAAGTTGAAACTCTAGCTTCACAGTCAAAGGGAAGTGTCTCTCACCAAACAACCCTATGGGAAGGTTATTTCTTCCACATTAGTACCAGATTGTTTTGATCTCTCAAAACAATCTGTATCCTTTAATACCACTTCTCTACTACCTCTTCTCCATACATATGATTTTGATCCAGCCTTGACTACTACTTAATTTACCATATTTATGTTCACATGTGCAATCTTAAAGCCATACTGACTAAATGGTAAAAGCTGAGACTGAACACTTGGGGGACAAAATTGTAAAAAAGGTTTTAGTTTTTGTTCATCTAAAAAGACTCTGTACAGAATAAATCTTATTGGAAAGAAGTCACAATCTGAACTTTTTTCAAGTCAAAATATCGTGGAGGGGGTCGGCAGTGAATTACAGAATGCCACTAAGAACCGTGACTTGAGAACCCATCTAGGTTTGCCAATCAAGTTAGATAATAAAGGGTTCTAATAAAAAACAAACTTGAAGCATTGCTGATACCTATATTTTCATGAGAGCCCATTAAGAGATGTGAATACTGCACTTATAAAGGTCTTGTGTAGACAAAAGATGAGGGATATTACAAATCTCTTTGTTGGCCCTGGTTCACCTCTTAAAACTCTACTTTCCAACACCCAAAGTACAGGCCAATTGTGTACTTACAAGTCTATGTGGCCAGGCTTATCATTATCAGGTATTTATTAGGTTGCCAGTGATATAAAGAATGAAGGTGTTACTGCACAGAATAGGAAACACATGGCTCTCCATACCTTAATGGCAGTCAACCTCTAGACAGAAGTGGGCAACCTCTACTCCCCACTGGGAGAAATGATTCATCTGAGAGGCAGGCAGCACAGGAGAAGCCTAGGCCTTGCTGCTAGACAGACACGTACTCAGATCCCAGCTTTTCTCCACTAAATGGCTGAGGACATTGAATAAGCTATGTAACCACTCTGGGCCTCAAAGTTCAAATTAAATGAAATAATGCATGGACTCCAGCATAGTACCTGGCAAAAGCTGTAGATGTGAGAGGCCAACACAGTGGGCACCATTTCCTAATATTGCTTGATGCTATGTCTAGGCACCTAAGACTTCAACACTGATTCCAAAAGGCTCTTCACCATGTATGGAGACCTCTATACAACAGAGAAGTGACCAGATTATTTCATAATACTAAAATCTGCCAGTAGTAGTAACTTACTGGACTACACAGCCCAGTAATTTGAGGAGAGCGTTACATGTGTTTACTAAATAGATTGATGAATACCTTGCTTATTAAGTGGAATTCAATACATGTTAATTCTTCCTTTACCTTAATCCGATGGTTCTCAGTTGGGGGTGATTTTGCCCTCAGGTGGCATCTGACATTGTCTGGATACATTTTCAGTTGTCACAATCGAAGGGTGCTCTTAGCATCTAGTGCGTAAAAGCCGTGGTGCTGCTAAACATCCTAGAATGCACAGGACAGTGACCCAGAAGAAAAAGTTTCCTGCCCCAAGTGTCAGTAGCGCTGAAGTTGAGAAACTCTGACCAAATTTTTACTCAACTCCAGCATGGTGTGTGTGTGTGTGTGTGTGTGTGTGTGTGTGTGTGTGTGTGTGTGTGTGTGTATTTTTTCAGAAAATGCAATGCAATAGTAACTGAATGCCTATTGTTCCTTAATTCATTCCTCTGAAACTTACTGAGTGCCTACAATTTGCCAGGATTGTGTTAGTACTGGGGAGAGAGAAATGAAGACCTGCTGGCCAGGAGCTTATATAGGCACGTAACAGTGGAAACATCATGTGGGGAGATCACCATCAAAACGGAATCATGTAGGTACAAGGGGCAATGAGAACACACAGGAAGTAGCATCTAAGAATACATGGGGGTACGGGGAAGGCCTCACAGAGGCAGAGGCCTCACTTGTGTTGACTCTTGAAGTATAGGAGGTATAGGAATCAAGGGGAGGGTGGGAGGGAGGAAGGAGATGGAGGAAAGACTGAAAAAAAAAGAGAAAGGAAATAAAGCAGGTGGTATGCCTGGCTTCTGAGGGCTGGAGCTAGGAGTTGGGAACACTAACACTGAAGAGTCTGACAGGCCCTTCCTTATAGGGACACTACTGGCATTTTGGGCAAGTTAATCTTTCCCAGCCAGGACTATCCAGAACATGACATGATATTTAGCATCCCTAACTTCCCCCTCCTTCATCCCCCATGCACTAAAGGGCAATAAGGTGCTTCTTTCGTAGGCATTTTGTCAAGAGGGAGAGAAGGCTCTACTTATTTTCAATACCCCAAAGCACCAGCACCATCTCCACCATTTGAGCCTGGTTAAAGTACTGCGGAGCCCTGAAGAGTCTTAAGTTTGCAGTAATGTGATCAGAGAGGTGAAAATGGCAGTTCTAAATAGAAGGAGGTTGACACTGCCATTTCCAGTGGTCTTTTCCTACTGCTGCACCATGGTCTTATTCTTGCTGTGATAGACTTGTTAAAGTCTGATACCACTTCCACAATACCAGAAAATGTGGCCACCAGCCCAGCACACTGAAGAGATTTCCAAAGCACAAAAAAGCACTGAATTGATTAACATTTCACCTGAGACACATCTCAACTGAGCAATTCCAACTGGGTCTTACTTTGTAAAACATCTCTGTCACTGCAAAACTCTCTAGGTATTTAAAGCAAATGGGTTTAAAAACAGACTTCCACTATATTAAAAAGTAAAAAGGAAGCAACTGCTCCTAGTCATGCAATCATTCTATAAAACAGAAAAGAAGAAAAGAATCCACCTAAATTTTTATATTTTTGAGGTCTTTTTTCCACTCCCTGAACTGAGGAGAACTTGTTATTGCCTTTGACATATATAAAACTCTGTGAAAATTTTCCTGTTTTTCTCTCTCACAGTTAAAAGCAAGAGAAAAAAAGATGGAGGAAGAAGTAAGAGAGAATATTTCTAGAAATGTGAAAAAATTTAAGTAAGGACAAATCATGGATAGATTTGTGGGTTAGGGAGATTTTTGGTGGCAGTCAGGGAGGGGACGCTCACATTTTTCCCAAAATGAAAGATGGTAGATTCTGATATTGAAGAAGAGATCGAGACTCCAAGATTCATAGGAGTAACATGTAGGGAACATGAATTAGAGGTCTCTTAGCAGTCAATCCTGACAAAGTCCCTTTATATGGACTGTTTGGTGCTGGGCTCCACATAATTAACATGACGTAGAGAGTTTCCGAGAACAGATGAAAGCAGTAAAGTCCTTTAAGAAAAATTACAGGAAAGAAGAGGACAATGGGGAAAACACTACAGAGTATTCACAAAGAGATAATGAACACTTGGTCTCTATCTCTTCTGATGATTATGCAAATAAAAAATGGTTCAGGAGCGTGGCCCTGCAGTATGGCTTACTAAACGATGGGATGGATTTCTTATGGCTCTTGTAGAAATGCTAGGTTTGAGGAGCTTTATATCAACATTGAAATATATCAACATATATTATCAATCATTCAAAATAATTAGGTGGGGTCCTACTTGAAATATAGCAGAGAGTTATATTCTACCAGGAGTTCTGAATGAAAACAGTAACAACAACAATAACAAGAGCAGGAACACAGACAATGATCATTTACTGAAGACTTACTGGTACTTGACACTAAAGCACACATGAAAAAATCTGAGAGTCAGGTGTTGACTTCTTGGCTTTCTGAGATAACTAGGACAAAGTTTGAGTAATTTGCTTGAGGTCACACTGTAAGTAAAGGACAAAGCCAGGATGTAAACCTAAATGATTCCAAGCTCATCTTCTTCCCATAGGGACACCTACCTCATTATGCCACAGTCTGCCTCTCTGCAAAGCTACAACTTACTACCCCTAACAGCTCACTAATATAAGACAGTTCTGCTTTACGTACAGCATTTAAAGCATGAATTCAAATTATACACACCTAGGGGGGAAATCTCATCTCATTTATTTTAAAAATAAATCTTTGCTCTTTCCTATAGCGTAACACTCAATGAGACCTCAAGCAATTTTTATTATCAATGATGATGATGATGTCCTATGGATTTTTCCCATGCATTTAATTCTTTGACTCAAGCACTAAAATGGCAAAGCATGTTAAACTGCATTCATTGTTTTGTTAAAGCTTGTCACTATCATCTGCCCTCTACCTTTACCAGAAAGAAAATGTAACTTCCTTCATCTCTGTACCCCTATGCAGCATTCATATAGAGATAACCTGGCTGCTATTGCATTTTGCCAGCTTAAAAAATTTAAAGCCAATAAATTCCAAGTACCACAGGTTATTCTGCTAGATTTGTCCTTCATCCGGTTCGGCTACAGAAGGGGATAATAATCTGTCATAAAGGTAAATTCATTACCACAAGATAATATCATCATACTCCTATGGCCCATTTTCACAGCAAGGCACGCTCTCTCTGTGATGTGGTATCTCAGTTCTCCAGGGAGCAGTTTACTGCTGACATAATAATAATAACAACAACAACAACTTACATTTATAGAGAAGACGAGCCTGCCTATATTTTATAACTCTTGACAAAGAATAGCTCCCAGTTCTACTTCAGATGCATCAGTTATGACTACAAAAGGCTCAGGAAAATCTGGAGTCTTTAAAAGTTGCCTGCAAATGGATCTGCTAAAGGTTTATGAAAGTTTAGCTATTACAAACAGGTGACTAAATTGCCAACTTCATTGTATAGTGAAACACTCCCAGTAGTATTACTTGAGTAACTTAATAAAAACACAAAAAAGGAAACATAATCAAACTGGGATACTGGAAATGATATTTTATGGATTAATGTCTGATTCACTCAATCATTCAACACACGTATCCAGGTGACTGATTTTCATTAGGTTTAAAAAAAATCACATTTTCTGGTGTCGGATTGCGATGTGGTTATTTTAGGAAGAATAAATCCTTCCGTGCTCATCCTGCCCCGCCAGAGTTTTTGTTTTTTGTTTTTTTTTCCTAAGGACACTGCTTTAGTTTAAAATGAATAATCTATTCTCCATTAATCAACTCAGTATTTTCCTTCGATGTGTACAGTACTAGGTCATATGCGGTAGATGAAGGCAAGACGAATTAGAAAAGGACAGCCCTCAGAAAGACCCAGAACTACTCTTCTTACATTCTAAGAGCTTTGCATATACCTTGATGCGACAGGACAGACAATGCTTGGCTGTGCACGGACTTGCTGATGCTGTGGAATAACTCATCCAGGACTCCCAGGCCAAAGTGGCCCTACGCGTTTGTGAGATTGGGTGGTACTAGTGAAGAACCTCCACAAACAAGGGGATTCAGGGGCCAACATCATTTTGTGGCGAACCTAGTAATCAACAATGGGAAGTGGTAAAGAAGAGCAGGGTGAGAAAGAGAAAGCAACCTAGAAACAATAGCTGAGGGGAAAAGAAAATTCTACACCAAATCCTGCAGTTTCTACTCAGGGACAGATCCAGGGTTTGGTGGTGATAGGTGAAATGGCCAAAAGGCAGGCAGGCAGAAGGGAGAGATGTGACAGAAGCAAAAAGGCTGAATGGGTCCCTGAAAACAATCAGAAGGCAGCTTCTTGCTAATAGAAAGGGAGTCTTTTAGAATCGGGCTCCAGGTTTGAATTTTAGCCACACCCCTTGACAAACACAGCCTCAGAATCTTCAACTGCTCAACAGAACTAATACTGCCCACGAGAGGATTAAACAGGAGAGCAGACCCTGAAGAGATAAGATGGTTGTCCTTTGTTTCCATCCCATTGGAGGAGCAGGTCTCCCAGGGTTTGGCTCCAGGATGTGTAGAAGAAGGAATCCTAATCATCAAATGCTTACATAAGGACTTGTAAAAACTGTCTGCACTCCTAGATTATCTGCTTAAAAGGTCTGCATGGATATCAGATTTCATGAGTCTACATGTCACAGACACTACAGCTAAGTAGAGTCTCAAAGTCTAACTTGCGACCTCTCTTATACTTCTCTTGCTATTTTCTGCTGCCCCTCAAAAATGCACAGATTTCTGCAGGGCCAGCCAGTGGCCATCTGTGTGTACTGGAGGCAACATAAGACACATCTGCCCTGATGCCTGGCCATGGTAATGAGTTGCTTCAAGGCTATCTTCTGACCTGAGAACCAGTTCTTCCCACCTTGCCACTCTTTTTCATTCCCTCCTTTTTATGTAGCCTCTGGCTCTCTGTCTTAACATCTCCCCTTCCCATTCTCCACTGTATCTCCATTTTCTACCTGCCTTCTTTTCCTCCTCTCTCCTTAAAAGGGGTTACTGTTCCTCAATCTCTCACATACCCCCCATGCATTTTAACACCCACAGCATTTCTACTATTTTCCCCTTTTCCCTTAATTTTACGCTATGCTATTTTTGTGTACAGTGATATTGGTAAAAAACGATGAAGTGTCAGACTTGAAAATCCAATATTTTATTGTGATAATAACAACTGAAGTTTGATTAGTATCCTCACCTTATCCCTGCTGTGAGACAAGCATCACTATTACTTCCATTTTCAGATGAGATTAAGAGACTCAGGCAAAGTGGCACAGTTATTAAGTGGAGACTGGAGACTCCAAGTTCGACTTTCTTTCTTTTCACCGCTGTCCTCATTTGGCATATCAGGAAGGAAGCAAAGGCGGTGCCACATTTCAGTTCTCTTTCCTTATTTATTCCTCATAGATTTGTATGCACAAGAACAATATTTCTTGGAATGCTGGGAACTTTCACCTCTCCAATCCTACCATGGATAAGCTCATAGATAGAATGTCGGGAAATGAAAGGTCAACTTTGGCTTCTCTCCAACCAGCCATCCTCACTGGCAAACTGACTGGCTCCCCAAGGATCACTCCACAAAGTCCTGTGTTCCTTGGCAGACCCTTGTCAACCCTATTGGACAAATATCTCAGCTCTGAACTTCCCATATTTTCCACTCTTTTCATAAACTTGTAGACCAGCAGCTGTTTGAAAAGGAATTCATATATATATTTGAGCTGAAGATTTAACAAAAGGAATTTAGGTTAAACATAATTAACATTTAGCATGCTTTTGTCTTAGAAGCTGACCTCAAATAAACTCAGAATAGAGTTAACATAGATTAATGATGTCACCATGATCTCTTATCTGGATTACAGCAGGAGTGCCCTAATTGGTTTCCCTTCTGCCCTTGCCTCTTACAGTGTACACTCAACAGCATAAGATCCTGTGTCTGCTATGCTCAAATGCTCAAATCCTGCCAATGGCATTCATGCTATTGAGAGTAAGACCGAAAGTCATACAACAGCCTCAGTGGATCGCCGAGTGTGATCCTCAGACCAGCCATATCAGCATCACCTGAAACTTTGTTAGAAATGCAAACTTCTACATCAGGAAATCTAGGGAGACTGCCTAGCAATGTGTGTTTTAATAAGTCTTCCAAGTGATTGTGACACTGCTAAAGTTTGACAACTACTGTCTTGTACGAGTTGTCCCTCATCCCCAGCCTTTTACCTAAGTCCTTTTCCTGCTAGTCTCCTCCTTACTCATTTCTTTCCATCTACACTGGTCTTCCTCAGATATCTGTAGGTCCCACTCTCTTACCTCCTTCAGATCTTCGTTCAAACATCGACATCTCAGTAATGAGTTTGTGGCCATCTTCTTTAAAAGACAAACTACTACTGACACTCTATTTCACTTCCTTTCTTAATTTTTTCTCCAAATCTCACCAACACACTATACATTTTTCTGATTTATGTTTGAATTCTCTGTCTCCATCAACTAGAATGTAAGCTACTTGGGGGGCAGGGGTTTTAGGGCTTTATTCACTAATGTATCGTGTGCAACTAGAAAGGTATTTGACTCAAAGTAGGTGCTCGATAAATTTGTTGAATGTTGAAGGAAAGAATGATTACATTCTGCCACTTAGTACTATGTGACTTGTACAACATGTTTAACCTCTCTGAGCCTCGGTTTTCTCATCAATAAAAAGAGGATCAAGTAAGACGAAAAGCCTACCTAGTGCTCAGCTCATTTTAGTCACTCAATCAACAGTAGCAATTGTGATCTTTGGATTAGGAAAAAACTTATTTCAACATCATTAGAACCAAATGAAAAGTAATGGTCTGAACTTTCAAAAGTGTTTTAAAGTTTGGTGAACATTTAAGGGGTGAGGTGCATCTAAAGATACTGAAGACACAGTCCCTTACAAGGGACAGGTTGTTGGGAAAAGGAATAATCTTCCTGTGCTGAAATTATTTTCCCAAAAGGCAGCATTTTGATGAATCAAGAACAAAGAAATTATAAACCTACAATTTAATTACCCTTCAAAAACAAAATACGTATTGAATAGAAAACACATTGAAAATTTAGGTTTGTTTGTGGATGTTTTTTCCAAAATATCGCAATAAAATGTTTGGGAACATCTAATAAAACTAATATGCAGCTGGATTTTCCTGCCCTAAAACTAATTTGTGCTGATTACAAGATAGGTCACAAGGTCTGCATGCTTTATTTTTGATGCATTCATTATAATTGTTACTATGGACGAAGACTAAACACAAAAAATAAAACATCCTGTTGGGGAATGATCTACCCAACACACACCACATGTTTTCTCTTCCATCATTAGTCAGTCTAAGGGGGATTTCCGAAAAAACAAGATTCTTAGAAACTAAGCTTTCACTCATAATTGCTGCATATTCCCACTTAGTCACTGTCCTGGGACCTCCCAGTTGCTTTCTGATGAAATAAATCTGAAGTTACACACTAAAAAATAACTAGCTAGGAATTAGGTCATTAGAGAACAAATCTTTCTTTTGTACTGTTATGCTTAACAGTATAATATCATGATACATGGCCCAACAATTTATTAACATTACCACGTTCCATATGGTTTCTCCTATGAGCAAAGACTTTTCTAGGGTTCCCATCCCGAGAATCCAGGACTAGGTGAGGATACAGGTACCAGCCCACACCTCTCTGCAATGAATGAACAAGGTCAAAGAGAAACTCTGATCACTGCAATCATCAAAACACTTACCTTCTCACCTACCACTTTATCTCATGTGTACATAACATTTTTGGTCCTAAGCAACAGTAGTGTGTCCATATAATATTGTAAATAGGAAAGTTCTTTCTCAGAGGAGTGCTACGATTGAAACTCAAAAAAAAGGTCACCAGGCCAGTAGTGACTGAGTACTGCCAACGAGCACTTTAGGAAGCAGCATTGGTGTCTACTTTCGTAGGTGACCTGGCTATGGCAGAACCTACCCTGTAATACCCCTTGCAAAATCTAAGGTTCTTTCCACTCAGAGGAAGAGAAAGTACTTTCAGACAAGAATCAGATAGCAATCACCTATTGGAGAAGACTTAATTCAGCATGTTCTCTCCCTCTCGCTCGCTCACACACTCGCTCTCTCACAAGACTCTGCATTCTAAATCTTATTTCTATTTATCAACAATAGACTTTATCCACTACTAAAGGAATCTTCAAGCAACTGGGTAGATCCTTGAGAGGGAATTTTTTAAAAATCTTTAAAAATAGCCACAGGGGCAAATAATTGTTCTCCCCACACCCCAGAGAATACTCTTATTACGGAGTCTCAGTTTCTACCTTGAAAGGCTAACTCTGCTTGTTTACTCTTTAAGCAAATAAAACACATCAGTAGGAACTGTCTATGGCCCAGCTTTCATCAAAAGTCTGGCTATGAGCAATATTTAAAATCATGTGAAGACAATGAGATCTACTTCCATAGATTTTGTAAAGATCATGATGTAAATTTCTCTAGCTTTTATAAATTTCCTGATAGATTAGAAGCAAGTTGCTGTCATAAATCATTCAGGGTTATTTTCATTGAGCTACACATGTGCATTAGGTTCTCAGCTTCCAGTTAGTGGAGACTACAAGGAGCAATCTTATCAAATCCTCTATTGTATCTACTCAATAACACTGAACGCCACTCTATCCCTCAGTGTCCTCCTGTTGAAGTTCTACATGAAAAAGACCAGAGCTAAGTGCCAGGAAAAGATTTCTTCCCTTGAGATATGTATCTTCCCATGGTATGTATCTTCTCATAGGTAATGAAAATCACGTAATTATACATGTATATTTCTTTTTCCTGTGGCTGCCAGGAAATTCAGAACCAAATGTATTATCTCAATGTTATTAACTATGTTGAACAATACGGTAGAATCTTTGTTCAAATTTTTTATCTGATATTATTTTTCTATTTTAATTTATATATTTCCCAGTTCTCATTTTTTTACTTGTTTATATTTTCCATTTCAGTAAGCCATCTGATCTTTATAAAAATGGAGGTATATGCATATGCAAATCATATATATACAAACTATACACACATGTATGTAAGCTTGGTAATTAGAATGATTACAATTTTAGTACTATATATTTATAAGAAAAGAGCTATTATATGAAACAGAAATAAAATTGGTTATACGGGATTATTGATTGTAGAGAATTATTTTAATGTGTTCAACAAATCTCTGTGGGCTATTTACCAATATACAGAAAGAGCTATATTACACTTTAATGGCATTTTCTTTAATGTCATTTTACTTAATACAAATGAGGATTTAGAGTTTTTGGAATCTAATTTCTAAAAGGCTTTATTTTCAAAAATTTCAGACAGGTGTTAAATTTAAAAAATTCCATATGCTTATTGCTCAGACTCTGATGAAGTGGGTATAGATCTCTTTGATATCTTGTAATTATACTTAGAAGATTTGCAAGATACTCTATGAGATAATGCACAGGAAAGTGTTTTGTAAAACTCTAGAGTATAATACAAATGTTAGCTATTAGTGCTATTGCCCATAGCATATAAAATATGATCATCGGAGATGAACTGTATTTTAACACTAAGCGTGGTAATAACTGGGGATAAAGCCATAACAAATAAGAAAAGAAAAACATTTAAAGTCGTCCTTCGATCATTTGCGTGTTGAAAAGACCAAGCCTGCACATGGATTTGAGGATTTTACAAGTTCCAGAGACACTTATTGGTATTCTATAAAATAAGAATATATTCAAGAATCCTTAGATATTTTAAAACTCTCTGATCTCATGAGAGTAGGACTTAGTATCTAATTTTAAAATATTCTTCATATGAAACAGAAGTAAAAACTGAAGGGATGAGAAATATTCTTAGTGAAGTTGTTTGCTTTGTTTGTTCCGTTCTTTCTGGCTATTAAACACAACCAAACTATTCACTAATAATCCAGGAAGCACATAACTGAGACATTAACCAGCTTGTGTTCCAAACTAAAAGGAGGTTAAAAACACAGCATTGTAATACAAACACAGCTTATAAGTACAGCGTGTGTACCTACTGTTCTACACCATTTAAACTTGGAGTAGCTGTACAAACAAGTCTATCTTGAGGAAACAGACTGGGTAATTTTCCATTTGGACCGCTTGAGATTTCACCAAGAGCTTCGAACTTGCAGTAGTCTGTGTTGCCAGACATTTTCTTCAAATTCGTTATCTACAGTTCTCCCCATTAAGATTTTCCTTTAATAAAAATGCTTTTCTTAAAGCTTGTGTTTTTGGTGAAAACTTTTCTTCTACAGAGCTAAAGATTAAATTAAAATGAAAAATTAAAGAGGCAGTGGCCCCATTTGGGAACGTAAATAAAAACTTTCTTCTCCATAGCCTAAGACAGGCCCAGACCAAGCTTTCAAACACTTGTGTCTTTTCAAAGTTCAGAGGAGAGTTCAAAAGATCGAAAAAGAAGGTAAAAATATTAATCAATGAAAAGACCGAGATGCGAAATTGCTGTAAGAATAGTAAATACTAGCAATAATTTGAGAGATCTTTAGAGCTTTTGATACAGGATGGGAATGTGTAAGAGACAGAAAACATCAGCACTTAGTACATAACTGAAGAAGACTATCTTCTCTGAGTTTCTGTAAACTCACTGGAACACTCAGGAACAACTGTCAAGCAACGGAAAAGGCCTATATAATTATTTTAGATATGCATGAAAATATAATTTCATGAGTTTCAGTTCTCAAATATTTCAAAATATCTGTTCTACAAATATAAGTAAGCAAACTTCTAGAGTGATGCTTATTGTGAAGGAAATAAACAGGACCTTATTTCCAAATTAATGCAACCACTTTGAACAGGGTGATTTTTTTCCCCAGTGTTATCAATAACTAAATGAAGGCCAGTTCATTTAAGATGAGCAATGAGGTATCAAAATATCATTTAAAATGAGTAGTTTCCATTTTTGAGTACTATGGGAAGCACTTTTACGTATTATCTCATTTAAGACTCTTAACAGCCATGAGGTAGGTACTAATTTTACCTCCAATCTACAGAAAAATAAATCAAAGCTCAGAGAGAAACAGTTACTTGTTCAAGATCATAACTAGTTAATGGCTAAGCCAGGAATGGAACCCAGTTTTCTGGGTTCCCAATTCAATGCCTTTTCTAGAACTCTGACTGGTTGAACGATGGGGTAGGGTTAAGACTTAAAATTCTGATGACAGTGAGTCCACCAACATGTATAAACTGATAGCAACTTTGCTTCATTGCGAAGGGAGCCTAAAAGGAGAGGTTAAAATATGAGTGCCTACTTATAGATGCTATACCTTCCTGTCATCCCTCATTTTACCTTGCACAAGTTATACCAGACTAATTGGCTATTTTCCAAGCTTGCCATAAACTTTCAGACCACACAGTGCCTTTGGTGGCTATTTCATTGACTTGTAACATGCTTTTCTCTTTACTCTCCCCACTCTTGTTCTCTGCTGGGTAAAATTTAACTGCGTTCTCTGTCTCTAAAGTTTGAATTAAAGTAGTCTTTCTACATTCTTAGAGCATTTAGTATATTTACCTTGTATTATTATTAGGAACGTACACATCTGCAGAAGGTACATCTCTTAAAGGACAGCACCCAAAACATCTCTGTATTATCCATGTATCTTAAACAGCACCCTGAACACAGCAGGCACTCAATAAATGTTTCATGTATAGTTAAAATAGGAAACTCAGGTTCTGCTACTACAACATTTATATCAAAGAAAGGACTATTCCTGAAGGAACAAGGGAGTACTTTTGCTTACTCTTCTTTTTGAAAAGATTTCTCAGACAGCCTATTGCTATTCCAAGAAGGTAATGGGGCTATTTTCCTGTTTAGGAACCAGTGGTTTAAGTAATATAAGCTATGGATCAGTGGGCTTGCAATGACGGGGCTGATCGAAAGACAATCACACTCAGCATTGCTAAGGTTAATGGCATTGCCTCTTATAGAGGAAATATAAAAGTGGAAGATAGGGAAGAAACCAATAAAAACATTTACACGCACCTTTAATGGTATGCAGAATAGAATCCACTTAAATGAAGACTACCTAATGAAAACATCTGGAAAAGAGAGTGATTTTTAGAGAAACCTTTTATCTACAGGTCTTATATTTATAGAGCAAACCTTTTAAATGAATACAGGGTAAAAAGAGAATTAAACTAGTAACTGTTGTAATTCATTGTGGTTCATATAACTTTCATTGGGCCAGTGAAATGAACCATTTAACAAAAGAGGTTCTTCTCCACCAATTTATGTCATGTATGTCAGAAAATAAGTAAAAGCCCCTTCAGTAGGTAGTACCAAGCAAAAAAAAAAATGGTCTTGGGAATGACTGAAACTTGCCTATTCTGCAACACCTCTAAATGGGCACAGTCAAAGACTTTTCTGAGAAGGGGAGATGAAAGAATTCGGTTCAACCAGAAAAATACATGAAAAGGCAATTGTATGATAGCCCTCCCAATATATATCGGATGTTTTCTTTCTATGAGTTATTATTATTTTTTCTTTTTTCAAACAAGCTTTGATGTCTTGAAGACATAAGTGTTGGATGGGCAGAGATTATGAGTGGGTAGAAATGGAGGCTTAAAAGCAGAAATAAAATTTGGAATCAGAAGGTACTCAAAACTTCTTTCCAAAATCTTTGAGATAATTTGTCAGAGAATTTAAATTCTATACTTGACAGATCTTTCAGACCCCAGTGGCTTAAGAAAGAAGATACTAATATTTCCTTTTAAGACCACTAAATACACATAAGAATTACTGAAAACAAGTATATCCCTACAGCTCTCACCATCTAATGAAATCTATTTGCAAAAACAACAAACAACAAGATTAGGATCTATTTTGTCTCTGAGCTGATTGTCCCAGAAAAAGAAAAGTTTAAGTAGACACCAACTAACAGTGGATCTAAATGCCACTGTGGTAAATATATTCAGTGCAAATTTTAAAAGTCTGGGGATTCAAGGGAGTTTAAGAATGAATAAACCTGAGTCAATTTAAGTCAAATACTGATATACTAACATAGTCTATAAAGATTCCTTAACTGTATTCTGGATCAGCTGGAACATCATTTCTAATGAAATTGTGGATTTCACTTATTTATTTGTTTGGGCTATTTGGGGGTAATTTTGGATGCTTACACTTTAAAAAATGATCTTTGAAAATTTTGGAATTCCGGCTTAGATCAGAATAGAGGGTAAACACAGGAAACACAGGAAGAATACCTTTGAGGATGCTTAGTTCTATGTAGGCATGGGGGTGAAGTTGTATAGCAAATAGTAAAATATGCTGCCTATAGAGGAGTATTCACTTCCCATGCAACAGCTTTGTAACCATATTCATTTGGAAATGAGTACTAATGGGTTGAAAGAAAAAAAAATTGAGAGTACTCATTGGTCTCAGCATTTTTTAGGAGAGTAGAAATGAAAATGAAGGACTTCCTGATGACCTTAAATTATTACAACAGCTCATTTTATATATGGCTTGATTGCTTATAAAGTGTATTCAGATACATCATCTCTTTATATCCTTACTAAACCCTTAGGCGTGAAGAAGGGCAAGAACCACTATCCCCATTTCATAGATAAGCAACTTGAGGCAGAAAGAGGTTAAGTACCTTTACCAAGGTGAGTTATAGTTAGTGAGTGGGGAAGTCTGGGTCTGAATGCTTTAAAAGCATTTCACAGCCAGGCAAATGACAAAGTCAAGGTTCTGGCTCAGATGTCTCATCCCTTTTCTACCCATGCCCCTATTAAAGCTTAAATTAGGAGACTACTCTCTTCCTTTCAAAAAATTTCCTCCAATAAGACTACTATCAAAATCATCACTTCTTCAAATTTTACCCATGTTCTTTACCCTACAGGATCATGAAAAAGAAGAGTGAGCAAGAGAGAGACACCATGTCTTACATTTACGCTTTTCCAGAAAGTATAGTTTAATATGCTTGTTAAAATAATGTGAGCTGGCCTTTCTTTTCACACATTTATTTCCTTAAATGCTAACATAGACCTTGTTTCTATTTTACTCTTGTTTTTCTTTGCTCTGTCAACTCCTCAAAATGCAAAGATCCTTTATGTCGAAGTCAGCTTTGCCATGTGTCATGTGTTTATCTCACATTTTGACTGGTTACACCTAGCTCTGCCTCAGACAAAATTTTCTGTTGGAGTGCTGCACTTAGGAAACCTGAAGGCTATGGACAGATGAGGATGGAGATGATGGTGAAAAGGGAATACCATCGAATGTGGAACCTGAAACCCTGCTAGTCCCAGCTAAGTCCCAGGAAAAACCTTTCCTCCCTGACTGGCAGCATAGGTTTCACTCATTGCCACAAAACCATCTTGCTGTGTCTGCAGCCTGCAGTCTGCCAGGTATACACGGCACCTACCACAATACTGCAAGCAAAGCTGCAAGCTGCTTGACCGGCCATCTAAGCACAGAATGCAGGAGGAGGTGCACCGGTAAACACACACTCTAAGCAGAGGCCCACTGAATACAGACCACATCAATTACCACAGTACCAGCAGCAGACCTGTGGGAGCTCAAGTTGCCTCCACAATAAGCCAGACAAAAAGGATATAGTAAGGCATAAGAGAGACATTCGGTTCTGCATTTACAACGTAGTTATAGACCTACACATGTGGTAGGTGCTGTGCTAAGGAGAATATGGTGAGTGAAAAAGGATAAACAGTCCTTGCCTTCATGGAGTTAACAATCCATTTAATAATAATGTTGCCTTTTTCAGACATTATTCAGAGAATCACACAAATAAATATAATAGTAAAACTACAATAAATTGGTTCAAACTTCTGAACAAATGACTTTCAAATAAACTTTACAATTTGTTGGCAAGTGAAGAGAATGATTTCAATAGTTTTTCAAGTAACTTCAATTTCAGTTTATTTTGAGGGAGAAGCAGTGAGACTAAGAAATGCAGAATAATAATATAGTAGAAAGAACACTGGACAAGGGACCAGCTATCAATGGTCCAGTTCTACCACTAAACCACGTGCTCTCCAAGGCACATTGCTTTACTTCTCTGGGCTTTAGCAGTCTCGTCACTAATGCCTGGAACAGTGTCTGGCAAACAGCAAATGATCACGAAAGAAATATCAGTTGAATGAGTAAATAAAATATAACATGTGAAGATTTAGGGTGAATATTTTCATAATTCACAATAAACATCAAGAGGTTGGAGATAAAACAGTCAAGTAACAAAGATTCATGCAACGTCTTAGGTCCCAAATGAAACCACACTAGTAAAAGGTGTCAAAGTGGCTGAGTGGCCTGCAGGAAAATGTGGGACTGTGACTGCTTGTAACACTTTCTCATTTGCATCCCTCAGGAATAAATTTTATAATTTAAAGGCAACATATGAACTTTTTCTGATTCCAACTCAGTATGGCTAGTACCTCGGCTAGCAAATTCACTGGTGCCATGCTAAGCCTTTTCTTCAATATTTACAGAATAAAAGGCAATTTCAGTTTTAGCTTTGCGTGTATCAGATTTTGACAGCTTGGAAATGACATTCTCAGAGCAAGGACTTCTCACACGCGCAGAATTCTGCCTCTAACTATTCTATAAATGCAAATGCAAATATCCTTGACCAGAAAACCTTGAGCACCATGTTCTAAGAATGTTAGTGAGATTACATGAAGTTCTTTTTAACTGTATTAGTTTCCATCCAACATCTACTAAATTGAATTAAAGTAAAGTGGAAGGCCTGGGTTCGAAAGGTGGATGCCAAAGAAGTCACATTTTAATTTTGTCTCCATCTCTCATTTATGGATGCTTTCTATCTGTCAGCCAGTCAGCAAGCTTCATTCCAAGAGAAACATGCTGAATGACTGGCCATCCAAGAATTAAACATGATATGACTGGTGTATTAGGAACTGTTCAGAAACACAAAGCCTTAGCCAAACCAAGCTTACGTGGTGGGTCGAATGTTCTTTTTGCTTAACAAGGACCTCGCAACTTTCCTCTCACACATACAGAAATTGCAAATCTCATTTATTATTTTATCAAGAGTATCAGAATTCATTGATTAGGAAAATACACCGATGGTATATTTCTTATGAATAAAAGACATACACATGTGGTAGGCCCTGTGCTACGGAGAAAGAACATAAATTTGCAAAATTCAAGAAATAAGAGATAGTGAAACTCCTCTGCATTTAGAATATAACAAGAACAAAGAGCAGTGTGGAGAAGAGAGGGTAAGAGAGAGAAGAGAGGGCAACGGTAACATGGCACAGGAGCCTAAGTGTTTGTGTGTTCTGAGGCATAACCTAAGTGTTCTCTCCCCAAACCCGTTTCCCTACAACTTCACCAGTCAGCGATTACTTAATTTCCATGTATGCATAGTACAGAAATGTAAAGGAGGGGCTGAACCCAACACCTGGGCACAGGACCTGGAAGACAGCATTAGATGGCTTGGGAACCTATCATGTAAACAACCTCAGTATGTGCAGGAACCAAGGGTTAAAAGGCAACTTTAGCCTGAAAGCCTGCCCGGAAATATTCAGAAAACCTGGGGCAGACTTTAGATTTCCTCAGAGTATGGAGTGGGGGTTTTGAGCTAATTCTCACAGGCAAGGATGCCCTAGGTAACATCTAGGAAGACACATTTACTTCAATATTTACATCAAATATTGACTGGAGCTCTTTGATAAATATCTATATAACTCAACTATTGTTGCCCCTTGCTAGCTTTTATCACTTGTACCTACATTCATCATGAGCGCCAAACACTATCCAAATACTTTCAGGATATAAAAATCATATCTAATGGCAAATACCTGTTTAAATATCTGTCTCCTTACTAGAATATGTACCTGATGGGCATTGGGTCCGCATCACATTTCTCTTTATCTCCCTATTGCCTAACACAAGGACTACCGCGTATATTAATAAATATATATGTGATTAAGAAAAGAGTTGGAAAGAGGAGGAATTACCCATAATAACACATTATAGGTAATTACATTTATATATGTTTCTATATTGTGGGTAATATAAGTAAATTATACAATTATATTACTTTTCCCTTAAAAGACTTTAAACTCTTAAAATGGTAGTGGCCAGGGGCCAGGGGGTGGGAGAATGGGAGAGATGTTGTTTAAGGGTACATACTTGCAACTAGTAGATAAATAAGTCCTGGAGACCTAATACACAGTACAGTGATTATAGACAACAAAATCGTATTATAAACATTAAACTTTCTAAGAGACTAGATCTTAATTGTTCTCAACACTAGAAGAAATGATAATTATGTGAAGAGACAGAGGTGCTAGTCAATGCTACCATGGCAATCTTATTGCAGCAATCATACTGCAATATAAATCAATCAATATGTTTGTATTGTACCAAATCAATGTGTTGTACACCTAAAACTTAAACACAATGTATACGTCAAACATACCTCACTTAAAAAAAAAAAAAAAAAAAAGAGTTTAAACTACTGAGGACAAGACTATGTATTCACTCATTTACTCATTCATTCTCTCCAAAAAATATATGAGTGGCAGACACTATGTTTGGAATACATCACAAATATTAGTTTCTGTCCTCTAGGAGTATACAGTCTAGAATAATGATCTCCTCAAAACATACATTAGGGGTATCCAAAGAAAACACTTATATTTATTTTGCATCTTCTAAAAAATAATAATGATTTAGTATTAACAGTGCCATCTCCCACACTTGGTACCTATGGCAGATGGTCACACATCACCCACAGTACATAAGATATCTCTAGGGAAATGTGGATTTCTGAAGATCCTCTTTTATCGGTTATACTTTCAGCATATTGTGACATATTGCTGTTTTCATTTGTCAGTGTTCAGTTAAAAGAACTGACAGATTATGTAGTTTTAATTCATTAACCACCACCACTACCACCACCATAAGTATATCATCACCACTGTCATTGTTTAACCTCAAGTTTATAATCTGCTGAGGAGATGATATAAGACATAGAGAAATACATTGAAAACCTCACAATACAAATTATTTGAGATTATATAGCTGAGTGTAAAACATTCCAAAACATTTCAAAGTACCTCACTATCCGGTATCTCTGTTTAGTCGCAGAGCTCTCCTCAGGAAGATGAAGCAGCACTTCCTCTGCCACTCAACTCACTCTTGATCATAAATATGTGCCTCGACCTCCCTGAACCTCATTTTCCTCATTTCCCATCTCTTAGAATTATTATGCCAAATTAAGATAACATATTCATACAATTTAAAGTGTCTAGTACATAGTACTGTTCAACCAAGGTGAGTTTTCTTGCCTTTCCTATTGATGAACAGAAGGAATACACAAAGAAAGAGATATAAACCCAGAACTCAAATATTCTACACAATTATGAATGATTAGGCTTCTTAAACTTTGTTAAGATCTTGTATTCCAAAAAGTATGCTTTCCTGGCCAATTTATGTAAAGAAGGGCTGTCTGAGTCGTCTACTTTGAGCTATTTTTCTCCACTCACCCTCGCTATCATTATGCTCAAATAGAACTGAACTCAACAATATCTGCTGGAAGAATGAATGGAGGGATATACTGTGGAGATGATGGGCAGCCCCTTGGCACAACCAGTCTTTATTGGCTCTTACTGGCACCTGCTTTTCTCTTCTCCCCTCCTTCCCTAAGTTAAAGGCTATTATGAACCACTGGTCTATAGCAGAGTCTTCTCTGTCTCTTCACCGAAAAGGACATCTTGTAATATTTTCCTCTCACTGACCCTACTTCTCAAAGTCTTTTATTTACCATTCCTATTAAATAATGGATAATTCATCTCCCTCTCACACTTTATCGAGTAAATCCAAAATATAACTGCCACAGAGTGTCTGTAAGAGTAAGATAACCAGTGAGTTCACAAATAGAGTCAAAAGCAAAAATCTTCCACCTGTGTAGCTTTATCAAGGAAAAAAATGTATAATAGCTTTTAAGATTTTTCCTTTGGCCTCCTTCAAGGACCATCAGTTGGCAACCACTGGTCAAGAGCATATGTTAGCGTGTGCTGAGTTTTACTTATAGATATTTCGTGATATTGATTTGCAAACCTACTGGAACTCAAGGGACATGCATGTTCTGGGCACTACTACTTTTAGAACTGGCTGATGCTCTGACAACTACGTGCCTCCCTGACCCCTTTCTACAGTTAAGGATCTTACTTATAGTCCAAAGCTGCAAGAATGCATTAAATTGAAAAGCTTTCAGTGTAGACAGCATTTGCAGTTTTAAAAGATAAACCTCTCCATAGAGTTAACATGATCTGTGAATGTGGGACATGCAAGGAATCAGATATCCTAATGAACTTTGGCTTGCTCACTTGAAATGGAGAATTAACCGATTCGTTTAAATAATTCAGAAATCTAAAATCAAAGGGATGAGGTGCAAATTTCTATTGTACTGCACAAAAAAATGGGGAATGAAATAAACATTTTATGTTTTCAATAAAACTACATTACAATATCTTTTCCAACTGAAATACTTCCAACTTTATTGGCAATCATAATTGTTTTATGCCATCCACCAAACATAATGGCATCTGTTATAAATACCTTACAACTAATCTCATTTTATACACCCCACTTCGAACAGAAAAATCAAACGAAAATTTAGATCATTTTTAAAAAATATCCATTGTAGAGCTATATACTTCAGACAGTAGAAAAAAGAGTAAAGAATGTTCATAAGAAAAATAAGAATGTACTTTTGTCACAAGAATGTAATTTTTCCAGAAGAATTTAAAATAAGAAAAATATATGTTCTAGGGCTAGGCACATGCTGGATTCTTTGTCAGTGCTGGTTCTCCAACCAGTCCTGTGGCTAACAGGGCCCAATACACACTGTGAGACTGCTGCACATAAAGGTCCAGGGCACATCCAGGCTCCACTCCCCAGTCTGCCTTCCTAACATTCACTGAGGCCTTGTCTCCCTATTCATACCCCAAAGCAGAAGCTCAAAGCATCAGAGAGAAGTGGGGAGGCCACAGGAAGGGGAAGCCAGGATCCTATAGGGGAACAAGGCCAAGGCTGGGGACCTTCCTGGACTTGCTTGTATAATAAGACCTGTCTGCCAGGAGTGGATGAAAACCCCAAGGAGCATGGGGGGAGGGGAGGACTTCTTGTTGGTGATAACTCAAAGACCAGCATTCACCTCCTCTTCAGTCTAAAATAGGTATGCTGGAGCCTGGTATATCTGCACATGAGATTCTCAGTATCCTTGGAGTCCTGGGTTTACTCATCTAAATATTTCTAGCCTAGCTGTAGTGTAACCACCCTCAACTAACCCCTAAGGGTTGCCAGGCTAGGAATGGCAGGTGGGAGGCAGGAAGCAGAGCTCTCCATGAAGCGCTTATCAACACTGGCACGTGTGTTTTGGGGGACAGCTGGTCCCAGCCATAGAACCACCTCCATCACCAAACACCACCACTGAATCAAAACCACTGAACCTGGGCAGACCCCAAAAGAGTTCTAAAAAAATGTGTGTGCGTGTGTGTGTGTGTGTGTGTGTGTGTGTGTGTGTGTTCTAGATTGCCTCTAGGATATGGCTGACATCCATGAGGCAATGAGGTCGATGAAAGAGAACGTGGGCTACACTTTATTTACTATGTACTATGGATCATTACAAGTTCTGGGCACTTTATATGTACGTACATACATACAAACATACATACATACATATAATCCACACAGAAATAGTCTTTTTAGTTCTGAAGACATAACTAAGTATGTGGATGCCTGAACAGGCTGAGGCTGGTACCTGGGAGGATGAGATAAGGAATAAAGGAAGAGATTACGATCCTAGATGAGAGAACATGAGGAAAGAAAAGGAACTAATATTAAGTTCAAAACAACAAACAGCAACAAAAACACATTACCTGGGAAGGTGATGACATCCCACCTTACAAATGAGAAAACACAAGTCCAAGAGTTTAAATTACTTGCCCAGATTTATATAATCAATAAGTTACAGAACCAGAATTTGAATACTATTCTTTCTATAAGAAATACTCTTCTTTCTATATTCTTTCTATACAATGTAATGGTTACACATTTAGACTCTGGAGTTTGAGTAAGTCTGAATACTCTTTCCACCCTTCTTTGAATACTCTGCCTTCTTTATTGTGGGCTATTTAAATTCTTTGTGTCTCAGTATCCTCATCTATAAAATGGGCACATTAAAAGTGCCTATCTCCACAGGGTTGTATTAGAATTAAATAACATCATGAATACAGAACTTTTAGTACGGTGCTTGATGTGATGGCCATAAAAATGAGCCACTCACATCACTTGCTATGAGGAGCATAATTTCTTGACAACACCAGCTGCCATTCCTCTGCTTATACCACTACATCCGTTTGAAGTCCATGTTTCCTCCAGGCCCAAAGCCAGTGACGAAGGGGGAGGATGCTAACGCAGACCCATTCCTGTGGGACGAAGAATTTTAAAACAGGTGACTTTGGCTGAAAGATTCTCCCCTGGCCTACATGAAACTTTTTTAGATTCTTACTGTCTAGCATTCTTCCAACCCGATCCTTCTTCCTTCCCCCTCTCCTTTCATAGATATCAGATTAGTATAGATGGTCCTGACATGTGATGGTCTAACTTAATGGTCTTTTGACTTTATGATAAAGCAAAAGCCATATACATTCAGTAGAAACTATACTTCAAATTCTGAATTTTGATCTTTTTCTCAGCTAGTGATATGTGGTACCATACTCTGTTGTGATGCTGGGCAGCAGCAGTGAGCCATTGCTCTTGGTCAGGCACCCAAATGTGAGTGTAAACCACCAGTACTCTACAATGTACTCATTGTGTTGGTGATTCATTGTAGTGATTTTGCCCGACTGTAGGCTAATATAAGTGTCCTGAGCACATTTAAGGTAGGCTAGGCTAAGCGATCACGTTCAGTAGGTTAGGCTTTATTAAACGCATTTTCAACTCACAACGAGTCCATCAGGACATAACATCATTTTAAGTTGAGGAGCATCCACACTGCAGTCTGAAGGCTTTCCCAGCCTACTTTTGTTCCCTCCCTTTATAGTTCATAGGTTTTACCCCAATAAATCCCTGCACATCTAATCACATCAGAGCATATTCTTCTTGAGGATCCAAACTAACATACCAGCATACAGAAAGTCCACAATAAATGTGAGCTATTATCATGGTGATTATTATCACTGAAATCATTGTTTTTGTCATTATTTCTCTCTGAAGCCAAAAGAGTTTAATCCTACTTTCCAAAAGTGCTTTCCTTGAATCTGTGAACATTATTCTTTTTTAAAGTGGGAAAGTTCAAAGATCACACTGTGTTTTTATAACATGTTCAGACAAGTTTTATTATACCTAGCAAAATAGTCCTCAATTATAAATGGAAACATATATATTTAGTTTCTCATACAGCACATGAAAAATATGGCACCTTTTATTTTTAAGTCTATCTGAAATGTCTTTTTTCTATTTCACCTTTGAATGTGGAATTTCCCAGTGCTTTATTTTACTGATTTTTTTCCTTTCATCATCTTTCATGAGGCAAATTGTCTGTCAATTACTGGATCTTGTGACAAGGTATACTTCCTTTGCATTTGCTTTGAAGAAGTGAGTCATATACTGTCCCAATGCCTTACTCAATTAATACATCACTAATTAAACTTACATACTTACTTGTATAGGTTGACTGGGTCTCAACTACTGTATTGTACCTATTGACTGTGCCTTACAAGTGGCTCATTGTTCCAAGATAACTACTGGGTTAAGTATCAGCAGATGCAGCAGGAATGGAATTTAAGCAGATAAGTCATTAGAACTTCTGGTACTCTTCCCAAGTTTCATGTTCAGTGGCTTAAATTCTGGTGGTTTGACCCTTTGTGATCAGTGACATCATCATAGACGAATCTAATCTTTTCATATGTTGCTGTTACTCTTGCCCACGTGACCTCCAGGGGAGTGTGCAGAGAATTAGGACGGGTTGCCAGATAAATAAAGGAGCTGGTTTTGATAAACAACAAATACTTTCTCTGGATAACTATTTTCTATTTAATACTAAAAATTATTCATTGTTTTTCTGAAATAAATTTAACTTGGCACTTTGCATTTTTATTTGCTAAATCTGGCAACTATTAGGAAGAAAAATCAAGCTTCATGGTAAATGTACTTGAGACCTGGGGGCTTTGCGAGATGAAGGTTGACCTGAAACTTGACAGATTCAGACTTCCATTAAATGAGAATGGAATCGTTTGCATGAGTGGGTATGCGAAGTCAAACATCCCATGCAAGTGACTCAGCTTTTAGTATACACTAAACAACGTTGCCGTGGAAGACGAGAGTCTCATTCTTTGACAATGTTACGAATTAGCCCTTTTTGTTTTGCTCAGCACCGAACATTAAGCATATGACACATCATAGGGGCTCAGGACATATCTACAGCATCAAAAAATGAATGGATTTGATATAGGTATTCCTCTGTAGAGTATATCATGGTTTGTCAAGGATTTGCCAAGTCCTTTCCTTGGCCTAGAGGGTCCAATACAATTTCGCTTCCTACTACCCCCATCTCAGATTGTTCTCTCCTTCATTCATGCCCCTTAACCCACACTAATCCCTTTACAGTTCCTCCAACAAGCCTCATGGCCTCTTCCCTTATGGTTCCCTCCTCCTATGACAAAAGTCCCTAATATTTGCATAGTTTTCTTCTTCATCTTCTTCACACCTTACCTCAAATGTCAAAAGATCAGAAAGGCCTTCCATGACCATTCTATGTAAAATAGCAACCACATCCTCCGCTATTTATCCCTTTATCTTTCTTTATTTTTCTGCATGATATTTAATGCCACTTGGCATCTTACGTATATATTAGTTCATTGTCTGTCTCCTTCCATTGGAAGGTTAAGTGCCATAAGAACAGAGATTTTGCCTGTTTTGTTTAGTGCAGTGCCTGGTTCTTAGAATGCACTAAATATTTTGTTGAATGAATGAATGAAGTTTTTTCCCCCCTTACTAGACTATCAGGTCCTCAAGAACAGGATGTCTGATCTATCTTTGTATTCCCTCAATGCATCCAGTAGTACATAGTCCAAATATACCCAGCAGATTTTTAATAAGTATCTGTTGAATTACTTATGAGAAAATATAGGTACAAGTCTTTAAGTGACTTGGACAGGTGATTTTCCTTTAACAGATGCTCAGTGTCAGGCTTATAATGTCAGCTCTCCTTTGCTGCCATTTGACCTATTCGGAAGTTGTGATTTGGCTTCTCCTTATTCATTTCTTGAGTTTACAAATGCTGCTTGCTGAGAAGCTCTCTGGTTGCAAAATACATACAGAGATCTAGGAAAACATGAATTTTCCTTCATGGAGAGATTGTTGGAAGCCGATTCCTATTCTGCTGGGCCTCGCCACATCCTTGACACTTCTCTCCTTGGATATTCGCCACATGATGCCTACGGATAAGGCATATGGGACTGACTCCCTTGTTCCCTTTGGGTTAAAATCAACCATGTATAGAAATTAACAACTGAGATGTGCTAGAGTAATCTGCAGTAAATACCACCCCTCCCCCACCTCTATTTGAGATATCCCAGTAGATTTCCTGAACAACAAGCTAATGCCAACAGAACAGAGTTGCCTGGAGCCAAGTAAAACCTGAAGAAGAGAAAAAGAATGGAGAAGCTATAGGGAGAAAAGTGCCAAAATTCCTTGTGGCCACATGAATTTTTTTAGCAGACAACTAATCAATCTGGATTAGTGACTCCAAATCCCCAAATAAATTATTTATATTACATCCAATTTACTAATATTATACACAAATGGATAATTCCTTCCAAAAAGTAATATGCAGGCTGTAAAACAACAAATTCACATTCAAGTGTCAAATCAGACCCTAGACTCTGTGGCAAGGAAAGCTCATACACTATTCCCAACCCAAACTAGTCTCTGTGATATTTTACCATGCAGATTTTAAATTGGTGGTTAAGGACGTGAAACTGACCATTAGAAGTACACTGCAGGTCCTTCTAAGGAGACCTCTGTCAAAGGGTCCAGAGTCATTGCAGGCTTATATCACAGGGAAAACAATAATAGCAGAAAGTGCTAGGTGCACCTCCTACTGTACTGTGACTTGATGATGGCTCCTTATTTGATCTCTTTACTGAGCCCAATTCAAATACTACATGATTCATATTGCTTTGTATTTTTAGAATAGATATCTATAGATATACTTGTACAACACCAAGTAAATTATAAATAAACACTTAAAAGATGCTTTTCTACTTGGAATATTACATCCAATGAGCACTCAAATGGCTGTTCCTCCTGGGACAAGAGTCACAGGCACGGATATATTTGAGGACCAAAAAGAAAACTTCTTTTCCTTCTTTCCTCTGTAACTATTTGTGTGTGAGGGGTTGGAGGTGGGAAGAGGTTGGGGGGCAGGGGTGGGGGGGGGTGGGGAAGAGGGTAGGGAGATGTCTGAAATAGACCACCCAGCCGGTCCATTTTGGAATTTGGAAATAAGGGAACAGGGTCTAAAACATTCTCAACTTTGGCTACTAGCCAACCACTTAAAGTCTGTTCAGCTAGTTATCCTCTGTATGTAGACAATAAAATATCCATAATATGTGAGGTAAAATTACTACTTTCAAATGACTACAAATTTCCTTCTTATTTTCAGTTGAAAAGGCCCCTTAACTACACAGGGTCCTGTGTAAAGCTCAGCATACCCTCAACTGCTGGATGCAAGTGGAGGAGGCTCCCAGGCTTACCCGGTACCTCATCTTTCAAAAGGCAAGATCCAAGAATTTCTTTTGTCTGGAGGCATTTCTAAAGAGCCTCGGCAAACAATGGTGGGTCACATCTGCTAACAATATTTAAGAAAGCATAATTCACCTGGTCTCAGAACTGGCATGTTAGATCAGACCAAATTCTAGTACCCTAGTTTCTTAAAGAAGAAAGACCAGCACCATTGCATTGTTAAAAATTCACTAGTCAGAATTTCATTATGCAGATCTGGAAACCAGAAGGCATTTAAGTTTTAATGTCTCCCTGAGTTGGGACCTTTACATATTTTAGAATATCAATCATTACTATTATTGCTGCTATTTTGGTGGTCACTCTACTGTGTCTATCCCTGCAGGGTTTTTTGAAAGAATATTGCAGAGAAAAACTGTTGCCAGGTAATTGTAAAAGAAAGTCATGCAAATTATGAAATATTGATAAATGGTTCTAGAATGCTCTAGCTTTCCCTCTAAAATGCAAACTGTAAAGTTGCATTGCCTCCAAAATTCCTAAAAATGACCCAACTAAATGACACATTAATCAAAACAGTTCCTACAACAGCAGTCCATCAGCAGCAAGAGACAATTCTTAAGAGTTTGGAACTACAAATTTTATTTTGCCTTTCCACTATGTATTAATATTGCAATATAATATTGCAATATATCTACTATGTACTTGAGGAGGTAGTGAAAGTAAGTTAAAGCAGAGGCCCTGCAATTTTTTAAGAGAATATTATCAGATAAAAGAAAATTTATCCAAAAGAGAAACAGAAATTTATAGTTTTCTTATCTCACTCCCAAATTACAAAGTGGACCCTACATATAAATCTTAAATCAGGAAATCAGTAGCCCAGAAGTTATTTCATAAATATTCAAAATCTTTCTAGAAATGAGTTAAACGATAATTAATAAGATCTTGACAACTGTGGTTCAAGAAAAGTGCATCTAGCAACATTTAGCAATGACATCTATTTTAACAAAGTTAAGATGAGAATGACATAAATGAAGATGGTGAACATGAAAGCTGGTTTCAACCAATACTCCAGGGTGATTTTCGAATTGGCAGGTAGAGATGGAAATTCCAAAATCTGGGGCAAGCATCATGATTAATGGCCTTCCACTGATTACAAAGGCCCATTTGAGGGTTCATGCCAGCAACATATGTGCAACTATCAGATAAATGAGGAAGAACAAACATGATTAAACCTAACGGAAATAACATAAAAACTAACTTTGATTTTTGTTAGAAATATCATATTTTAAAAACTACTTAGATGAGGTTATAATTATTAGCAGGCTATGCCGGTAATGAGAGACAGTAAATAAAAAAACAAACAAATATGTGAACACAGCATTTTTCCCTCTGGCAAGGGAACCCCACATTTTCTTTCTTTTTTATTTCTATTTTTTTTTGTTTAGAGTGCTTTCACAGTGAGTCCCAGGGGAAGTATGCTTTCAGAGTGTCAATGTTAGAATATGTTATTCCCTCAGACATTGACTCAATGTGGCCCTAAGGAAGCGTGCCTTGAATTAAGTAGGGGGGCTATCGTATGAGCTTTTCTTTCATTAATGACTGAGCTGATGTACCACAGAATGCAACCTCTTGAGGACTGTTCACAGGCCCTGTAAATACTGAACTTCAAATGTTCTGTCCCATAAATACTTCTAACAGTAGCCAAAGTACATCATGGGAATTTACCAAGGTGGTCTGAGTCAAAATTGAAATCCAACAAATAAGGCTTAAAATCTCCAGGAGCTCTTGAAAAGCCAGAAAGGGGGTTTCAGTAGTATGCAAAAGGATTAAATAAATGATACCAGTCAGAGTTGAGAACTTTGTCAGGATTGTATTCCCTATAGTAATGAAGCATAAGCTAATATGATGGTATTTCATATACAAGTGACCCTTGAACAACTCGGGGATTAGGAGTGCCAACCTCCACACAGTTAAAAATCCATATATAAACTTTTGATTCCCTGAAAACTTAGGTGTCCCTCAGTATCTGAGAAGGATTAGCTTCAGGATCCCTGTGAGTACCAAAATCTGAGGATGCTCAAGTCCCCTATATGAAATGGCATAGAACAATGCATACAGTTGGCTTCACATCTGCGGATGCCTTACTGCTGATGGAAAATGGTACAGGTATTTATTGGAAAAAAAAAAACAAAAAACATGAATAAGTGGACTCCTGCAATTCAAACCTGTGTTGTTCAAGGTTTAACTGCATTTGATCACACCTGCTCATTGGGGTGAGGTGGGAGCTGAGGAACAACTTGATCTCTATGTCCATTAGTACCTAGTGCCTTGGCTTCCTAAAACTATTAATCATATCTGTGTATGCAGGTTCATTTGTCTACATACAGCTTTCCCCCACACTCAAATTAGATTCTCAGTTTTTTGTTTTTTGTTTTCTTAAAAACCTCTTAGAAAATCAACAGTGAGAAGATACTCAAAAAATATTTGGGGATAATGACAACATATTCATCTACTAATTAATTTTATTCATTAAGTAAGTTACCTATGAAGTTCAAGATACAGAGCTACGTGCTATGCAAGATGTTTTTTAAAGGAATTTGTCATGAATCCTACCCTTAATCAGTTTATAGATTTTAATAAGCCAAATTCTATTTAGTTTGAGCCAAGGAAAACCTCATCTAAAACTGAAGACATCTAGGAGTCCCTTCTGTCCAGAATCACCTTCTTCTTGAGCACCTATTGTGAAGGTTCTATAAACTCGAATTGCTTTTGTAGTGCTCAGCTCCTGGGAGGTGAATAGAACTAAACGGAAAAATAAATATGGCACTGTGGGGATTATGGACAGATTTATGGCTGACATTTCAGAACAGAGTAGGTATCTACAAAACACGTCTCTAAAAGTCTTGGTTTATTTCTGACACTATTCCTCTATCACTCTCAGGCTCCCAGCTTTCTATCTCTCAAATGTATATACTCATTACAGATATGACAAGCTTTAATTGGAGAGTAGTAATGGTTACCTTTCTTCGAGTCCTTACTACAAACGAGACATTATGTTGTTTCATATGCATACTCTCATTTTCATACTCATGAGGCAGGTTCTTTTAGTATTCCTATTTTATTGATTAAAAAAAAAAAAAAAAAAAACACCTGAGATTGGGGTAATAGCTTATTCAAAGTCACCCAGGTATTATTTCATTTGAACTAAGGTCTGTTTAACTCTAGAAGTAGAGTTTTAATTATTTATTATACC
Source organism: Pteropus medius (assembly GCF_902729225.1). Classification (NCBI taxonomy): domain Eukaryota; kingdom Metazoa; phylum Chordata; class Mammalia; order Chiroptera; family Pteropodidae; genus Pteropus; species Pteropus medius. The sequence goes on along the minus strand of NW_024340701.1, from coordinate 13,599,749 downwards.
AATTTTGAGTTTGGGAGATTCTGATATTTTATCTTTGGCCTTTGGATAATACCTTCAAAATTCCCATCTAATACTCTAATTGGACAAAGATTTGTTTTCTTTTATAGTTGAGTCTTAAGGGAGTACAAAAAAAAGAAAGTAAAAATTCCACAGAAAAAAAACCAGACTAGTTGGACAGGGAAGAAACAGCTGCATCCACTTTAGGTAAAGTTACATGGCCTAGTTTATGGTTTTGGATGAAACAGCATGTTACCATTTGTCTATTCATTCTCCATGGTTTACTAGGAAAATACCATTCGTTTCCCATTACCTTTCTCTTCAAGAGCTAGGATAAAAAGAATATTATTTCCCCTCGTATACATACATAAAGAAGGAGTAATGAGTTCCCACTTTATTTGAAGACCAGAGTCTGTCACTTCTTCATCTACCAAGATTCCAAAAATTCTTAGACTTTTATTGACACATTTATGAGAGGTCCCTCTTTAAACACAAAAATGAAACAAACAAGCAAACACCTTTCAGGAACTTAGTTTTCATAACCTCGGGTAGTGAAAAAGAAAGAACACTCCATCAAAGCAACACTAGGATGTTATCTAACGCATATAAATACCTAGTCCTGAAATCTTCAATTATTTTCCTATAGGTATTTTTCCTAGAGGTCTTTAGGGAAGAGATAAAATCATTTTCTTCCAATGACTTCAGCTGAGATTGACAGAAGGCACATAGAGGAAACCGATTAGGCTGATGTTCCCCTCATCTCAGCTTCAGTTGGAACTAAGACAAAGCAGCTTCTACTTTTTCTTTGAAATAAATAGAAATTTGAAACATAAGAATCTATAATCTTCTTTCCTAGATTATTAATACTTTCTTTGAACTCACATGATCGCTCCAAAATGGTACTGTGAATCCTTGACGTAGAACTAAGTAAATTGGGGTTAAAAGGGAACTTGGATAGTATCTCTGTGCCTTTGGCCGAAAAATCCAGGCTCAATCCTGGTGGCTTTTTGGAATGGGAAACGCATAATATCAGTATTACAGGCAGCTCCAGAAAGGCATGCCAGGCCTCTCATACTCTCAATTTATATTTGCATGTGAACAGCTTGTCGGCCATTTTATGAAGACAGATGAATCACAGGCCTGCTAGAGGGGTGGCCAGACCCAAATACGTGAACTACATACCCCTACAAGCTCACAAATTTTTAAAAATGAAAATAAAATAAATATCCCTGACAAAACTTCAGGCAGATTATATATAAATATAATATATGAACAAAATCATTTAGGGCATCGCCTATAAGTCACATGAGAAATAAAGTATGAAACTAATCTATAAATATCACTCTTTAAAATGTCAACAAAAAATAAGATGTAGCTGTTTATGACACTAAAAACAAGTCTTCAGAGGTCTTTCTCTCTCTCTTTTTTTTATGCCTGCTTTGAAAAGACAACTTTGATAAAGTAAATACCACCAAAATACCAGAATGAGAAGAGGAATAGTCACTAGACCATATTTAGCAAGAACCAAACAGTGTTATAAAGATTTTCACATTGGAAAATGAAAACTCCTGAAATACTAGTGATAGGATATCTAATTAAGGTAAACTCAATCTTCAGTCTCACAATGCTGACATAATTCAGTTTATCTATCTATTCCAAAAGATCAGATGGAGATCAAAATGGGAAATATATAAAACAATAAAAAGAAGAGAGACTCGAGGAATGAGATAATTCTAAGTAGGCGAAAAACAAACATGGTAGGATTATACCGACTAGAAAAATAATAAGAGTAATATTGAACAACAGCCAACAATTGTTGAGTATAAACTATATAAATATGTACATATGATCTTATTTAATTCTTTAACAGATAGGTAATATTAATACCATACTATTTTAAAGATGAGGAATAAATCTATACCCTGAGAGGTTAAATACCTATTCAATATTATAAAGGTAAGAAACAACAGAGGCAGAATTCTAATGCAGGTCTGACATCACAGCCTGAGCTTTTAACCATGATGCCAAATTCCCCTCCCAGGCCTTCAAGCATTCCCATTAGAGCCTTCAGTTCTATCACCAAGGAAGAACACTTTAGAACTTTATGAAATAATATCTGTGAAAGTACACAATACAATGTTTAGCATATAATATGTACTGCTAGTTCAGATCTCAGTTTGTATTGAAACTTAAGGTTTTACTCAATCTAAAATTCCAACCTATGACAACCTTTTCCATACTTGGAGTACATGCTCAAATTCAGTATTTTACCTAATTTACTATTATATTCACATATAAAGGATATATTCTATTTTAATCAAATTGCTGCAACGGAAAGTTTATGTATTTATGCAACTGAGGAATTTAATATTGTCATGTACCCTTACTGTTTTACTTTAGACAATTTAAATCAGAAAACACTTCAAAGACAGAGATCGTTTTCTTAAAGCAATTAGTAATGGGCTGAACTCCTGAAAGGCCTCAAAAATACTTGTCAGTCGGTGATCTTAAATCACTAGTGAAGAAGAAGATCGTGGGGCATTGGCCACTTTAAAAGGAACTAAAATGAAATGTAAACATCATGGCTCCTCATTTATACTGGAAAAGATTCTGATTTGGCAAGTCGATCTCACCTCTCATAGTAATAAACTTTCTTGGGAACTAAAGTTCTCATAAATACCAAGTAGTGTTTAGGGGTGGGGTCAGGGTTTGGGGGGTGCTAGAGTGATCCAGAGGGCTCCTTTGGTCCTCGATTGTTCCTACTGTGGGTCACCCATAAGGCAGACCCCGAAATCCTTGTACTTGGTTAACTGCTAGCTACTGTGGACTCTCAAAGCAGCAGCTAGAGTCCCAAACTAAACTTACCATTTTCTGGCTGGTCCTTAATGTCAGCGTCACTTGGCTGGCTGGGACTTTCAGATTGACTTGAATCTGAAAAACATAAAAATACAGCCAAAAATTACAGGGTCTGTGAAGGAAAGTGGATCAGAGGTGCCAGACTTTCTCAAAAGGTTCAGCATGTAAGCTAGGAATGAGAATTTTACAGAAATGACATGGTGAACGAAAAAAAAGAAAAGAGAAAAGAAAGTGGGGGAAAAGCAGCAGCAGCGGCCTGTGTTCTTACAGAGGTGTCTTGGTTGTGTTTACACCTCCAGTGGCTTTTGGCTTGTGCCAGATCATAACTTGAAACTCTTCAGAAACCATTCTCCTACAGAGAGACCATTTCCAAACTGCTCTTCTCCATTATTTATACACTAGAGTCTGATAAAGACTTCATCCTTCATTACACACATCTGAAGCTTGATTCAGAACATAATAAAGTGTCAAAACATATTTTGAAGCTGGTATATAAAAGCAGCCCAAACAACAGTAACAAGTTCTGTTGATATTTAGCTCTGTATTATAGCAACAGACTTCGCAGACTAACACCATTAAACACTAGAGTTCTAATATTCTAGTGCATTTACTTGAACTAACAGGATAAATCAACGACGTCTTTCTGAAAGCTATGTTTCCCCCACTTTATAAGTATTCTTTTTCTCATGTACTGATGCATTTGGGGCTTCTTAGCAAGAACAGGTTCTTGCATACCTGTATCAAATTCCACCTATTTTTTATTTAAAAAACACAATTATTTTCAAACTAAAAAAAAAATTAATTCAATTTAATTTGACTTCTAAATAAGATAATTTAAAATAAAGTGACATTAAATTTTAAAATAAGCTAAAATTAAGTTAGATCAAAAGAACTTCACAGAATTAGAAATAAGCATGCTTATGATACAGTTTTGTGGGCAAGGAGGAAAAAAATGACGCAAAACATGTCAAGGGGAAAATTTTTTGATGTAAAGCATTTTCTGAGACTTGAAACAGTATATAACATTATATAAAAACAACCAAAAATTTTTTTTCGAAAAATCTCTATTATCTATGGAAAGCCTGAATCTGAACTTTACCTTGACTTCGCAGGGTTAGAATTGACTGTCTGAAATTTGACCACATTTCAGCAAGATGTTCAATGCAAGACCACAAGATCATGACATGTAACTGTGATTAAACTGAAAATATTACTCCTATTTCAACAGATTTATAGCACTACTATTCTCTTTCTTGGAGATATTGCAAAAAGACGTAGCACTACTAGTGACCCTGGATCAAGAAATGCTAATTTATTACTTTAGAAAGTCTCCTGCTTTTAAGCAAATGAAGATTTTAATTATAGGAAAGTACTATAAATAAAATGTCTATTTTAAAATTTTCTGATGATATTAACCTGGTGACTACAGCAAAAATTCTGTGTTGACTTAAGGGTTCAAATAGCAAAAGATGTGAAAGTGAACTTTTATTTCAGTTTGGCCAAGTGATAGTTTTATCATCTTGTAACAATTGCCGTAGTGAAGACAAAAACAAAAAGCATTATAGGTCAAAAAACTTTAGAGAAATCCTTCATAATGAATCGCAAAATTAAATACAAACCCTGAACTAAAAACTGGAAATGCAAATTTATATTAGACCATATTTGAAATTTTAAATCCATAAATTAATATTACTTTTATAGCAAATGATTTCAAAAGATGGCATGACTACCTTCTCTTTTTCTAAGATCCTATAATTTTGCCATTAAAAATTACAAATTAAGTATTCTGGGAAGTAATTTTTATTTTAGTTCATTATTTTTATTCTGGAAAATTTTAAACCATTAATATCCATAATTAAATTTTTTAAAAAATCCTTCCTTATTTTTTTTAGGAAAAATTAAAAATTTTCCGGACCATGTCCCAAAATAGATACATAAAATTTTGCCAAGTAGAACATTTTCTTTGGAGTAATGCAAGCAAACCTGACTATATGATAGCTTAGCAGATGTTCTTCTTCTAGGTGTAATATTTTCACAATTAATCACTTCATGAACAAAAGGAAAAACATTTTTTATCTCAATTAATTTAAATACTCGGTCAATTATTTTTCTGATATTTATCTATTAGTATTAAGGCAAAAAGGATAATGAGAGACTCCCCACCCCCCAATTTTTTTTTAATAATCTGAAAGTGGACTTCTTTGTTCTTTTCACTTTTCTATTTGGTTCGCCACCAGATCTTCATAGGAATATAACGTGAATATAGAAAATATGAATAGCAGCGAAAGATGGCTCTAGGTATGTTCAAAGAAAGTTTAAAATTCCAAGCCACAGAAAAAGAAGCAAACAAACAGCAAACGACTGAGTGGCAGGGGAATGTTCAGAGTTGGTTTGAAAGGGGCCGCGGTGCTCTTGTGAAAGCTCAGATACAAACACTGGAGGGGGCATCTAGCCAAACTGAAAACGGAATTGAATTTCTCCAGTTTTATTCAAAAGCTGGACATGCTATTATCCACAGAGGACTGCATACTAAAATACACCATCTTCATAAGGGATAGTCAAAGCCAAAGATCTACAAGAAAATTTAAATGATCTAAAAACTTCAATAATTATTTTCTACCATGGGACGTTTAATGCCGTTCCTTTTTTGAACCGAGGAACAAAACTACCCAGTCGCAGTGCTATCCTATGCTGAGCACACATGGACACTTTCTCTGGTATTATAAAAGGTCACTGATGTTATTAAGTATGGAGCCAACCAGATGACCAGAATTACAAATTAATTTCTACCCATACATAATTGATACAAATAAAAGATCTTTTTAAGTATTTGCATTAAAATGCTATCATGAAGGTTAACAATTAATTTACTCTTCTCTTTTTTATACTTGGTAGAGGCCTGTCAGCAGCCAAGATAACTTTATGTCTTACTTTTTAGGATAATTATCATGTGGTTAGTTGATTCTCACCACCTGAAATAATTAGAGCCCCGCAACCTACCCCAAGCAAACCTGACTACATAGAATTGGGTGCCATATCTTGGATTTTAGATCTTAGATGTGGCAGTGACTTTTTTTGGTTCCCTGGTCGATAAAAACCAGAAGATTTTTATATTACAATGAAGGGAATATTATTTATTTGTGTTTAAATGATGGACTTGGAAATGCTATTGTGAGGAAGTACATTAGGGTTATCAATTTTTTTTTCCCGTCTAGGTATTTGCTTTTTTGTTTAAGAAACCTTAGACTTCAACCTAACCTTGAAAAGCAATATTTCTTTCGGTTTTTAAAAAATTTATGAGCAGAAATTTAAACCTAAAATAGACAGGGTTTGCACAAAGGAGGCTGGTTTGAGACCTCTTAATTGAACTGGTAGCCATCTATCTATGCATTTTTATGGCGCCTACGGCTATATTGCTGGAGTACTCAGACAAAGATATTTCACTATCAATATAATCACTGGGGAAAGGAATAAAATAAATCCTAATGCCTACATATTAGTCTCTGCTTCCATAAGCTTGTGCAATGCAAGAACAGATACCTTGTACTGCACTTGCTACTTATCCACATATTCTGTTGCCCAACTTCAATTCTGCTCCCCTCTAACATGGAACCTTGGAGGATACTCCTTTTGGGAAGGTGAAGAATGACAGAAACATGTCAGTGAGGTAAAACTGACCAGGCAAAAATATAGACAACACTTTTCTGTGTCTTTCTTTAGGCATGAAGCAAAGATAGAATGCTGTTAAATCTGGACCTAGAATTAAATTTTATCCTCTCCAGTCCTTAATTGTACATACATCTCTTATGATGTGACTTATATTAAGTGTACTAAGGTGATTTTAAATGATCTCCTATGAGAATTTGAGTTCCATAAGAAAAGAGTCCCTTTCTTACTCTTGTGTTAGCTTCAGTATCTTCTAAAGCTAATTTTGGCCCAGCCAAAGATTCAACAACCGCTGAACTAAAAAGTTCAATTTTCATTTGTTGTTCAGCTTTCTAATACTGCACCACTGTCAGCGACCGAAAAATATACTAAGTTCACACCTAAAACGGGACTGAGACTTATTAGATGATACAGGAAGGCAGAAAAGGCCTGTATTTCTGCCTGATGTCTCCTTTGTGGGCCCTGGCACGGGTGAGAGAGATACATCCCTCTGGTTTGTGGTTGAGAAATCTTGCGCAGTGTTTAGAAGTTGCAGACAATCACCTCCTATGATCCCCTGGCCGACACACCACAAGAAGCTCCACAGAATAACAAGAACTGAGGACAGTGTCTATACACAGGAGATCCCCAGAACTGTGTACAGGCTAAAAGGATGGATGGCAGAAGAGTATCTCACACATTCAAAAAATACAAAAATAAGAGAAATCTGTCATATTCTGAGGCCCGAAGAGTGCCTCAAAATCCTACCAACTGCAGTTGTAAATGGTTGATAAAGGAAAAACAGTTCAGCATGCAGTGGTGAAGAACCCTTCTCACACTGAAACCAGCATAATTCCTATTCATTCTGTCAACATATCAACAAAAGTCTATGGACCAAAAAGTACAAATTCTGGTTCCACTAGAAAAATAACTTAGCCTAAATTTCAACCTCCCTACATGCATGATGATTTGGCTAAAAGCAAAGTTTGTTAGAATTTTGTGTCCAGTTTTAAATCTCCCAAATTAAAACCTAATATGAAGTAATCAGAAAGCACCCAGAAACAAAAATAAGTTAGTCAAGTGAAAGCAATAAAGTAAAAATGCCACCTCAAAGAGTTGGAGTTGTTTATAGTATGAAAAAGAAAAGGCGAAACAGGAATGAATACTTTTCTACAACTAAATGAAGACAAGAGCATTCCTGTGTTAAAAAAAAAAAAAACGAAGTAAGTGTGATTATACTCTGAATAAACAGTACCCTCTAGAATTGTAGTCTTTAAAGATGTTCAAAATTTAGGTAAGCTTTTGATTCTTATCATTTGGGAAGATGAGTACTTTGCAAAAGAGTCAGGCCAGAGAATACCAAGATTCATTTTTTTCACATGATGATGTTATTATAGAAAAAAAATTCTATTTTTGATTAGTAGTGTAAGGTTTAGAATTACTGTTTTGATCATCCAGTATCATAACATGTTTTTACAGTAAAGAAATCTAGAAAGTCAAATGGCTATGATAGTCATATTTTGTTCTTTGGTCTCATAGCTGCAGTTATAAAAATTATTGTATTACTTTAAAATATTTAGGAATATTATCTATTTTTTCCAGTATTCCCATGATCTTAAAGACTGAGGTGTGAGGAAATATTTGAAAAACTTTTATTTGAGAATGTAAAATGCCAGTGTATAAGTGCACATACGTATATACAATTCATAGCTTATGTGTAAACACTGACGAATATAATAGCATCATCTAAATGTAACATTATTCATCATAGTCATGGCAAAGAACAAACAGAAATTTGTAACATCATCATTAAATCTGGACCACTAAAAACATTCACTTAGTATTAGCATTTCCAGGGAATAGATAAAATCCTTTAAGCTCAGAGAATAACCAAATTGATATTTAATGTCAATTAATATATATAACTGTGGCCTATTTAAGGAAAAACATACAATAACTTAGTTTTTAACTATGAGGTGAGTCACACCATAAAAGTTTTCTTAGCTTTAAAAATGGAAACTCTCCACGATTCTTTAAAAGGAAAGTCTTTATTGCATTTAAAAATATAAAATCTGATCTGTATAACGTTCCCAGTAAGCTAGAATTGAGTCTCTGTACGGATATGTGTGTGTATGCATGATACTTTAGTAATCAAAGTATGGAGAGTAAGTCCTTTTTCACCAGAAGGGAGATGAGGAGAGGTGGTATAGGAAACGTTCTAGTTCCGAAAGTACCAGGCTTATTTGCACACATTGGTCTTCTCATCAGGATTCAGAGGGAGCAGGGAAGCTGTGTTCTGAGCAGCAGTGACTTGGAAGAGCTCTAGCAGACCACCCTGAGGGCTGCCAGCTGCTTGGGAGATCCACCCCTTACCCACTCCTGTGTGTCGCATTTTCAGGGAGTACTTAAGAGTGTTATATAATCTAGGTTACTACCATTTTCTCTCTTAAAACTTTTATAAAATGCCTTTTCAAAGAAGAATTTGTGAAATATTAAATTTGCAGGCATTAGATTTTTTGGCATTAATGCTGATATTTAAGGCCCATCTGTTTAGTCGGAACTGTGTACGATGATGAGATGGTTTGGGTTGAAGAGTAATTCAACTGTCTTATCACCTACTCATAAATGTGTTATTTTTCTATGTGCACAAGGAGGTTGCGGAATGATACACAGTGTTAACATGTTGAGAAAAAAATGGTGTAACTATTGTTGTGTTATGATAGTGAGGGGAAATCATTTCAAAGCTTTAAAATACAAATTCAGTCGCTCTGAATGTAATGACAAAATGACTCAGTCTTTAAAACTTTAATCTTCATATGAGATTGATTTCAAATAATGATCAGCTTTTTCTTTGAAGTTATAAATGAAGTCGATGGGGGAAAATATGGAGATTATGAAAGATATGCAAGCATGATACTTTGACTAAATTTATAATTTCTCACGTTTTCTTTGATAAGTGTCTATGACAAAAATAAACAAGTGCTTAAGTAATCAATTTGAATTTTGTTTTTCCCATAATAAGAGCTGTGTTGACATGTGATGGTGACCTGTTGATCAATTCAGAACTCAAGTTATTGAGTCAGCCTGGTTACCTACCCACTCATGTATAAACAAAGACCTGCTTAAAAAGCCATCACTATAACATTATTCCTTATCAGAATTATGCTCAATTTCCCCTTTGTAGTCACTTTTTTTCCACACAAAAAAATTAATTACAACAGCAAGTTCTTAGAGTTCTTAAAACAGAAGAATATATAATTAAAGCACATTCAGCCATCTATACAACTTAAAGTAGAAAGTTTCCCTACTTTCATGTTATAAAAACAAATGTGTCAAATGAAAATGATGCATAATTAATAATCTATATGCATTATTTACACATTTCTGGATATCTGTAAAGAAATGTATTAAAACAATAAAATATCCTCTGTTGAGGGTAACCATGCTATTTAAGTATTTAAAGAATATTCAAAGTATTGACTTTTTTTGCATTTGTATTTCATTACTGAAAGGAGTATGAAATGGTAAGAAGATGGTATCCTAAAAAACTCTTAGCTTTATACTTTAACTGTTCTGGATCTCAATTTCTTCATCTGGTAAGTGGAGTCAGTAATGACTATTTTGCCTAACTTAACAGAATTGTTGTAGGGATCAAATAAAATAATGAAAGAAAAGCTGGTTTTGAAACTATAAGGAGCCCCCCGCCCCCAAAAAAGAAGAAATTTATGTTTACCACTGCAATATAAATCTTGCCATTCACACGAGTTTTTTTTCTTTTAAAAAATCAACCCCAACCCACACAGGATGTGATTCTGGTATAAACTATCAGCATCACAGACCTGTTTTTAAAGAAAAGGTTCTTAATTCCCATATACTGGGAAAGAGATTATCTCTGATAATGGGAATGTAAATCTCAGCTTGCCGTTGTTTATTCCAGACAGACATTTGTGTGTTAAGTCTGTTTATCAGGCAACACTTTGTCTAAGCCAGGAAGTAGTCAGTCTTTGTAACAAGATGTATGCAAATGAATTTCCCATGAGTCTCTGCAGCAAATTGCAGCAGGAAAAAAGAAAATTTTTCCCTGTTACTTTACCAGCAAGAAGCTACCTCAAAAGTAGTCTTGAAACAGAGAACTCTGATGAGTTAAATGAGTGCTAAACATGTGCACACAGTCTGTTGCTCATTATTCTAAGTAGACTTGGTGCATTACATAGGTTTATCAGACAACACTCTGGGTATTCAGGCTTTGTAACCTGTGTGAAAATGAACAGTGACCATAATCCCATGAAATAACCTACATGAGGCAAAACTCCAAACCTCCTGTCACTTTCAGAATCCCCGCCAACAGACGCTTCCACAAAACCTTTGAGACTTTCAAAAATATATTCAGCTTTACCTTTTTGCCTACCTCTTAAATAACTTGATTTCCTGATGGCATGATAGACTCAGCACAGAACGATGAAATTTATCATGCAAACTGTACTGATAAATAAAAAAATTGCTAACATGCCTTATCTAATAAAAACAGGAAGTTTTTTTAAAAAAATATTTTTCTATCATAATATGAGTATTTATTCTTTAATTCTATTATTATTTATCCTGGGATCCTTTTTTTAAATCTTAATATAACTAACTCTTTTTTTTTAAAGTCTATACATGCAGAATTGAACAGTCTATTTCTTTTCTTTTTTTCTTGTTAGTTTTCTACAGGGTTTGAAAATCTGACCAAAGAGTCAAATTGGTTTAGCTTGTCTTCCTAGACAAAATAAACACTTTAGGACTCTACTTGTTTGTATTCTCCTCAGTGGTGCTGTATGCATCAGCAGCTAAAAACAAAGAAACTTTTTAGCTGCTCAGACAAAATGCAGAGGCTTCCCAAACAAGGAGGCAAGGGAGGTGGCATGAGTAAAGGGGAGGGTGGGGGTGGAGAAGTGTGCAGAAAGTCTGACAGTCCATTCAATATAGGGATGATGGCTATAATGCATCCAGGGTCCCCTTGCTAATTAAATATGCATTGGCACAGTTTTGATCGATGCAAGCCATGGATCAGATGACACACCTGCAAAATCTTGAGCCCAGAGCTCCCAGGAAAGGGGAAAATACAGTCTTGTCTCCTTATCTTTGTTTTCAAAGGCTCTCAATTTCTGTGCTTAGATATCTAATTTAATTCTCTCACCCCTCAGCAAACTGGATTAGGGAAGTCAATACTGCCTTTGTGCATCGACAGGAAAACACAGCTTTCCTTTTATTCAATTTAGCTATGACCTTTAGACAAAGATAATGACAACTGTCTAAAAGTAAGGTTAAGGCCTCAAGAAGACCCCCGAAGCTAAGGCTCCCATTGAATTTTGGATGATAAGGTAGTGGGGTTTACTGTGACATTTTCCTGTTTGGAAAGGGAAAAAAAGGAGGAAAGGGAATTAAGAATTGGATTGGTGGGGAGGCGAGGAAACATTGTAGAGGAAATTTAAATCCACTGACTAAATGACCAAACTCTCAAAAATCAACTGAACCCTGTCATATCCATAACCAGAAAACAATTCCATAAAAGATTATGAATGAGAATGGCAGAATAACAATTTGCCTAAAAAATACAGATGCCTAAATGAGAAGGTTGAAGTTCTGTGGGTGGATAAATCAGGAAGTTTGGGGTTTCGTTCTTTTTTCCTGAAACATTTGAGAAAACATGACTATCAGTGTGCTCGAAAGTTCCACCACAGTGAGAGATATAACTAGAAATTTTGCACAAGTCTGGCATTCTGCAGTGTTAGCAACATTCACACCACTACTCCTAATCAAAGGGGAAAAATGATATGAGAACATTCTCCTGAAACAGCACTACTTCCTTTTAATCTCCTTGTCTTTGGGCCAACTCATTCCATTCATTAATTCATTGCATTCAATAATGCATCTAGTATGTGCCTTTCACCCTGTATAACTGGAAATACAAAATGAAAAAAGGCAAGGTCTCTGTTCTCAAGGAGCCCTTCGTCAATCAGGATAATGATAATAAAATCAACATTCTGCGGCATCCTCTCCTGATTAAGTCCTGTCTCCCTGTGATATTAACATATAACTACATATTATTGTGCACATTTCTAATAGTTTTTATTCTCTTACTATTAGCAACAATTAGTACTACTAACTATAGCCTCGTAACAGAATTTATAGTAGTCTGGATACTAACTGTTGATGGCAATGGTTGGGATTAACTTTTCTAATAAAATATAGAGAGGTTTAGGCAGAGTCCTTTCAAGTGAAATATGGAGCTATGATCACATAATTAGCATTATTGAGAATGGTGTAAAATGTCAAAATAGTTTTTAAAAATCAGATTTTTCCCTCTTAGGAATAATTTCATAGATAATGCAGAATGTTCCTCCGGATCAGACCTGGTGTCTTCCCTCTCAGAGAAACAACAGTTCTAACAGGTGGCTGTGGTACAGGAAAAAAGGCAAAGGACTTAGCATTAGAAAACCTGAATCTGAGTCCCTTCTCAGCTCTGTGGAACTGGACAAGCCCTTTTACTTCTCTGAACTTCAATTTACTCATTTTCCAAGTGCCTGACTTTCAAGATTATGAGAGCTGAACAGCGTGATTTAAAATGCCTTTTAAATTATGGAAGCGATAATTCTCCAACTGTACACTGCACAGAAGCAGGTTTTCTAAAATACATAAGCTGGTTAAAGAATCACATTGACTACCTACTTTTATTTCCTACCTCATTATTTTTATTGCCAGGTAGCACAGTATCTGGAAGATATAGGTATGAATAGATGTTTGTTGAAATGGAATTCAATCAGAAGTGAAAAAAATAACTTTTTCAAGGGTATGAAATACAACAGGGCCTATCTAGGGAGATGGCAACCGATGTTCTTGGGTGGATTTTCTGGATTGGAGGGGACTGCATGACTGGATGGTGGTACATTCCGTGTGCGAGGAGAGACCCTAGGGCAGTCAGAAGACCTACTTTCTGGTCTTCAGTTGAAAACCAGAACGAGTGGGGCTAGGTATACTGTAAAGGTTCTTTCCAGCCCTAGGGTTCTAATTTGAAACAAATCATTAGCAATCCAGTTGTTGGTTTTCTGGCTGCATTCAAGCTGGGACCCACATTTCATCGAAAGAGACTAGGTGGTATTATGTGCTGCTGATCATAAGTGCAATTAGAAATAATATGAGTGCAATGATTATTATATGTCAAAGACTCTCCCTTCCTTATAAATGACCACAAATAGCCCACTAAGAGTTGCAAATGTTTGTCATCAGTGACTTGGCCACCCCTGGTCACAGAAGCCCATAAATATTGTTTCTCTTTATATCTTGATCCATCATGTCATCTGAAACACCAGAAAATTTTGTGTTTAGTAGCTACTGAAAAAGGTAACCTTAAAGAATTTAATTTAGGTCCTAGGATTTAGGACAATACTTTTTAAAAAATACTTCAGATATACCTACACACACACACACACACACACACACACACACACACACACACACACACACATAAATGACACAATTCATGTGCTTTCAATTTCCACATTGGCAATATCTTTGCCCTAATAGTTTGATTTCTGAACCTATAACAAATATGCACGAATATAAAAAGTTATTTATTTGGTCAAACAAAAATTGGTCCTTAGACTTTCCATATTATCATCATAAAGCTCATGTGAAATCTGATTCTTTAGAAATTCACCTAAGCCTTTTGCAAGTAGAAATAGTCATATATGTTTTGCTCCTATGTCTTTAAGATAGATAAAATGATTTAAATATATTGAATCATTTCATTTTTAGGAGTTTCCATTTGGATTCTATCATGGCATTCTTCCTGACATATGCAGTGCTAAGTTATTTAAAATTAATTGCAGTACAATATTTTAAAATTTCTTCACATGGTGCTAATCTCAAGTGCTTTGGATGTTTGAACCACACTTGGAAGCCATCGGGTTCTGTGTATCTTTATATCATGGAGCAGTCGAACATGCTAAAAAGATTAGTCAATGAACTTTAATCTATAACTATAACGCATATTGAATTATAAAATTTCAAAAATGTGTTAGTTGATACAAATGGGAAAACCACAAATATCCAACATGACAAGAAAAAAAAAGGAAAAAACCTAGGTCATTGTAACACATGAATTCACTTTTGTAGCTTTGAAATCAGAAAAGCTTTGAGAAATCCACCACAGATCACGGGGTACTCAACACTTAAACCTGGTTCGGTACCAGTGGGGAGCTGATGTGCTCTCACCTTCATCTAAATTCATTTTAGTTGTCATTTTTATTTTTGTTTTAAGATAAAATCTACATTCTTTTCTGCAGTTATATTGTGGGGAGATAAGCATTTGCATTTCAGGCAACAGTATAGATGAGTAATTTGTTTAGTAATAATCCTAATATTAAACTTGTCTACTCATACAAGTCTACTAGTAGTTTGTGTAGGATTAGTCAAATGAACTATCTTCTAGGATTTGTTTTAAAAAAAAAACCCTTCTTATTTGTCACTGATTTATTTTGATTTTTAAAAATCATGTTTTCTGTAAGTCTCTAATATAGGTGCTATTTCAACAGCCTTTCTTCATCAAAAAGTCTGAGTAAGTAATTAGAACTTTACTCTGATTCTCTCTTCAAAAATCATTATCACTCTAAAGAATGACTAATAATTAATCATTCTCAGGAAGAAGAAGCCTTTTTTTTTTTAGTGCATCAAACATTTATTGATCAGCTACTATATGCAAAGCATTGTGAGCTTTTACCCAGTCCTGAGGTAGCTCATAATGTTGACCAGGAATTCTACTTATTCAACTCTGCACCATTTATAAAAGTGTACATTGTTTTTCTAAGAGTACTTTCTTCCACCTCTACTGGTGGTGATGACATGGAGTTTCTCTAAGTTAGAACCCTTTCCAAAGTCTATCAGAGGAAAATAGGAAGGGTAGAAATTTCTATAAATAGAAAATGGCTCATCTGTTTGTTTTACGTTCAACAAAAAACAACAAATCTCTGGGCTCCATGGTGTTTCCAATTTTTTGGTCATGGTGGATGCCTATGGACAAGCAAAAGCTTATAGGGAAGCTGAGGGCACCAGAGTGTAAAACAAAAGTGAGCTCTCCCTGCCAATCGTGTCCTCATTTTCACACATCACCTGCACCCTGCCCTATCCCCGCTGGGTTTCGTGGAGCAGCCTTTAAATCCCTGCAGCATTCTCACAACCCAGCCCTAACCTGTGGCTCAGAGTAATTTCAAAATCACCTCCATCTCTGCAGATTTATAATCTTAAAATAAGAAAAGATACACAGTGACTAAATCATTTCTGGTTGAAATTGATAAGTGTTCTTTCTAAACTCTGTCCTGTTTTATTTATTTGTGTGTATGTTACCAGAATAGGAGATACAGACAAATCAAAAATGGAGAAAAATAAAGAAAAAGAAGAAACATCAAAAAGAAAAAAAAAAAGAACACAGTAACAGAAATGGTATCATTTGAACAAGGGGTCAGAAATAGAAATTCTTCAAATGAGATAGGAATTTTATTTACGAGAGACATTAGAAAAGTTACAAGTAAAAAAAAAATCAGAGTTTGTTCAGGGATTAAAGGTGAAATCATACCCACGTAGTGTCTCTGAGTTACCAGGTCAATTTAGGGGGGGTGAAAGGAACAGTAGCAGTCAAGTTTAACCTGGGAATAATGCAAAATGAGGGATGATGGCCCTTCATTCATTTCCTTTGATTCTGGCTATCGCCTCCAAAAACAGCATGTCATTTCATAAGGCTTTTCCATTTAGCAACTTTGGGACAATTCTCTCTTGTTATGTTTGCCCAAATTGTTTTTTTAAAAAAGTCACTGAATTGGTTTCCATTTTCCATTTTTATTTTATACTTTAATGACTCATGTAATGATTTAACGATTTCCTTTTCTGCTCTAAATGGAGGTCCTGTAGAAAGGGAAAAATTTCTAAAGTCTTAGTTAACAAAGCCATACGTCTGTACCATACAAAACAGCCTCACATCTACACCTCTGCAGTTACATATTCCCCTAATTGGCCTTAAAATCAGAAAGCACTTTGTTTTAGTATCGCCATGTTGGTATTGTACAAAAATGCTTACCTTCACAGGGGAAAACGTTAAGCAAACATTTTTGGAAGAAATTTCATTAAAAAAAAAATTAGGCAAAAGAGATTTTAAAATTAACAGAGAATAACATCTCACCAATAGTAGACAAGGAAATGAATTATTCAAAACTGTATACAAACACTGATGTCATAATGAATAGAGGCAGGCTCTTAGGAACCTTACTGAGAAAAAGCTGGTATTTACACAGAAATTGGAAGCCTTACAAAGGAAAATAAAACAGATTTCCACATAAAGAAAATCTTATACATTGCTTTTCATAACCCTATCAAAACTCCCTATTATGACACTCTTGAGGTGCAAATTCTTGATTTCCGTAAGGAGGAAAAGTCTAGAAAAACATAAAAAATGTCCCAAGACTCCTAGAGAAGAAATTCTGCAGAACATCAAATGTTACTCAACATTTTCAAGTAACCATGATATGTCAAACAGGCCACATGATGCAAGTACTTCTAAATATAAGTTTCTATTTCTGTTTAAAAATAAAAAAGATCAGAAATCTGGAAAAGCAAAATCTTTTGCAGGTTTAGAAAGCATATACAAAACCTGGCAAAAGAAAACACTGTTCACTGCCACCATCTGCTTTCTGGCACACGGAGGAAACTTTTACTAACAGCAACATTTTCTTACATTAGAAAATCCACTAATTAGTTTTGTTGTAATAAGAAAAATAACCTTTGCATGGAAGGCAGATCTCCAGCTTGCTTTATTTTGTTGGCTGCACCTTACAATAGGCCTGTAACATTTCCATGTGAAGTGTACCTCTGAGTTTTCCTCTACTAGAGTACTTTATTATTCTCTGTTTGGTCTAAAGAAAGTATTCACAAATGAGAGATCAAAGTGAGAGTGATAGAGAGGGAAAACTTTAAGGTATTTGGCTTAATACTCAAAAAAAGAATACCAGGTTCCGAATCAGGATATCTGGGATCCAGAATTGATTGTTAAAAGCGTAGCAAACCTTGGTGTCATTTACCTAATCTTTAAGGCTATTACAGTAAATGAGCTCTAGATTTCCCCTAAAATTCCTCATTCTTTTAAGTCTAAATAATTTTTTCCTAAGAATTGTATGTCTCAAGATACTGATTGCAAAAGAGTAATGGAGCTTCAGACGTCATTGATAAATCTGAAATAATTTTAGTAATTTTTGTCTTCTACTAAAACATTATAAATCTAGCAACCCGGGAAGTGAAAATTCAACTAAATCATTTAGTCAGCATATCATTCCACAAAGAAAGCCAACAAATATGTATTGAGCACCTACTGTGTGTGAGCACTGGAGGCAGAGCAGTGAACAAAAGACTCACAAAGCTTTGTGCTCGCCATGTCCACATGACAGTAAGCTTGCACTCCAGGGAGCTGACATTCATCCTCTGCAGAATTCACCACCAGCTGCAAATCTCCACTGTTTAGAAAAGGATAGTACCAATGCACAGATAAACATGGTCCCTGGTGCTCACCACACTGAAAAATCTGCCTGAAAGTTTGAGAAAATAAAACAAATGGGTACAAATATTTTCTGGAAAATTATGCAGAAAATAGACGTCATGTCCTCAAAAGCAAAGCAAAGTAAAACACTGAGGCCATGACCGTGAACGTGTAGACAGTCTTTCTATGAAAGATGTCTGAGATTCAAAATAGTTCGAACTGGGCTTCTGCTTTGATTGAACAAATCGTTAAGAACTCACCTCTTCCATCTTCTTGATTTTTTTCTAGGGGCTCAAACTTAGCTAAAGTTAAAAACAAAACTGCAACACAGAGTTGACCTATTGCACACCAAAAGTCCCTCTGCCTGAGGAACGAGTGACAGGCTACTGCAAAGTTTAATTAACCCACTGGCATTGCACACTCAAGCCCATACTAGTATTCTCAACTGTATGGCAACGACATGTTAGGATAACTAGGACAAGTGTCCATTGGGTTTATTAACCCTCAGTTGCCATTAAAATACATTAATTAAAACTGCAACACTTTACCCACTGCTTTCTATCAAACATTTGAAAAGATTTCAGTCAATTTGTACAGTTCTGGCTTTGCTTTTACCTTGTTTTCACCAACACCCTATTTAGGCACTGAAAGTACCTGTAATTGCATTCTTTCCTGTTCCTCATCAGATTTATACGGCACAGATCCCTCTTCTGAATTTAGAAGGTAATTCAGTGTCGAAAAGGATGAAGACAGAATAATTTCCCTTCCTCTTGGCAGAATTAATTGCTCCTTCTTCTGGCTCCCTACATACAGCCCGGTAACGAAGGCAGCTCCTATTTCATTTCTCTCATGAGTAATCCTCGTCTGCCTTCCCCAACAAGTTGCAAGCCCTTGAGAGCACAACATTCCCACTCGCCTAAAGAAAGGCTCGCATGTAGTAAATGCTCAATAAGTAACCTTGAATAGAGGAATAGAGGGGAAGGGCCTGTCTGGGAGAGACGTTTAAGCAAGGGCTATCCTAGACATGGCCTATACAGACTTTTCTATTTCCTACTAGAAACAAAGTCCAGTTAGAAAACAGGCTGGATTCTTTTCAATTAAGGCTAAAATTCCTGAAATGGTTGCACATAGGGAAGCAACTTCCCTCTCTCTATCAGAGATGGACAAATGTCTCGTCTAGTACTCATAATAATTCTATTAGGTAATATACTATTTGCAACAAAAACCAACAAAAATTTAAATTTAAAAGAGATATGGTTTACTCAAATCATGAGACAATTCTGACAAGTCTTTGCAAATATTTTGGAATCAGAGTCTTTAATGAGTGAGGTTAAGCTTACAAGTTTTGTTTAATGTAAATCCTTTTAGGTGCTTACTATAGAAAATTCCTGCAGTATGGGATGATGGGCTTCTGCATTTCTGGTTTCACAATTACTGAAGACTCCATGATATATATTAGAGAGCAAGAACACATTTCTAAGTATGCGAAGGAGTGATGTCACCACTTTTGGAACAGTGTATCTGTAAAGCTGCTGCCACTGAGGACAGCAACAACAACAACAGATCATCAGAAGTTACATTTAGATAATTAAAAATAAGATAGGAAAAATTCCTTTTTGGTTTATATTCAAGCATGTATTTCAGAAGATGGATATCCAAACTGCTGAAAATATTGTTAGGCTGGAGACCAGTTCCGATACATAGCCCATGTGCCATACCCTATTTCACTCAGCAGGATAGCTTTTACCTTTGGCTTGATATAGGCACAATCTCGGGCACTCTTAAATTCTTTTTTTTAAAACCCTGGGCTAAAGTTGAGAATGTTGTTTATAAAATTAGTCAAAAGTTCTGAAAAGGGCCTGTTTTTTATATATTCACCTTTTACTAGTGCTCTTTGTTAAGAGACTATAGAATATCCATAAAGTGATGTGATTTTGTACAGATGATAAAACAATATAATATATACTTTCAAGGCAAGTCAGGACATATGATAAAAGATGATGAACTAAGAATAAAAATTAAGGAAGTAATATTCAAATAACAAGATTAAAAATAAAAAACTTTCCCTTAAGAGCTAAGTAGAAAATGGAAAATTCATGACCTGGGATAGGTTTTTTTTTTTTTTACCTCTGCACGCTTATATTGATGAGTAATTAGCTAACCATAGGCAGCACAGACAGACAAATCTGTCACATCCTGCCAACCTGCTCTCTCATCTCTCTGGGTAACTGAGGTAAAATTCTGCTAAGAATATTGGGTTTCCCTCTGACTGAATAGAGGAACTGACCTTGAAAAATATTTGAAAAAATTGTTTGCAAATTTGCTAAAATAGATGAAGTATAATTTCAAAAAATAACTGGTAGTCCCTTAATAACAATACTTGAACACAGTTCTAAACCTGGAAGGTTTTATTTATCAAATTTATAAGAATGGTGCATCTTTTTCTCTTCTCAGCCTAGTATAAGAATATATACACAAACACAAGCATACAAACATACTGTTAACCCTCCTTTCTTGGCCAAAAAATAAAACACACCAAAAAAACGCAGTCTGGGTTCAGGGAATTCTTATTTTCTGATTTAAATTTAACAACACTTAGTAAGATAGATAGATAGATAGATGATAGATAGATAGATAGATAGATAGATAGATAGATGATGATAGATGATGATGATAGATAGATAGATAGATAGATAGATAGATAGATAGATAGATAGATAGATAGATTTAACAACACTTAGGGACTAAAAGTTATGCTAGGTATATGTGGAGCTAGAAGTACTTCCTTCTGGGCTTAAATTTGGTCTTCCTGAGGGCAGGCTGGGAGCAGCCACACATCAATTCACATAGGAAACTTGAGTCCCAAATTCAAAACCAACTACCAAAAGATTTGTATAACTAAAGTTAAGCAACAAAATACCACAGTTTCATATCTGTGATATGGAAACACCGTGACAGTAAGGAGCCTACAATCCAATGTGAGTTGCCAATAAAAAAGATGCACCTTTTTACTCACTCCAGCAACTTCCAGTCAGGTTCCAAGAGGACTAAAGACCAAAATCTTCCACCAAAACCTGACTGGGGGGGGTCTCAACTCACTATAGAATAGAATTTTAAAAATCTACCCTTAAAAGGTTCTGAGCCTCCTAAAGCAGCACACCTTTAGTGTGACCACATTTCAAATGGTTTACCCATCAAAATAAGAATTGAAATACATATGGCACATTTCCTTGGTCTGTTTCCTTTACTATTCAAGTGGTTTCATCTTTCTAAATTCGGACTTACAACCCATCCTAGAAGGCGAGGTTGATGATGTAATGCATAATGCAAAAGTGTTTAAAGCAAATTATATAATATCTGTACTTGATAATTTTTCATGGTTTTATACCAAAACAATCTCTGTGTATGGAAGATTAAACAATTGTTTTAAATACTAGAATATTGAGCCCTCCTTTCAAATAATTCAAAGCAAGGGACATATTGCTGACACAGCAACACTGTGGTCTCAGAGAGACTGTGGGAAATGTCAAATTTATGGTCCTGGGGGTGACTGACTGGTGGATGGTTTTGTGGTGTATATGGTGTTTTGTTTTGTTTTGTTTTGTGTGTGCTTTTTCTTTTCTCTTTTGAGCCTCTGACAGAAACAGAGCTCTACAAACTTTCTGGCGACCTCCCAGGAAAACAGAAGGAAGCTGTATCCTGTACTTCCCCTGGGATCTAATGAAATATACAGCCTCTGGGCTTCTTTCAATTTGGACTTTCAGACTGCTAAACCAGTGAAAGGGGGATCCTAGCTGTCACAAACGTCACATGCTCGGGGTCACCTGCTGCTTGGGGGTTCTCATGCCAGTTGTTGACATAATAAGCACCCCTTTCGCTTTAATTACAATTCACAGTGTGCAAACTATGCAATCTGCTTTAAGGCAGACTGTCTTTTAAATCAACACTAAAATTCTATTACTAATATGGCAATGAAATGTAGCAGGAGATGGGTGTATCCAGATGACTAACTATATCCAGATATCTGCCATTTGTGGAAGATACGGGCAACATTTGCCAAGAGATAAAATGGTGTTGCTGCCCTTAATTCTGGGAGATGGGACTTTAACTGCTCTGAGACTTCCTATGAGTGGCTCACAAAAATGAAATACAATATGCTTCATGTGTAGCATTTTTATATGTGTTATAACTACTATGTATTTTTTTCACGTAGGGGCTTAGCTATTCTATGTAACATCTTGCCTATCCAACTGTTAAAGAACAAAGAATTTCTACTTCCCCCATATCTTCTCCTCTAAACCTAGGGCAGTTCAGGAGATGTTTAACGAATGCTTCCAGAGTTATGTTGACGCTCTATCATTTACTAGATCCTCGTATTTTGCTAACTACAGACCTGTGTAAGCTATACTCTTGCAATCAAAACAAAGCTTATTTTAAAACAGAGCCCATTTAAAATAATATGACAATGCAGGGAGCTGTTTAAAAAGTGCTAACACATAATTATAGTCTACAGTTTTCTCCAAAAACAACAGTGGAAATTAGTTACAATTATATTACAGAGAACTACTATAAACATAGGTGGGCTAACCTTTGAGTGAACTGTCCCAATGCTCTTGGAATTACAATCTCACTTTCAGTGCCACAAATGACGTAAGATGAAACAAATGAAATAAACCCATGCAAAGTACCTTTATGTTTATAAAGTCTGACTCAAACACCTAAGTTGAGCACAGGTATGTTCCACTGTAAAACACTACAAACACCACCACCAGAAACAACAAAATAGTCAAATAAAATAGTTTAGTGAAATCAAATAAATGGAATTTTAAAAAATACTGACTGAGGATCTTGCCTAGGGCAGCAATATTTTTGGGGGGGACTCTGAGTAAGAGAAAATGTTGAAGAGATAGGATATAAATTTCACCGCAGTGTACGTACGTGAAAAATTTCAAGCACAATTAAAAAAAAATGCCTATCCTTGCTTTAGTGAAGGACGCATCTGAATTACAAATGTCATCAAGACAGGTCAAATTAGTCAACTATTATTCATTGCCTTTTTTGGTACTAGGCAATAGTAGATGCCAGGGCAAAAACCACCACCAACAACAATAATAAAAACAAAAAACAAAGAGTTTATTTTATTTAGATATGATTATTCCAACATAAGAAGCAGATGCATCTTCCACTGTCCTTTCAAAAATAGCAGTTTCTTTGGGAAAACTCAGTCCTTTGGCTATTGGGTTTTGTCTTCACAAAGACAGACACAGAGCAATTTTACTTTCTTTCCTATTTGAACATTTTCAGTCCTCACCTGGCTCTCTAGCATGCCAGTTAAACCATTTGATGTCCAATTGCATAACAGTCACAATTTGTAAGTACATTCATCTTCAGGATATGAGAAGCTCAACTTTAGCATTAAGCCGCCCCCTAGCTTCAGACCACGTGCTCCAGGTTTGGTACCAGTAATTTTTGCCATGTTCTTCAACAGATTAGATCCACCTTAAGTGCCAGGTCCTGTACTTGCATTTGGTCAAGTACCCTGGCTCGTATGGAGTGCTCTGGTTAGTATCCTGGCACAGTTTTTCGTATGATATGTTCTGTGTACATATTAAACAAATAGAGAGATAAAATGCACTCTTGTCTGACATCTTTGTCTTATAGGAAACCATTCTGTCTTTCCATATTTTGTCCTGAAAGTGGCTTCCTGTCCACAGAACAGGTTACACATCAGAACAATCAAGTGCTGAGGCAAATAATACTAATAATACTAGTAAACACAGATCTGAGAATAACACAAATGACTTTTGATAAGCACACAACCAGTAAAAACAAAAGTGCTAGGTGTGCTAGAAGGTGACTACTGGCCATGAGCGTTCAACATGCTATAGGCATCAGTTAGTATGTTACAAAGAAAATAAAAAGTCTTAGTTAATCTTGCAAGCTGTTTAATGGTGGGACACAATATTGAAAAAGAAACCTTTCCCAGCATTCTGGTATAGCTCTAATTTCTAATAATGCAAGAAATAACTAGAAGAACTTCTCATGGTTACTGTATTTAAAATAGTACCTGAACTGATATCTCTATCTATCTGCTATATTAAAATGATCTGAATGTAAAGAACAAGAAATTTAATTGGATAGAGAACTCTTAATATGGTATTTTCAAATCTTAAACTATATTAATATTTTTGTTATTTTGTACAACTATCAGAATGTCATTACCTTGGTTTTGATTTAAATAATTTGTGATTAGTGAAACTTTTTTATTAGATACTGTATTAATGAAAAACTTAATTCCCATTTTAACATCAATTGTTTGACAATCTAAATGACATAGATATTATTATTTTTAAAATACTTTATTTTCAGATTAATATTAGTATCACCTGTCATGTGATTTAAGATGAAATTTTTAGCAATAAAAGCCTTAATTTCAATCTGCTGCTTATTATTAGGTAACACTATTATCAGCTTACCTATTATCACCTTCAAAACAAATGTGTTACTTAATTATGTTCATATATAATGATGAAGGTAGTGATGCTGACGGTAACTGCCTATATATAATAAGAATGGCCAGCACTGTGAGCCAAGTGATTTACATACCTGTAATTTTCCTAGCAAGTTGTTGTTTTTTTTTTAATGGCTTAGGTGCATTTTTTGGTTTTCCTCAGCAACTTTTGCAAACTAAATATTATCATCCTTATTTTGGGTTGAGGAAAATGAGACAGTACTAAGAGAAAAATCTGGATTTCAAAAATAGATTGACTCTGAGCTTAAGTTTTCTCACTTCAACAAGTTGTACATATGTGTTTAAAGTTAAGCAGAGATCATAGACTTTCCTTTCCAGTGAAATTTTTATTTGCACAGATGTGTGTGTGTGTGTTGGCATGCACACACACATGAACGTGCACACATACACACATATACTTTAGTTAAATCAATTTCATATGCAAAAGAAAAGTGATCCAGGGCTAAGTTATTAAAAGAAGTCTTTGAAGCAAGGAGAGATGATGTGTGAAAGACATCCCACAAAAGTTTATTCAAACAAAGAAAAAGCACAGAGGGATGGAACAAAAGTGAAAATAAGGAAAATGAAAGCTCTCCATTTTTTCCATCTTTTCTCTGTTGTATATGGATTTCTCATACATAGAAAAGACAGAGACATCTGGAATTTATGGAATATTCAAAAGTAAAATAAGTTTAACCAATTTAGTTCAAATGAACCAAATTCACACAGATTTTCAATCAATTTTTTTGTTAAATGCAATTATATTATGCTCTAGTAAAGTCTATAATTTTAAACATAACTGCTTACTTGCAAGGAAAAAAATTCAAAGTAAGATTTTATAAAATATTTTTATAGTATCTTTTTCAATGGCATGTTATGAAAACAAAATTTTTGACTTGGCTTCGGAAAAGAGAGAGAGTCCTTTCACTTCATACTCATAATGCTCTATAGAACATTTCAATATTTCAAAATACATTTCACTCGGTGCTAAACTGGCCCATGGTTTTCTTACATAATTTCCATTTTTTGTCTGATCATATACACACACACACACACACGCACACGTACATACACACACACATACATATATATATATATATATATATATATATATAATGTAAAATTTAAATCAAATTATGAAAAGAAACATATGGTATAGGCCATTTAATTTCTAAATTTGTTTCATGTGTATACCTATATACAGATGATGGAACTTTATAATTGAAACATTAAATCTATATTATCAGAGGTACTCTTAAAAGTAAGGTAACAAAATTCTAAGTTATCTCTCAACACAAACATTCCCAAGTTTTAAGCTACAGCAGACATCTTAACTAAAAGTGAAATATTCGACCAATTATATAGAAATCATATATATGACACACATCATTCAGATCATGAAACTGACATAGTACTTATAGAAATAAACATTCCCTTTTTAGCAAAACAAAAAAGAGACTTTTAAATTGCTATTCTGAGTAGAAACAGAGTGGAGAAAAATTTGCAAAGGAGAAAGATGGAGTTGATCCTCTAATTTGAAGTTAAAAATAATTTGTCTGCTTGCATTTAAATAGACAATATTATAAAAGTCTTATAGAGACTCTATGCTTACATAAGGCATTATTACCTTTGCATATAAATGGAAATACATTTCTAGCACTTATATTATTGCAAATATTGAAAATGTGCTCCAGAAGCTTTTAGCAATGTACTCCTTGTCTTGTTTCCAAAGAAGCAATCCAATTAAAATGATCATTTCATCATAAAGGACTAAGACAAGGACCTATGCATTGTACCTAGCATCTTACAAATTCTACGAAACACAGATTGAAAACTTCCATATGCTTTCTTTGTACTTGTAGTAATCATGCATTATTTACAAATATTTTCCTAGAAAAAAATTTTCATGTTTATTTTCCGCCTCTACTAGTAATCATTTGTCCCTGATGATTCCAACCTATATCATGTTTGCTTCCTTGAATTCACTATTCCTCTAGTCTATCTTATGTATTCAAACTTATTAAAAGGAACATGGTAATATTATTCATTTTAGTTACATTCCTTTCAACTCCCCAGTCACACTTCTCATATTAAGCATACTGAAGACACTTAATAAATGTGTTGGTTGAATTAATTTTCTTATAGTAGGATTATTTTATTGTTTGTCCTAACTATAACATTTGGTTTTCCATCTGAAAAGAATTTATTCATTTATTTATCATGTTCTTATGTTCCAACATTTTTCCTCAATTAATTTCATAAATTTAATTATTTCTCAATCAAAAATATTTATCAAGCATTTTGTACAAGTTGCATTTTTAAATGGTTTCAACTATAAACAATATTAATGAAATTATCAAATAAAGAATTTAATATTTATTTATTATAAGATATAAAATGTTTTATATCTTTCAGCATGTCTGTCATATTAAAGATAAATGCCTTCCTTTCAAGATCTTTAAACGGATCACCAAATGATTACCTACTTCTCTCTCACAACTCAGATAAATAATTAAAAGGAGATATACACAGATTGGTTGCATACTTAAGAGGTAGAATCAATTAAAACAAAATTGTATGAATGCTCTTCCAATAATATATCACTTCAGGGACCATGAAATGCTACCTTTACATTTGTAAAATCACTAAGGTCATATTAGAGCCTTAATGCTATCTCTCCATGAGTACTTAGAGTGGGTATGCACAGACACATGGAAATGGGGGGCGGGGGATTTTAATTGGTAATTTTTAGTTCTTTATAATGAAGTGGTTTAAAAGTTTCTTAAAATACAGAAACGGTCATTGAATATTTATTGAGCACATCTAAAGTCAGGTTTCTTGTTTAAGTTAGTATTTAAGTTAGGACTGCAATATAGGCATCTTGCACAGAAAACAAGAACAACAACAACAACTTGTGACCAGTTTTAAATAAACATCTAAATCCCCTTCATTAATTGTCTCAGAGCTTTCTTATGCAACTTAACAATAGGCTACAGCTCTGATCCAAGCAAAAGAATACAGAGACTTAGGAAGATGCCACTATTTGTGAAACAAAAGATCATAAGAGGTAGTTACTATTAATTGAGTTATGTGAGCCAACTCAAGTTTGGGGATTCCGGAGAGCCTGAAATCCTCCTACTCAAGAGTGTTTTAATATTAGGGAGCTGTGCAATTTGGACATCAAGAAGTTTTGTGCATGAATTTTTTCCAAAAATCCATCTCACTCAATTTTTAGTTAAAAACACTATCTTGCATTAATGTGTACATAGATCATAATCGTACTCAAATTGTTACACATTTTACTTCATTATCAATTGAATCACGGTCTGTCCAATGTTCTGGTTTGTCCTTCTAGCTGTAACAAGAGCTGGTTGAGGTCAGGCCTTTATTTTCCCTGCACCTAGCTTAGTGGCTGACACATAGGGGCTTGGTAAATGCTGGCTGAATAAGATTTTTCAGAACTTTCTCAGATCAATGTTTGCTTATCACCCTACATACATACAAGAACTGTTTAAAACTCTTTGAAGAGGAAATTTAGTCCTTTAAGGGTTCAGAAATAATGATGAAAGATAACATTTTCACCAAAAACAACAAAAAGTTCAAAACCAGGAAACACTTAATAAAGGAGTTCATGAGGATACTTATTCTCTCATTTAATAAACATAAGAAAGTTCTCAGGGTCATGTTGGCAGTAGACTGTTTCTGGCCCTCAGATAAATACTCCTGTTCCAAGATAAAATTATTGACCAGCTGTGAAATAATGATAGCTTCAAGAAATCCAGTGGTGGCAGCAAATTCAACTCAAAGGTCCAATATTTGTAGGCACCAACAGACACTGCAGTGAAACAGAAGTGGTGACCAGATGTCAGTAACAGCCTGAGGGTATCCTCTCACCTCCTCTCACCCATGATGCTTCCTTCTTCCCCCACCCATTAAGGGTAGCATCAAGAGCAATTACAGCATGCCCCCAGTGGACTGTGCCAGGCTGGCAGCTATAACACCTGTCACAAGGTCTGCATGACATTAACAAAGACCCAGAAAGTAGCTTTAATGAGCTGACCTACAAGAGACAGAGCCTAGTGTGGTGCTGTATATGCAGTGACTGCTTCAAAGATACTGTTCACTGCTTGACAGAGGACTATTTTAGCAACTATTTACTTTCCTTAGCACCTAAAACTGGGCTAAACACAAACATTTTAAAAGCCCAGTTCTTCAGTGTGCCACCTCTTATCTGGAAATGCAACATAAAAGTCCGTGAAGAACACACTTCACTCGATGTCAGCTCAACATTTTACCCATCTGAAACATTTACCAGTGTCATTCAGGTGATAAACTTAAGTCGTGCATTGAAACTCTTTTACACGTGGCCCTGTAACTTGGGGCATTGTAACCTCTTAAAGACAAGGAGCATTTCATATTCATCTAAGTTCCTCCAGTGTGCAAAAATGTATATGACAGAGCGGATGGGAAGGTGGATGGACAAATGTATGAAAATTACTTAGTCCTTACAAAAATTATCATGAGACAGTCAAAAAAGCAAAATGGTTAGGATATTGAAAGAGAGTCCTTGTTTTGGTTAACTGTCAGCATTTATAGGCAAAGGAAATTATTTTAGGATTCTTAAACACTACAGAACACTGGCCTGTAAAAAAAAATTCATGTGAAATGCTTAGTTAACTTAATAAGATCATTGATACACTAAGATACTAAGGCTACTAATGAAGAACTACAGAAGGACCAGTAAGCTAATTCAGGAAAGAGCCCAGCACCAGATGTCTGAGACAGAGTAAACACTCAGTATGTGATAACTATGATTATACTTCTGATCATGGTGATTAATAAGGGAAGTTAGGCTAATGATTTATAATATGTCCTCTCCATGGTTCAGTCACCTCATCTTGAAAAGGGATATAATGAACAATGACACCAAGATTGTTGCTTCTAGAGATAGGCTTTCTAATCCTACAGTAATAGTATTTTCAGATTTTTTAAAAGAGAATCTAGGAAGTCATTTTTAGTTCAGTCTCCTTATTTTTCAGAAGAACAGACCAATGCCCCAAAAGATTAATATATCAGTATCTCAAGTCATGCAATTAGTTGGAAGCCAAGCGACTTACGTGACCACTGATCCTGTTTCTCTTTTTCCAGAAAGGGACTAGTAATACCTAGCTTCTGACAACTCACACTAACACAATACATGATATATCAAGTCTTATTTTAAATATTTGTCACAAAGGTCCAGTATAAAGATAACATTACTCTTTCAAAATAGTGTTGATAAAGATCTCTATTATTAATACCATTACTAAAACAACCACTACTACTACTATATCTGTGTCTTGCCAACTTTATGAGAGATCCTGAGAATATTAATACTTGTAAGAAGGTTCAAGTTCCTCTTCCGAAACAGCATTATTATTAGATCTTCACACTGAGATGACTATATTTAAATACTAAGTAGCTTATGATTCATACCCTCCAAAATAAAACAGCTCACTTCCAAATGCAAAGTTTGTCTTCGAATTTTGGACACATAAAGAAGCCACTAGAAAATTGTGGGTTTTAATTAGATGCACAAGGTTTAGTTATTTTGATTCTTTGGGGGTGCACACAGGGTTTAAGGGACTCCACTCACTTTATAGGGTTCAGACAAGGCTCAAAGTGAACTTCTCCTGGAACTTTTCACATGGTTTGAGCATTAACCAGGGGCTGAGTGGTTTATAGATCATCCAAAAGAATTTTTGTCTTGGAATCTTGCCGTAAACTCTAAGTATATAAATTCCTAAAGAATTTATATCACAGAGTGACTAGAGGTTTTTAGTAATGGTTTCTGTTTTTGTTTTTGATATTTTAAATGACAACTGTAAAGTAAATACATGGAAAGAAGAGATTTGTAATCTAAAGTTTAAGAAAATAAAAAATTAAAATGTAATGTCTTGATATTTACATAATAGTTTGCAGTTCATGAAGAGCTTTCACATACATTAACTTCTCTGAATGCTAACCACTGACCTTTGTAGAAATGATCAGATCAATTTTTATCCTAATATTATCTCAGACTCTTCACCTATGTAATTATACATTTTCTAACTGAAATATTTATGAGGAATAATAATCAATTATTAATAGCATTTATTTTTTTAAACAAAGTGTTAAATAAAGTCATTTTTATAGCCTTTTTTTTTTCCCAGGGAACAAAAGCTTGGACTATAATGTGTGGAAAATATTTCGGTGCCCCACAGTTAGGACTTTGAACTTTGAAAAATATACTTTGTATTTATGGAAATGTTTTCAGGGGATGTTATAATGAAGTTTTACTGTGTAGACCAAACACAATGAATGGGTACTTAACAAAACAAAAACTACACTCAATTTAATTCTGTGTAGTTTATTAGATTTTAGAATGTTGTCCTAACTGTAGTTAAGAAAAGCCATCTGAATTTATGGGGTCAAAGTCAGCAAAGGTCTGAATAGGTCCTCCTCATATTAATGTATGAAATGTCATTTTTGCTTACATTTTGAAGATTCAAATTTACCCTGGCCATCTTTCTATATACATCATGTGTATTTGAGTTGGAAGAACCTAACAAGAGGATGTTTATTCCAACATGTTTCAATCTATTTAAAGTATTTAATGAAGAAAAAAAGCATTTTCATTTCTAGTATATCTAAGTCAATAGACTAGCAATTTATACCTCCGAGTCCACTTATTGGTGACAATTTAAATCTAGATGGGTAGAAATAAAATCTTTAGGATAAATTCTTTGAAAACCATTAGATTTGTATAGAAAAAATTTATGTGAGGCAAAATATTATAGCATTTAAAAGGAGGGGGATGGTACTCTTTTGTTTGAGGAGAAATTCAAGATTTGGGCCTATAGCCAGAACTCATGAATAATCTAAGGTTTTTAAACAATCCATTACGAAAAGTATTAAAATGCTGTCGGATTATATGAATGCTACTTAAAAAGTAAATAACCACTCTTCTGAGAATTTCCGACCCAAATGCAGGTGACTACTGTGTACTAGATTATCTGAGTCCATCATTTTATTTATAATTCATAACTGTATAATTAAACTCCCATTTATTCAAGGTATACTACAGCTAAACCCATAGCCCTTAGGTTTCACTGCACACTGGTGTTTAGTGAAGGGTAGCCAGCTTCTCTCACCTATCCTGGCAGACCCAGACCTCTGGCTGTGAAGAAAACCACAATGTGGGGAGGAAAGCCTACAAAAGAATGAAAACAGAAAGTGTCTAAGGCCTTGGCAGAAGGACACTAAATAAAATAGAGAGTGGTGACTCATTTTGGCAGTGAATCTACCTCAACCCCTTCAAAGCCTTTGGCAAGAGTCCTCAGAGGAGACCCCAGCCTTTTGCCAAGCCACAAAACACCACAATTATTATCGCAGCAGTCATCAACAAAACAGATTTTGTAAACTGACTTGTTGGCACATAGATTAAAGAAGCTATAAAAAGGAGTAACAGCTGTTTGGGTTGCCCTATGTAGAAAGCTACTATATAGAAAGTAAATTTTATATCGCTATACATACGTGGGTAGACACTAGCATACACATACACCCCATGCACTAATTACACACACGTACACTATATAGAAAAGAATAAAATGCCAAATACACCACCACATAAATTTAAAACACAAACAACTCTTTTAAATTAAAATACTCACTTTAGAAGGACTAATAGAAAAATTTCCTGAAAGAAATTTTATAATTCATGAATCTAAACTATGAATTATGTCTAACACTGGCAAATAAAGTTTGTCTTGATTTTCATATAAGCAAGTATGCTGATGAATTCTTTGGGAATTTGCAAAAATATGCCCTGCTCTACTTCCCTAAGCATTGCCTTATTGGCACTTTATATTATAAAATTTAGAATTATCTCATGTTCTAGGCAATTTGAAAAAATTCTACTTGCTTACATATTCATGGATATAATCCATTACAAATAAAGTAAAAATAGCACATTTTTAATGATTTAAGTTTTACCTTTGCTACAACAATATTATTCACCTAAATAAAACGAATAATATATGATAAAAAAGAAGAGAATAAATCTACAGGTAATACTTAGTACTCACACATTCCTAATTGGGAGATTAAAAATGTATTAATTTATTGTTAAGAGGTATGGACTTCTGATTTTTATTCTTTAAAAAAAAAAAGTTTTATTCAAGTTCCTTGTCACTAATACAGTAAAATACATAAGAATCAGTAAAAAAGACTTTCAATTAAACTACATTTGTAATATCATATAACATTATGAATATACTCTGTAAATATATATTAAAGGATCTACCATGCAACTCTCATATCGCTCATTCGTCCAACTAATTTCTAAATGCCTATGTTGCTCTATGTTGAAATTTCCAGACTGAAGCATATTAATAGGCATTGATCTTTTACATTAAAGGATGCATAGTTCAAATTTCATATTGTCAATAACATTTGGATTCACCTTTTGAATGATTGCGCCTCGGTTGACAATTTTCCACTATGAGAAAAAAGGCTGAAAATGAACTTATGGCAGTCTTAGCTACAATGTTGACTGAAAGTCACATTTCTTGCCTACCTCTTAAAACAGAGTACATACCAAGTGTATGTATATCTCATCACCTAAGGGCTCCATGACTGAACAAATCCTAACACTATAGATTTCCAAAAGCTCAAACTAAACAGACTATATTATTATAACATTATCACTAGTTGATTCTACTACTGATTGACATAGGACAAAACACCACTACCTTCATGATAACCAGCTTTTTTGAATAGTACATAAGTATTAAATAAAATGCTCTATCAATTAAAAATTACCTTTAGAAATTCGGGTTTCAATTAGAACGTAAAACCTAGTCCATAGCTGATATTAAACAAAAGACCTATCTAAGGAATTCACTGAGTAAACTGACTGCCTGGAGAAGTTAATTCACCAGTATATTTTTTGAAGTGTCACATAGAGAAAAATTTTAACAAGCTGTAGAAATATATTCGCTATCAGATCATTCTTCGAATTACCACAAACCTTACAGTTTTACAACTTAGTTTAATATCAATAATTTCTATCTAATAACCCAAACACACCAGCTTTGTACCGGCTTAATTAAAATCCTTTTTTTCCAGGTTTTATTTTTTAAGTTCAAACAACTTTCCTTTATTATCATTTTCCCAGCTTCTCTATCTACCTTGAAACCCAAGCACATTATGCAGACAGCACAATGAACTAACATGCCAGCAGAAGTACTATGCTCCACCTATCCAAGAATTTTAAAAGCATCCAAGTACGTATGTGTACGTGTACACACACGCACGCACGCACGCACGCACACACACACACAGAGTCTCCTGTGTAGCCTGGAGATCCCTATTGAGCTCATGCCAAGTGTCTGAAAAGTTGGACCCTGCATCCGGTATTTACACTAAGCTAAAATTCTAATCAGCACTAACAGCAGTATGTTTTAATTCACCCTTATGATTTTATTTCAATCTGCTAAGTAGCACAACTGCCAGAAAGCAATTGCTATAAACTTAAGTAAACAAATGCAAAACTAAAATAAATCTTAAACCTGTTGTATATAAAGTTTGTGCCACTTTAGGCAAGCAGTACAAAAAGGCACAGCCCGAAGTCTTGGTTAAGGCTCTTCAATCTCATTTAGAAACCTCTTTGAAAGTATTGCCCTGTCTACTCTTCCCTCCCCCACCCACCACCCTCTTTCTAAAGAATTATTTGGTGCACGTTAGATCAGGTAGAGAAAACGGCCCTGTGGTTTGCCGATGGTGTTTTCACCTCACGTCTTCCCCTGAATCGTCTTCTGCCAAGCATGTGAAACAAGTAGTACACGGTGACTACTTGAATGTCTGGATGACACTATAACCCCTCCTGCCAAGCAGTCGGTGCCAAGTCTCACATTTAGGTTTTTTTTCCTTCCTTTTTGGGTGGCAGTCGTGTGTGGAGGGAGCTTGGGGGTGGCAGGGGCGGGGGGCTCGGACCACCGGCCCCGGGGGAAGGGGTCGCCCTAGCAGGCCCGCTCCGAGCGCAGACCTTGGCAGCCATCTTACAGCTTGGCAACCATTTTGAGAACGCGTTTGGCAAAGCTCTCCGAAGCCGCTTGCACTGTGTAAGGAGAATGCCGGTTAAAAATAGCCCACGTTCAACAATACAATGTGATATCAGGTAGAATAACCCTCGATAAATCTTGCCAACGAAACGATGTATGACATCTTCACTGAGGTAAATGACATCCCAGTTTTCTTAAACACGTCACACTAAAACAGTTTACAACCTGACTCCTTAACCCTTTAGCCGGCAGGTTCTTAAAAATCAATACTGGAGGTTGCACCAGTGAATAAGAAAGTGGGAGGTATAAAAAAAAAAAAAAGAAAAAAGAAAGAGATGGCTAAATGCATTGTCACAATTTACATTGAAACATTCAGAAGGCCTTCAAGATACAGAATTGAAGGGAGCAGTATTGTCATCGTATTCCTTGGAGTATAATTCTAGAAAACGATCCCAAAATTTCAGCTTATGTCTCACTTAATGTTTTACAAGCACATGGAAAGTATCTTAAGAAGACAGGTAGTGTAGAACTCTTCCTTAAGTAAGGCAGGTACCTTAAAAAACAAAATGTAATCTCAAGAAATAGTCTAAAAGAAAACAAAAAGAATTGTACACAATGACATTTTTCCAAAACCAAATGTTTCTGACAATGCTGTTATATTCAACCTCCTCTTTCTCCTTAAGTTTCAGTTTTTCTATCTCAATCAAAAATAATTTATCCTTAAAAACATTTCTTGATGTCTATAAATCTGAAATACAAATGATAATTTTGCATTGGTGTGACTCCAGCCACATTCCCAGACATATATTTTTTAGATGGTTGAATTTACTAAATGACACTGGATAATAATTTTACCATCATATGGAAAAGGAAAATGACAAGCTAATATGAAATATTTATTTCATGCTGAAATAAATAACATTTTAATGTACAGTGAAGTATCTTTCCTTTGGTGCTCTGAATATTTAAAATCACAGTATGGGGGGCTGGTTTATGGTAATAAGACCACATTGCTATGGTTTTATGAAAAAAATCGAAATGAACTCTATGAATCTACTATTATAGTTAAATCATAAATACGATAATGCCTAAGAATTTTGCGTCTTGTGATGTTAAAACCAAAAATTTGGATTCATTAAAAAGTATCTTTAGCCAAATATTTGTTATTTAAATTTTAATGTTTCTTGAAGCATGAAGAATACCTGGCTTGTATGCTAGTTCCAACCATGATATAACGTATAATAGTATCAAAAAAAAGCTAAATCCATGCACTATTTACAATGTAGCCACATTGTACTATATACACTATTTAAAATATTGTAGTGCTTTTAAGCTTGAAGACTGAGTTTTTAAATTTCTACTGAAATTCAATTCAGGAAATATTTTATTTTGTATAATATAATACAGACTGAAACTATTAATTAAGCCATGACTGAAAATTAGAAATTACATAGGAAAACAGAATGCTGAAGTAGATCAGTCTAAAGTCTTGGTATTATTAGATGTCTCTTTATTGAATGGCAGTATCTGCAATACATGACGTAAGCGGTGCTAGAATAGTTTGGAATGCATTGATAAATTGCTCTATCGATCCTGTTCTGCTTCACTTACCATAATTATAGCAACGTAATGGAAGACATGAATGATATATTTTTACTAGAGAGGAAAGCCCAGAGTTTGCCTGTTTCTTTATGAGATTATACCAAATCCTTTCAATTAATACAACATGATGGATATATAACATGGTCTGAGAATAACAAGCTTGATTCTAGTATGCTTAAATATTACTGTTCAAATATTTAACAATTATTTCAAATAAATGTATTTAGTATTTTAAAGATATAGCATTTGCAGCACGTCTGTAAGATATTGTTTCAACACAATTTTGCAAAAACATTTTCATTCCATTTAGAAATTTATCTTTCAAAATTTGAAGACATATTACAAACAGAACTTTATCATCTTCTATTTATTTAACATACTAGTTACCTTAAGTAATTCTGATAAGAGTTATTATAATGAAGACTAAATATAAGAATTAAAGAGAAAACAGGTAAGCAATTTAAAATATTATTTTAGAAGAGAAAATTTAATAATTTCCTAATTCAGATAGAGATTTGATAGAAAGGACTCAAATGAAAATTAAAACTTTTTAATAGACATCATTTATAATTATCCATTATCTATAATTATTCAATATCTATAAAAACCATATAGTTTCAAGAAAACCAAACTCTGCTTTAAAACCAGACAAGCATTATAGCTGACATTTGTGCCATTTTCTTCCTAATATCACCATTCCAGAGTATTACTAAGAAAGGACACCCGGTTTTCCCAAATGGATACACTTAAAATTAAAAGTGTCATTCCAAGTCATGCAAAACGAATTTGAGAAGTCCTGAACAAGATATAACCAAGTCTTAACAATTAGAGCAAGGCTTGATTTACTTTTTGTTTTAAAAATAGCCTTAATGAAAAGGCCTCATTTTATTAGCTTTTGCTGTTTTGAAGAAAAATATATAAATATGGTAATTTTTAAAAGAACAATCAATTCATGGATAAAATTTCCCCCAACAACTAAATGGTGTAAAAATTGATTTGTACTTCCCCTCTCGCATTACAAAGGCTGTCACGGGGAATAAAATGTAACCCAGGAGGGCTGTGGCAGCTATCAAACCTTCCCTGACACATTATAATGTCTGAAGTCCAGACACCAAAGGTTTACATCAGAAAAACTCCAGCATGTAGTGAACAACTCAAAACCGACTATCGACCATGCTATTGATTTTTAGTGGGGAAACCAAGAGGGGAAAAGCACCAGAAAAGATAGAATTTCTCTTTTCTTTTCTCACCCCCAACCTAACGGGCTGCCAACCTTAGGTCTTCTCAGGCTTGAGTCCTCAGTTTTGCATTGCAGCTAGCCAGGATGTCTGCCTGAGATAATTCAAGCTGAAGGCATACGATCTGCAGTGGAAGCCAATTCTCCACTGACCTGCAACATAACCTAACTGGGACCCAAAAGCATTTCTTGACAAAAGGGTACAGGAGGAGGCAAGGGAACAACTAGAAAAATAAGACACGACTATCTTTTCAGATGATATTTGAAGATATCTGTCTTGGAAAGATCACAAATTACACTTGACTCAATAACTGATAGGTAGCTAAGCCAATTATATTTGAAAGAGCTTGTATGTATATTATGAACGAGATGCTATAGATGGATTTATTTGAAAATTAGGGAGTGACTGACCCACCAAATCCTAAATTTCCAACTAATTAACACAGAAAGTCCAAGTTAATAAAAAAAAAAAGCTAATTTTTCCCTTTCACATAAATTAACACAAAATGGGTTATCTGAGAAGCTGAAGGGTAACAAAGCAAAGTGCTTGCTTTAGCTCCTTGGGGTCTTAATCACATAATTTTGAATTGGTTGAGGATCATTTACTTGGATCATTACAATCACATCCTACAAGTATTCTGCCATTTAATTTGTGAAATGCATGACCACAGATCATGTACATGGAAAGAATTATTAGATGCATTCATTTTATTACTAAATTTAGAGATGGCTCTGAGCCATTTAAAAATAATAACAATAATAATAATGATTAATAACAATGCACTTCCATTCTGACTCACAGAATTATCTCAAGGGGTTTTCCAACTGTGTGCTAATTAAGTCTCATACCCCCCTTGCTAGCAGAAGATTGTTAGGCCAATTTTACACCTGGGAAAGCTGAGGTACAGCAAAGTGATAAGGGTTAACCAAGATCCTGGAGCATCCACAAGAATGAAAATAAGAATATGAGAATCTTACAGAATATTCCACTTTTGAAATTTATTTCTGAAAATTGTGATAGGAAAGAAAAAAAGAAACACCTGTACAACTAAATGAAAAAGAAATCTGGCTTATCTCTTATTGAATTTGCTGCTAAAAAAATTCAAACAGTGGGCCCTGTTTGTTTGCATGTTTGTTTTTACCTATTCTGCCCATGAGAAAAAATAGTTTATGACTTTTCTGAATTTCATTTCTAATATATTTAAGCACAACATTTTGCCCACTGTAGAGACTTAAGTGTTTATCAGATGACTGTCAAAATAATTAATTTTTCCATTGCTAATACTGTAATCCAACAAAGATGAGATTCTCTTATTATCTTTGGTTTAATAATGCTACTTGGAAATTATAAAAATAAGTATATATTTACAGAATTATGAGAAAGCTTTTACTTGAAGCATGGCTATGGAAGTCTGAGGTTCTTAATGATATGGTAATATGAATTAGAAATTATCATGTCATTGACTGCCTGAGAGTTAGGGAATGCTTTGAACTCATTCATTCATTTATTTATTCAACACTGGGGATGTTGAGAAGAGGCTCATCCTTCTATGTACCATGTAGCATTCTGGGTAGTACAGATACAGCAGTGAACAAAGGAGATAAAAATTCCTACCCTCTAGAAGCTTACACACATTAGCCTGGAGTTGAGAACAAAGATTCTAGATATATATTAAATCATCCATACAACAGTTATTGAACACCTTCGGCACTGGGATGAACACATGAAAGAGTCATTGGCTAAGTTACTTGTTTTGTTTTCTTTTTCTAAAGGTTAATTTTCTCCCTGATGAAAAGCAGAAGAGTGATTGCCATAGCTCTTTGGGCTGGGCATAATTAGAGAAATGGATTATATCAACCTGTGGACTAAAAAGCACACAGTCCTTGGTTATGCCCTTCACACACTAATACAACAAATGAACCCACTGAATCATTTTAAACTAATTGACAACAGGGAAAAGAAAGAACTCACAAAAATAAAGAAATCAAAAGATAGGCAACAAGACAGTGGTCCTTTCTAGTTCAAAATGTATCCAAGTTAGACAATTAGACCAAGGTGTGGCTTGGAAAGTTAGCCCTACAATGTCAGGCTTTTCTACTTCTTTGTCTGTATAACATTATTGTGGGTGAGGGTCATGATTTTTCGTTTGGATGTGATAAAATACATTGTGACAACTCACATCAAAGAAATAATATAAAAATTTTATACAACACCTGCCTTAAAAGCACAGAGCACACAGTGTCTGTTATTTTGTTCAAGGATATCTTGTGCCATATGTTTTGGGACCCTAACTAGCTGTACACTCAAGATACACCCTCCACTTTCACACCTATTTAGCAGAAGAACTCTCTCCAATGACGAGTGTGTTTGTCAGTTCTAAATAGAATAGCTGTTCCCTTGTTGACACTGATCTAGAAAAAATTACTTCTCTCCCCTTTTGCCTTTTTTTTTAAAAAAAAGATGATACTTTCTGTAATGATTAGTATACACTGAATTGGATGAAGATTAACTGCCCATTTCAGGATGTTTTTAATGTGTTTCTGAATCAGGGTTAGAACATAAGAACAGCCCCAATGTTCTGTCACAAGGTGGGGACTAAAGGGAAGGAAGGGAAGTTCAGAAACCACATAAGAGAAGATCATTTCCCACTGATCTATAATCTACATTGTCAGACACCTAAAAAAAAAAACAGTCTTCATAACAGCAAAGCAATCTTTAACTGAGTGGGGGGAAACTCAGTCCTCTTACTTTCTTAGAAACGAAATTACAAGCTGATAAATCTATTGTTTATTCACTTTTTAAGAACTGCTTGTGATGCAGTGGTTTCATTCCTTTATTCAGTCAACAGACACTGGTCCTCCTGTCTACCATGCCCTTTAATCACAAGTTGTAACTTCCTTTTGTGGGAATAGCTTCTTTCTTGAGTGGAGTCTTAGAAAGACAGGACCCACCAGGGACTAAACCATGAACTTGGAAAAACTAAAGACAGATATCACAACCTTTATAAGTTTGCAGAAAGCGAGTATGGCCATCACAATTATGGTTATAGTTCCGGGAAGTAACCCAGTGGTGGTCATCTTTAAAAACAGACAAAAATTAAAATATTGTAACATAAATTGTGTTTCTTGTCTTTTGATAAAAAGCGCATTCTGGAAGCGCCGGAAGTCAAAATACATATACGGTCTTCTTGAAAAACTTGTAAGAATCATCGGATCTCTGTCCATTAAAACACCATAGCTAGAAAGGTGGGAATATTGACAGATTTCTGATAATGTGAAAAGCACAAACTTTTTGCCTAAAGTGGTTAGATACCGCATCTATTGTGGGACTAGACCTAGCTACCAGGGACTATGAGGGATTCATTTCATTTATATGCCAATATTTTGAAGGGATTACTAAGGGCAAAGTAGCATAATCGGTGTGTAGAGACAAAGAAAAGAGCAGACATTGTAACTCACAGAAGAGCTTGTAATCAGAAAGCAGAGGGAGCAGACAGGCACCCACACAATGCAAGGGTCGAGCAGCACCAAGCATTCAAAACCATAAACTAGGGTTATAGTCTACATGTAACTTTACATTACATCTCTGTGAAACAGGCCCTTAGAAGCATTGGGAATGATGGCAGACTCTCATCTTTCATTGTTTAAAATGAGAAAAGGTTAGTTCACAGATCATTTCACAGCTCTCTATACATCTGCCTATGGATTTTCAGTAAAGAATAAATTATGCCAAGCAACTACTGAAACCAATTTAATGGAACTAGCATCTAGGATATACTGACCCATGTTCACTGTACTCAGGCTCAGAGAAGTTAAGGAATTTGCTCAGGGTCATACAGACCCAGGATTTTAACCATTTCAGTCCAATTCTAAATTCGAATATTCATTCATTTATTCATAGAGCAAGTACTAAGCACCAACTACAGCAATACTCTTCTAGCATTCCCAGCTTCATTTCAATAGGTGCCCCTTCGCTGGGCTCCTTAAGCACCTGGAACATGATGCTATCATAGAGCTTTGTAAATA
Organism: Pteropus medius; assembly: GCF_902729225.1. Classification (NCBI taxonomy): domain Eukaryota; kingdom Metazoa; phylum Chordata; class Mammalia; order Chiroptera; family Pteropodidae; genus Pteropus; species Pteropus medius. Next base: position 13,558,236 of record NW_024340701.1, on the reverse strand, counting down.
GTATAGCTTTATGATGATCAGCTTGTGGAACTTTCTCCCATCACTTAAAAACTAGGGTTTCTCAAAGTCTGTGGGCTCTCTGCATCTGAATCACCTGGTGTTAAGAAATATAGATCTTTGGTTTCCAGCCTAAAACCTCTGGGTTTAAGGCTTGGGAATATACTTCCTGAACAATTTCCCCCAAGGGATTGTTATACACACAATAGTTTAAGATTCATTTCTAAAAGCTCTTTTCTAGGCAGCCTTTCATCTTTAATATCTGATGCACAGCTTAGACATGAAAATGGTAGGAAATCAATGTCTGTGGAAAGAAGGGAGGGAAGGAAAAAAGAAAGGACATTAAAAACAAACAAAAGCACTGTCCTAAAGCCCAGGGGCAACATAAAGCATGGAATACACTTTCTAGGAGGTTAGAGTTTATTTGGGAAAGACATTATTATACACTCAACTAAAAGTTTAATAATGACAAACTTTAAATTAATAATTTAACAATAAATTACAACTAAAAGAGCAGTTAAAAAAGCAATAAAAGCATTTGCAAAATGAATTTATGAGCACTAAGTGAAAGCAAGCATTCAGAAAAATTAGATCAAATTTAGGGGTGACATTAAGTATCCATGGAGAGCTCCTTTAGCATGAGGCTTGAAGTGGCTTTTGAAAAGAGAAAAAGAATTACATAAAAATGGAAGAGAGAAAAAAAAGGTATTTATACTTAGAATCGAAAAAACAACTAAATTTGAAAGAAATATGTCTTAAGAAAAGACCACAAGTATTTCTTTTTTAAAAATCTCTGTTCATTATTTTTTGCCACAATTAATTGAACTAATATTTACAGGCCAGCAAGTTTGAAATATAATACCAATAAAAACTTTTACAACCACAGAAATTTCTAAAATTGGTTCTCTTTAAATTTATAGCATAGGCAGAATACCAAATGATGTGGTACAATAAAAACATTTTATTGGCATTTAGTTGAGATGACCTGCACAACTCACTTGTGGCTTTACCACTTATAACATGTCATCCCAAACTCATGGCGATAAAACTTTGATTAATATTGTTCTAGTATGCTTTACATAAGTATGTACATATGTAATATATGTGGCTTAATTTCCCTTTTAGTTAAAATGGGTCCAGCTCAATCACTCAGAGGATTATTCACGAACTGAGATTAATTAGTGTTTCTGGAATGCCTAGACAAGGTACCCAAATGCCATGTGAAATTATTCAGATATAACCTACTCAATATTTACTTCTATAAACGCATTAGAGAGAAACAATTAGAAAATTATAAATCACGATTTCATTTCTCAATCTTTGTGGACTTGCTTCCTAATTCATTAAATTCCTTTTTAGCATATTAAACTCTGTTTTGAGTCCTTCACCAGGATACTAAAAATCTAGGTCTCAGCCTCACATCTATCATTAGTACTTGGTGCAACCTTTGCAAAGTCACTAAACTTCTTTGAAACTTAGTTTCCTTATCAATAAAATGAGACTAAAGATACTTGGCTCCTCAGGATGTAATACGATTGTTTCTGCCTTAGTCTGGCTGTTAGTAAGCAAGCCTTATGTTCTATACAACCTTCTTAAAGACTAAGCTGTTTTATACCTTTCTAAAATGCAATAACAACAAGTTCAGTCCTAAGCATATAAAAATATCTGAATAAATATTTGGAATTTTACATATTTATGATTTTGTCATTTATTTGTTTAAATAAAACATTGTTATGTGATTATAAATGTCAGCAAATAGGCTAATGACCTTAACCTAGACATCTAATAAAGAAATTAGCAATGATAACATAAACAAAAATTATAGCTTAATTCATAAAACTTTATTATTATTTATTCCTGAAAAAACAATAAACATCTGTCAAACTTTAGCTGTGACATAAAATATGTGTGTACTTATATTTTATGTCCAGTAATTATTTAGTTCCAAGATGCCAAAAACACTAAGAAATTTTAAAGCAATTGTCCCAGAAAACAATTATAAAATTAACTCAGAAACACTGAACTTCCTGTTACAAACTTAAGTGACTTTTTTGATATTCATTCTAACAAACAATATTGAGCACCTATTATGTTCTAGTCACTGTGCTAGATGTTAGGGATGCAATAAGCTTCATACTCTAACAGGGATTACTAATGGCTATAGTATACCGTGATATATGCAATGATAGAAGTATATAAAGATACTAAGGGAATAGGGAATGGTTTTCCAAATGATACAGTGCTTACTCTGAGTGTTGCAAGAGGACCTGGAATTTTCCAGGCTGTGGAGCCATTTGGATGGAGAGCATTCTCAGTAGAGGAACTAGAATATGCAATGGCACCACACTGATATTGCAGTACTGAGGCACTGATAAAGCACAGAACCTTGGTAAACCACAAGCATTTCAACAGAGCTGGATGACAGCTGAAGCATGGTGCATCCAAGGGAGAAAGTTGGGGTGGTGGTAATGACACCGAAGGGGTGAAGAAGGGCCAGATCTTAAAGAACCTTGTATGAAATTCTGAGAAATGCAGAATTTATATAGCAAGGGATGGAAGTCATTGAAGGGATGCCAGTAAAGGAGTGATTACTCTTTTTGGAAAGAACACTCCTGTAGTCGTATAATGAATGGATGATAGGAAAAGAATGAGAGCAAAAAGAGAGGAGGCTACAGAGGTGGTCTAGGCTAGAAGTAATAAGGGTCTAAACTTAAAAGAAGCAGGGGTAAGATGGGGACTGATTTACATGCTAATAAGAAGGCAGACTTGGCAGAACTGGGGACTGATTAGATATGAAGCATGATGAAAGAGGAGCAAGAGATAACTTCCAGGTTGCAATTTGAGAGAAATGTATAAGGGTAATTTCATTAGGTGCCACATTCCCTCCCATTCCTACAACCCTCATAACTCAGAACACCAACTTCATAGCAGGCCTTTTCATCAAATCATTGCCAAATTATTCCTAGATATTTTGTGTTTTTTATCCTGAATGAGATCTTTTCTCCATCATAATTTCTAATTGGAAATGATTGTATGATGAAAATTTATTGCTTTGGGGTATTGATCTTTTAATCAGATATTCTGCTGAATTTTCTTAATTCCACATGTTTTGTCTGGATCCTTTGTTTGTCTAAGTAGATAATTCTATCATTTGCAAATAGTGATAATTTTGTCTCCTCTTTTCTAATAATTGGAATTCATTTCTGATTCATATATTATTACAATGGCTAAAAGTTCTAGGAGAACATTAAATAATAATGGTGATAACAGTCATCTTTGTTTTGTTCCTGATTTTAGTGAAGATGACTCCAATATTTCATAATTCACTATGACTCCTTCTGTTGATATGACAAATAATTTAATCATTTTAAGGATACTATTCTCCTTTGTTACTGGTTATAGAAGAATTTTTAAACACTTGGTATTAGTGTTGAATTTTATCAAATCCTTTTTACCCGAAATGGTTTTGAATCAGTTTTTGTACCTGTATGCTAGGGTTCTAACAGAAAATGCAATATTTATGTATTTTCCAATAAAATTAGATTGAAAAGCTGATAAATAAATGTTGGGAAGAAAGATACATGGCTCCTGACTCATTCATTCTTTGATCTTCCATAGGGCAAGGTTTTAGCACCTAACATAGTTGGCACTCAAATAAATCCATAAATGATTTCTCATTGAGATGATGTCTGATTTAACACTCCTGATAAGCTCATTTAGTTTTGCCTGATAAGCTCATTTAGTTTAGTGAAATCAAATAAATAGAATTTTTAAAAAATACTGACTGAGGATCTTGCCTAGGGCAGCAATGTTTTCTGGGGGGACTCTGAGTAAGAGAAAATGTTGAAGAGATGGGATATAAATTTCGCTGCAGTGTACATATATGAAAAATTTCAAGCATAAATACAAAAGATAATTTGTTTTCCTTAAGAATATATGGTTGAGTAGCTGGTCTGGGGGATATATTGGGAAAACAGTACAGGAATTTATTTTTCCAAGAATATCTTTTAAGTGATAGGCTCTTTAATTCAGCTCTTTAATTTAATTTAATGAAATTTTGGTCCAATAAAGAAAAGAATCTTGTGGTTTTTTTACTCCGACTTATTTCAGACAATTCAAATGGAACATGGTCATTTTCCTACATCAAACACCATAAATATAAATGATATATATCATTTGCCTATATCAAAAAGGGAGTTTGTATATTATTTTGGGGGAATATTTGAATTCTTGGTTATTACTAGGTTCTTGTAAGGTTCTTTTAAGGTTCCTATAAAGAACCTTAGAGAGTGCAAATAATTAACAGCTTTTTCTTTGTCCAGAATCATTGAGCTTATTGTTGCACACAAATGTGTTTGAAAGAAAAAACAGTATTTCAGAATGAATGAGGAGATAATCAATGCTCAAGAGCAAAGACATGTAAGTTGGCTACCTAATGCAGAAAGCTTAACTCATGGGATAAAAACATGAATCAAGGAAGATACTATGAATACAACCATGAGAATTCTTTTGGATTTAACATGCTGAAAATCTTCATGTACACATGAGAAAATAAACTGAGAGCTCAGTTCTTTCTTTCTAGTAAGATCCAGAAAAACAAGCAATGGAATGAATATTGCAGAAATTTTAGAATTTCAGAAATGCCATAAGGCTAAATCTTACGTTGTGTGGAATATAATAGTTTTCCTCTTCAAACATTAGCCCAGTCACATTTTGGTCATTATGTTTTGAACCATACCATCCATTCCTTTCGAACATCTTTCTTTAGGGTGAGTGTTCAAAACGGAAGCCCGGTCCAAGCCAAGGAAGCACAGATGGGTGGTTACAGCTGCAGCTCCTCTGACAGACTGCGAAAACCCGCTGGGACACTTCCCCCAGCTCTGTCTATCCATCTTGTGAGCTGGTGCAACTCCACCTTCCTCAGGGTTTTGTTGAGTGTGTCACAGGACTTTGGCCAAAATGTTACGATCTGAACCGGTCTTATTAATGGAATGAAAAATGAGATCCCAAATTATACACACAGATCACATGATTTTTTCCTGAAATGACTGACAATTCTAATAAAAAAGAACATTATAATGGTTGTTTCTTTTAAACCCTCAGAAATAGTGTATTCAGACTCTCTTCAGCAGGGTGAATGAGTCAAGTTACTAAATAGGATCCATTCAGACTGATTAAATTGGAGCCAAGCCAAAACAGATCTTCAAGATCTGAGAGATAGTGGTCATTGAGCTAACAAGAGGAAAATGGCATCAACTGAGAATGTACAGACCACAGTACTGATGGGAAATAACAAACTAGCCAGTCCAAAGGCTAGCACGGAAATTTATAATAATAAAATTTCTAGGCCGAAGGCATCACAGCTCCCTTTATTTAAAACATGAGATCATTGATCTGAGACACCTGCTTATTATACCAGAAAAATCCATTTCAAGATTTTAATTAGGAATAGACTAAACTTTCTACACTGAATTTATATTATTTATCAGTTATCATACTTACTTTCCATAAATGATTTAAGATGGTTCACTCATATAAATGCACACATGCACATGCAAATTTAAGGCCATAAAAGAAAAAAATATGAATTAAAACAAAAGAAGGGGGCAAAAATCTAGACTGATGTATTTCCTGAGGTTAAAAATTAAATTTATCTCTGAGTTTCTTGGGAGCCAAGGCAAAAAGGGAAACAAGACACATTATACAATTCTTATGAACTGTAAAAGAAAGAATACCACTTTTTGGGAGTAAAACATTTTCTACTGTGACTTTTGAAAAGAACAAATCAGTCTTCAAGTTTCTATCAACAATTTTAAGGTTGCCTATTTCACACAAATTCCTGACCTAGATTGCCAAAGATTATGAAATCAGGCTTGATAAATAAATTATGAAACAGCACAACCGATTTCTAAACCAAACAAAAAGGGAAAACCAAATGAACAAACGTTTCCAAACATTTAAAGTTAGAAGCACCCAAAATAAAAATTGAAACCAGCGGCAAGTACAGTAAACCCAAATCACAGCAAACCAGAATCACAAAACCCTGTCGCTGCAGGCTTGGGAATAAAATGCTGCTTGTCAGTCAAAGTGTCTGTCTATGGCATATGGGTAAAGGTTTCAGTCTGCTATCTCCAGACTCATCTTATGGCACTGGTTCAACACCAGTGAATGGTGCTTTAAACAAAAGGAGAGCTCATTCAAAATGGGCATTTGTGAGTTACTGGTCAGTGTAGCTGTGCAGTTTGTCTGAGTGAAAACTATTGGCATGGGAAAAATGAAGTGCAGCTCCCAGGCCTTTGGAGTTTCCTAAGCACTGAAAAGCAGCCGGGAGGTTAAAACTGGCTGGTCAGAATGGCATACTTGGCTGAATGCACAGCCAGGTGGCTTGGGCATATTGGCAAACAACTGGCAACCTGCCCAATACATATGGCTTAGATTACTTTGCTCTTCCCATGAAGCCTTCCTAGACTCTTGAGCAAGCATTAGTTTTAGAACAAAATGTGTCTGAGTGTTAAATAAAATCTTTTAATAATATCTGTCTGATGTACAATCCTTTTACCAAAAATAAAAATAAAAAGATGGGATGGGGTGGTTGCCAAATGCATGAACTAAAGCATTTCTTTTAGGGGGATAGACTTTGCAGATCCCTTTTCAACTGTCTTTGAACTCAATTATTTGCACCTTTCAGTTTCACAGGGGTTAAAATGACCCTAGCAATCCCTGAGAAGCAGGGTTAATCTGAAGTTTGCAGAAGACTGCCAAGAGCTCAGGTGACTATGGATTCTTAATGAATACATAAAAATACAAAATAAATAGGGTAACTCAATGGAAATGAACACCAAAAAACATTATCAAGAAACATTATTAAATCTTGATTGACAGATAACACTAAAAGGTGTTAGTATGGTCTATCATGTAAATACATATCTGGAGACTTGTTAAAATGTAGTCTCTAAGTGCTAACTACTGAGGCACATGTTACTACTTTCCAGGCTTTACCTAATGTCAATAGCATGAAGCAAACTTGAGGTTTAATAACTCCAGCTGGTCACTAATCTCTTGTAATTCTACTGTAGTATCACATTAAATATTCCACAAATACTATTTTCTTCTGTCACACATGTTTGCTGGGTGTCCAACATTTCATTTTAGTTTGCTGGCTATCTTAAAAGTATTAACACCTGATATATTAGCTAATTAGATTATATGAATTATTGTCAAGATCCTGTTTCATGTATAATAATTTTTAAATGTATTTTATGGCCTCTTAAAGTTGTAAGTCATTTATCTAACAAACTGTGTTAAATCCTCTGAAATTGCTATTTGGTAGGAAGATTAGAGAGTTGGTGTTGTATTATGTGGTCAGTTTCTGTTTTGTTTTGTTTTTAAGATTTTAGCTCAGTAACAGCGCAAACACTAACACTGAAATAAATTCACCTCTCATACTAATTAGGGCCTCAAACATGAACAAATCTAAAATTTTTTAGATGCAAACATGTTACGATAAAAAGGAATCATTTGTACTTATTCAGCAAGTGCTGAAGTTGTCAATCTAGATGAGAATCGTAAATTTTAGTGATAAAAAATAAAATTTCCTACTACAGTTGCTCCATCTCTTTCCCACCCAAAAAGAAACTAAGTACATAAAAATTCATATAATGGTTTTACACTGACTATTTACTGAGCATTAGGTTAAAACCTTCAAATCGATTTCCTTCTTATGGGCTTTTTAAAAATAGAAGTGATAAAAAACATTTTCTGAGGAATAAGGCAAATAAAGCAGAAGTGTTCAATGGACTCCTATGTCATAAATCTTGAAAATAATATTTTTAAAAGTGTTTCTTAGTTGGCATAACAAAATAAAAGAGAACTTCATTAACAAATCTGAGTACTCAAAATTATGGGTGAAAGGAAAGAAGACCTTTTAAAAATGGACTTCAGAGTCATATGAAATGACCTTTGTAGCATCACATTGTCACTACCCTTACCCTGTCCTCTTGATCAGCAAGTAGTACCACTTAGAGCTTTATTAGAACATCCCTTTGCCAACTTGGAATAGCTCCAGGCAAATCTGTCTTCCAAGGACACAGTTTAAAGTACTTAAAGTAAATTGCAATGGACTGGATGGATGTGTAGAGGAGATGGGACAAGTGAATCAAGTAGCGTTGCTTCTAAGATCAAGTCCCTCTCCCGGAGGCGCTTGGTACCCAAATGGAGACGGGAACATATTCATTTATAAGGGCTCCTGCTGAGAAGAGTTAACAGGAATATGATGTTTACACCAAAAAAAGACTAAAATCCTGTTTCTTAACTTACATGCAGAGAAAAAAACTAAGGGTATAATATTTCGAAAGTGTATTTTGTGGGGTTAATAAGAGTTACAAGCAAAAAAGGGTACCACTGACAAATAAATTTGAGAACTGCTAGGTTAAACAAAGTTCTCAGACGCTTTAATATATTAATGTGCATTTTAACTCTTCAAGAGGGACAATAGTATATATTTATATTTTAAATGTATCTCATTTAAAAAACCCATAAAACCTTTTTTCCATGGAGCATGTCGTAAGACTCAAGTGTTAAAATGTGTATTTTGGTTAGTATAAATTTAAGGCTTTCAAAGGTAGATTTAAGTAAAATAGTGTAAAATTAAATTGAAATGCTGAATTCAAGATAATCAACTAATTCAAAAATTTTTTAAAATCTAATTGAAATTCTTTAATAATTTTCCTATTTTAAATGCACTGTCTAACTGATCTTACTGTTTATATCTCAATAAATAAAATGCAATTCTATCAGCAGTAAAAGTCCCTTGTCCTCCCCACAAAAGCTTTAACTCAAATTTTTCTCTTACTGTGGGTAAAAACCATCTGATAATTTGTAAGTAAAGAGGCTGGTTTTCGAACAGGCTGTTTCTGAATATGGGCTTTAAATGATTTATCAACAAAATTTAAGGTTAATTTTCCTGGAAGTTTCCTCTAATGAAGTTGACATCCTCAGAACACCTCAGAGTAAATACTAAAAGAGTTTAGCACCCGGATTCCCTTGATTTTGGCCATTAAGTTGTCTGATAAAATAATGTGAATTTGAATAAACAGAAATACAGAAGAGGTAGGAGATAATAACTATCATTCTAAGTAAAATTACTGCTTACTGTCAAATGAGAAATCCACACTCTAAGACAAAAAAAAAAAAAAAACTAGAATAAACAATTCTGGAATTGCATGGAATCTAAGAAAAAGTCAAAGACTGATTATAGGAACATTTTTAAAAATCCATTAGAAAGGTTTATTTTATGTCCTATAAAATGAGTTAAACTTTATGGAGCTTCAAAGTAAACAATCTTATTTTATATTCTCAATTCCTGCTACCAAATCTGAAAAAGTGTAAGTTTGTATGAGTAAAATGTTGAATATTCAAATTGTTTCCTTGGAGAAGTATAGGGAAAGGCACTTCTGCTCATAGCTGCATGGGGTACCTTTCATAAAAGCTACTTTAAAAAGTGATACAAAAATCTGCTTGGATCACAGCACATTTTCCTGGTAAACATTTGTTCTGTTTTATTTTAGCTTCTGGACTCTGCCTATTTCCTGCCCAAAGACTAGTCTCACCAAATGGTAATAAAGAATTTATTTCTTGGTTCAAACTCCTGAAGAAAATGTCCTTTAAATAGTGTAATTTTATTTAACTTAATTTTTTGAAAACTGCTTTTAAAAAAATTCCAGCTAAAAAGAAAAATTAAACAGTTCTAAAAATAAACAATAATTGGTTAAATAAATAAACAGATTTAAAGCATATGGGTAAAAATGAATGTTAGTGTAAACATACGGCAACATTTTTTCCCTTCAAAAAATCTCAGAGAAGAACCGCTCCCCCCCTCCTCCCAAAAAAGTTATTTTGGTTTAAATTGTGAAGCCATTTTTAATAAGTAATCTTTTTTACTCAAGAAAAAAACATTTGCATCGCTTCAGAAATCTGTTTCATTTCACTCTCTGTGTAAAACTGCACATGAAAAGTATATTTATAAAAGAAATACCAGACTGGAATTATTTATGTCATTGTAGCATATATGTAATAAATGAGAGTTCACTGGAGATATACATACCTTACATACATAAAGGTTGAATCCTGTCCTAAAACTTATTCTAAAAAGTTTTCTTTTCTCATTGAATCAGATTTTAAGGTTCTAAACACCTTTATTTCACTATAACAGTGTGTTACCTATACTTTGGCAAGACAGGGTACCAGATGTGCTACTCACTCCAAAACTACACCATTAAAGTTAGTAAGTTTTAAAATATACTGCTCTTGACTCAGGGCTCAGAGAGTTCAAGTCTCTTCTCATCCTAAATTAAAGGAAGGCTATGAGGACTCAAATCTTAAGCTACTGATAACATTCACTTCAAAATGGGTAACTAGAGCTGCATAAATCTGCATTTAAGAGATGTTTCAAGAATGAAAACAAACAGGTTGAAAATATACTAATGAAAGAAAAGACAAGGTACATAGAAACCCAGCAGCAAGACTCTTAAGGGTGTAATGAAAACCTTAGAAACAAAATGCAAATTACTTCACTTTCTTTGCAATCTGACACTCTTGGTTTTATATTTAATATTTTACATCATTACTATGCGAATGTTCTTTGAAGGTATTCCTTCTGCCCACTAAATGAATAAGACATATAAGAAGCACATGAAACTTTTAAACTTCTCTGTAACAAAAAAGAGCCCATACTATCAATTTCTAGAGTAAAACTTAAACAAGTAGATCATTTTAAAACTTCTTATAATGACGGCGTTTGATATAACTTCCAAAGAAGTATCTTGTTTTAGGGAAAATTTTGAATAAAAATGTTCTACCGAGTTCAGAGTGCTTTTGAAACCCAAAGACCAACTGTTCCGTTTTAACAAACCAACAATGTCTGTTCATTTTGCCCAAATCTTTTCAGCTTAAATATTCACAATGTGCCATTATTACCGAATCATTATCTGCCTTTAGCTCTGACAACAGCATCATACGGGCTATGAAAGGCTCCTTTCTTCTCATGATTAGTCCCTAAAACATTTCCTCATCTTACAGTGCTTTTCAGCTTCCCAGAATGCATTGCTCAATTACAGTGCTGAAATTAACTGTATGCCACTCTTATTTATTGAGAAAAGAATAATCACGTACTCCAAACCATGTCATGGGTTGCCCACAATCTTATATCAAATTTCAAGTAATAAAAATATTAACCCTTTCAGGATGACAATTTTTTAAATCTACCATTTGTTTAGCTTTACTTTGAGGCTGTGTCTTACCAAAAGTCAACAGTTTGGATTTCTAATGTTCTTTTAATGTATAGCTTTTACAATTAATTCAAAGTGTCCACAGAAGATCTATAACTCTTAAAGACCTAACTGAAATTTTAAAAGTAAGCTTTGATCTTTAAACTTAAATTCCTTCTTTCTTTGCTTAGAAAGTAAGATATCCTTCACTTCACTTCTATAAATGCAAACCATGGAACTGCTGCAAATTATCTTTCTAAAAGAAAGAAACAGAAATAAATAAAAGCACTGAGATTACAGTGTTCCAGTTCCATAGTAATTTTGTTTATACCACTAGATAGCACCTCTTCCTCAATAATAATAGTAATCTTATTAAACAGAAAATGTGAGTAATTTTTTTTACATATGCTCTTCAAATAAGTGTAACTCTTAAAGGTATTATTTTGAACATGACATCATAAATTAGTTTGCCGATCTTCAAATATTAAATTCATTATTTCAACACTTTAGGGAAGCTATATTTAAAGTACTTAGTGAACTTAAAAATGGATTACATATCGAATACTACGACTGAAATATAATTAAAGGATACACATTGGGTAAACAAAAACAAAAAGCACAGAACACAATAAAAAATATTTTTTGTACTTCAAGTACTTGCACAAAAATGGATGGGAATATTTAACACGTGGATTTGTATTTATTTGTTTTATACCTTAAGCCAACCAAAGAACGTAAATAAAAACACTTTTTAAACCTCAAAGATACTTACTAACCCATGCATACATTAATCATTCATACCACATGATTATTGTTCAGTATTTTCTGCAATAACAAATTGGAGGGTGTGGGGGTTATTGTGGGTTTCAGCAAACCACATTCTATTTAGGCAAAGCCAAGTATTAAAGAAAGGCCTAACTTGCCAAACCAAGATAAATACATGCCATTATTATGATTACATAAAAGCCACTGTTCTCAGCGTTACAATTTCTCTTATAATTGGCACTATTATAATTAAATGGATTCATATGTTTACAATTCTTCTTTGAATTGTAAAGTGATTTAGCAATGATAGTGTCTCTAATTTCTTTTAACTATACTGACAGACTTCACTTAATCAGTGGTATAAATACCGCATTGCCACAATAAATTAGGTAAATACCCAGTAAGGCCTGAATTGCTATTGAGTTTAAGTGTGTTATAATAAGGTAGCAAGTAACTTCTCCAAAGCCTGCTGCTGGAGTAACCCACAAACCCACAAATTGGAGCAGATGGGGTAAAGTATTCCAATGGCATTTAAAATATTCTATGATGGATACAGAGACGTATGAACAGGGAAACACACACAGTTAAAACCTCATAGGTTTTGAAAACAAACAGGAAGTAAAAGATTATTTTTAAAATATAAACATTAATTCCAGTCAAGATGGTGGAGTAAATAAACGCTGTGCTTGCCTCATCCCACAACCACCTCAAAATTAACAACTAAACAACAGAACAACCATCATTGAGAATTGCCTGAAGTCTAGCTGAACAGAAGTCCTATAACTAAGGACATACAGAAGAAGTCACGTCAAGGCTGGTAAGAGGGGCAGAAACACATAACAGGATGTGGCAGTTGAGAATCGAGAGGCATATCTCGGCTGTGGAGGATCCCCACACTGGGTTCCCCAGCCCAAGGTTCCAGTGCCACAAGAGAAGTCCCTATAACTTCTGGCTGTGAAAACCAGCAGAGATTGTGGCAGAGTGAGACGGAGGGTGGCTGGAGTAGCCAAAGTTCCTCTTCAAGGGCCCAAGCAAGGAATTATTGCTGACAGACTCACTCGCTCTGAGATCCAGCACTGGGGCAGCAGTTCAAAAGGTGCCAGAGACATATGAAGAGGAACAGAATTGTCTGGCTTCAGGGCAAGTGCTGGAGGGGCTGCTTTCTCCCAGACAGAAGTGCTGGCAGAGGCCGTTGTTCCTTTGTTGAGCCCTCCCCAATATTCAGCATGCATGTGCAGGTGGGTACCATATTTGAGCCTCCATCATCTGGATTAAGACTGCTCACCTGCTCTGGTGATTCCCTGAGACCTGGCCCTACCCAACTTATGGGCCCACCAAAGCCACTTCTAGTAGCTTTTCCATACAAATGGCCTGTCTGGGCTCATGCTACATACATCTAAAACCTGTAAAAGGTTCACAAACTCCTAACAAGCAACATCTGGTCTCCATGTGCCCTGTACCTCTTGCTAAGCAGCCCCAAGCCCAGCACTAGCAGCAGCTGGCTTCAGTTCCTAGCTTAACCTCTCCCAGGTACCTCCAACCCCAGCACAAGTGGCAAGTGGCAACCATCTTCAGATCACTTTGTAGCTCATATCAAGTGGCCCTGGGCAGGGTACAGATTGCAGTTGACCTTGGCCTGCATCAGAGGCCCTCTCAAAAGGCCCCAAACCAACACACCCAGTCAGTGTCCAGTTTCAGACCACACCAGAGCACCACCCAATCACCTCCACAAATGACACACCCAAAGGGCAGACTAGGCAAACACCGGCATCCCGCTAAAGCAAATACTGCTCCAAAGGGTCAGCCCCTGCACAACAGCTCCTCCACTGTAGTGATGGCCAGTCCTTACAATCAGCCCAAGGGTCAAACCCTCCCACTAAGGTGCCAACTACAATAGGAGGGCATACAGAACCCACATAAGGTACACACCTGGAGCACCCTGACCAGGAAGACTGCAGCATTGGGTCCCATAGGATACCTACTACATAAGGCCACTCACCAAGGTTGGGAGACATAGCAACTCTACCTAATACATAGAAACAAACATATGGGGCTGGGGAAGGGGGTGGGGAGGAGCATGCAAAATGAGCAGACAAAGAAACATGTCCCAAATAATAATAAAAAACAAAAACAAAACAGAATGTCCAGAAAAAGAACTAAACCAAATGGAGACAAGCAATCTACCAGATGCACAGTTCAAAATACTGGTTATAAGGATGCTCAATGATCTCAGTGAGAACTTCAACAAAGAGATAGAAAACAAACATGGAAATAGAAAACATAAAATAGAACCAGTAAGAAATGAAGACTACAATAACTGAAGAATACATTAGAGGGAATCAACAGTATATTTGATGAAGCAGAGGACTGAATCAGCGATTTAAAAGATAAAGTAGCGGAATATACTCAATCAGAACAGCAACAAGAAAGAAGAATCCAAAAAATGAGGAGAGTTTAAGGGCCCTCTGGGACAACATTATGTGTACCAACATTTGCATCATAGTGGTACCAGAAGGAGAGGAAAAAGAGCAAAGAATTGAAAACCTGTTTGAGGAAATAATGATGGAAAACTTTCTTAACTTGGCAAAGGTAACAGACATACACGCCCAAGAAGTGCAGAGGGTCCCAACAAGAACCCAAAGAGGCCCATACTGAGAAATCTCATAATTAAAATGCCAAAGGTTAAAGACAAAGAGAATCTTAAAAACATCAAGAGAAAAGCTGTTAGTTACATATAAGGGAGCTCCCATAAGACTGTCAGCTGATTTCTCAAAAGAAACTGCAGGCCAGAAGGAAAAAACACAAAATATTCAAAGTAATGAAAAGCAAGGATCTACATCCAAGATTACTCTACCTAGCAAAGCTATCATTTAGAATCAAAGGAGAGATAAAGAGGTTTCCAGAAATGAAAAAGCTAAAAGAGTTCATCACCACCAAACCAGTATTAAAAGAAATGTTAAAGGGACTTCTTTAAGAAGAAAAAAAATTGAAAATATGAATAAAATAGCAATAACTTCTTATCTATCAATAGTTACTTTAAATGTAAGTGGATTAAATGCTCTAATCAAAAGACATAGGGTGGCTGAATGGATAAGACCCTTACATATGCTGCCTACAAGAGACTCACTTCAGATTGAAAGACATACACAGACTGAAAATAGAAGGATGGAAAAGATATTTCATGAAAATGGAAACAAACAAAAAAGCTAGGATAGCAATACTTATACCAGACAAAACAGACTTTAAAACAAAGGCTATAATAAGAGACAAAGAAGAACCCAACAGTTCTACCATGGGTATTTATCCAGAGAAACCAAAAACACTAATTTGAAAGCAAATATGCATCTTTACATTCACTGCAGCATTGTTTACGATGGCCAAGATTTGTTGTCATCTTAAGTGTCCATCAATAGATGAATAGATGGGGAAGAGATGGTGTAGATGTACAATGGAATATTGCTCAGTCATAAAAAAAGAATGAAATCTTGTCATCTGCAACAGCTTGGATAGACCTGAAGGGTAATGTGCTGAGTGAAATGGGTCAGACAGAAAGACAAATGCCATGTGATTTCACTTACATGGGGAATCTAAAAAACAAAATAAACAAACAAGACAAAAACATACCCATAGATATCTATGATAGGAAAGGGGTTGAGAGGGTGGATGAAAAAGGGGAAGGGATTAAGAAATACAACTTTGTTGTTACAAAATAGTCATGGGAATGTATAATATAACATAGGGAATATAGTCGATAATGTAATAACTATGTATGGTGTCAGATGGATACTAGAGTTTTTGGAGTGATCACTTCATAAGTTATATAAATTTCTAATCACTATGTTGTACACCTGAAACTAATATAATATTGTATGTCAACTATAATTGAAAAAAATTTATCTATCTATATAAACATTAATATTGTGGCATAAAATATACTCCCATATTATTGGTAGAAAATGCCAATGAAATATACCCTAATGTGCCACCCCCAAATGGAAGCTATTATTCTTTGTTTTATTAATGAAAACAATGTGAGTTAATTAGTATTTCCTTAAATATAAGATAACTATATGCTTAATAACTAGATTACTCATACAACATGTCAAAAATATATCGCTAATGTTTAAAATAGTTTTAAAATAATAGAGGTTAGTATTTTGAAAAATAATTATTTTACTAAGTGTGCAAACAATAAGAAAATATACGAGAGGACTGATCAATTCCCTATCACTTAGTTTCGTCTAAAAATGTTTTTATATCACAATTACTATTTCTTTTTCATAAAGATGATCTATAAATACACAGTTGTAATTTTCTATATGGATATTAATTGCCATTTTAATTATAACAGCAAAACTTGCAAGCAAACTCAATATCAAATGCAGAATTGATTTCATAAATCATGCTCCATCTATATTATAAAATGTAATGCAGCCATTAAAATGGTGCTGTAGGAGAATATATAATGGCAAGAAAAGGTGTTTGTGATATAGCATTAAATTTTTTTAAAATATTTTTAAAACCCCAAAATAGCAAAATTTTAATAATGAGTTTTCCTAGGTGATTTATGTTTTTTTTTCTCCTAGGTGATATATTTTGCTATTGTTGTTGTTGTTATTGGGATGTATGATACAAGTTATGATGATGGCAGATAAATCTTATAATAATAAACAGAAATAAATTTTTGTTGTTTTCCATAGTAAACGTATTTTAGAAATGTTAGCAAATTTTTGTATGTGCTAGTGCTAATCACTGCTTACTAAACTGTACTAAATTCCCAAATGCTACAAGGAAGAAAAGTTCAGAGACACAGTAGCTATAGACTCTTATTAGATTACTACCATGAAATTCTCTTATAGAAAATTTAAGTAGAAGCAAGACTCTTAAAATTTAAAAACTGTCAAGAAATAGACTGAGAGCCAGAAAGATTATATGACTTTGTCCAAGGATACATAATTTAGTTAACACTCCAATTGAAAAGTATATGATTATTAGGTTCAGGTTTGTTCTCTCAATCGTTTTCTAAGTAACTTCTTTGTGAGAGTTCATATGAAGCAAACAAAGTCAGTGTTGTATATGAAGCATATAAAGTCAGCGTTATTTTTCAGTAGAAATTTTAAACAAACAAAATATAATGAATATGCAAAATTAGAGGAAAAAGTGGCTTTTTCACTTTTATGTTCTTTGACATTCTAAATGATAAATGAGAATCCAAAACTGGTTTGGTTTCCAAGTTTCAATGGACACACCAAATCTCCGGCCAAATGAAGCAAAATCCTTCTAAATCCTCTAAAAATTCAAAATCCTTTGAAAAATCTTCTAAACATAGTTTTAGGAAAAAATAGCAATTCTACTACACTTTATGATGCATGTTAGATGTAAAACTGTGAGAGATCATGTGGTCAGGAAAACAAATAGCCCGGACTTGTATTTCCATTTGATATTTATCACTTTTGATGCTTAAACACTGACGAAATTACTGAATTTCCTTGTTCTCTCTCATCTATTCCTCTGGATAAAATACAGGTAATAATTCTAAAACAATGTCCAGATGTGTACTCTTAAAAGTGATGAAATAATACTTGGAACACGTAATAGTATCTTGTACATAACAGTTGTTACAGTAATTATATACTGGATGAATACAGTGAAGTTTGATGGCAAGTCTATAGAAACCATAAGAACTACATAAGAGATGATAGAATTCTAGTAGGCATCTTTGTTGTTCTCAAAAGTAACCTACTGGCTGAGATGGCAAACACCATTAAAACTCTCTTTTCAGTGGTGATATGACTATATTACCACTATGATAACATTTAAAATACAATAGACAATAGCAAACAAAAAGGCTATTTCAGGAGATGTCCAGTAAGGCTGGACAACAATTCTAATCAAGGAGAATACAACCCTACCTCCAACTCACAAATTTGATAACTTCAAGCTATGTATATATCATGATGGGTCAATTCAACAACAAAGAATTTGCCTAGACGCTATATTAAAGATTATCTCAGACTGGCCAGTGTCCAGCTCTTTAGCAATATGTATTATTCCTAATTTTCCCAGATGTAACTGAAACACTTCGGGAAAAAAAGCTTCCTGCTGTGGGTTTTCTAACCGATCTGAATCTCCATAGATTCTAAAAAAGGGGATGAAGAACAAGTAGAGCTAATCTTTCAGGCGATGGCAGACTTCATGCCTGTTAAGATAATAAATAAATACTTAAATAAAATCCTCAAAAACTGAGGTTTGTAATCATTTTAACATCACACTCTTTAAATGCTTTAAAAAAATAAAAACCTCTAATACTTTTTTGGATGGCATAAAAACATAATATCATTATTAAATCATAATATTCACATATTTTAGAAATTATGTGTAAAGTGAACAGCAGAATTAATTGACCATCCCTAGTTTGGGTCTTCTATAGTGTGAAGGCAAACTGTACCTTGGCTTCCCATTCCTGAGTGCTCTAAAGAGTCTTTGTGGACTTGAGGGTCATAAAGGCCCACTTGCCATTAGGAATAAAAGAGATAATGAGCTTAGCCCAGCATGCAATAATATACATTTATATTCTCAGACCAAAAAATGCAAGCAGAAGGTAATCACGAGAATCAATATTAAACATCTGGCATCCTCTTTTTTGGAAATGATGAAAGCCATGACCCCTCTGGCCCAAGAAAATACATATACTCAAAAATTTTGTGTGTCAAGTCAGGGGAGTCTCAGATATCCTGAAGTCAGTACATGAATGAAGGTGAAGAATCCCCATTTCAATTAGAATAAAGCTCCAGATGAACATATAAACATATTCTAAAATTATAAAATTTTCAGAAAGGCAAAGGCAAAGTGAGAATCCGCAATGCATTACAAATAATGCATTTACAAAATATATCTTTGCATATTTAGATATGTATCTTTCTGTTTTAATTACTTAGCAACAATGAGATAAATCTGTTTGGCAAATGCTGCTGAAGTCATAAATAACCCCACCAGCTTTCTCTTAAAGCTTTTGCTATACAAGAAGGAAACCAACGTTTAAGTGTCTTCTATGTGCCAGTGACTGTGCTAAACAGTTTTAGACATGACCTCATTTCTTCTTAATAACAATGCCACAATATAGATATTATCATTACCCTTTGAAGAGTTGAAGAAATTGAAGTTAATAGATAACAAGCCACATGCCTGAAGTCCCAAAGTTCTTAAATGGGGAAGCTCAGACTCAATACAATATCTGATCCTAAGCCTTTATTCTGTTACATTTATGAGTTTATAAACTACTGAAGTAATTCTAATTCTTATTCAGTAAGACTGAGAAACCTTTCCTCTCAAAAATAAGGTTAATCATGTATGGGGTTGTGGAGCAAATATTTCATATCCTCCTTTGACCTGTGCCTCCCAAGTTCTATTTCCCAATCTTGAGCTTTTCCCAGCAAGATCCAGCTCAAGTCCTGTGGGACCATTCCTTCCTGACTTTAGCTCTGTCATGGATTATTGCCCAAAACTTGTACTCCTAAACAGCTCTTAAAAACACGGCTAAAGGAGATATATATATATATATATACACATATATATATACACATATATATGTGTATATATATATGTGTGTATATATATATATGTGTATGTATGTATGTATGTATATGTATATGTATATATATGCGTATATACATAACCTGTCCTAACCATAAATTTTATAATTACTTATAGTTCTCTTCCAGGAATAATGATGCACATAATAGAGTTCATACAATACAAGCTATTTCAAAGTTTAATCAGCCTCCTTTTGAGAGAATATATATACAAACAAAATAGGACACGTGGATACCAGAGATGGTACATGAATAATTATTCCAAATATTTGTCACAAAGACAATTAATTTGCCTAAGCAATCAATAATGTCATGTTGAATTGATCAGATTTTTTAAAAACCTAAACTATTCAATTCAGCTGAAGCAGTGAAATTTTTGCATGTTTCAAGAGCTAACTGGAACAACTTCAATGTTCTACCATGACACTCCATCTACTTGTCACCCAAACAAGTAGATATCTTCGTTTGAAAGTCCTATACTAACCTTAATATTTTTCATATATATTATTGATTTATTGTGGGAGTGGTAGGCAAAAACTGGAACCCATAGTACTGAATTGGGCATCCCAAGAAATTAAAAGCTATCGAAGTTATATATGTGCATCTTCCAGGAAAAGCTTATATAATGACAGCACTGGATTACTACCTAAACCTCACATTCCTTCTTGAAATGTAGACTACATATCACTATGTACTACATATGTATGTAGACTACATACATATCACTATGAACCGCATACAGTGATGCTCAATAAAGGCCTGATCTCTTTGATGGAGTGTATAGAAAATGAACCAAGAAGGCACTATCACAAGGTTTAGCTGTGCCAAATATCACTAATACAGTGTACCAGCACCATGCAAAGTTTATAACCATCAATATCTCTCCTTGCACTTGGTAACACTGGCAATTTGGGGGAATTATCAACTTCTTGGCAAATAAACCTTCAATTGTATCAAGAGTTTATTTAACCAAAGCAAAGTACATGAGTGACAAACACATGCAGCTAAGTTTGTGTCCTCACATCAGCTGTTCAGTTACCTATTTGGGTGAAGATGACCTTAGCAGAAGAGTGGGCAGAATCTGATTCTGAATCACATGGAAAAGGGATAACAAGTCTTGAAATACATCAGACCATCATGTTAATGAAATAAGTTAATAAACAGTTATTTTGGAGTGAACTGATTTGCACAGGCAATATAAAAAAGAAGCCATTATAGGCTGGATATTATCATCCTTGTTCAATTACAGCTTGGTAAATGGGGAATTCGTTTATCTCACCTACTCGAATAAGTTACCTTCTACAATGATGATGAGGTATACTTTAAAAGTGTTCAGTGGTCATCACTGGAAAGGACCTTATATTAATCAGCTATAGAAGAAGTCAATTTTTATCAATGGAGTTCATTTTATGATGTTTTTATCTAGTTTTTTGACTTTTTACCTAGTTTTAAATGTATCTAAATGATGTCTCCTAAAAAAGTTAGTCTTTTGTCTTCAACAGAGGGTGACTTTAATGCTCTTGTTTTCAGAACAGGAAAACCTGGAACGTGCTTATCAAAAATTTACAGCATTACACAATCAGTAGTTGCACGAACACAGCTCCCTTAGAATTTTTCACCTGTGTTACATGTAACAGAAATATTCGTATAAGCGATATAATAGATTTTCTACCTAAATAACTAATTATTTTTAGCAGTTTGGCAATGTTGAATCTAATGTACTTTTTAATTCTCTTTATTAAAAACATATTTTAAAATAATGCCACAAATTCTATTTAGAAATCTTTTTTTTCAGCTTTAAAAGAAATTTATTCTTTGAGAAATACCTAAATTTTAATAAATATTTTACTGTAGGCCATTTCTTCTGTTGAAGACTACAGACAGGTCTAGTACTATCTGATATTAGAGGAGAGAAAAAGTGAGTCTCAATCTTTGCAGCGCTTTGCAAACTTTATTTTAATAATATATGAATTAAGTTTTAGGGAGCTAAGAGATTTTATAGGAGCTAAGGCCTATTTCACAAATGGTGCTGATTTTAGCAAGCAAAGTTAGTAGCTTCAGTGACATTTCCTATATTGGCTATGAAAGTATTAAGTAAAATATGTTTATAAAACATCTTCTATTCTTCTAGAATGCCAACTATGAGAAATAAAAGACAGAGACATCCTCAGAAAGCTAGGCTTAGCAACTTCAGAGGCAAACACACAGGATCCAGAGACAGAGCTCTTGTCATATACCCAGATTCAGAAGTAACAATTTAGTTAGTATTTTGGGGAAAATCTCTTAAATTCTCAATGTCTCATGTTATCATCTATAAAACTGAAGGTGATGCGGATGATAATGGTAGTAGTAATAATAGCTGCTCTTCTCAGTGAGCAATGATAAAGCTCAAATAAGATAATATATGTGAGGCAGTTTACAAGCTGTTTAACTGATATGCAAATGTAACTTATTATTAGCCCAATTTTTAACTTCCATCAGCCAAATACCACTCCCTGGCTTCTCGTCCCAATTCCCATCATTGAGACCCTACATGAAATATTAGCAGAACTCCTATTTTCCAGGATTTTCTTATTTTACTTACAAGGCTGAGGGTAGAGCTCCACTTTGCTTCAATCTAAACTGGAAAAGCAACTTCCATTAAGAAATACCCTGATAAACTCTAGCAGAACTTGAGAGTGAACCCCCTTCTGATGATCAGGTAGAATCCTCTCTCTCTGATATGATTCACAGATTTATGCCTTTTAATCGACTGTCTGCTTGGGCCTAGGCAGAGTCATGAAATGATACCCTCCAAAGACCCCTAAGAAAAAAGCAGCCAAATTATGGCTGATCACCTGCAAGGTTAGGTTTGACTGGGGGGCACCTCCAAACTCCCACACTTTCAATGAAATGTGGTGGTGCTTTTTTAAGTCAGGCAGGTCAATAGTTTGATTCTCACTTTCCTGGCATACACCATTCCCTGCTAGAGTCATGAAAGGTATACCCATGTCCCTGTGCATGCCCGAAGCATCAGCAGGCCTTACACTGTTTGACTGGCGAAGGGGCGGGGGCACCATTTGCGTGCAGTGTGAAAGAGCAGGAGCAGCCAGGAGAAGTTGAGTAATGTGCACTCTGACCATATTTCAAGCCACCCAAATTGCAAGGTTTTTGATAAATGCTAAAGGGAAAAGTGGATTTTATACCCCTTTATGAAACCTCTGATGTCCTTTCCAAGAAACTGTACTCAAGCAATAATAAATATTGACGTAGTTATTTGGTGTCAAGGGCCTTTCATCCAGGGAAGATAGTAGAATAAGAACACCATGGAGCTGAGGTTCTTCTAACTCAGGTTCAACTTGGGCGGGAAACTATGCTCATGTGCCTGTGCCGATTTAAATGACAGAGCATCAACTTGAGATGAAAATGGAAAAAGAAAAAAAATGCAGGCCCATCATGAACAAGGTTATGTGAGACTTGGATTTGCAGTCTATCCCAAATGAACATGTATCTTCTTCACAACCTTCCTCTCCTGCTGACATTGAAATGTTCACACATAATCTATAGCAGGCATGCAAGCCTCTAAGTCTGGAGCATCAAGACTGATACATTTGTGAACTCAAATATCAACTGCCCACTAGAAATTTCTAAGGGTCTGAATCATAGTACATGGAACAGTTAGAGAAGCAGAAGCATTTTCACATGCTGTAAATATTTACATATGGCCAAACTCAGGCCATGTTAAATTTGTTATTTCATTATTGTTATCCTTGGGTTTATACTTTCTTGATTTGTCTTACTTTTTCTTCTTCTGCGCTCACTGCAATTGATCCAACCCCCTGATATTAGAGAGCATGGCTAGGTCAAGGGAAAACATTGCAACAGGCAAAGGAACTGTGACAGGGGAGCCATGGCGAGCCTCTTGAGATGACTCCGCCAGGTCACCCATGGTGAACAGGCCACAGTGCGAAGACAGTCAGGGAAAACTCACACTTGAGGCAAAAGCCATCGCAGCTGCCAAATTGAAAATAAGTAGGGTCAACTTTCGATTATCCCAAGTGGCTTAACCACACAGCTTCCTTCTTCCCACTGTCCAACCTCAGTCTGGGCTGCAATCCAGACGCAGAGCAGGGTGGGGGTCTGCATGTCTGAATGAAGTGTCTGTGTCTGAAGGTGTGGTCCCAGCTTTACTGAATTGTGAATTTTCTTTTATGAACCAGACTTCAAAGTTCTCTTTTATCAATAAAGACAACTGCAAAATATAAGAATATATACTGTTAATGAAAGCTATGTTAGGTATCCTCTTTTTAATGTTGTATAAAGTGAAGTTTTCTAAAATCCTAGGCAGATGTTTAGCCGATGACTGAAGAAAACTTTATAAATTTTGTTTATTCATTCCTTCACTCATTGATTTATCTAAAAAGTTTTATGAGTCCTTATCATGTTATCTGTCAGGCACTGTCCCAGGAAGTCTGAATATAAAGATGAAGATAATTCAGTACCTACTCATGGGGCTGAGAGTTCATGCTAGGTAATAAACACTTAGAATTCAAAAGTCATGTTTTCTAAATCTAAAATTTCACTGTCCTCAAAGTAAATGTAATTTATGTAGTAGCTCTATAGAATATGCTTCAGTGTGTATCTCCAAGATGACATGTAAGAAAATTTTCATTGGGGTAAAGGTGAAATTTTAGCAGTAGGTGGAATCTGTCTTTGATGTCCTGCCCCACCCTGTGCTCTTGAGCACTGAAAGCCAGCTTGCTTGCTTGTCCCTCTTTTAAAAACAAACTTCTATGTTAATCATGACCCCTCATTTAAATCGCTCACAAACAACCTCTTTCTCCTACAACTAACACAGCCAACAACCCAATTTGCTCATTCAAATCCACACCACACATATATATGACTAACGAAGACAAAGAAAAAACCCTCTATCAGGATTTTCTCTTTTTTATGAAATGCACCCCTTTTCCAAAAAACTCTGGTTGATGGAATATGTAAGAGAAAACATGTTTAGTTGAAGGAAATATTTCCTGGTGTCACTTACCTACTCTAGATTTTTATAACCTACATTCTAAAGAAAGTTATGTAAGCTCTCAAAAAACTGGGTTTCTTCATTTATAAAATGGCAATAATGATGAGAATATTAAGACTTAAAAGATCGCTGAAAGAAATGAAATAATTCATGAAAGGAGTTAGCTTGGTATGCGTCTTGTAAAAATAAGCTGTTACTATTTATCATCATTATCATTTGAATATTATTGTTATCAAATAAATAGTAATTTGGCAATTCATTTCTGAACTGTAACCAACCACTGATACAAGAAGCAATACAATCATGGAACCAAAATTTTTTCAATATTATTAAAGCTTCACAAGATCTCAATGACTGAAAAACAATTTTATTGTACCACTGTAAACTTCTCATTGAAAAATGGGTATTGTTTGTTTTTTAAGCTAACATCTGCAATTTATCACAAAGCCTTAAAATGTAGTAGCTAAGAAGGCAGTAGTCATTAAAGGGGTATTTACAGGCTTTTCAAGTGTGTGTGTGTGTGTCTAGGGGGTGGAGAGGTGGAGGGAAGTTCCTCAAAACAAAGTCACAAATAACCAGAAATAATTCTGGGACCTCAGTTTAGTTAAAAAAAAAAAAAAAAGCCTACCCCTTAACTGGCCAGACACATGAAGAACCACCAAAAAAGCCCCTAAACTTATCTGTTTCAGTTCATTAAACCAGGGAAGTGGGAAAAAGGTTATACTAAGATACCAATAAGCCACAGTAGTGTACAAACTTCCTTCCTAATACAGCGTACTCCTTGCAATCTATTTCCTTGCTTGAAATTTATTGCTATAAATACAGAGCATGAAAAATGTGAAATGATGCCAGTTCAGCCATCACTTTGGCCCCAATCCTTTGCTAAATTTATGCATCTCTCCAGCTTGTTTAAATGCCAAGGAGCTAGGCAAACTAGAAGAATATTATGCTCTTCTCTTTGATAAAGAAGTCCACCTGAGCACTGCATACAGATGGAGACAAGAGAGCCAAGGGAAAAGGGATAAAAATATTCACTTTGCAGATGACAATAACAGGTTTGAGATGTCCAATCAGGAAGGATTATAAGGAAATCATCTCTCAATACAAGTGATCTTTACAAATCCTGCACATTTCCCAAAGCTGTATCCATTCTTTTAGTTTTTGTCCAATAATGGATATTTGGAGATATATATATACACATACATACATACACACACACATATATATGTATACGTGTATATATACATATATACACATATATACATACATGCGTATATATATATATATATGTGTGTGTGTGTGTTCTGAATATATATATATTCAGAACAAAGTATGACTCATAAGAAAAGTCAGAGATGTATATGGGCCATACTAAAAAGCATCTGTAAAAAAAAAATCACTCAATAAAAAACAGTCTTTCATGATTCAAGACTGTGAAAGATGATGCAAAAAATGTGCATGTGCCCTAATGAGAAATATTCGGGGTGGGGGGGAGTTACATTTTAAACCTTGGACTTGCTGAAACTAATGAGTTTTTTTCTGAATACAGGAATACCACAGAACAGCAAAATTAGGTTGTTTTTTGCCCTTTTTACCTACCATAGGGGCAATTTAAAGATTTCTTTTGAATTCGTCTACCTTCCATTTACAGTCTTATTCCACTTGAGGAAAACCACATTTCTCGCTGCAGAGATGAAAGCACCCTGGGCAGAGGAATCCAAGGGTGTTACATCTTCCCTATGATGCGGTCAGCCTTACTGTATGTCTACACACTTTGCCCAGCTACCACTAGTTTCTGCCCAACAATGTGTGGACTCAGCATGAGAAAATCTTTGAGAACCATATATTATGAATATGTAATATTCATAATCATGAGTAATCTAGCCCAAAGCTCTATATTAACAAAAAAATAATGTGTAAAGAACTACATACAAGATGCTAATGATAATTGTTTTTAGATAGTGGAACTGTGTATGATCTCTCCTCCTTCTATTTTTATGTATTTTCCAAATGAGCTATAATAAGCTCAATACTTTTTATAATAAAAAAATCTATAAAATTTCAGTATGTATATTTATTGTGAGCCTATGTGCCTATTGGGACATGTAATATGAAAGCTATCTGATCCTTGCCTTCCAAGAGATTATATGGAAAAATAAATTTTAAAAAATAATACACAAAAATCAGCTAGGGGAAGAGAAAACTGTTTAACCTTAAATGGTTAATGATGGCTTCCAGAAGAGCAAATCTGAACACAAATAATTGCTTTGACAGAATAAACAGGTTTTGGTTTTTTCTAAAGTGAATATGTAAATTTGACAGACAACAAAACTCTCAAGAATTTCTTTTCCTCTGAAAAATCAGCTTCCACTTAATATGATTAGAATGCAATAGGTCAATTTCTGGCAGGAAAAAAAAACTTGCATTTTTTTAGTTTCCAAGTTCCCTTAATTCAGGGATTCTATTGGCTCTTCTACCCAGGGCTGCTCTGATGCAGCAGGAAATCCACCCCCTTCCCAGGCAGCACTGGGAATGACGCCTCCATCTGGTCCTCTAATTAAAGGGGCTGTTACTATTATGAGCTTCATTCAGCATGTTCCCTTAAACATGTCAAAAAAAAAGTATCTTTAAACTGCCCACTACTTAATCACCAAGAAAGCAATCATGACTGAGCCTTTTTTACAGTTTTTAATCATAGACTCTAGGCATGTTTATTGAAAATTTTAAGTCACAGTCAATCATAAAGCTTAATATGTATTTTATGAAAATTAACAATGGGAAAAAATACCAGGATAGCCTCGTTGATACAAGAGTAATAGCATGCCACTCACTATGTGCAAGGCCCAGTGCTATAGACCTTACATACATTGTATTATTTAATCCTCAAAACAACCCCATGATATAGGGCTGTTGTATCACAATTGTCTCATTCTTATTTCACAGACAGAAAATTGGATCTTGGAAAGACTAAGTGATCTAAGGTCACAATGCACAGCTCCCAACTCAGATCTTCTTGACTCCAAAGATCATGCTTATGATATGTTAAACTACTTCCCTTTAGATAAAAAAAATTAAAAAAAATAAAAAGTGGGAGTTTGAGTATTTTCAAAACTAAAAACCAAAACAAAGAGAAAACCCACTGGAATATTTTACTCTTTTTCCTTGTCAGGCTCTTAAACCACTATATATGTTTCCTTCCTTTGCTGAGCTCACTCTCAGCCTGGCATGAACCAAGATGCACTCAAGCAGAATGTGGCAGAAAGAATGACAAATTGGTCAGAATTTGCTTGCAACAGAATTTTCGCATTCAAGAGCTTGTGTACAAGAACAAGAGTTTGATTATAATATTTGAAGAGAAAAAAAGAAAAGGATGATCAGTTATAAGAAAGGCTTCCGAGTAGCTAAGTGGTCTCTCTTGGCTAAATATTAAGAAAAGAAGCATTTGACCTGCTCCTGCTACACTGTAGTTCTATTGGGAGTTCTCACACATTGCAGATAGTGCTCTACCTTACCCATCTGTAAAAAGCTGAGTGAAAAAAAAATGGTTCAGTACATTTACAATGCATACCATCTAACCATGCTGGGTGAAACTTCATTCAATTCTCTATTCATTTTCCTCAACAAAACACACAAATACCAAAGTTAAATGTGCACATTTCCCCCGAAAATGATAACTCATGAGATGTTATTAACACGGAAGTACATTCTAATATTTTAAAAACTTGTGTGTGAATAAATAAAAGGCCGATGCCTAACAAAAGCAAAGAGAGGCAGAAACAGTGAACGCGATGGTGATACCAGAGAAGGCTTTTCATTCATGAATTGCTTTGCTGTCGGTGCCACAAAGTCCCACTTCACAGAAGAGAGATTCACAGGAACTCCATCTGGGCACATCTTAACAGTGCTTCTGTGGTCAAAGATGAATGCTCACTGCTACAGTTTCCCTGGATTCCCCCCATACTTCTGGACTATCAACTGAACTCTCGATGTCTTTTGAGATCCAGGTTTCTTTTTAATGACAGCTACCGGGTTAGGGATGGAGGCACATGTAAGTGAAATTAGTAAATTTGCTAAGACAAAATCATGAAAATAAAATGAAAGGAAAAGAAAGAAAAGATAATGATATACATCACAATTTCTGGCTAAACAGTTTTAAATTGCCTTGTGGTTTTATTTTTAAATTTAAAAATCATGGGAAAAAACAAATACAGAAATGTGTAAAATGGGTCTATTGTTTATTACTCAGAGTAATTTCTCAGTGAATGTCTACTTAAATCTGGAAAAAAAAAATGGTCTGAGAAAAATACTAGTTATTCCCCAAACCAACAATCCACTAAATTTCATTTCCTTGAAATTGTACAAAAATTTTGAAGTTCTCATCCAATTCTCCAATCCATCTCAGCTAAAAAATCTCTGAACCACTTCAGCAGAACCACTCCTTCCCCAATGTGGGATCCACATGTCCGGTCCAATATAAGATATCTTTAATTATTATAATGATTTTCTTCATACTGACTTGACTCTCTCTCATACACTAATCTTAGATATATACCTGAAGCTATCAAGAGTTCACTTATTCTTTCATATGACAGCTCTTCAGTACAACAGGGATGTTGGTCCCAATGCAAAAGTTAGCAAACTACAATACAATGGTGTGTGTGTGTGTGTGTGTGTGTGTGTGTGTGTGTGTGTGTGTTGCCATGGGGTGGGTTTGTGAATGTAATAGTTTTGAAAGACAAAGAGAAAAAGAATGGTCCCATGACAATCTTCAATTCTTTTCAAAAGTTAGTACCTAATTAATTTAGATTAAGTAAGATACACCTTGCATCTTTAAAATTCTTTTTTTGCAATTTCCAAAGTAGGAGAAATTCCATCTGGTTAGAGGATGCCCAAAAAGGAGGCGATATGTGCCTCTGAGGTCACAATGACAAGAATTATCAAAACTGGGAAAAGAAAATTTCAGATTGACTTCTAATCATACTATGACTAAAAGAGATAACATGCCAGTCACTGGTTTCAGTTTAAAGCCCACGGAAATCCAACTAGTTTTCTGTCCTGTCAACACAGTGAAACTAGCACTGGTGGAATCTGTAGCTTTTCTTCCTAGCAATGGCTGATACCACTCCTGGAAGCTTCTCGGCAAGAAACTGTACATCTAAATAAATAAGATTCAGTATGTTGGTAAAAAGACTAACTTAAAATGAATATAAACTATTGAAAAATAAAACACTTTCACCCATTAGAAGTTTTATATAAATGAATTTTGCATCTAAAAATATTATACAATAAAAAGAGTAAAACTTCATTGCAGGATATTAGCTGAATATTATAAAAGTATGAATCTATGTAAAATACTGTGACCTGTGTCAGCATTAAAACATTGGAATAAACACAGGACCGCTGGAGTTCTCATCAGCTCAATTCAATAAACTTCTTTGTCCTGCCTCTTTGGATAACCAAGTGTTTGAACTCTGCCCAGCCATTATCGCATCTTTCTGACCTTTTACTTTCACATTTTTATAAGGAAGAATCCAGTGACTAGATCATCTCCAGGGCATCTATCTTTCTATGATTCTAAAACTTTCTATATTTTGATATCATCACTATTATATCTACGAGAAAGCCTCACTTCTGAGAGCTAACTTTTAAGAAAATCTTTTAAGTAAACCTTCAGAGAAACTGAAATGCTGTGTATCATTTAAGCTAAACCTTGCTAAAAGTCTTAAGCAACTTTGTATAATAAGAGTATAGACTCAGAAATTAAGACTAGCTAGGTTCAAATCCCATGTCTATAATGTATATACTAGCAGTATGTATGACCTTGGGCAAACTGATTCACCTCTTTGTGCTTCAGTTTCCTCATCTATAAAATGGGGGTAATAATTGTGTTCATAGGGTAGGCATTAAGGACCTAACTGAATTGACAGTGAAATAAATTTGTAATTGGCAATGGACTTTAAATCAATCCATGTTTCTGGTACTAGGCTAAGCCCTTTCAACCAAGAAAATTATGTTTGAGCTAATAGAATACAATCCCAGTGCCTAAAATAATGAGCACTAAGTAAATAGTTGTTGAGTGAATGAACAAGCTGTAAGAAAAAAAAGCTCTACCTAAATGTTTTTACTATCATCCAATAAATGTCAGAGGAATGCTCACACAATGACAGAATCACAGGCTGTTGTTGTCCTCAACTCACCGTCCCGGGTAGGTAAGAACTGCAGCTGACTTTGTTCTAATAAAGTGAAGGTCAATGTCCAATCTCTAGATAGCTTCATTATCTTCAGTAACTGTATCAACCTAAGGTGGCCATAAGGTGGACTAAAGCAGATACAATACAGTCAAAAATCCACAACTCGAAACTAAATCAAATTTTAGTACATTTTTGCTTCTTTGTCTTTACAAGCAATGAAGATAAAAATAAAAGGAAACTCACTTAAGAAACCATTCAGGATTATACAGTAAAGGCTTTATTTTTCAAAGATAGGTCCCCTTTCTATGTCTCATATCAGGTACTACCTTTAGAGTCATTTACATGCATGTTCGAATCCAAATAGATGCATGGAACAGACTGTTATAGGAAACTCTGTAACACAGGACAACCTCCTAGGAACTAGGTGTGTAACAGTTCAAGCCTGAATAACTTCCAGTCAATCCACTAACTGGCTCCAGTTCACTAATCACAACCTAAGTTTACTTCTGATCCTTTGAGCCTATGCCGAAGTAGATAAGAATCTTAAGACAATAAACTAATCAGAGGTTCTTATAGACTAGATCCACTTCAAAGTGATCATAGGAAAAGTGGAGGACACCTCGATGAGAACAATCCAGATGGAGAAAAGCACCTGTTCGCGTTGATCATTTCATAACTTGCTAGGTAGTTGGGAGCACCAAAAAAAAAAAAAAGTCCTTAAGAATTTATAGAAGAGGGAGTCACAGGAGCATCTGTAAAAAACCAACTTCTTCTTTGGTCAAAAATGAGTATTTATAGACCACAACAGATATGCTCACCTTAAAATCTACCCTGAAACTTGGGGTCAAACTGTCTTACAGTCCAATTAGAGCCTGGCAACTGGCCACAATCCTGGAGATGTACAGATTGCCCTAAATGTATTCTTACCACTTTATGTCCTGACTCCTACTGAAGTAAATTTCTCATTTTTTTTTTTAACTTCAATTCAGTCCAAAAAATAGTTATTAAGTATACACTGTTACAGAGGACTGTCACAAGCACGAAGAAAACAGAGCCCAGTGTGGAAGACTGACTCATACAACTACAAATGCCAATCCGACTTAACTGCTATAAGGGAACATAAACCGTATGCAGTGGGTAAAGGATGAGGAAGAACCTCATCAAGGAAGGCTGGGCAGAAGAAAAAACATGTATTCCCCACCTTATTCCACAAAAGATTGAGGCAGCTTAAAGGATGAGCAGGGTTTCAACAAGCAGAGGAAGAACTGGAAACCCCAGACAGAACAGGCAAAGAAGAAGGGGAGGAGGGTGAGTTATGTACAAAATATATATGTTTTATAAATAAGGAAGGACAGTGAACAATCCCCTGTAACTTTACACTTTCATTTTGACATGTACACTTGACCATTTGAAGTGTGAGCATTTACACTTTCTCTCTATTAATAATATTACTGATAGGTTCAAAGTATTCCTGAACTCATTCCAGTATAAAACTGACCCGTCTACAAGGTCTTTTCAAGCATTTGCCTCCTTCATTTAGACAGGGCAGGCTTTAACATGTGGCGTATGGAGAAAAGTGAAACCATAGGCACCAATGGAACTCAGAATAAAAAACACATTTTGAAATAAAGATTAAGCTCTCATACCAACAGACCTTGCTAGATCAGCAAAAATGTAGGTGTTAACAGGAAATCACTATATTTTGTAATCCCCATTTCACCCTCCACAAAATTGCACTATAATTCAAAATAAGTGAAGCAACAATTGGATGGATGACCAGTTTTTGTTGTTTACATAGTTTAATGCACAAATGTGCAGTTTCCATGACTTTCAGAATGACGTGATTTACATGAGGCTTTAACAATAAATAAACTTGAAGTGCTGTATATAGTTAGCATATGGTGAAATTTTTAAGCAAAACTCTTTCTTCCACTCCCTGCAAGACATTTAAAACATTCTTCCCCATTGGGGTTTTTTTGCCTTAAGTTTACACCCTGCCAATTTTCCTCCTGTGCAAATATAAAATTTTTGTTTTATAAATAAAATGTAAGGGTGGAAAATAAAACAAAAAAACATGATCTTTACACATCAAGGCCATAATAATCAGTAACAACTGCACATAGAGTTTACAGATATTTATAACTTTGCCATTTTAAAAGTTAGTCTTGGATATCACGAATACTTATATTATGTAATAATTTATGGCCTTTCCATAGACCTGTTATGTATCATCCTCCTTCAACCACCTGGCATGTCAGAATATCTAGGAAAAGATTAACAGAGTTATTTGCAATAAATCCCAAAAATAAACCTTCTGAGGAACAGACACAAATAAACATTAAACAACAAAGTATTCTTTTGTCAATTTTTTTAAACCCTTCCAAACAAATCTTACATATGCAAGATTTCCCGGAGTCTTAGGGAACGTGGTTTGACCAAGGTTAAGGTCATGCCTTTATTGCATCCTCCTTCACCCAGTTTCTCCACAGTGTTTTCCTTTCCTTTCACCTAATTGGATTTTATGTAAAAGAATTCAGATAAAGTTTATGACTACAATTACATTATAGGAAGATAAGACTTTTATTCCCTCTTACCATAGGAAACAAGCCATAAAGGCGAAATCTCAATCTAAAGTCACCATTGGCACCTACGCTTCTGGAATATCAGGACAATCTATGTGTTTGTGATGCTAAGTCAAGTGTGATCTAACACTGAATCCAAGACGTGGAGTCAGGAGAGGACAGGACTACAGTTTGATGTTTACTGACAAACTAAAGAATGCATTCGCATCTGAAAGTCTAAAAAGGAAAAAAGATTATCTTGCCTGTGATAGCTGTTTGCTAAAATCATCGAGAAATACCAATATCTAAGTATCTTATTGAATTCTCTTAATTCAGAAATTGCCACTGGAGCTACTTGACAGTTTTTGTTTTGAGCTACCTTTCTATTCCCACACAAAGTGTTTACCTGAAATACTTTGTGTGGAAGTTCATTAAAATCTTCTTATGAAAGGAGAGCACAACACTGATGCCTTTTCTTTGTCTAATGGCACAGGACCTCTCTCTCTCATAAATTCATTCTAATTAAATTATGCTTCTCAAGGTGCTCCCTCTCATGCAATCCTTGTGTAATTGTACCTAATACTTTCTCCACAATTGATGTTACATTAAACAGTCTTTTACTATCTGCTAGCCTCCTAATGGTCCTCACTCTTTTTCTTTTTTTAACTCAAAGGAGACAGGAATTTGACACGACAAACTCTGTTTTAAGAGTTTGTCTTAAGCTTTCATCAAGTTCTTTATAATTTTCTTAATGATACATAATATATACAAAGGCTCAAACAAATATATCTCTTTGAACACCAGAGAGAACATTACACTTTAAAGTTCAGAGAAAGAAACAGGTCAGTTAATGGGTCATTAAACAGTTTTATCTCAAGGCAGTGAAGCTACAGGTGAGAGGATGTGTTGATTAAAATGAGTACAATGAATCTTACAAAAATTATCAATAATCATTATATTTTTTCATAGATATAGTAAAGGACATTGATTCTTTAAGCTATCAGGATGTATTTTCAGATGATACTTGGGGTTAAAAAAAAAAAAAGCCAAATCCAAGAAAGTATGTGAAATCTTAATACATATCTTGGCTTGTGTTACAGATTCTCATCAGAATTTTCTATTTTTAAATAAAATGTAGAGGGAGTAGTTGTTTTCTCTTTCACACTTTTCTGTGTTTCAGCAACCCTGTGGAATACATGGGAGTTTTATAAGAAATGAATAGTTTTTGGTTGAAAAGATTACAGATGATGGAATTTCATAACTTTGCTACGTATATAAATAACTTGTCTAGAGCCATAAGAGAAGCTACTTAAATATGTACTGGTGTCTTCTACTATTGTTATTATCATTGTTATAAATATTATGATTAGCGTTATATACATTATTAAAATTTCTAAGCAGTTTTTTAGTTTGTTTGTTTGGCTTTTCTTCATCCTTCCTGCCATTACTTGAGGATGAGTATACATTTAATAATGTGGTTGTAACAATTCACTGGGCTGAATACATAAATACTCTAGAGCACTTGTTGAAACATAAGTAAGTAGATATGTCTTGTCTACCCAACATAACTGATATCTTTTTGAAAGTTGTGATAATATTTTTTTTTGGAGATTCCATACACCATTTCACAGCAGAAGCTTCATCAACAATTGTTGATTGACAGATCAAATCAGAGGGTGACTCATTTTATTTAGGGAAATGCTTTAAAAAGATCAATGTTTTAATATTAGAATTTTCTGCAGAGTAGATCAATTAATCTTCCTGAAAAATAACTACTTTTTCTGTGTAAAGTGCTAAATGTGACTGTTTTAGATAGCATTTATTGAGTACCTCCAATGTTCCAAGAGCAACATTCTAAGGTGCTTTACATGGCTT
The DNA here is from genome assembly GCF_902729225.1 of Pteropus medius. Lineage (NCBI taxonomy): Eukaryota > Metazoa > Chordata > Mammalia > Chiroptera > Pteropodidae > Pteropus > Pteropus medius. The sequence goes on along the minus strand of NW_024340701.1, from coordinate 13,522,977 downwards.
AACTCATATTATTATCCCTCTTGTTCAGATGAGAAAATTGAGGCACAGAGAGGTCAAGTGGCTCACACGAGATTATAATGCTAGTAAATTGGCATTATAGTAAGCTAGGGAAACTGGGATCTGAAATAGCAATTGGGCTCCTGAGTCCACACTAACAACCATGCTGCCTCCTGACTCAATCACCAGTCTCTTAGGTAGTGAGAAAGAAAACCACATGTGCTCTTATTTCTGTACATGAGCAGCTTCATCATTAACTACAAGTTAGTAAATTAGTAAATGACAAAAGTTCTATGACACATGTTTGATCAGCCACAAAAGGCTGAGCAGTGACATCTTGAGCAACAATGTCCTCATAAAATTCAATGTTGGGGTTCATCAGAGATTTCAAATAAACCACAGGCCTATCACCGTGAGACAGTATGATCACAACCTGGCTGTAGTTGACAGTGCCCCTTGTCACCACTGCAAATGGCAACTAGGGGTCCACATGAAACAAATTACATAATTCTAGCTCAACTTTTTGAAAGCACCAGCAAAACTTACTAAGACTATGCACAAAAGTATACACTTGGAGGTATACCCCATACCTATGAAGCTAACATTAGAATGAACCAGAAAAAAAAAAAAACAGAACAAACAAAACTTGTATTTTATTCACAGACAGGAGGCAATATATTATGCATGGTCTCCAGTCAAATGGATCTGGATTCAAATCTCATTTCTGTTATGCCCTGGGTGTGTTACCTTGGAAAAGTTTCATGAGTAAGCCACAGTATACTCATCTTTGAAATGAGGATGCTAGCAGCTCACCTAGTTTAATTTTCACACCACTCCTCATATAATAACACCACTCCTATTATATGAGGAGTGGTGTGAAAATTAAACTAGGTGAGATAAGTAAATCGATTTGCATTTTCCTTTGCATTTTGTAAATACCAATAAACGGTAGCTAGCTATTAATAGATGATATCCCCAATCAACAGTATGTCTTCCCTGCTTTGAACAAAGACCTACTTCTATTGAACTTTGTTGTTATTGTTTTCTGGGAGGGCTCAATTTAATCTTTTTTTAAATTTCAAATGTAAATACACAAAGAGCAATATATATGTACAAAGAAAGGACAGCACAAAAGAAAAACATCTACTTATGAACACTACTTCACAATGCCTAATCCTAAAGTATCAATATTTATCATAATAAATGAGCTTAATTTTTAAAATTTTTATACTATGTTTAAGGGATAGTAATATTCACCTTTTTCCAGGTGAGAAAAGAGAAGTATAAACCGAAGGGTAATCTTTACAAACCACTGACTGATAAAACAGACCACATTTCTGGTTTTTAGAATTCTAGTCAAAGGCATCAGCCACATTTTCTCACACCCCTCTTTCTCCCTTAAAATAGATTATTCTTCCTTCAAAATGGGAGGTGAGAGAATGAGACAGTGGTGTTTTTTAGTGGGGAAAGGCCGTTCTCCAACCCCTGCCTAAGAATGGCAAACATAATACCTCAGAGTGATGAAGGAGGGGGGCAGGCTGGGGCGGTGAGGTCTCTGCCTTTTAAGCAAGCCAGCCAGCAAACACAAATGCATGCAATTTGAAATTTTAATTAGGGTGCCATGTGCTGGTGACATATGGCAACACACTGACAGCTGGGCGTCCAGGTTCAGGAACAGACCTGGGTTCTGAAGTCACAGTTGGCAGAAGCAGAGTTCTCTGCTTGTGCGCTAGGTGCTAGCATGCCTGGAAAGTGCTCTGCCAAAATCACCCCACCATGCAGCACTGCCTTCCGGCCGCTTGTAGACGCTGCCTGCCAGGGGACCACTGCTGCAATTCAGATAAAGAGTGAAGAGCAAATGAAAAGAAATAAAAAACGATTAAAACCCCCACATCCCATTCTCAGTTTCAACTCAAAAAAAAAAAAAATCAAAACAGCATAGCCATTGATTTTTTGTGACTTCTCAGCCAGAGACTCTGGGCTTTCACACTCAATTGTCCTTGCAGGAGTACTCTCCCTGTGACTACGACAGGACACCCATCAGGGCATTGCGATCAAGAACTGTGCGTTACCTGCTCTAAAGTCCATAGCATTAAGCCTTTACATAAAACCAAATATGATTTAAAAGTCACATTTACATAGATTAGAAGATGAATCATGTTAGCAAAGTATCAAGATTGAATAAAAACATTTTAAGACAACTTGTTAAGCATTAAAGGTCAAGTTGGCTAACTTTTTCTTCTACCAGAGTTTTTTACGTGATGAATTAAATGTTGGTCAGTTTGACCTTTGAAGCTTAGCAAGTTGCCTGAAAATGTCTTAAAATGGGTTAATGAATTGCCTTGTAGCTTCTTCATTCACTTTTCCTTGCCCCACTCTGAGTATTTATTCTGCTTGTAGTGGGAATAGTCAAAGTCTGCTGTTTCTAGGCAAGTCTAGGACCCACAGTAAACAGAATAAGTTTTTTTAGTCAAACCATGCAATATTAAGAGAACCATTCTTTAGATCCTTCTCTACCTACAAACACTTTCTGAGCTATAAATCTTTGACCGTAAGAAAGTAGAGTAAGTAAATGTACATGCCAAATTACACCATCCACAGCTCTGTGGGAAATCTGAGTTTCTAGCCAATAAGCAATGAAATTCTTCTGGGATATTACAAATACGGGGTCCAAAATCCTTATCTCTTCCTCGCATTCCAAATACTGCTATCAAATCAGCCAAATGAACTTAAGATAGAACTATCACTGAAGTGGGAATTCAAAATTCATCAATTTGATTTAAAGCCAACAATTTACTGCTACCCCCTATTCAATTACACACACACACACACACACACACACACACACACACACACTCTTTAAAGTTTTTTAGCAGTATGTAGGAAATGTCACTTTATATTTTACTATTAGTATTGTTGTTATTATGCACGGAAATTGATTTACATCATATTTTATTCTACTTCAACTTAATTTTTGGAAAGTAAAACAAGCTAAAGATTAACATCAGCTGTTTCAGGCTTCAGTCAACACTACTGCAATCTGGAAAATACAGATACTAGAATTTACACCCTCCAGTTGTAAACCTATTAACTAGTTTGGACAGCACATGCGCATTCTACATACGGCTACCCTTAAAAAATAAAGCATGCTGATAAAACAAACAAAAAATGCTGTAGACTCTTATACATTAGCATGAATTCTTTGAAATAAAATAACACTGTCCAGTAATACTACCTTTAAAATCTGCTCTATTCTAAGAAATGCACTAAAATGTACCTTTAAGAGCAGCTAATAAAAACAAAGGCAAATATATTCTCAATCTAGATATTTTCCAAATTTATCTTAAACTAACTTTTAACTGGTTCAAGTGAAGATTCCTTTAACTTGAGTAAGAGCTCCAAGCCATGACCTAGGAGTTTACTAAGTAGTGCTAAACAGTACCTTGGGGGACAGATAATTTTTGCCTTGCTAAAATTCTTTATAAAGTTTATACAGATTGCTTGTCCAAATCAAGTGTTAGATATTGATTCTCAACCCCAGGTTTCAATAGCATACTATACATTCAATAGCTATAATTCTCTCAAAAGATACCTCTAAATTTAATTTTAAATCAACACCTACCTGCACACAAAAGAACAAACACACCCCCAAAGCAAACTTACTTTCCATTTTCTTTATAAAATTACAAACTTATAAAAACGTGAACTATAGAGTTTAAAATACACTTTCTAATCAATAATAACAGAATTGGAATCAATATGTGGACAAATAAAGCAAAATCTATCAAAAAAGATCAAGTCTGTGTTACAAAAATATTCACTCTATAAGAAAAATCAGGCTCATTAAAAACATTTAATTATAGTATTTCACTCTGCTTTATTTATACATGAATTTTTCCTGACAACATAACTAGGTTAATAAAAACTGAAATTGAATTTCTACTCTCTGAAATATTATAAAGAAGTAGCATTTAACAGAGAAATTGTTTTTGGTCTATAAAATATCTAGTGTTAATTAAATGTAAATTTTAACGGAGTCTTTCACCTAATGGCAAACTACAGAACATTTACAAAAAATAAGCATCACCTTTGAATAAGCTAAAACTGTCAAAGAATAAAAGAATTTATACATCTAATGCAAAAGTAAAGTGTTTAAAAACAGTTTAAATAAAGATAATGTAGATAAAGTAGTAAATTATATTTAAAAATTTCTTAACTTTTATTAATACGATATAACCAAAAATAAGAAAAAGGCAAATGTACAGAGAAGGGTATGCAAGAAAGATCAGGAGAACAATATTGTTTATGGGACTAAATTACAGACTAGCCTCTGAAATACAAAGGATTTAAGAAAATTAAGGTTTAGGTAAAAGACCTATGGCCTCTTGGGTTGCATTTCACATACAAGTTGCATGAATTCATCCTTTCTTAAGTGGCTAAGATAATATTAACTAACAGGAACACATTCATGACTGCATTAGACCCTGTGTTCACAATAGTTTTGACAAAGGAATCTTAGTTGAAGAAAATTAACATTCCATAAAATAGAATAAAAAAGGAAAATCTATGAATTTATTGAAAATATTTCGGTATAGATTCCTAGCTATCATTATTTAAATGTGGCAGCTATAGTCAGAGGTGCTTATATGACGAGGCTGTGAAAGAAAGAAGCAGAGGTGCACAGCACTGATTTCTCAGAGGGCTACAGAAAAAGAGTCAAGGTCTTAAAAAGATGAAATTGATAGGAATTTGTCATGGATTCTATGCTGTACTTAGGTATCGTTAAAACTGCAAAAAGTTCTATATCATCAGAGTATCTGGATTTTATCCTGATATACTCATGAAACAGCTTCGAGAACCCTAGAAATTAAGAGCTATGAGCAACTTGTCAGTAAGAGGCCAGGAATAGGGCATTTATAATAAAAAGAGAAGTGTTTAGCATGGTTTGGTGGAAAAGGCACTAAACTCAGATCTGCTTTGCCAGCTTTGCCACTTACTACATACGGCACTTGAACACAGTGCTTTTTCACCTACCGAATGATGGGGTGGAGTCCAGGCCACCACATTTCCTTCCAGCTCTAAAATTCTTTATCTCTGTGACCTAATCTCTACATTGACTGCCTACAGGGTTTCTGTGAAAATGAAATATAAACTTGTGTAGAAATTATTAAATGTGATTTTTAAAAATACAGGAACTATTATTATGACTTAAAGCTGATGTAAATACAAGAAGGAAGAATGCTTCAATTGCAGAAAGGTGGAGAAAATTCAAAGACATATGATGCTTGTGCTACTGAAGTCTTCAGAAAAAGAAGTGATTCTCTATTCACTCAAAGAAATCTGACAGCAATCTGAGACATGGTGTCTTTCAGAGGACACGTACTTAAAATCCTAGAACATAACAAAATTACTACTGTCTACCAGTGACTCTGGGCCAAGTGTGTGCTAAGCACTGATTTCACCAATTTTCACAGCACCTTTATGACATATATGCCATTATGTCATTTTAATAGATGGGGGGAAATGATACTTAAATGTTTAAGGCAAGGTCATCTAGCTAATATGGATTTGAACCCAGGTCTCTGACACTAAATTATCTTGTTAATCAAATTATCAAATTAATTAATTATCATATCAATCTTATATCTTAAAAACCACATTATACTAATGCTGTTTCTTTCTGCACAAGCACTTCCCATTTTTAATTGAATTCATCAGGCCAATCAGTTAATTGGGTCAAAAAGTTAAGTTGACTTTAGACGAATATAGACAAAGCCCTTAATAAAATGTAAGCATAAGGAGATATACTCTAAAGAATTTGTACTAGAATTATCAGTCCTATTAGAGTAGGATGTTTGCCTTTTGATATTTCCACAAAAGGCAAAAGAAAGTTAATGAAGAAAAATTTTAAAGGGAAAAGTAGGCAGGTTATAAAATAAATGCATTCGCTATCAAAATTTGTTTCTGGGATATAGCAGGTTTGTAGCTTGTCCAGGAAATTTATATCATATTTGTATATTACCTTTGGTTCAAGCAAAATACAACTGACTATAGATGATGATCCTTCATCATCTCTTTTTTACCCATTAATAAAGATTTGCAGAACAACATTGAAAAGCTTACTGCACATTTTGTCAATGGAGAATTATTAATTTTGATCATATATTAGAACCCACTTATTTCTGTTACACCTAATTCAGAAGCTATTCTATCTTTCTTTGGATGGGGGGTGGATAAGGTCATGGAGAAGAAAAGACAAACACCAGACAGAGTAAGTTCCAGTTACCACTAGATGTAACCTTACCTAAGAGACTTCTATGAATGGAAAACTTAGAAATGAAAAAGACCCTTCTCGAAGCACTCAGTGATCAAAAGAGAAATCCTGAAAATAATGAAAAAGCTTCTTTTTCTTATGCCTTTCTGCTCGATTTTATACTAGACTATTCTGAATAGCAGAGATTAACATTTTCATAAGCACATGAACATTTTATAAATTGGTCCAAACCAAACACATGATCACCTGCCAACTTTGTTAGATTTTAGAGGCACAATCAATGATAACTGCCATGTTTTTTCCCTATATCAGAGGATTCTGACAGTGCCTTCCAGGTTTGAACTCTATAGGAGACTAATCTGAAAATATTTAACAGAATATATTAAGAATCTGCACATAAAACTTTTCAAGAATGAGAAATAGAAATGTTCACTTTTTGAAATCCAGGTAAGGGCCAGATATGCAGTCAAAGACCACGATGAATGATGAAAAGGCCCCACACCTCCTTGGAATACAAAATGAGACACACTGCATGAACGATTTATGGAACTTCCTCTTTAGATGAGAAATACTTCCAAAACTACCTCCCACTTAGTGCTTCAGCACTTCCAGTAAATGAAGTCAAAAGTGAAAATATACACAAAATCTCTCCTTATTTTGACATTTCAAACCTCAATAAAGGCTCAGTTCCACATGGTGGCCTAAAATTAGACAAAGTTTAGTAGACTAAAGAAAGAGAAGGAAGTTTTTTTGTTGGGTTATTTTTAATATGCTTCAAAGCTCGTTCAGTCCTTTTTTGTAAATTTTGAGACACAGTTTAGAAAAAGGAAACAGGACTCTGCAGGGGACAAACTAAATTCCAAACTCAGGTGCTCAGAGGAGTGTTATCATCATTTAGCATCTAAAGGAAAATTAATGGCTTTCTAAAAATTTACCACTATTTGTGAACCAAGGCAGATCTTAGTTTTGATCAGTGCGATCACCCCCATTCTGTGATGGAAGAGTGGTGGGCAGGGGAGGGGGGAAGGAAGTGAGGAAGAGAGGAAAGTGGAGGAAGAGATGTTGATTTGAAAGTCATAAAGTTGAAAAGGGATCAGAATCCAGAAAGATGCACATCGCAGCAACCTCATAAAGTTTTTCAAAACAGAGCTACTGTCTACACACCAGAAGATGATGGAATCAAAACCTTCAGCGCTATTCATCCACCTAATTGAATTGGTGCATGTAATGGGAGGAAGCCGTTTCTCAGAACCAAAGTAAGTGATGCTGGGAATAGGAGGAGGCCAACAAGGCAGGCTGGAGACAAATAGCATTGGTAGAACAGGCACCCAGATTCTCTGGAAAGCAAATCCCCTTTAGCCCTTATCCATTCAGGTCACAGTGAAGCCAGTATCATAGCAACTTATAACTTTAAATACGACTATTCTTTTGGTCATTAGTTTCTCTTGGTTCCTTTCACTTTACCCGTATTTTTGATAGCCAAATCCTTAAATGAAAGCAGAAACTATGAGAATGTTGTCAAATTTCAATAATGCTCAAGGGGAAAGAAAAATCACCAATCTCCTAATGGTTTGGTCTAACATTCTTTCCGGAGTTACCCGGTAACAGATTAATGTAGCTAAGCATTGTAAAATTGAGCTGAAGTACTAAGAAAACATGCCTGAAATTTACAAGTAGGCTTCACTTGCTAGTTAAAAAAAGGAACTTCCAGCATCTTCACTGCCATGTTTCTTTATTTATTTATCTTTACTTTACTGTGGTGTCAAAACCCATGTCTGGTCTTGGAAAAAATCTGGCCAAAAGTTGGCTTTTTATAGTACCAGACCATTATAATTACAAAATCTCAATTAAAAAACTGCTAGGAGACTTTGGTGCTCAGTACCAAAAATGATATAAAGCCTGCAGAGGGGAAGGGAAGAAGTTACTTTTGCAAGAAATCCAAACCTAAGTCATGTAACTAAAATCCTTGGTGCCGGGGCAACCAAACTAGTCTACATTTTGAGTATGTTACTCAACTCATATTCCTAAGTCTGCTTTTCACACATATTCTGATTTCAAACACTGTAATTCTCTAAAGATCAGAAAATGTTTTCATTGTTTCAGTGGATGTCCCAATTCAGACCCAATTAATTATATCACTAGATGTATAAATGATAAAATCTGCAACAAATCCTGAGACAGATTACCTACCACTCTGCCCTCCTTGTGTCTGATTAAATGTAAATCATTCTTGTGATGTAACCATAAAAATGGGATAAGGTATATGTGTCTGTTTCACACACATAAGACTGGAAGCCATAAACTGGAAATTTAAATGGAAGTTCTGACAGCGACCCTATGCAGGAAAATAATGTGACCTCCAGGAGTAAATCCACATTTCAACCTATGCCTAGCCCAATACTGGTAGCACAGAAATAATAAATATCCGGCACATGAAGGAATTCACCAACCTCATGGTGCTGGGGTGAGAATTAATTGGTCTAAAGTACCATGAAAATGAAACTGAGTGGAGACAGTGTCATGGGGTGACTAAGACAGTGGCCTCTGGAGTCATCTGACTAGAGCCAATTTCCTGGTCAGTAAAACAGGAGAGTATTGTGAGGATTAAATAAGATAAATGACACAGAGTCTTAGAACTGCATGCCTGCCATGCAGCAACATTCAATAAATGCTATTGATGTTATTAAAATTCAATGGCATTATCAGAAATAGCAATGTGTGACATTTTTCCTTACCCTAAAACTGTAAATATGAATGAGAGTTCCCCCAATTCCAGATGTGACCCAAACACAATCAATCCATCAGCAAGTATTTAATGAGTGCCTATGTTTCAACATTCCTGGACTCCTCATGGCCAGCTCTCCTTACATGTAAGAAGACAAGGAAGTCTTTTTTAATATGGGCAAACTGATTCTGTATAATAAAACATTAGTTGTGAACTTAGTGGTTTAGATATATTTAATTGAAAACTGGGGTAGTGACTTATGGCCTATCTTTGAACCACATTTTTAGAACCTTCTCTCCATGCCTATAGTTCAGGTTCTAAAACCATGTGCTACCCAGGCAGAAAGCAGAAAAAGCAGAAGCCCAAGGGCCTCTGCATGAAGATCAAGCCCAAGCCCCGCACACCTAATTCTCAAGACTCTTGGCCTTGTCTGTCCTGGCTTTTGAATTTGCCTCTTCTTCATCTTGCCCACTCTTGACCTGCTTTCTCCTGGCCCCAGAAGACCACTCATCTCTTTGACCCTCTCACCCTGTAGATCCCTCCTGACTCTAGGACTTTGAACTGATCATAAATAATCTGCCTGGCTCCTTACTAGCCTAACTGCCTGACAAACTGTGATTTCTCCAAATTTTTGAAAGGCACCAAATTGGCCATTTTTACACACAGCATGTCATCTTTACAATGATCCTGTTAAAAAGCTTGTTATGTGGGTATTACAATCTTTATTTTACAGACTAGAAAACATTTACTGTACCTAAGTTAAATAATTTGTCCCTGGATGGAATAAGAGATATAGAGCTTTGAATACCAACTCAGGGACCAATTACTATGACCTTAAGTAATTTATTTAACTTGGAAAAAATACAAATTAGGTACATCCTAATGTAGAAACACTTAATAGTAAAATATGATAAAGCTAGCCCTAACTGTGAAAGAATGAAATTTTCAGGTACCATGAATGACTGATTACTAACAGATCAGATTTTTTCTCCACCATAAATGCCCTAGATTAGTTATAAAATTCACCTAAATAACAACAATAACACAAAGTTGAGTAATTTGCCTAAAATCAAACAGTTGCCAAGTGGTAGAGCCAGGATTTGAACCCGTTATTAAATAATTCTGTTTTAAGACCCAAGAATAAATACAAAATTCTAAAGGGAAAAATGATTTTTTCAAGCTAAAATTAAAAAAGAAAAGAAATCTCTAGTTTCTTGTTCTTAGTTCCCAGTATATATCTTGCTTTGCAGTACACCACACAATAGACACTTTTGTTTAGCTCAGCAGGGCTATTTATATGTTGTAACTCTTCGTGCTTTTGGGGACTGTATTCTTCCTTCTCTGAAATCTAAAGAAGGTCATGTAAGAAAACTTCAAGGATAAGCTAACTCTGTTTCAGTTAAACAACTAGCCGCACCAGGGCCACTGCCTCTGGAAACACAGAGCCCACCTCCACCAGGAAAACAAAATAAGAAAGGCCGCTTAGCCTCCTCTTGCAAGACTGCCTTGTCACAATGACATAGAAAGGGCACAGTCCACTCTCACAGAAACCCACTTTGACAAAAGGAAAATGGAAATTGGGCTATAAAGAGGCTTGCCCTGGTTTTTAGCAGGCACAGAACACCAGCTCTCTGAAACAGGGGCATCTATACAGTTCTAAAGTCTTGAAGGAAACACTAGATGCCTTTTTAAAAATGTGCACCAGATGAACAAGTAACAGGCAAGTTGTGGGCAATCAGTACTTACTTACTCCTAGAGATAAGCAAAGTCACAGAGGATAGGCCAGTCTGCGGTATCAAGTCTGTGAGGGGAAGGAACAGATCTTTCTGAGACTGTTCTCTGACACTGCTGAGGGAGTGGGTGGCAATATTGAGTCTAAACGGAGCGTGTCTCCATACCACCACACAGCTCCTTACACTTTCCCAGGAAAACAAACTGCCTCACAGATGCATCGATTCCTGAGTTGAAATATAAAACGGGAAAAGTAATTTTTAAATTACTAAGGCAGTTATGGCAGTTGGAGCAGCAGCTGAGGGACGATGCTAGCAACCTGCGTAGCATGCCATTTCAACTGCTGGGAACTTGCTCTCTTCGGAAGTAGATACCCCAGGATGGCGGCTACCATGAGAAGAAGGGCTCAGGCGGGTCACAAGGGATCACAGATTTCATTTCAGTATGTCTAAATTATAATTCTACTAGTTATGGTGAACATTTGTTAAATGCTTACCATATGTCAAACAATATTCTAAGCACGTTACCTGAATTATCTCATTTAATTCTCATAATCCCACTATGAGGTAAATGGATACTAGTTCAGTTGACTTTTTACCAGTAAGGCAACAAGTGCTAACAGGGTGAAACTGGCTCTGTACAGAATCCTTCAGGGCTTTCATACATTATCAAAGCAAAAGTAGACTACCACTGGAAAGTCAAAGTGACGAAGTAGGGGTAGGACTTATGTTCAACCAGTAAAAATGTATGAGATCCCAAGACTGACCTTTCATAGCTGTGTGACCTTAAGCATGCCACTGAACCAATCTTTGGCTCAATTTCCTTCTCTTTAAAACAGGGGTGATGATAACAGTAATGCTTTGAAGAGCTGCTGAGAAGATTAAATGAGCTAATACATGTAAAACACTTAAATTCATGTGTATCAGTAAAAGAATTACATAGGTGTTAGCTGTTGTTATTTTATTATCACTAAGAAACATATTTTACCTAAAAGGCAGCTTAATCTGGCTCAAATGCTACCTTCCCTAAGGCACCTTTGCTGTCTGCTGAAAGGTAGTTGCTCCCCATTCTGTGTTTTTCAATGCTCTGGTCACATACTGTTAGAGCTCTTGGCAGAATGTATTGTAGGTAATTCACCTACAATAGGTAATTCACATACATGACTCTTTCACTGCCTGAGCTATTTAATGGAGAAAACTGTTTCTCACCACAGCTACACTCCCACTGCCAGTACTGAGCCTATCACACTGCTACTAATGAACAGAAGCAGCAGCAGCAGCATTTTTGAGATAAGAATTTTACATGTATCACACTTAATCTTTATAATAATCCTATAATGTAGGAACTATTTTGAATTCTACTTCATAGTTGAAGAACTAAGGTGCAGAGTGGCTGAGTCACCTGCTTGGGTTCACCCAGTCAATGGCAAAATCAGGATCCACAGGCCAACTTAAGGTCCACAGCTTTGTCCTCCCTGAACCAATGTGCTCTACTCATTGTCAAGGCATTTTGTAATAAAAGTTTTCTGAGTATAAGTAATAAAATAGAGGATTTTTCAGTAAAATTTAAGGTAAATGAAACTGCCCAACATTTCATTCCTAATGTGCTTAGGTACAGTACAAAAAGTAGAAAACGGAATGGTAAATACAATTCCTGTCATCGTGGGACTGAAAACAGCTATAAAACGAGTAATCAAATAAATTAAGGCCATTTTAGAGGGTCAAAGTACTATGAAAAATATAAATAAGAAGGCCAATTTTAGATAGACTGCTCCTCTACAGAGATATCATTTAAATTGGGAGCTGAAGGATAAGAACAAGCCAGCCACAGAAAGGGCTGGGAAAAATGCTCTCTAAGCAGTTAACAAACAGTAAAAGGGTTGGCAGTTCTGAAAATCAAAAGACTAGTAAGGCATCCAAGGAGTCAGTGGTATAAAGTGAGTTTGCAGAGGGACACTATGCAGCATCTGTAGGCTATGGCAACAAGTTTGGCTTTTACTCTAAATCCATGGGAAACCATGAAAAGTTTTTAAGCAGAGGAATGATAAAAACCAATTTCATTCTTTAAAGGTCAGTCTGGCTGCTGCATGAAGGCACAGGAATGGAAGAAGGGGCAACACTCAGGAATATTTAAGTAGTCTCAGTAAGGAAGATGGTGCCTTGAATAGAGATAGTCCCTTTTTTTCCCTTTAGACTGACAAATTTCCGTATAAAAACTGGAGATGTGTTCTGTATTTACTCTAGTTATTTATTCAAATTCAACTTCTAGTGCCTTTAGAGCTCAGAGAGAACTTAATGATCCTCTTTAATGTCTTCATTGTACACATATGGAAAGCGAGGTACAGAGAGCTTACCTGACTTGCTAATGTTGCACAAATAATTTATAGCAGACTTCATTCACTTCAAGTCAGATGTCGGGGTAAAAGCGTAATAAAAAAACCTTATAGTTTTCTGTTGTTTCTAACAAGCCTGCCAAAAATTCATATTTGAGATTTGCATCTGTCCTTTGACTTAAATGCCTTTATAAAGTGTTTAAATCTCACATTAATTCTCCTATCCATATAAAGTAGTCCAGCGTTCAGCTCAGACACACAGATGGAACCCACAGGGTTAAAAGAATGGAAGTCAAGTCAGAGCACTCTGCGTTAGGCTTGGGAAAAGTTCATAAAAGTAATTTTAGACTCCTGTTTTCTTTCAGTTTTTTCCTTTGCGTTTATGTGCAAATTATACCTTACTCTCCAGGTTGCATTTTGCCATTTTCCTCTCTTTTCCCAAAGAACGCCCCCCAAAGAGACAATGCTTTAAAAAAGGGCCAGTATGAAGTTCCTCTGAGGTCCTGCTCCCTTCAAGCACGGCTCCTATCACACAATAATGTGTTATTTTGTTGAATTTTGGCATCCATCTAGCTTGTTTGGTCAGGAGCCAAAAAATTAGAGTGTGTCGGTCCACCAGTTTCTCAGCAGAGAAGCTCTCTTCTCACCCAGCGAGTGTGCTGTACCCTTGGCCTCTGGCCAAGAAGGGAAATCCATTTTACATAAAGAATGCACAAAGCTCAAGTGCTCAGAGACTTTTTACCTACTAAAATAACTCTATGGACAAATGCCAGTCTGCTAGACACATTCTGCCGGAACATTTGGCATGCAAAACAAGGTAAAGTGCTCTGCGAAGGTAGCAAGTTTTTAGAAACAAGGAAATGGCTGTGCGTGCCCTCGTGGCACGTCACGTGGCTTGGCACAGCCGGCGTGATTGGCTGCGGCCGAGTAAATACAGCCGCCATGTAAGGAGCGGAACGTCGCCCTTCGCTGGCTCCTTAAAATGGCGGCCTGAGTCCGCACCAGGAGAAGCCAGCCGAGACCCACTCTCAATTTCCCCCCTTAAATTTTTTGTTTTTGTTTTTGTTTTTAAATAAACCTTACGGATTTGAGTAGAAACAGATTTCTCACAACTTGCTCCTCCGGCTCAATTTCACAGTTCGGCATACACTCAGGCTCTGTCAAAAGCTTGACAACGTTCCAGGGAAAATATTAACTGTAAACTTTCCAAGAGGAATTAAAGGAGCAGGCAGAAATGTCAGGACACCCTCCCTTTGGAAAGCACATCCCAAGTTTGTGCCTGTGTACGTTTTGGGAAGAAACACATGCAGCCCTAACTCAATTGACCTCCAGTATGGTCCCACTTCACCATGTCACACAGTGGAAAGAAAAGAAAGGAAAAAAAAAAGGACACATCCTCTTTGGCTAAAAGGCACGGAGGTCTCTCACTCTCCCTCTCAGGCCTGACCAGTTGAACACAGCACACTCTGATGTATAAATATTTGCCTCTGGCTAAAGTTCAAGCAGCCCTGTGTGGCTGCCAGACACAACAGAAAACCATCATCCAAGGGAAAGTGTTTACTGCAGTGGTGGCCAAAGGAGCAACTGCCAGCAAAAGATCGCATTTGATTGGCCGGGCCTGCCTGTGGTGTTATCATAAAGCACCTGGCCACTGGGATGTTCCCACACTTTTAGTAATGGTCATCTTTAACGCACAGCCTTGCCACAGTTAATAGAAGACCAATAGACATGCTGATGGTTTTACATGTGTTCCTTCATAGCGATGGACCTGAATGAGCCAAACCACCCAGTATATCTGCTACCACTACCGCAGGGGGAAAAAAAAAAGCGTTCGCTCCTTGAAATTACATAAGTAGAGTCTGTGACCTTTTCATACATCCAACCTCACAGACCACTGGCATTTCTCAGGTCCAGTGACTCCTGCATACTTCCCAATTCTCGCCCCTGTGTATTCTATAATTAAATTCCTCAATCATGGCATTTGATTAATTTAAGCATCTCTAAAACTCCTGCAAGAAAATAAATTAGGAGAGACTTCTGATAGCTGTAGTCATCTATTTTAAATAAAGCAATGCATCCTTCAAATTCTCTATCCAAAAACCAAAATATACACTGTGCTATTTTACCGGTACTATAGTTTCAAAACAGGTAGAAGTAACACAAGCTGACCATCAAGAGATTAAGATCTCTAATTGGGAAAGGAGCTGAATGAGAAAAGATCTAGAAGAAAATCTTTTTGAAAAAGTTTATTCTAAGCATGTAGCTAGCAGGGGAAAGTCTTCTCATGGTTTTCAGTATTAAGGCAGTTTGAATACGAACAAGATATGTCATAATATTTTTAAAATCATTGCACCCATAACATTTCTATCTTCATAAACAATAATGCATGAGTCAAACTTTTCCTTAATGTTGCAAATGAAATGTTTTGTTTAGTTGTACTGAAAAGTTATGCAGAAAATAGGACAGAAAAATCAAGAAATGAAAAAATAAGAACTTCTTTTAAGTAAAATTTTTGATATCAAGGAACAATAATTTAGGTAGAGCAAGCCAAGCTGTTATTTCATCTGTTTCAAATAAAATACACATTTGCTTAATTAAAACACTTGCTGTTTGTTAAAAATAAAGAATATCTTACATCCGTACACAATTCAGAATTCTAACTGAAAATCCTTTAAGGTCCTGAATCTTGATTGATCTTAGGCTTCCAGTAATTTCTAAATTTGAATTTGTTGCAAAACTAAAATAGTGTACCGATAATTCCATTTTCAATTGTGAAACTTTAATGACTAATCTAATCTAATTTTTAACCAAATATGTCACCAAGGTTGATCTGTATTCAACCTCAGAAGCCCAGGACTTATAGTATCAAGTTTGGCTTCCAAGAGATCCCAGTGAATCCTGGGCAAGCAGATCACAGAGGAATGTTCTGTTCTCAGCTGTGAACAAGACAGTATTAACTGAGACTCTTCCTCCTGCTGCCTTGGTAGGCAAAAAGGTCAAGATGGTCAGCTCTTCTAGTCTTAGTATGAACTGTCAAAACAACATCCATGTTAAAAATAGATTGTCTGCAGGCAACCAAAATACAAATGCAGAAAAAACTTAAAATAAAAAGTTTTAATAGATTTAAATTTCAGCTTCAAGTATTTCAAAGACTGTAACATGAAACCAAGGAGAAAAAAGACAGGATAATCATTTTCCCAAGGGCATTAACTTTACAAACTTTGAGTCTTAAAATTTAAAAAACAACCATTCTGACCCACGGATGACACTTTTCTTAGGAAATTCCTTGGATTCACAAATAATTCATTGGAAATTAAAGCACAAGAGGCAAATTTACCACTTTTATTTGTTTATATTTTGATAACTGCATTTTTCTCAGCTCAATTTCTATGGAAATGAAAATACTGTTTACTGTCAGAGGAATTTCTTTATCTATCAGTGGGGAATAGAGTTGAAATATTATGAGGTTTTTTTCAAATGCAATGAAATAATCAACACATTCCATGGTGCTATGATAGATCAATTCTATCATAACCATGTAGAAAACCAGGGGCAACTGCTGTTTTATATGTAAGTGGTTACTTAAGACTTATCACCAAGCAGCATGTTTAATAAAGTCTGTGGCATTTGTACGATAAAATGTTAAAACATTAATAAAACTAAACTGGTGATAAAAGTTATTCCATCTTATGACTTTCACATTTAACAAAAAAGTATCTTCTAAATAAAAATAATGTTACAAATGTAAATATTCCTTTTAAAGCTGCTGAATGCATCGCTTTACTAGGAAAGGCTTAGCTATGTTATTTGCAATTCCCTCATTGTACAACAATGTACATTACTGTCTGTAAGCTCTAATTTGGCATGGCGCATCATTAATGACCTGAATGGTGGCTGTTTCACACATACATATTTAATTACAACAGCTGAACAAATTACATATTTATGCTTTATAAAGGGGATTGCCAGTCTAATTCATTTGCTATGCATGCAGGTACAGGACTCCATCTGCAACAGCATCTGCACAACAAGAGCTAACAATTATCCATTGTACGGCAAGTAAGCATATCTGGGGAAACCTATAAGGGAAGCAGTCACATTAACCATTTCACTGCCTCAGGCCCTTTATATTTTCCGGGGGCCAAAATCTTTTAAAACAAAAATTGTAGCCCTTATATGCCAACTCAGTCATTTCGCAGAAGCGACCAACCCTCTCATTCATGTTAATTCCCAATGAATATGAAGTGAGAGAAATAAAGATTCTAAATCCTACACTCCAGTGAGGTTATACTTCATGTGGCTTCTCACAGTGAGCAGACATTTTCTTAAGAGACTTACAGCCCCAGAACTCAAACACTGGTCCTTAACAGCCTCTGCCAAGATGTCAACGGGGCTAATCTTTAGCCTGGACAGAAGTTAAGTCTGTGTTACCACACCCTTAATCACACCATAGACTTGGGTGTTTATAGAGGATGGGCCTGAAAAACTTTCTTAAAAGTACACTCTAAGCCCCTTATGAGAGTCCCAAAACCTCTGCTGAGCCATTCTTATCATCAATATACTTTCGAGCTAAGCCACAACTAAAAGCTACTATCCCCTCTTTTGGTAATAAAGTCCTATTCACCAGTGCTGCAACCTCATCTTAAGTGGCTTCAGGACTTTCGTATGTTTAATTTAATATATCCAATGAGTAATATAAATATTCTGGACCATCACTTCTACTTCAAAACCCAAAGAGGAAGAATTAAGAGTCAGCCAATCAATAGTGAGGTTTCCCATTATCATTTAAGGCTCTTGCTAGGCAATAAAGAGGCTCCATGGTGATGGCCCCTAAAAGCTCCTTACGGCATCTTTGCCTCTTTAGGCCGCAAAATCAAAGCATGAGTCAGAGGTGTGGGTTTTTTAATGTTACCTCTAGAGTGATGGAGTTCAAGCCAGGGACCTACTGGGTGAGTTGGGTGAAGGAATAGCAGTAGTGGACACAGTGCTGCATGTGAGAGGTATAGTCAGGGGCATCTGCCCACTTCCTTGGAGTGTGACTCCTGAGGAGCCAGAGGGTACTGAAGAGGGGACACAAAATGCACTCCCAGCTATCCAGGCTGTTCTTCGCTACATTGGGCCCGATTCACATGTGGAGAGAGTCCTGATTCACTCACCATCAGCCACCTGTGGAAGAGTCAGCCTTTGGGAAATCAAATGAGAATGAGAGAGACAAAAGCCTCTCTGACATCTTCTAAAGGCCGATGGACTATTAGAAGAACTAGTGCTTAATCTATAGGGTTGCAAATCCAAATCAACTTTCACCAGGAAAAAAAAAATCTGCACCCCATAGAGAATTCTTGAAAGTACAATCTCACGCTGGTGCAGAATCAGGTTTACCAATTCAGTTGCCCAGAAATCATACTGAAAAGGAGGGGCCTAGGTAGGGTTTGAATTCACTGTCCCTGTATCAGGATATTTGAGGTTTGGCTTCCCTGAGGTGTTAATGTGGTACCCTTCAGGAGCTTCACATAAAGCAAACAGCTGCCCTCAAAGTTCCACTAGCCCTTAGTAATCTGTCAGATGCCTCAATCAGCAACTACAATGGGAAAATGCATAATGCTTTATAATTTGCAAAGGTTTCTATGAACCCTGTAAGACAGCTATGTCCACTTTACAGATGAGAAAACTGAGGCTCAGAGAAATTAAGTTATTTGCCCAACACACAATAAGATGCAGAACTGGGACCAAAGCCTGAGACAACCTGACTCCAATTCCTCTGTTCCTTCCCTTAAACTAACCCTAGCTTCACTGCCTCCCTTGCTGCCTTGCTTTGCATATACCAGGCCGACAACCCCCCAGTCGGAGTCATCAGTCTGGATGCATCTTTGTCAGCACTAAGTAGTGTTGGCTTCAGAAGCAAATGTAGCAGAACTATTGGTGCCTCTCCCACATGCTGCTTACCCCACCCTGGAGGTCACCTACAGCTGGGGTAGATATGCTTTCCAGTCTCACACAAACACCTGAGCCTTTCTGCCTCAAGGCTTTCTCGTCCACAGGGCAGAGCTGAGCAGGCTGGAAGTGCAGGAGAATTAACATGCCCAGGAGCCACCCTCAACCAATGAAGGACAAGAGTTGGGCTTTGGTGAAATAATTATGAGTTATGTTCTACAGTCCCTCGGGGAGGGAGGGATACCCAGAGGGACTGGGCCCCAGTTGGTCACAGCAATAATTTGCTCATTAAGGTGCCCTTTATGAGACACAGTCCCACCCCATATTTCCTGGGATTGTCTCCCAAAAGAACTACCTGTACCCAAACCTTTGACCCAGGATCTGCTTGTGAGGAAACCTGAACTATAAAAACAAGCATTAGTGCTATTAACAATGTAAACTTGGGTTTGAGGTTCACTGCTAACCATTACCTCATGCTAGAATTTTGCCTACTTTTTACCAGAATTTCATGTACATTTTGCAGCATCCTTCAAACAGTGAGTGATTCCAAAAACTCTGCTGCCTTGCCAGAAGATGGTCACAGAGGCGATTGTTGGAGACACCTAGTGTGGAACCCTGAGTCTGCCTTTCTGGTTATATATTCTTTGGCAAGTTATTTAACCTCAGTGATGATCAGCTCCTCATATGTGAAAAGATGATAATGGCTCCTACGTCATCATAGGATCGTGAGAATAAAAAAGGGCGTTTGTAAAAGCACCTAGCATTTAGCCTAGGCACATGAAAATTCATCATTATGGCTAATATAGAATTCACTATGAGGCCAAAAGAATACCAATATGATTTAGACAAATGTTAATGAGGGAAAAATTCCCTAACAGTAGGATATAAGGTAACAAACATTTTCTCCTGCTGTTCTGTCTATCCTCTAGCCACCTTTAATTAACCAAGCCTAATTTGAATGCTTTAGCAAACTAACTCCTTTGCTGGTGTGGGTGATATCATCCTAAAAGTTCTTGGTGATACTCAGTCCCAGATTTCTGTAAGTCAAGGCCACAGACACCTTGGCTGACCTTGGCAACTTTCAAAGCTCAAAGCCATACTCTACTGCACTTCTGCCTTGATCTCTGGTGATCTGGGGGAAGTGGGCAGAGGGAATAACTAGGGACCCACATAAGATAAATGAGCCCTTGTAAGGTGCCATATACCAATTCATGCGCTTGAAGGAAGAGATGAATGGTGCCTTGAAAGAGCTGATTTACTGTCTAAGGAGAAAGTCTCCTATAGATCTTCATTAAGAATGCTAACTTCCCAAGGTTGATTTGCAACAGTGGCTACTGGTGTGGGACAAAAGACAAAAAATAAAGTTTGCAAATGTCAAGGTCTTACGGAACCAATAATAGAGATGGTTTATTAAAGCTCCTCTATATTCAGGATGGCTTAAATTTGAGGAGGTGGGATTATGGAAAGAGGAATCTGACTAGCTTAAAATCAAGAGAGACTTGTATATAATACATGGTTTTCCAAAACACACACGCAGAGGATAGAAAACATTCTTTTTATAAACATTATACTAATACAATATAACCTTAAATGATTCAGTACATGTCTGAGGTTCATGCTTCAATTTTCTTGTCTTTAAAACACTGATAACAACAGAGAGGTGTAAGAATTAAATGAGCTAATGTACATAACATCACTAGGTCAGTGGTGTAACACAAATATCACTTTTTTAAAATCAGAGTTATTATTATGACTGTCATCATGAATTGACTAAATATTATTTAAGATATATATAGAAGGTATAAAAGACTGGAATAATTTGACCCTATAGCATATATTTGAAGTTATTTTTGAATTCACTGCTGATAAGCTTCTTCTCCCCGACCCCTCCCCCCCAACCACCATAAATACAGAGAACTAAATTTAGAAAGGGGAGAAATATAGGTACTTCTACTTTTCTGGTTTTGGTATTCCCAGTAATTGTCAGAGTTCCCTACAGAGGATTTAAAAGGTTTTGGTTTGTTTGTTTTGTTTCGTTTTGTTTTTGCCATGGAGATATAACATAAATATCTCTTGAATAAATGGATTTTTAAAAATAAGTTTACTGCAGTACAATCCCACTTTTATTTAAAAATGCATTAAAAAAAGAAAAAATGGGGAAAAGGAAGAATTAGAGTTAATTTTAATATTCACCCATGTATTTTTTTTCTAGATTTTCTATACTGGAGATAATATTACCTGTTTACAATAACAAATAAATTATTTTTAATATCAACACATTTTATATGAAAGAAAATTTAAACGGAAGTAAGCAATTAAAAGGAAGAAAAAATCCATGATTTTATTTCCATCCTATAAAACATCTACTGAGATGAAAGGAGAAACTTGGTAGGACTACTTTATAAGGAGACTTAAAGGTCTTTATCATTCATTAATTCATGCCTGCCCCACTCATCCTGCAAAGTTTATGACCTACTTAAAACAATAAACATTCAGGATGTGGTTCCATAGTGTAATGCTTAGCACGTCTGCTTTACACACAGAAGGTCCTGGGTTTGCCCCCAGTGGAGCCACGGTCCATAGTCTATGGTCATGCCACCCTGAACAATCCCGATCTCCGATCTTGGAAGCTAAACAGGGTTGGGCCTGGTTAGTACTTGGATGAAAGACCACCTAGGAAGACCAGGTGCTGTAGGAATAAGTAATAATTTTAAAAATTTTTAAAAAATAAGAAACATTTACAATAAAAACAATAACAAAAATAAAAAAAGGAAAAAAAATTAGGACCTGGGAAAGTAGAATGGCCCTTTACCAGCCTCCATGTAGCTTTCCAGTCTTGGTGATGATAATTAGTCAAAGGCCTTAGAAAGGCATCTAAAATTTCACAGCAGACTCTTTCCTTCTTCATCCCCAGCTGAGCCAGCATAGTTGCTGGAACATACCCTGTTTTCTCCAACTTCTCTGCTTTTCTTTACATGTACTACTCTTCCAATCTCCTCTTCACAACAACTTTTTTACCTTTTAATTCTAGCTCATCCCCTAAAACTCAGCTTAGATGAAACCTCTTTCAGAAAGATAGCCCTGAGTCCTCCACATTTAATTTTATCTCAAACCAAGCTTTATCATATTCACTTTTCTATTTCTTCATTGGACCATAAGTTCCTTGATGACAGGACCATGCCTAATACGTGGCACATAGTAGGTGTCAATAAATTGTTAAATGAATAAGTGAGGAAATTATTGTATATATAATTGTAACCCAAGAAGGAAACAGTCACTTGACAGAAGGGAACCACAAAAAGAAGTAATTATCTATGAAATAACTGATTGCATAGAATATGACCTGTAATAATAATTAAATATAAGAATCCTGTGCATAAATACTGGCCTACTAGAATAAAGCTTCCTATCACATATGTTCATGTTTAGTTCTATCTCATTTGGGAGTGGGAGATGGGGCGTGGCAGTAAGGTATCACATGGATTTAGAAGAACCATGACTAAAACTACCTGGTACTCTCTCCTAACAGTTATAATAGTGGAGAAAAACATTCAATAAGAATTTTCTCCATCTGTAGCTATATGACATTTCTCACACTCTTGAAGTAACAATAAACATCAACAAAGAGAGGCTTAGCTTAAAAGTCAACAATGAATAATGTTTTGGTGATTGGTTTGTTAATACCCGACAAATGCCAAGTCCTAAGATATATTTTTTGAAACCCTTTACACTGACGAGGAGGCCAGACTTTCAAGAACAGCAACATTTAAATATATTGTGACTACAAAAAGTGCTCCTTACTACATGCCAGCATGCCCCTCAGAAGAATAAATCATCTCTTTTCAGTGCCCTATCAAAACCTCATCTAAAAATCCCAACTTTCATAATTCAAATCATAACTTCAGCCCCATCAAAGGTGGGGCTGAAAGATCCTCTCAAAGACAAGATCTGTGTCTTCCTTCCTTATGCCCTAGGCACCTTCCACAGTGCCTGGCACGTCGGAGGTGCTCAATGGTTATCTAATAGAACCAAACTCATATGCCCTTCCACTTTATCATGTGGGATCAAAGGCAGAAATACACTCTTTTCCTTCTTCTCAGTTTTCAATGCAAATGGCTGATGCCTAGCTACTCACTTGTTTTGAAATACATGATAGCAAGCTTCATTCATTCACTTCCTTTTTCTCATCTCTCCATCCCACTAACAAATGAAACTAGGAATAATAAATTCTTCTAAAAGCTGTGGTGTACTCTATCTCTGACCTTGCACCAGAGTCATAATGCAGTGTGGAATTCCCCAACCCATTCCATTAAAAGCCCATTTCATTTTTAGACCAAATGAAAAACAAAAGAAACCATCTGCTTCGTGAAGTATGTATAGGGATGCATGTTGCTTTCAGAGCAGGTAACAGTGCCTGGGTAAAGCCTCCCCAACAGTTTCGCAAACTACCCTGGCCTGCTGAGAGCCATGTGTTTCAAAATCATGAAAAGCTGGGAACAGACCCAGAGCAGGGCCTCTGTAAGTACATTTAGCCATGGACCTCTCCCTCTGCCTAAGGCCCTCGCCTCCTAGGTTGTCTTTACCTTTAAGACACCTACATCTGAGGGGAAAAGAGATGAGACACATATAACAAACAGTTTAAAGAAAACAGTCAAATCCAAAAGACATCCCTCACTCCATTCACTTCTCTCTTCAGCTCTGCCCTGATCATCTATCTCTATTCACTTTTTCCTAACACAGAATAGTATTTATTGAGAACGTATTGAGTTGCCAGCCACACTGTATCCACTACCTTACTTAAGGCTCTTAGGTATCACCCTTATCCTCGCTTGACAGAATAGATACTAGGGCTGAGAGAAGTGAAGTCAGTTGTCCAAGTTCACAGAGTTGGAAAGCAGCATGATGTTTCTTCCACGGCACTTCTCATAGAAAATGCTTGGGCACATCTTCACAGTCTTGCCCAGAGAGGTGGGACAAAGGAAATAAAGGGGAATTAGGGAAAGTAAGGGATTGACTGAGGGCAAATAAAGCAATCCCTTACTTCTCCCTTGAGGGTAGATTTGAGATTTGAGATCCCTATAAATGGAAAATAACTGCTTGTCCACTTAACACCTCAAACTAAAATACCAAAAACATGCATAGTAATACCACCTTTCACAGATATAATGTGTATCTTCCAAGGAACCCTCAAAGAAATTACTTCTCTGCCATCTTCACCATAGATCTTCAGGATAGCTAGGGAAGATCAGAGATTCTCATCTTTGGAGAATATGAGAGAAATCTCAGGCATGAGAAGTTATGTGACTTGCCCACGATCACACAATGAGTGAACCAGAGCAGGTGGCCAAGTCCCTTGACCTCCTTGGTCTTTTCTCATTTTATTTATTAGCAAGTGCAACTCTCTGGATCTGTCTCTTGCAGCAGACTTCCATGTTCCTCAGCAAGAGCTGCCAATTTTTCTTTCCTAGATGAGCAATGAACCTTCCAAGGGTATCAAAACAAACAGTGGAAAGAGCACTGGCCTTCGAGCCAGAAAAAAAATCTAGGGGGCTCAAGTCCCAGTCATTTACTGGTTGTGAAACCCTGGGCATGAAACTTAAACGCACTTAGATTTCACAGTCCTCATATGTAATCTGGAAGTAAGAATCTCTGCCCTCGCTGCCTCATGGAGTTGTCAGAAAAATGAAATGAGAGAATGGCTGTGAAGGGTTCCTTATAAAACTGCAAATACTGTACAAATATAAAGGATTATTATTTTTGGATTCAATAGACTTTCTCAATTGAATGAAGCCCTGTGTAGCTGGATGATCAAGTTCTGTTATAAATAACCAAGAAAAATGCTCTGGTTCCTGAAACAATTTTACCAGCCCACTTGCTCCCATGAAAGGACACTGGTTGTAAAATGAATTAAATCAGCACTCTTTGCTATCTTCAAGACATAAATTGTTACTAGCTTAGGATCAGTAGGGGAATGGCTATTTTCAAAGGCATATAGACCTCTGACTATAAAAAGCTGACCTTCCCCAGTCTAGAACACAGGGCATGGGGCAAGGTGGAAAAACAAAGGAGCTGCCTGCTGGTTTTACAACCAGAATTATCCAACATGGACTGCCTTGTCTCCAACAATGGTTGGAAGAGCTCATATGTTAAACTCAGCTTCTTGTTAAATATTTCAAGGATGCTAATGGAACCAGAAGATCAACTGTTATGCATCAACAGGCTGGCTTTATCCTAAAACCAATTATAAATAAAGTTCTAAATACAGGCTGCTTTAAATATGCATTTAAGAAAACATATCCAACCTTCACGCCATCCGTCACCAGCACATATCTGACTCATTTAAAACCCACTGTCTTTGGGGACCCAGTCTGGCACTTCTGTGACCATTTGCCTTCGGAATCATGGCTAGTACAGCATTATTTCTAATAACTTCTAAAGGTTCTTTTTTCTTTAGGAAGCAGAAATTCACTGCCAAACACACTGCTTCCATTCACAAGATTATTTATGACACTGATAATTGAATTCCGGTCACATGACTAAGGAAGACTAGGTTCAGAGGGAAAAGAACCTAACCATAATTTCTAGAGAGATCCATAAATTACTGCTTTTCTCCCCTGGAGGTTGAAGTCCTTGGGGGTCTATGGATTCTTCCCTAGCATTTATTCTAAGTTTGGAATCATCACAGAAATTCCTTTCTCTGTGCTCATTGACAAAGCTCCTAAGGTAAATCCTTTGAAATTACCCTTTGCATCAACTCCTGAGAACCCCTAAGGGGTGCATAGGAAATCTTCTCTTTGAATCAAATGTTGCTGTCTCCATTATAGCACACAGTTCCTGAGGGTTTAGCATCTCAGAATTAAGGATATAACCCTATTCCAGTGTTCTCTTTCCCCAACAAAAGCACACAGTCACATCCATACCTGCACAAACACAGGACTGGGTTTGGTGGCCACAGAAAGGTGGATTCTCTTGTTACTGCTGGGGCGAATTTGAACTTCAGTGCCTCCCCAACAGCACGGGGTAGGGGATAATGACACAGAAGTGTAGTTAGCATTTTTCCTCGGTTCTTCCTCATTGATGCAGTGAAGAATCACAGGTCAGTGAGATTTAGAAAAGATTTATTAAAAGTATATTTAAAAAAGACAAAGCACGCCCCAAGGAGGCACATGATTTCAGTGAAGAGCTATAACCAAGTGCTGTAACAACAGCCAACCAACCACCAACAAAGACCCCCCAAAGTGGGAATCTCTGCATTATATTTGGGCCTTGATGGGTGCTTCCGAATGCATTCCTAGGTGACTGGCAAGTGAGGTCATTTTGATTGACACCTGGCTGCTATATAACTCTGCCTAGTGCACATGTACTAATCCAGAATTCTACTACTATTGGGGTATTCTTTGGACGGTCTCTAGGCTGGGCCTCTACTCCTTTGTTCCCCTGTTGCTCATGTCTGACTAGCTACCTAACACTCTTATTACTTCTCAAATTAGATCAGCAGGACATTTCCTTCATTTCTTTAAGGAAGACCTACCAAAAATCTTTCCTAAATAAAAAATTCATCCTCCTCCCAAATCCTCTAGTTAATGTTTTAACAAAGATGGGGCTTTAATGATTCAATGTAGCCTGAATTACAGATAGCATTTATCTCTTATTATCCTTTGGTTCAACTAGGGAAGAAATGTCTCTATAGTCTCTTTCAAAATATTTTCAAATTACGCTTAAAATGAAAATACAATGAATAATGTCAGTCTAAAAGGAACGGTTTTTTTCCCTCCAAGAATTACCCTCTTAAATACATCACATTTCCATTTGCTTGGCTTCTTATTTCAAGTAGATGGGTTAAACAGCATCATCCTATTGTAATACTTTTAGCCTGAAATAAATTTAGCATTTTAGAAGCTTTTCCACAGTCTCTTTTATTTAAGTTTCAGAGACCGTAATAAACAGTATTGGATAAAAGATTCAGAATGAAAGAAATTGAGAGAGTAAATAAATCTTCGAAGGTTACACAGCCAATCTGGTATCCATGTAAAGGCCTTTACTAAATATGAATACAAGCACCCATGTGTACAAGCGTGTGTGTGAGTACACACACACACACACACACACATACACGCATCACAGAGCAAAGCAAACACTGTGTTAGCAACAACTTAGGCATTATTTCCTATAAACTTTCTGTCCTTTTCTATTTAGGAAAGAATCTCTCTTTTTCTCCCTCTGAAACTGAAAGACTCCTTTAGCTATAACACACACACACACATACACACACACACAAGTCCTCTTCTTTAGAAGCTTATCAAAACCAAACACCTTTGTGAGTGTACCACTGCTGATGTTGGCACAATTTGGTGATAAGTGTCTAGCCGTTAAAAAGGCAGTGACACTAATTTTTGCTCAGCTCAGACCATCTTCTTAAGTTCCAAAGTAAAGAAATACTTCCTACTACATTCAATGAAGAATATCATTTTGCAGGAAAATTCAAAATGTTACTGATAATTATTATTATCATTTAGTTGGCAAAAGTGGGTTGGGGGTGGGGGGAACATATTCCCAGGCAAGAGGTTCAGGTTAGACTACAGTCCTAAACATTTAGAAATACCACGCTGGCTACAATACAGGGAAAACACCAAATGCTATGACCCAAGACCATTTACTAGCAAGCTGGGTTTCTGGGCCTATCCTAATAATGTAGGTCTTGGCCATAAATTGCCCAGGAACCCTACAGCTTCTTGGTGGTCATCTCAAGTTTTACGATATACCCTCATTTATAGGCATTCCTTCCCCATCTAGGTAAAAGGAAATTGTGGGACACTGCTATGGATCAGAGCAGCTGTGAGCCTGTCCAAACACCACCCACATTTTAGATCCTTCAGGGAGACAAGTGTGAACCTAAATCATTCACTTAACCTCTTTTAGGTCATGAATGCCTTTGTGAACTTGATGAAAGCTACAGCTGACGGTGTCTAGAAGTAGTATTCACACAGTGTCTATGCATGAGGATCCCCAAGGTACCTCCTTGGGGCCAGATAAGGAGGCCAACACAGTGCCTTCTGGAACTCAATAAAATTCTTACTGCCTGACCTATGCTAATTGTTACCATGCCTTCCAAGATAAACAGCAAACACCCCAGAGAGTATATAGCAGGGGTAGTGGGAAAATACTCCTTTATATACCACAAAAATATCACAGTGGAATTACAAACAGCATATATAACACTACTTTTACACAAGTCTCAGAGAAGAAAGCCAATCTTTGCTGTTCCAATTCAATCAGAATAAAACTAATTTAGTTAACTAATAATTTGTTGAGCAGATACTATGTACAAGAAGCCAGGATTTGCTGAGGATACCAAAGAATCATAAGATTGTTTCTATCCATTGGGAATTCTGAGCCAAGTTGGGGAGAGAAAAAACCAAGAGGTTATTGATATCACAGGCCGTGTTTCAAACCTTTTGGTTTTTCCAGTAAGAAGTATGATATCTGGCAAAAGCAGGCATTTAGTAAATGTCTCTTGACCACTGAACTCTGCTAAGTACACGAATACCTAAAACACAAGGCAGAAAAAGAATAATACAGAGCCCAACCACAAAGTAAGTAAGGTAATTGCATTGGAAAATGTAGACACCTTTCCAAAATAACCATGTTCAATTGGAGAGTCTGTTAAGACTGACACCTAAAACGCAGACTGAGGATAGATAGGACTCCTTTGGACCGAAATGTGAGGGTAGGAAGAAGAGCATTCCAGGAGGGACAAACCGAGAGAGCACAGCATAAGACGTGGCCTGGAAACAAACAACACATAACCCAAATTTGACTGGAATGCAGAATGGTGTTGGGGGAGGGAGGGTTAAATATTTAGAATCCTCTATTCTGTGCTTGTTACAAAGCTGAAAAAAAAAAAGACTTTAGACGATGTTGCTTTTTAAACTTGCAGCAGCAAGGGAAAAAAACTTGGAGTATTTATCTAAAAAGCTTTCAAGATCCTCTAAAATTAATTTTTTTTTTTTTTTTTTTTGCTTTAGGGAGGAATCAACTCAATTTTATAAATAAAAGCTCCCCTTAAACAGAGTCAGGGCCAAGTTGAACAAGTTGCTATTTTATTCATTTAGGCTTCCCACACACAGAAGCCTGATATGAGGAGCAAAAGATTCACAGGTCTGTCCTTTGTTTTATGTAGCCACATCTTGTTTCCAACAAAATTATGATAAGATGGACTTTGTTTTCTAAACAAACTTGTGGCTTTCCTTAAGTAAAGGAAGCAAGACTGCTGGAAAAAAAAAAAGGGAAGAAGAAGAAGAAGAAGAAAGAAGAAGAAGAAGAAGAAGAAGGAAGAAGAAGAAGAAGAAGGAAGAAGGAAGAAGGAAGAAGGAAGGAGGAGGAGAAGGAGAAGAAAGAAAGAAAGAAAGAAGAAAGAAAGAAGAAAGAAGAAAGAAAGAAAGAAAGAAAGAAAGAAAGAAAGAAAGAAAGAAAGAAAGAAAGAAAAGAAAATGCTGATAAGTGGGTAAAAGAAAAATATTTAACAGTCATTCATAATTAAGCTTTCAAAATATCTGATCAAAGCTATGGGTGCTATAGCCAAGGCTTCATTTTCAACCCCTTGGAAAGAGAAATGTAACCTCCATTCCAGAGGCATGAAATAGCCCGAGGGTATCCCAAGTATACTATCACTTTAAAGAAACATAACAGGAGAATTCGTTATTGAATGTCTTCAAGAATCATGGCCACCGAAACGTTAGTGTCCACAATCTCCACATAGCTTAGGTTTGGGTAACCAAAACTATTCATTAAAGGGCTCTCAAAAAAATATTTTGTTTAAGTCTTACCTAGCTATATATTTAGTTTGAGTTCATGTTATAAATAACGCTTTTATTTTTATTTAGTTCAATTTACT
Source organism: Pteropus medius (assembly GCF_902729225.1). NCBI lineage: Eukaryota > Metazoa > Chordata > Mammalia > Chiroptera > Pteropodidae > Pteropus > Pteropus medius. Next base: position 13,493,093 of record NW_024340701.1, on the reverse strand, counting down.
TCACTACTTTTTTGTGTCTAAAACAATTATCTTTTCAACTACCTCTCTCAATATATCTATATTATACATACATATGCAGAGACAGACCACTCAAGCAGAAGTAGTTACCTGAAGTCAACTGCTTTAGGGAAATAGTGTAAATATAAATCAATTCTTGTACTTCCACAAAAGCACCAGTTGTTAAAGAACTTGCAATTGGTATTTGCATTATTAGTTAATAATAATGCAAATACCAATTATACATATCAGTATGAGTTAATTCTATAAGCTTGTATGGCTGTCAATGCCTCAATACTTAACATAAGTGTATTTGCCAAACTTGACTTAGACATGTATACATAAGGTAACACAGGAATCTTTTAGTAAAAAGCCTTGATAACATTCCCCACAATATCCAACCAAAGCCCAGATCCATTAGCCCTCCCACAGTCCTTTGTCTGATCCATTATGTAAATGCAAAGTATCAATTGGCACAAAATCTTCATAATCTTATTAAGTTTACATCAAAATCTGTATATGTGAAGAGCACCCAATATTGGAATTTAAATAACCTTTAGGATTTGAGCTAGAGGGTTTTCCAGGCACACCCAGAAATCTACTGAAGATAAGGATAAGCTGTGACATGCTTTTGAAAGATTAGAGGTAGAAGAAATGAAATTAAAAGAAAACTGAAAGGATCATAACACCTAAAACCTGCGAATGTTTTAATGGGAAATAACACCATTTCTGGCTCACAGAAATAACAACAGGATTAACAGTTGCAGATTTGTGCTTTCTACTAAGATCCTTTTTCAAACTACTTCAAATGAATACATGAAGGATTGATTTTTAAACCCATGTAAATTCTTAGAGACAATGCAGACTGACTTAATTATAATCAATAAAATCTACAGACGTTGATGCAACCAAGCAGAAACACTGCTACCGAAAAAACATGACATAAAAATCACTCCATGGCTCCCTTTGTACGTAACAGTGATATGACCTTAATAAATATTTCATTCCTTTCGGTGAATAACCAAGCATCAAGATGGAAAATTTTAATAGCTAGGAAATAATATCATAATGACTTTACTAAGACAATGCCTCCTTTAGAGGAAAGTAAAGTTATCCTAACTTTCAGTCTTCATTTCCAAAATATACCCCAAATTAGCACATAATCCTAAATGATAATACACTTATCTATCCTTTCCATATACAGACTGATGCATTGCTTAAAGAGGTTTTACAGAGACTATACTCACTATAGCAATGTTAGAAAAATCATATGGGAAAAGATCTTCCATCGCCACACAGAGTAAGTGCTCAACAAATATTCTTGGAGTAAATGACTTTAGGGACTGGTCAACAGTCAGGTCATACAACAGCCTGTACAGTGACTCACAGATTTCTTTCATGAATTGTAATTTGTAGCTAAGAGCCCATATCATATAGATAGTTTGGACTATTTCATTACTCAGTACATTACCATACCTTTACCTACATTTACGTCTATCTGCTCTTTTTCTTCTCACCCACCCAAAGTGGGTGGATCTTGTGATGTAGCGGAATGAGCATGGAATGCAGACAGAGCTGGGTTCCAAGCTCACCTCCAAAATGCATTGACTGTGTACCTTAGGGAAGCCACTTGGGGCCTTCGTGTCTTCATCAAGGAATCAAAGGTGACAACACTCAATTTACAAAATCATTATGCAGATTAAAGATCGCAAGTTTAATGCATCTGGCACATCTTTCACATTATAGGTATATGTTAAATAAAAACACACTATATTTCCCCATACAAATAAGTCCCCTATTCTTTTCCTTGTCTCTAAAACAGTCTCTCATTACAACTCCACTCTAAAGTAGGTTTTGATAGAGCATCTGGATAATATTTTTATTTTTAAACCTAAATACAGTATTTGTAGTGAACTGGATCACATATCTATTTACTCTCTTAAATAATTCTAAAAGACCGTGTCAGCATAGTTTCCCTAATAAAAAACAGTTCTGCCTTTTATTTTATAGCTTATGGTTACTAAAATATTTAATTATCCTGGTATTATTAGAAATTTCACTACCTTTCTGGGCCTGACAAAGTAAGTATATATTGGAATTATATAAAAGTTGTAGAGGTTTCCATGCTTCTAGGTATTCAGTAGGTGGCCAATTCATGATCCCTAAACTTTACAATATCTTCCTATATCAAAGAGTAACCCTTCAGATTAGCTGGAGTTGTTTTGGTTTGATTTGCTTTTTTCATTTTGGAGGTTCTTTTTAATTAACATCTAGATCACGAAAACCCGAATTTATAACCCTGAGAAGAAATGATCAGGATCAGGCAAAAATATTTTCTCTCAATTTATGTACACATGGTGACTTCCTGAATTGCCAAGGACATTAAAGAATAGCTAACTCAGCAGTAAGCTGCAAAAGGATGTAAGCAAAAATATTACAGATGAGTCGATTGGCTAGAGTCAAATAAATATGGTTTTCCTTTAGCACATGATTACCTGTGATGAAGAGGTCTTCAAACTTCTATAATTCTTGAGTTTAAGTAACTAAATATACCTGGTTTGGCAGCATTTCAACTATATCCATGCATATAAAACTTGCTTTTCATCAGCTTAAAATGGTGTTTTGTAAAGCATTTTGGAAAAGTTTCCCAGTGGTAGATTTAAATATACAGATAGACATAAAAGACTTCTGTCGAATAAAGGTTATCAAAATCAGATGACAATGATTTATAAGACAAAGATTTATTTAAGATTAAAAACAAAGAAAAATGCAGTTTATCCATGTTAAAGAAAAAAAGAAAAAATGGGGTAACTTAGATATTTTGTGATGTAGTAGTACAGAAATAACATTAAATGTCATGCTCTTTTCTAACCTTTCTACTAAAACTCTAAACTTTTCCAAAAATTAAATAAATTCATGTAATGTCCTCTCAACAATTTTACTCATTGTTAGCGATGACCTATCCCACATAATGAAAAAGTATTTAATTAAAAAATAAAGCACTGGCCTTCCCCCAAATGATACTTATTTTATAATGCTCAAATCTGGAGATTTTTGATAAATATAGGAGGTTGCAGGGTCTCCAGGGCTGGCAGCTGGGTTTCCTGTTGAGTTGGTTGCTGTGGCAAGCAGTGTTCCCCAGCAAATACCACAGCCATTTATAACCTCCTCATCACTACCCTCATCACTACAAAGACTGGCAAGCTGGATATTCATTTCTCCAAATTTCCTTGCAGCGAGTGATCCAGTTTTAACTAGTGAATCATAAGGAGATGTCACCTGTGTAACTTCCAGCAAAGCGTTTCCTTTCTTGATGAATGGAGCAAATTAGGCTAGCATGACCCATCACCCCCATCATCCTGCCTTGAACATACAGATAGCAACTGTAACATGACAAGAATTACAAAAAATAAGTCAACAAATAAAGCATGTCAGGTCAGAAAAATGGGAAGTGCCTGGATTCTTGTTGGTAGTAGTGAGCAAATAAACCAACACGAGCTACTAACTCTGGACTTATCGTTAGAAAGAAAAATAAATCTTTGTTTAAACCACTGGGGTTTTTTGTTTGTTTGTTTCTATCAGCCAATAGCACTCTCAGGACATAGCTGTTATTATTGAAAACATTTACTGATGCATATAAAAATCTGGGTTTCCAGATTCTTAAAAAATAAGAAGAACCAGGACACTGGGCCCAGGTTTTCAAACAACGCCTAACACCAATAGTCTTGAACTAAGGAGCCTTTCAATGGGACTCGCTGGCTTTCAATGGGTCCTGGGCTCTCTCTGTCCACTGCCTATTTCACTCCTTTAGTTACCTACCTCTCCTAGCTGCTGCAAGCATCTGAATTTGAGATCCTAGAACATAGCATACAAAAATATGTACCACACACTATAAAAACAAACTATCATTATAATCAACAAAATATTTTTTGCTTCCTAAAATCCAGATTGCCATGGTCTCACTTATGAAAATATATTTTCTTTTTCTGATCACTAACTTTTTCAATGGGCACATCATTTTGGGTTTTGCTTTTACAGCACACTTATACAGAGAGGAGGAAGACACCACAGCACCAAAAGGTGGCTATACACTACTAGTTAGGGCTAAAGATAATATAATGGTAATAATAAGCATAATAACAGCTACTATTTATAGAGATATTGTGAGAGGCTAGGCAGTGTACTAAGTGCTTTACAAATACTGTGTCACATAATCCAGGGGAAAAAAGTACTAGAACCTTTTTTAAAAACATTTAGAAAGTGAGTCTCAGAGAAAATAACTGATTCAAAATCATACAGCTAACAAGCAACGGCCAGAAAATTTGAATCTAAGTCTTTCTGACGCTGACATATACTATTAACCATAGGTTGATTATATTGTTTCACAAAGAAGAGACAAAAAATATCTGAATTTTTTTTTGAGAAATGTTCCATAAAATTTCTCAGATCTACGTCTCATCTCTATGTAACTGTATTCTAACATGAATATTATGTCAAATATTTTATTTTTAATACCCATTAGTATAAGACTTGATTCCGGTATAGGATATTTTTTTCAAAAGGCACTTCCTTCTTAAGTATAACTGACCTGGTACAGTAAATTCTCAAGATTTAAAAATGACTCATTTCCAAAGCTCCACACATTAGCAGCTGGTATTATTCAATCTGAGATTTAAATTTATAATGTACTCTTGATAATGTACTCCCAATACATTTTTCACTTCTCTATCTCTTGAATGACACAAGATAAAAGATCTTTAAGGTATAAATATTTTATATAAACTTTCACTCTGTTTTTCCTCAGCCATTTTCCATTTGCAAACACTAGACATCATGCAAAAAAAAAAAAAAAAAAAAAGAGAGAGAGGTTGAAAGAGTTTTATGGATTATGTTGGGGGTGCTGAGAACTGCTTATCCATTCTGCTGTGGCAGCAGACACCACAGCTACCAGCCTAACGGCCCTTGCTTGCTAATCAGAATGTTCTACCCTAACTGGGGTCTGATTCAAACTACCATTTTTCCAATGGGCAGATAGTGGGCTAGAAGGGAACAAATTCCCGGCACCATCTATAGTGATAACTAAGTTTGTGCAGGGCGCTGCTGGTGCCAATGGAACTCTGGTACTGGGCCACTTCATTCAGTTGGAAGGGTCACAATACAGCCACTCTTCTCAGGAATGACAGAAAAGAGTGGGGGCTTCCCCCAGGAATCAGAAGACCCTCGCTAGGCATGTGGCTTTTGGCAAATCATTTATTAAGTACAAGCCTTTCTTTTCATACTTGTAAAAGTGCCCAAGGTTCTCAAAAAAGGTTTTCAAATCTGCACAGATTCCTCAGGAGCCTTGCTACTCAAATTGTAGTCAGTGTATGTTTAACACCTCAGGAGTTTATTAAAAATGCAGTCTTAGGCCCCACCCCAGACCTACAGAATCATAACTTGCATATAGCAAGCTTCTCGGGTGATTCACTGTCCTAAGGATCGATTCCAACTGGGGCTACCTCTGAAAGAGAGAAGGGTCGAAGCTAACAGGGATCTAGTACCCCTACATTTTTTCAACTAAAATAATTATACATATCCATATATATAAAATTTGGTTCAGAAGAGCCCTGTTTAAAGGAAATCTGAAATCACTGGATAAAATTATCTGTAAAGGTCCTTCATAAATGCAGATGTCTATGATTATTAATCTGCAAAAGTGCTTATATGTATCACTTTAAGGATGATTTGCTTTCTACATTAACTCATTCTGGAGAGAAAGCTTCTATAAGTTGTAACCAATATTCTTATGCACTGAAACATAATTTGATCTTTTCCTGGAGATATCATTAAGAACATGAGTTACACAAAAGAGTTCCATTAGAGTGAATACCCAAAGAACTATTTAAGAATAATAGTTTATAGGATATGTGTGTGTTCATGTAAAAATAAATATGTATATATTTATACAAATATATGTACACATACATTTATACATGTATCTGTATATACGTGTGCATACACATACACACAGTTATACACATACATATGTGCTGTATATACATATATTTATTTTTATATTGCACACACATATACATATATATGTGTCCATATTGTGTGTGTATATAGAGGGAGAAAAGGGAGGATCTCAAGCTACTACCCATCTCAACCTCCTATTGGCTATACTTTTGACAGTGACTTCATGTCTCCCCTCACCGTTCAGCTTGCCAGCTAACACCTCTTGTTTGTTTCTACTTTCTAGACTCAAACAGCTGTCTGTTATGACTTTATCTGCTGTTCTGGAATAAAAATCAGACTTCTGTAGAAGCTGTTAGGCTTCACTGAGGGTTTCTTCTGGGCATAAAGATCATGAGCGTTAGTGCTTGAATTTGATAAAATCTACTTTGTACAACTGGAGGCTGGTTGTGCTTCTGTTTTCTAGTTTTAAGACGTATTCCCAAATGTAAAAAACAAACAAACAAACAAACAAACAAAACCCACAGGTATCAGGCTGTAAACGACTTTAAAGAAAAACGTGAATTTTACTTTACCAGTTCTCATCTCATACCAATCTGTACTAGTTGAATAGATAGTGATCATCTTTGTTACAGTGCTTGAAAAGTCCGAAAAATGTTAGTTGGTGCTGTATTATGATGACGACCATCAGGGGTGTAACGAGGAGAATGAAAGAGAATCTCCTCAGTCTGTGGGTTCTGCTCTGTCTTAATCAGCTCTCATGGGTCACTAAAGCAGCCCCAAAGCTGGGATATGCTAGAAAGGTGTAAGTCGGTGTCATTATAATCTGTTCTGACTTCCAGGGAGGTAAGGCTTAAATCTCCAGATGACCACATGATCAATGAACACCGCTGGAGAACATTCAACTCCCAATTCTTCTCTGCCTATGAGAGAGTCTCTCTAGATCACACAAAAAAGTCATTCGTATGGCTAAACCTATAAAGACAATGCTTAAAAATCCCATTTCAAAGTTGGAGGACATTTTAGAATGGTTCTCAAAATTTAGCATGTATCAGAATCACCTGAAGTACTCATTAAAAAGCAGATTGCTGGGTCCCACCCTCAGAATTTCTTATTCACTATGTCTAGGAAGGGAGGAGAAATCTGCATTCTAGCAAGTTTCCAAGTGATGCTGACGCTGCTGATCTTGCAATCACACTTAGAGATCTAGTAATCCAGGTCAAGGCCTTATTTTAAAGATGAGACAACGACAAGGGTCCAGAAAAGTGAAGAGATTTGGCCAAAGGCACAGGGCGAGTGAGAAAAGTGAAGATTCCAGCCCCTCTCTCCTGCCTCACAGTTCAGGGCCCTTCGCATCACAGAACAGTTTGTGCTGATCCGATGAAAGGTATTCAAAGAATGTCGTTATCTATAAACAAAGATCCTTGGTGTCTTATACTTATGTAGCCTTTTAAAATTTCATCTACATTATCTCATTTGATTCTCATAACAACCTGATGAGGTAGGCAGAGCAAAGATTAACATCCCTAATTTAGAGATTAAGACAATGAGATATGGAGTTGTTAAACAGTATATCCAAAGCCACGAAGTTAGTTAAGTGCTAAAATGGATTGTTGCTATGCAGGGTGTGGTCTGAGGTCCTTCGGCATGGACATCCCAGGAAGCCTGTGTAAAATGTCAGGCGCATCACAGACCCACTGCAACCGAATCTGCAGTTTAACAATATTCATAGTCGGTTCGTACGCACATTAAAGTTTGAAAAGCATTGGTATATACAGGCCTAGAAACCAGGTCATCTAATTCCAAGATCGATGCTTTATCTCTCCTCTTTTATCTCCCTCTCTGAAAGTACTGGTCAGTGTCATATTTTGATTTGTTTTCCAACATAGCCTAATTAAAAAGTTAACTTTCATCAAGTAAAGGACTCTTATAGTATTTTGCCCTTAAAAAAAATATATTAAACTGGTTAAATTACCTTTATTACCAGTCTTGGTAATTCCTCTGTAGTCATTTTCTTGACTGATGTATAGACCCCTATGAAATGAATCCTCTGAGAAGAAGATGGAAAAAAAAACAAGACAGTGATCAATGGATTCAATTAGTTACAGTATAATTCTACCAAGATGAAAAAAAGATCAAGATATAATGCAACTACTCCAAGGTGGCTAAAATACTTTACCCAGAAAGTACACCATTTCTTTCCCACATTCTTCAACTATTAAGTTCAGGAAAGCACAAAACAGCTGCTCCTAAGACACCTGGGAAAATAACCACAATAAATGGAAGGCTCCTCACAACTGGAAGTATTTAAATACTGTTTTAACGGTCGAGGCAAGATGACAACTGCATTTCTTCATATACAGGAAGTGTTACACACACCAATTTCTCTAATGACAGCAAATAAGCCCCTCTCGCGACAGTCAACCAAGAATTAACTCAGTGGTTACTGTAAGACCACAGTTTTGAAACATGTATGAAGGTTTTCTTCAACTTTTCAAATCAGTTCTTTCAGTTCAGATTCCTTGTTGAACAAAAGACAGAATGCTGATAGAGTGCACCTGTGAAAAGCTGCTTCATTCAGCATGGCAAAATGTAAATTCACATGATTTCTTTTAAAATATATCAATCTTAGGCATTTAAATGGATAAATATATATACAAACACACAAGTGCTTTTGTTGTTTTTGTTTTTGCTTTTGGTAATTTCAGAGTAGCTTTGTGCAAACACATGATTAGTTAATCAGGGTACTAAGATTCCAATCGTTAAAATTAATGCTCAGGACTCAGAAACAACCATTCACAATATCTTAGTAGGTCAGCATATTAAATAACACCTCTGCAACACAAAAACATATTATTTTTTAAAGATGCACATCTACTAAAAGGAAGGTTTCCTTCCTAGTTTAAAAATAATGTGTTGAATTAATAAAGCTGATCAAGTGATTAATAGAATCCACAATCTTAATCTTATTATTTTCAAAGATGAAAGGTTTTTCTGCCAAGAGCCAACTGTCTCCACTTGCTTAAGAACAATAACATCTGATTTACTATGATCTACCTACTCTATCTGCAATAATTTGGCATGGGCATGCCTTTAATTCTCCTTGTATTTCTTTATCAAGATACACAAAGCTGTTAGTGGTTTATCCCTCTGAAACCTGGGGATTCATGTAAATAACTTTTAACAGTGGGATCGCACATAACAATTTACAGAGCACTGTGGCATAATGCAATTCAAAGTTGTTCTTGATTTAAAATGTTTAAAGTCCAACCACAGTGTCAGTCTGCCCAGAGAAATCTCTTATAAAAGTTTTCACACTCTGTTGGGTTAAGAGACAGTGGGTATTAATCCTATGGCTTCTACGCCAAGCTTCCTTTTTGTGGTCAGCAGAGAAGCTATGTGGTTGGTCTGAAGGAGTCCAAAGTCTTTTTTCTGTGTTAAAACAAGGGAAAGTGGGCCGGTTACAGAGTAAAAGAAAAACCACAGCCAGCTCACTCTGCTGTAGCTTTTCCCTTAAATGTGGCCTAGAGCTATTCTGCTTTCCAAAAAAAGGTTTAATTTAAACCATACACAGTGCTGCAGGCTGCCACGTTTCCAAACTCAACATTCCTTTCTAATCTGTGCACTTCAGAACTAACGTACTCTGTTTCCAATGGTACTCAGACGAGCTTTAATAAATAAAATATCACTGCCCATCCATTACTTAATTTGATAATAATATGCCCTTTTTTTCCTTCCTCTATTGACATTATTCTAAGTGCTTATTCGAGTCTGTTCAACTGTTGTAAACCTCACCTCTAAAAAATCAGTTCTGTTCTCTTTTGGGGAGTAAAGGGAAGAAAAAAGGGATAAAGTGAGGGAATTTTTGAATGTTAGCAAGTAGTCCAGAGCAAGAAAACCACCACTCTTGTGAAGAGGTTGCATATTCCCAAAATAGATAATTATCTTTATATCGAAAAATAAAAACAAAAACAAAAAACTTTTGTTAGTTTATTCCTTGGATACGACGCTAGAATCTGTGCTATTACTCAAAATGTCACTAGGAAAGACCACAGTCACCCTAGTTCACAGCTACAAAACAGCCACATGACCAACCCGGGTCGCTTTGGTCATCAGTGTGGCTGGTGCTGATCACCACACTGGTCAGAGTGAACAGAATGAATACTCCGCACAGTTGGGGTGCTTTAATTTTTTGCCACAGTGTATTCACTTGTATGTTCATTAAGAACTCCAACCCCAGCGGGAAGTCCAGCATACGGTTTTCTATGTGAGTTGCCATGCTCTATTATACGTGACACTTGTCAATTAAAGAGGAAACCCTTTTAAAGCAAACTGAAGTTAAGCTGGTACTTTCTTCAACATCTGATTTACCGCTGCTGTTATCGTCCAAAGGGAAGTTTGTTTTAGAACAATGATAGCAGTAGTAATCCTCCTATTTCAGTAGTGAGGGATTTAAACACATTCAGGGCACTGGGGACCAGTCAAAAGGTTTCTTTCAACAGAACTATGTATTTTAAGTAGCAAAAAGAAGGTCTTACTGATGGGATAACTGCCAAGATTGGACAATTTTTCAGTCTAACAGTTTAGAGAATATCGTTTTAAACTACCTGGTATAATATGAATGTGGCACAATAGATCAATGCAACGAATTCTCTGTAGTCAGTAAAATGTTCTCCCAAATAATGGAATCCATTAATAATGATTACTGCCCCCGTGCCTTTGCCATAAAAGTAATGCTCGATGCTACATCTCAATGGTATCTGATAAACACATAAAGTCCCACAATAAGAACATAATCGCAATATGGCAAATGAGTGCTGATTCCAGTGAGAGTAAAAATTAGAAAGCCATTATGTAAGACAGTCCCCATTCAAAACTAATTTTACCTTGTAAAATATACTTTCCTTATCTGTAAAATGGGGCTTAGAGGAGATGATCTCTTAGGTCCCTTCCAGCTCTGCATCCATGAGGGTTTAAAGTTTTCTCTAGGGTTTTAAATCTTAATGCACTCACGTTAGGCCTATCACCAGCACACCAATAATAATTAATGCTAATAAAGGTCCATGAAACTTTTGCAATGAAACTTTAACTTGGATTGATCTGAAGGGAAAAGAAAATGTAAGAGAAGATTTCAACTTTACATTTTTAAAGTTGAACATCATTTGTTTTCCGAAAAGCTGAAAGCAGCACATTTGGACTAGTGAAACACACAATTTCCTGGAAATGGAGGTAGGTGACCCAGCATGTACGGATACTCTTAAGAAAGAGTATCTTTAAACTCTTAAAAAGAAAAACTCAAAGCTCAGAAAAATATTTCAACTATGTCCCAGCTAATAATAATTAATAGTCATTGTTTATTCTGTGACCAACATGACAAATTCTTTGTGTGAATTACTCTCACTTACTTCTCACAACAAACTATTATTACCCCCTTTTAACACTTGGGGAAACTTTTTACACATGAGGCTTACAGAGAATTGATTAAGGAAACAAGACAGAACTAAACCCAAACCAGTGGAACCCCAGGGCCTAAATTCTTAGTTATAGGTAGATGCTGTTTCTCTTCTTGTTAAATTGTATCCATGTGATAATCTGGTTAAACCAGGCTGCTGTTTTCAAAGCCCTTTCCTTTTGCTTGATGTTGACTACTTTCAGCACCAAAGGTCAGGCCTGAAGATCGGCTTATATACAGATTCTATGCTTTAGAGCTTCAGTTGGCTCTATTTAAATGTGTGCTTTTAAAATTCTCAGTCTACAATATTCACCAATGACATTTGAGATGAAAGAAAGGATGTTTCTTAGCTTGGGAGTGAGGTATCAAATTGTTTCCCAACTCCTTTTAACAAACCTTCCAAAATGCTCTTGACTAAAGGGAGAAAATGGAGCAAATTCCATTTTAGGGGAAACTCATATTAGGAAGCTTTTTTCTTATCAAATGTAAAATCCAGGTTTTATAGAGACTTCCTTCCCTAAGCTAACCAGTAAGGAGACAATTTAAAAGACCTGGACTGCATATATAGAACAACAACTTACTGGAAGCTCTGAGGACAAGGGGCAGCCCAGCAACTCATAAGAATAAACTAAGCACTCACCTACTGTCCTTGGAACTTCACATGTCTAAAAAGGCAGGAAGATCTAGGAGCTATTTTTAGTATATCAAAACTTCAAATAGAAACTATACACTTACCCATGAAACAATTGCACAGGCTTACTAAAACATTAACCCACTCATCACACAAAAATTGTTTCATATTCTAACTTCTAATGGTTAGTTTGCATCTGCCTGCTGTTATAGATGTCTGTTTGCTTTAAAAAATGGGAAAACAAGTTAATTATTAACCAATGCAGTTTGTCTTGAAGACAAAAGTTTTCAAAAAATGGGATAAAAAATAATAATTGAAGTTCTTGCTGATAAAAGAATTGGAAGTTAGAGAATTAAAATTACAATCAAAGGCATCCCCAGCCAACCTGAATCTCAGACCCTTAACCGTAACAACAAAAGATCACATTATAAACGTATAACTACAAGGAATCATATACACAGGGCAAAGGATTGAAGAAGGCCACCGATGCAACATAATATAATGGAGAACTGTGGGGATTATGGCAAACTTGAAAGGCCAGATTCCATCCAAAGGTGTTCAGATTCAAATGTTTGCAAACACTGTGCTGGCATCATTCAACTCAGAGAACACTGATTGACCAGCCAGCCCTGAACTCAACACACTAGTTTCATTGATCAGGAAACTTGTTTTCAGAGAAGTAGTGACTTGCCTAAATTCATTGCCTGAATTCACTCCCCACCTTAAATGACTACATCAGGACTGGAAAGGTAGTTTCCCAATTCTCAGCCTTGGGTGCATTTACTGAACAAACTCGGGGCTTACAGTGGGCTAGGCTCTCTGGTAAAAAGCAGTAATATAAAGACAAATGATTTAAGATCCCTGCCCTCACTCTCCTTTGAGTAAGACACAGACCAGGAAACGAACAATACAATGCAGCAAAAACACTACAGTGATTCTCTGTTCTCATAACTGTAATGAGAACACAGAGAAGGTGAACAGAAACCACTTCAGGGGAGTCAGTGCTCAAATTTTAAAGCAGTCAGCCTTTGCAGATGTGTACTATCATATGATAATGTTTCTGGGCTTTACTATTTCTATCTTTAAAGAAACACACTCCACAAAAAGCAGGGGTCTTGGGAGATGGTCTCAGATCATGACATTCTTGGAGTCTTAGCCCAAGAAAACTTTAATGGCCCAGTTATAAATCTTCCAAAATAAGAATTTGTAATCGAAATACTGACAGACCCTTAATTATGGCAGCATTATAGGGCTTTGTATAATAAAGCCTTCGTAGTTTCAATTTAGATCATTATTTATAGAATGCCTTGCAAAGGATTTTATTTGCAAGTGCCTGCCTGAATCAACGAGGTGAAGTTTTACACAAGGAAAGGAAGTGCAAAGTACACTGTTTGAAAAAGCAGGGATTTACCTCCTGGGGTTCAGGAGGCCCAGGGACCAGGGGCTTCAGGCAGTGAATGATGATTTTGACTCCTCCGGTTTGTATAAAAGGTTGAAGTTCAGTGTGGCGCAGTGCAGCATTCCACAAGACCTGCTGCCTCTTTGAGCAGGCGATTAATCTCATGATCGATAGACCATATGATTAGGCACTAATAGCTGATAGGAGGAGAGAATAAACAACCATAAATTTCCTTTGTACTGAGTAATCCAAGTGTAAGCAGGGTCATTTAATGGCCACATTGGGTCATGTTACCTAAGGAGCCATATGGAATAAAAATGGAAGATACATACATTTTTTTAAGATCTTCAATTATTATCTCAGGGTTATGGGACCGGGACGGGGCTACCTGAGAAACACCTATTTAGTAGTCTTTGGTGGCAGATGCAAAGATTTCCATGTTCTGAGTGCAGAGGGCTGATTGCAGAAAGAATAGTGGAACATTCCCATTGTTGAAATAGTTCCTCTATAAGCACCATCATCAACCACCCTTGGTATAACATGAGCGGCCCTGCGTCGCTGTCTCATCAGTCCAGAAAACACTGGATTCTGTGGCTAGAGGACAAACGAAAAGGAAGCAGCGCTCAGGAACCAGGAAAGGACTGTGTGTGTCTCTCAATCAAAGCAATTACTGGACTGTTTAATTTCATCTTTGCATGCAGATCACTGCTCTGAGTTCCACGGTTGTTTCTCAGGGTGTCATGAACTTCCAGTACTGGGAATGGTAACACGACATAAAAGCTGGGATCCAGAAGGCCATAAATCTCATTTTCTTTTCTCTCTTTTCCTGGCTTCTTCCCTTTCTAAGACTCTGACCTCCTCCATCAGCTCCTTGAAAGAAAGAAATCAGTCACCCCCCGAGAATCAAATGAAAACCTGAGCCTTCCCTATGCACTGGATGGTTTTCCCTTGTCTGACAAAATTCAAAAAAATTTGCAAAAAGTCAATTTTCTCTCTTAGATGTACCTTTCTCTCCACCCAACCCTGAGCCCTGGGAAGCAAAAAGCCCTTAAGCTCCTGCTATCAATGCCCCTCAGAAAAAGAAAGGAAGACACTATGTTAGCCTAAAAGGAATGTGCCAGAGAAAGTAATTGTTGGATAAAAAAGAACATCAACTGGTCTTGCACTGTGTTCGCAGCCTCACCGCAAACTACACAAATCTCTTTTCTTTGAAAACTATCTGGGAAACAAACCCCTCCAATCACTCTCTCCACTTCTGAATTGTTCCTCCCAGTCCCCATTCTTCTCATCCCCCTCCTTCCCCAGTCTTACTAATATGGCCTTTGTTAATTTCCAAGCCTTTAGGGAACAACTGTTCACAACCCTTCCTTCTAGTCTAATTGTTCAATACTGCTGATAGCTCTTGAGCCAACAGTAGAGTATTCGATCAGCTCTTTGAGAAGAAAGCTGGTGCTTCAGACACCCTGGGGTTTGTTGGAGGAATTTTTGTTGTTGTTGTTCCCAAGAAGCTGGGAAATTCATTCTCCATTCGAAGACGAGCATTATCAACACTCCTGAAGCAGTCTAGTGTTTTAAGCAGTTGCTATAGCCAAGCCACATAAGAATTTTAAAATTTGCCCTGAAAATCCTTTCTTGGTTTACATTAATTCACAGAATTTCTGAGCTGGAAGAGTTTTTGGCCAGGTACACTGCACCATTAAAAGATGCCCCAAAATGTCAAATCACAAGGGACACTCCAATGTGCAGCCATTTCTCTGCTAACACTTTTTGGAACAATAAAACCAGCCCAGCAGAGACCACCCTATATGAACTCCCAGTCAGAAAGGGCACTTGTCTGGGAAGGAAACTCACTAGAGGGCCAGGGCAACCATCAAGTCCAGTGTGCTCAGCTCCCAGAGGAGGGATGTAGAGCAATGATAGGAAGAGACCTGGCAGAGAACAGAGATGAGTGGAGCAGAACCTTGAACCTCAGGACACGGGTCAGTTCTCCTTCCTCTATACCACTCTACCTTCTAACATATATATGTTTTTAAAGTTCTTTCTTAGTAACTAGTATCAATTTCTAGTCATCTCTGAAACCCCTATAACATAGGAAAGACACTCAGTTCTCTTCTTAAACATACTTGGATCTCCCCAGAGGGAAAAAAGAGAATCTCCTTTGTAGATACACGGAGACCATTTCAATCTAACTCAGCTGTTTCACCCTGATCTTGGTAGTTACCTATAACGTTGTCCACAATGAAACTCTAAGGGGCCAACTTGGTTCATAGCAGAAACAGTAGTCATAATAACATCTTCTATTTGCTGAACATCAAATATAGACTGAGACACTTAACAAAATCATTTCTAATCATCAAACAACCCTAAGAGGTAATATTGTTCCCCATTTTACAAATAAAGACGTGAGATGAAGAAACCCAGAGAGGTTGAACAACTTGCTCAAAGTCACACAGCCCATATGCAGCAGAGACCAGATTTGAATCACATCTATCTATCATAATGGCTGATTAGTTTTCATTGGATGATGCTGTTTTCCACACTGGCTTAAGAATTTAAGAGTGAGATTGCTCTATAGCTCTCAGAAATTAATTGGTACCGGTACCAATCTGGCCTCTCTGATTTACATTTTTCCAAGCATGAAAGCAATGCAGTCTTACACCATTCTCATGGATACCAGAGATATCACTAAGGCAGTCAGAAACAAGATGAGTCAGTCTTAGCACAAGCGCTAAGTATAGACTGAGGCTATAGCTATGTGGGCAAAAAGAAGTGGAGTGGAAGAGACTATCCAAGGATTATTATTTTTTTTAATCTTGTAAAATCAAAAAGGAAAAAAGGAAAAAAAAATTTTTTGATTCATTTATTCTCTCATCCTCAGAAAATGTTGGCTAAACACCTACACCTACTGTGCACCAACTTTCCTAAACTGAGTTAGAAATGGGAGTGGTTCAATTTCCCAACATCTTTTTGCCTATTTAGACCTTTTGGTATCAGCCATACTAAAGGTAATTATCAGTTCTCCTTCATCATCCCATTTTACCCCGATCCTTATGCTCTGGAAACACAATAGACTCTACTGCCGACTTGACTCTTTCTGTTCCCCTGACTACAGGGTCATGTTTTGCCCATTTCTAAGTAGAAAGCACGACAGAGTTTGGAAGATGTAATCCAAATGATGTCAGTAGCTGACAATGATCCACATTCTACTGCAAAGGAGATACATAGACTGCAACAGTTCCACTAGTCAGTAGCTTCCTGTTATTATCCAAAGGTTCACAGAGATATGAAAAGTGAGCCAGGCCGTCAATCAGGTACCAGCAACAATGCCTCCTAAAAGTCTTCTAGAAGGTGCTAAGTCATAAAGAACAGGAAGAATTATCCGAAGAGGATACTAATGGTTTTGTTAGAGGCCAAGGGAATCTGAAAACCACAGAGGTTCAAAGGCAAGAAAGAATGTGGAATATTTAACAAGCTACAAATAGTGTATTATGGCTAGAAGGTGGGAGGTGGT
This sequence comes from Pteropus medius, assembly GCF_902729225.1. NCBI lineage: Eukaryota > Metazoa > Chordata > Mammalia > Chiroptera > Pteropodidae > Pteropus > Pteropus medius. The sequence continues at coordinate 13,476,151 of NW_024340701.1, read as the reverse complement.
AAGAAGACCAGAGAGGTAAGCAGGAGCCAGTATTTGTAAGGGGACTTGCACAACAGTAATCATTCATTCATTCTTCTATTCATTTCACAAATGCTAATGAGTACCTACTGTGTACCAGGCATGATGCTAGACCCTGGAGATACCAAGATGGGTTAGCAATGTCTCAGGATACCAGTTACCACCACTCAACAATGAGCTGATTAAGCAGCTGGTTAACATTCAACCTGGAATGTAAACTGGAACACAGTAAAATACCCTTGCTTTTCCTAATCCACCTACTAAATTAAACTATTCACACCTGCAGGGGAAGAACTCTCTCGCACTGGTTTACAATGAACACTAGCCAACCCCCTAGGACAAAGTTGGAATTCTGCCCACTATATCAATATTAATTGCAACATATACAGATGCAACCCTATATTCTCCCATTTCTCCAATTCCAGCCCTCACACCAAGGTACATTCTTAATCCAACTGAAGTTTGAGGACACACACTTCAGTGCATCTGGGACTATAAAAATTCACAATATCATTAAGCAGCACTTGGTGAAAAAAAAAATGACAATAACAAGCTTTCCAATAACACAGAAAGCCCAAGGTCTATTTTCAAAAAAAAAATCAGCCTGAATGCTGTAAAAAAAAAAAAGAAAGAAAGAAAAAAGAAAAATTATTTTTCAACAATGACCATATAGGATTCAGAGATTTTTTTTTCACATAGTTAGATTCTACTTTTAAAATTGAAATAAAATAAAATATCTCAATCACCAGAGACCTAACTCCATTAGAGTAACCTTAAAAGTTATTAGGCCACAGAATCTGTTCTTTGTGACTGGAAATAATTTTAGAATTTAAAGATTCACTCAGTTATTCACTTTGATTTACATCATTATTTCCAAATATTCAGAACCTACCTAGTTTATGGTAGACTTATGGTAGAATTGAGGAAAGAACAGTGCATAGCTTCAGGATTATATTCACTAGAAAAGAACCACACATAAACTCCACCAACTCACAGCCGGTCAAGTACTCTAATGATGTGAAATAACACGCAGGCCAGCCAGGTGATACCAGTCCTTCCTGATACCACCCTGGCCACCCTCCACTTTCAACTTCTAGTAAATACCTTGTTAAGTCAAACTGAGTTGAACACACATGAAACCATTTTTTTCAAAAGTATGAGAGAAGAGAATCCATTCATTAATACAGGAACTTTCATTAAATACCTTCTGTATGGCCAGCAGAAGCAACCCTTCCTATAAAGAACACATCATTTAGGGAAAGAGGCGGGTGGATATGGGGCAGTGGGCAACAGGTAAACACACATGATGACAACAGGAAGGGTGTGATCATGTAGTCACTCACACACAGTGTGACACAGAATCACAAATGAAGAACTTCAAACAAACAGTCCAGGGAAGCCAGAAAGGCTTCCTGGAGAGGGGTTTTTGAGCTGAGTCTTATAGAAGAAACAGGAATAATCAAGGAGGTTTTCATGTAGTTATGTGAATATAACTGACTCTTGCCAAGCTAGCCATATTTGCATTTTAGACTGTATTCTGTTGGGTTGGGTTTCATAGAAGAGACTACTCAACAAAAGACTACTCAACAAAAGCTGCTCATTAGCCAGTGTACCAAGGGACACTGGAATCTCTGACAGGGTATGGATGGCTGAAAAATGACCACCCCACCCCACCTCACCCCCAGATGTCCATGTGGCAAAACAGATTTTGTAGATGTGAGGATCTTGAGATAGGGAGATTATCTTGCATTATCCAGGTAGGCCCACCGATAAAATCACATGGCTCCTTATAAGAGAAAGGTAGGAAGAGAAAGGAGTAATGCAGGTATGAGCCAAGGATTGCCAAACCAGCCTCTACAAGCTAGGAGAGGCAAGGAACAGATTCTCCCCCAGAGCTTCCAGAAGGAACCAGCCCTGCTGACACCAGACTGGTTTTTAGACTTCCCACCTCCAGAACTGTAAGAAAATAAATCTGTGTTGTTTTAAACCACTAAGCTTGTGGTAATTTGTTATAGCAGCGATAGGAAACTAAAACACAGGGCTTGCAGTAATATGAAGAATGGACTTAAATCAATACTGACTTGACCCCACACATCTGGGGAACCTGGATGTCTCAGAGCAGAGAAACAATGACAGTGACAGTATTCATTACTGAAGGAATTAAACTTCACACATAAAACTTACAAAAGGTACAAAATAGTGCCTTTTCTAAGGTACATACTTGCTTGTATGATTGAAAGTGAGCAAGTGTCTAGTTTCCAGGGAATTAATATTTGAGTGCCTCTGCCATGTCCAGCCCACCCCAGCTCAGTTTGTGCATATAACTCTACTCCAGAGACATCTAAACATACTCCCATGTGTGAGGAAGAATGTAACCAAGAACCTAGAGGACAGGAATTTTTGTCCCGTTTGTTCACCACTGTATCTCCGGTACCTAGAACAATGCCTGGCACGTAGTAAGTGCTCAATAATATTTCATGAATTAATGAAAGTCTGGAGATAAAAGACAACTTGTGAATAACAACTATATCTCCAGCGGATAATATTTCTTCTGAAAGGTTATCTGATTGGTTGCACTGCAGATTTTGAGAAAACATTCTCCTCATAATTGTACTTCTGATTTTAGCCATACACTGTAATGTGTAATAAAAATGGCAAAACAAAAATTCTGAGAGAAAGTCAGTGAAACTAGATTATATGGCAATGCGTTACCTCCATGTTTCTACCGGGCTTGAAGAAAGCATTATTTTCCTGGAATTTTTCTCCTTAGTGCTGAAATGGCACAAAACAGGCAGAGGTTTTATTCTCTTAGATTTACTATTAACACCACCAGCATTTCAAGAATAAAATATCTATAGGCAGATATGAAAACCTCTTAGTTAAATGAAATTTTATAGGCATTTGAAATATTCCAAAGTTAATGGCTAAGAGGAAGGCAACATCACTCTTAGAACAGTGAGGAGTAAATAACAGCAGTAGCTAAACCAAGACAGGTCAACACATACACATTTTCAAAAGGATCTTATACGTCAGACTATGTCCTGATGCTGGGTCTCATTATTCCGGTTTCCATAGATAACCATAGATAAAGGGTAGGGATTAAATATCTGCAGACTTTAGGCTAATGGCTAACCTAAAGGAAAATAAACATCCACCCACTTTCTCAAAGAACATTCCCTAACAACTACCCTGTGCCAGGCTCAGTGCTAGATCCTAGAAACAGAGAAACGATTCAGTTTTTGAACATTTTCTTTGCACCAAGCAGCTGTGCTAAGTATGAGATATGGTCCCATTACTATCATCTTCATATTCACAATGAGAAAACTATGGTTTAGAGAAGTTTCGTAATTCTCCTGAGCTTAGGTGGCTAGTACTTGGCAAAGTAAGAATCCGAATCTACGTATATGTAGGGCTCATGTTCTTACATACAAGTGTCCTAGTGCTTCTGCCCAGGAAGGGCCCAGCATCTGAGCTTTGCCCATCACTAAATGCCACCATGAGGTCAAACTTCAACAAAAACTCACGTCGGGTTAAATTTGGAGACAGATGCTTCCCTGCCACGGGAACACAAAAATGTTGTTTTAAGCCTTCTAGGACAGTAGTTCTCAAGCTTTAGCATACATCAAAATCACTTAGAGGGCTTATATCAAAATAGATTACTGGTCCTCAACTGTCAAGTTTCTGATTCAGTGAGTCTGTAGCATTTGCAGTTCTAACAAGTACCCAGGTAAAGTTGATGCTACTGGTCCAGGGACCACACTATGAGAACCACTCATGTATGAATCTGTAATATAATCTCTTTAGGACAAGAATTCTTTTTTTGCTCGCTGTGTCTAGAAAAATACTTGGCACGGAGTAGGTACTCAGAAAATATTTACTGAATGAATGAAATTGCTGTGTACTTGAAAAACAGATAACCAACTATATTAAAATTGTGTGCAACCAGAGGGGAGGGGGAAGTGGGGGAGGAAGGAGGTAGATGAGGTAAAGGAGGTCAAATATGTGGTGACAGAAAGAAATTTAACTATGGGAGGTGAACACATAGTATAAAAATATATATGCCTTACTATTAAAGAGTACAGCTGAAACTTACTGGAGTAAGTTTCTTTACTGTCACCATTAAAAAAATAATTATTTTTTTAAAAAATTGTGTGCAAACTAAGTGTAAATAGGTTCTGACTAGAGCCTGGGAGATTATCTCAGGATTGAGGGTGTGAGCACCTTAATGAATATTGTGACATATCCTTTGGATGCTCAGAAGCACGTGTCAGTGTATGTATGGGTAGTTACTGCAACCTTTCCCAGTCATGGTAAGATAGCATATTGGAAAGAACATGAAATTAGTGCTAATTCTCTACTTACTAAGAACAGATTCTACACAGCTAATTCTATGTGGCTGAATGTCCTTGGGCAAGTTCCTGACCTGGTAAGGCTTAGTTTTCTCTTCTCTAAAATGGGTTCTTGGGAAGATAAGAAATAACACAGATGAAGCATTCAACTATATGTCTAGCACATGGTAATAATTCTTCAATGGTACCTATGGTTAACCTCATCACAAACATAACTGTGTCAGGGTCATCTCACAGAAACCTTAATCTTCAGTAGAGAGTCATTCACGCAACAATATTTAGCAAATATTTACTGAGCACGCCATTCATGCTGTGGGATATGTTTGATTCTTAGTCACCACATTGAGTAATGGGTAAAAAAAAAAAAAAATCTCCTCCCTAGATTTCTTGCCACCCCAAAAGGCTTGTTCTAAAAACCCTGGGAGGAAAGGCCCAAAACAGATCTCTGGAAGAGCTTAGGAGCAAGAATCAACAAGAGTTATGTAAAGAGCTGAAGCCAGGTATTCCTTCTCTCTGAGGAGGCATGACAGGGTTGAGTCAACAAGCCTACTTGCTCTTGGGCCAAACAGTCACCACATAAGCGGCTCCCCTGGCAGGTGTGAACGTATCAGAAGAGAAGCTGCCCTGTCCGGTAGCTACAGCTGAGCAGTTCTCACCCAGGCTCTCGAGTTCTTGGCACATGAGCAGACACCTTCTATATGCCGTGAGCATCTCGTCTGTGTCTTCTAGTCTCCTTACCTAAAAAACTAAATGCAACACAAGATGCCCCTCCCTCTGGAAAACATTTTAGTGAAAGTTAGTGTGCACTATGTATATTTGCCTCAAGTTATACTGTTAAGAAAACTAAAATTACAAGTAAAGAAACCAGAAAGCAGAAAGTAACCTTTACTATTTCATATTCCTGTGTTCATTCATAATATAAAAGACTTAGAAAGGTACCCATTTGGACTCTTGGGAATAGGAAAATCCCAAAACCATAGTTTACTATTTTCAAAGGAGTTTCAATATGGGCAGAAATCGAGAATACTGTTCTTCAGGCTAAGTTTATATCCTGAAATATGCTTCTTGTAAGAAATAATTTTTAAAATGTGGAATCTAAAATTAAGCAAAAATAACATACAGTATGTTCAGCTTTGAAATTTGCCGGGACTCAGCCAAGTTTACCATAAACAGAAGGCAGAATTGTCTATTTTTAACTTTACAGCCCTTGGGTGATTAAAATTTTGAGCCATAATAAACAACTTTTTTCTTCTTTGCAACATAATTTCTCATTTGAAATTGCAGTCTTTTTAGTTGTTTAGGAGATATGGATTGAGCACTTCGTGTTTTCAAATTCTTTCTTAAATGAAAATTTCTTGCAGAGAATAAATGCATGCATTAGCATGCCAAAAGCACAGATTTAAAAAAAAAAAAAAAAAAAGAAGAAGAAGAAGAAGAAGACGAAAAGGAATGGAAAAGAAGAAGAAAAAAATGGAAAAGATCCTCACCAAGGCCCAAAACTAAATTGCCTTCTCTTCTTCTATTTAACCATTAGCATCTGGCCAGTTGCATTTTAGGAGCAAAAACACAGTCACAGATCCCACCATTCTGCCTATGTAAATGGAATCACCACAAACACCTCACCATCACCCAGCAGATTATTTGGCCATTTGGCGTGTTTGCAGATCTAGTATGTCAGCAGAAAGCGTATCTTCCCACCAGGAAAGACAGTTGCATATGCAATAAACCAATAGCCTTTGACACACCAGTTTAATTACATCATTTAGCTACCATCTTCTGAGCATGATCACAGTGTTAATGAAACTATTTTGGTGTGGAAATGAAATAGGTCAAGACAAGCAGATGAGGAAACAGAAGGGATTTAGGGTCATATAGAAAGTCAATGCACTGAGTCACACAGAATTTAACCTTGGCCCTCAAAAAGTACACAAAAATTCTCCTTCTGCTGTGAGTAATGCCAGTAATCTTCCCCTTTGGCATTACTTAGTGCTAAATAGCTCAAAACTCTTAAAAAATGAACAGTATTGCCTCCCCATCAAGAGCTATCAACAACCGAGTTATTGGAGATAAACTAAAGCCCAGTACCATAGGTGCTGACTTGAAATGCAATGGTTTTTCTCCCTGAGGGAAAGGGACACGTGAAGAAGATGATGCCCAGTTTCTGGTTTGGATGATTGACAGGGTGAAAAACAGTGACAGCCACTCATTTTGAAACACAGGAAGACGAGCAGATTTGTTGGAGAAATGGGCCTGGCAGTACAAGATGCTAACTCAGGTTCTTGTTTCTTTTTTCATGTGGAATGTGGGTTTGAGGAGCCAAAGAAAGACACTCCCTCCCTCCCCACAAACACACACACACACACACACACTTCTGTCTTCTAAAGCAACAGAGAATATTCCAGCAGACACTTAAATATGTAAGCTTATTCTTAAGGTCATTCTAAGGAATCTCTTCTCCAGGCTTTATAATCGTGCTTTCTTCAACTTCCCTTCCTATGGTATGATTTCCTGAACCATTAGTATCCAGGTCTCCATTTTGCTGGAGTTCCTCTTAGCATTTTGTACCCAAAATTGGGCAAAAGAATTTCAGTTGTGGTCTGACCACAGCCCAACACTGCATTAGGTTTTTAAACAGCAATGTCACACTGCTGGCCCCTATTAATCTTGTGGTCAACTTACACTCTTGGGTTGTTTTCACATGAACTGCTGTCAAATTAGGTTTCCTCCACCCTGCCTTTGTGTAATAAAGTTTCTAATTCCAAATGTAGGATGCCTCATTTTTAGCCTATCTACATTTAACAGAAAACGGGGATTTTTGTCATATGTTCATTTCGTTCTTACCATTTCTGACCCCAACTTCTCCAGAATGCCCAGAGGTATAGCCTTTTGGAATGAGCTTTCTCATGCTACATTCCAAAGGGGTAAAACGGTCTGAAAAAAGTTCTTATTCCTTTTATCACTAGATTCTCCATATCCCAGGCTACTTTATAAATAGCACTTCTTCCCTACAGAAACTATGTAAAGCCACTGGTGGGGGAAGGAACCTGCACACAGAGAACAAGATAATTTCTCATTAGTCTTGGAAGAAAGCAAATCTACTGTAAATTATTTATTTCTTATTCTGGAGTATAAAATTTGTATTTATATAATGCTAATTTAGATGCTGTACACTGCTTTCTTCTATCCTCCCCACCCTCCACACACACACACACACCAATAAGAATTTTTTTAAAAGCCAGATATCTACTAATATCCTGGAGGCCAGTGAACAATTTAGGTCTTTTCTGTAGGCAGCAATCAGGAGTGTTGATTGCTTTTACTTAGCTATCAGTATGTAACAGGCTATGTAGCCTTCAGGGCAGAGGTACAGAAAAGTGTAAAAGAGGGAGCTATGTTTAAAAAAAAAAAGTACACTGGCCAATTTTGAGTACTTATCTCAGCCTTGCAGTCCCACTGCCTGGCTATCTCAGGGTCATATAAGGATTTAGAGCTTAGGGAGTAAGTGGTCTCTAGGCTTCAGCCTCCCTGGATATCCCTATCATCATTTATTGGGTATCATTCAAGTTTGGTGGAACCTAATGTCTGGATTTCTACCAGATCATGGAGCTTCTCAAAACATCCTGCAAATGTGTTCCCTTAGCAGATACCAAGATTTTCTTTGTAAAAATCCCTAAGAGGTATAAGTACAATCTTATACCTTTATGGAAGATGGCAGGAGTAAAAATATGCTTAATCTGATGCTTATCAATGTGAGAAATTAGAATGAACTTCTTAATAGTTAAGCTCATTACATAGTCTTTTAAAGAAGAATGGAAATAGATCTCTTTGGGGTAATTTAGATGTAGCTGTGCCTGAAGGCAGCAAGAAAGACAAGATCACTTCCCAATAACTGGATGAGTTCATTAACAATGCCACCAGAATGACTCAGAATTGAGACAAGAGAGAAAATTAAGAAATCTCAATTTAGGGAATGCTGATTCACATCAGCTACTAACTCCTCAGACGAGCTTTTCAGGAAAGGTATCCTAACTTCTTTCCTTACTTTCTGGTCTGTAAAAAAAAAACACCCAGGAATCTCTCAGGGGCAAGAACAAGGTCTCTCTGAATAGTATCATCCCAGATTTAAAGAGTCAACTGCAGGCCTCCTTGCTCTGCAGAACCAACAAGCCTCATAGAGCCCTCTAGGAAAACGTCCAATCTGACCAGTATCCAAAGATACTTCTGTCTCAGTAACCTCACCACAGGAGCTACACAGGTCAGGTTTTGGGCTATCCTCAGCAAATCATGTCTCTCTCCATTTTATCCTCAGAGTAACTAAATGAGTTCAGAATTAGTTCTATCTTACAGATTAGGAAACTGAGACTCTTGAGAGTTTAAAATGACTAATTCTTTATTAGAAAGTGAGAACCTAGGTTCAACCACAAATCAGTCTGACCACAAAGATCCTTTCTGCCTCTAAGGGAGCGGGGTTAAGACCAGCGTATTTTGAAAATAATTTTTGTTTTACTAAAAATAAATGAAAGAATGTTCTTGCTCTTTAGTTCTCTGAAAGAGAAAGTTGCCACAATCACTTTTCTTTGCCCTAATCTTCACTCCTTTTAATTTGGCCTCTTTCAGCTGAGGATGGGGGGCGGTGGGCAGGGGAGGAGAGAATGAGCTAATAGTAAGAAGAACACTTAATTTTTACATGCTAATTAATGACTAAACAACAGCTATCATAACTGGAAAACATTTCAGGGCTCTATATTTCTTCCTTTAAACAAGCAGGAGGATCATAATTAACTCTGACAAATCACTGCTGAGACTTAGGCTTAAAGCTAGGGACAACCAAAACACCTATGCCTGAGATAGGCACATGTGAAAGCAGGCTCTTCCCCTGGTTTCATGCCTGGAATCAGCAGGGGAGCTTTAGAAAATACGAATACCCAATCCTATTCCAGGTGATGCTACAGGCGGCCAAGACTGTGAACCACAGTTCAAAAGCTATGGAACTGAGGGTTAAACACAAAATAAGATTCTTCAAAATTTATCTAGGATGAAAAGGAAGAGAGATGTGTGTATCCCAGTAACACATATGACATATAACTTATATGTGATACACACAACTGCACCAGTTTTCCATCTAACCTGAGTTCCCCAAGCTTACCCTGAGTTCCAGTTCTGACTTTTCCATATTAACATACAACTCAGTCTTTTGAATTTCTTTTTCCTTGGCTGTAAAGTTAGGTCAACAATACCCACCTTGCAGAGTTGTTTTATCTCATCAATTAAATGAGATAAAAAGGTTTTCAAGATGCTTAGCATTGCAGCACTTAATAGGTGTTTCGACCTTCTGAGATGCCTCCCACTTGGCTGATCTAAGCTTTAAACAATTCACTTATTACATTTTGAGTCTCCATTCTTTCCAAGAACTATAAACTTCTGTCCTCTAGCATTTTCCCTTAAAATGATCTTGATCCATAAGATTGTGTAGAATATTTACATCCATAATCCAATTCTCACATGTTTATAGGGAAATTCACTTGAAACCACTCTTAACTAAGTGGAAGTTTCTTTTAAATACAAGGCACCTATTTTTGAGCACCTATTATGTGCCATATATTGTGCCAAGCATTCTATACTTATAACCTAATTTAATTTCATTTAATTCTTATAAAGCCTCTTCAGGAAAAGAAATATTTTGCTCATTTTATAGATGATGAAATTGGATTTCACCAAGGTGAAGTAACTTGCATGCATACACACAGATATACACAAAAAGTCCTAGTAGGGAAACTTGCTAGAATTTGAACCCAAAGATTCAAAATCAGACCAAAGTCAGACCATAATTGTGTCTCCCAGTGCATAAAATACTTTATATATAGTGTATATGAATACTTTACATACAAAGTATTTATAAAATATCTTGTGCATATGTGTGTACATGCCAAACTTTAAAAGATTTAAGTATAAACTATATTTTTGTTCTTCGAACAGCACTATAAAATTTCTAAATCAATATTGAAATTTATCTAGTTTCTAGGTTCTCCAGCACTTCCCCCAGCCCTTTTATACTATCTAAGCTTTTATTAGCCTTAATGTTGATTGCCTTCCCAGGGCATCTACTGGTTTGCTTATAATTTGTCTAATTAAATTTAAAAAAGAGATGTTTCAGGGAGCACCATTTCATCATTTCCTCTTGTACTCCATGCTGTGGACTTTAATGAGGACCTAGACCCCCATCTTAACTCAGCCTTAGTTTCACTACAGAGGAGCTGTGCTTGTTAAGACAGTCTTTACTTGTCAGGAAAAATAGCTTTATTGAGGTCATGGAATGCAGAGAGTTTGATTAAAGCTAATCAAAGAAGAAAGCCAGGCTGCAGCATGGTGAATCAAGCCCCAGTACAACATGTTTAACATAACTTAACCTAGCCTATCTGTTAAAAGCAGACATAAATAAGATAAGGTTTCTAAAAAGAATGTATGGACCAATGCAGGCATATTACATGGTGTAATATATCCCCTAAGTTTTTAAGTTGAACTACTCTTTCAATAAGCAGCATGTCTTTTAAGCCCCATGGAAGCAAGTGACAATGGAGAGTTGTCATTTACCCCAGTCATTAAAAAAAGGGGCGGTGGGGGGGGGGTGGCATGACTTATATACTTTCAGATTTAGAATGTGTGATCTATGGATAAGTCTGGCCAATGATGGCACATAGATGTTACTGTCTTGTTAATCTGAAAGTTAGGTTTCTGGCTCAGTAAACCAGAGTGACTGTCATTAGCAAATGTAATGCTAAGGCATTCAACACTAACAATATTTTGGAAAGCTCTTCTAGGTGGGGTTTATAGTATTGTTTTAGTTGTAAGAAAACTAAACAGTTGGGTAACAGGAAAAAACAGTAGAAATCTGGAACTCTGAAGACCTACCTCTAGTCCTGACTCTAAAGTAACCTGTCACACGACCTTCCCAAGGACTCTGGACCTGGGCTATATGGGCCTCAGTTTTTCCAAGAGCCCAATGAGAGTAGCTGGACTAAATGGTCTCTTAAAATCTAAAAGTTCTACAATGCTATTAAAGACTACTTCCGCCTTCACACTGTTTTCTCCCAAGGCAATATGTTAATGTGAAGAGCCACCCTATACTGTTACTCAAAACTTAAATTTAAGAATCCTAATTCAAAAAGTAACCGTGGAAGATGAATGATTGTAAAGCCTTGAGGAGTTTC